>NC_079211.1:53655397-54910397 GCF_029633865.1 Lampris incognitus | reverse complement strand
TATTGGCTGGGGACAGGGCATGCAAGGAGGCAACTCTCCACGACTGTTTTTCAGCATTTACTGGCTCTCATCAATGCAATACGGCACTGTACGGAGAAGGCGGAAGCTACGCAAGCATAGGAGGTACAGAAGGAGTGACGTGAAGCCGCATCATTTCTGCAGGGAATATCAATACCCGTAAATTAAAAGAAAAAACTCAATAAGATAAAAGTCACAAATACTCAACACAATTATTAAATGACAAATAAATTAAAAAATACAAACAGGAAATAAATTAATTAAGAGCATTTTTTAACTCCGTTACACAACCAAGAAACAAACAGGGTCAGTGGGGCCATCTTGTGGTCTAACGGGCCTGGTGGTTTGTTAGTGGCAACAAGGCCCAACAGGTTAGTCGGGTGACTATAACCAGTGGTCACAGCCGGGTCACTATAACCAGTGGTCACAGCCAGGTGACTATAACCAGTGGTCACAGCTGGGTGACTATATAACCAGTGGTCACAGCCGGGTGACTATATAACCAGTGGTCACAGCGGGGTGACTATATAACCAGTGGTCACAGCTGAGTCACTATAACCAGTGGTCACAGCTGAGTCACTATAACCAGTGGTCACAGCTGGGTCACTATAACCAGTGGTCACAGCCGGGTGACTATAACCAGTGGTCACAGCTGGGTCACTATAACCAGTGGTCACAGCCGGGTCACTATAACCAGTGGTTAGAGCCGGGTGACTATATAACCAGTGGTCACAGCTGGGTAACTATAACCAGTGGTCACAGCCGGGTCACTATAACCAGTGATCACAGCCGGGTGACTATATGTATAAGCAGTGGTCACAGCCGGGTCACTATAACCAGTGATCACGGCCAGGTGACTATAACCAGTGATCACAGCCGGGTCACTATAACCAGTGGTCACAGCCGGGTGACTATATAACCAGTGGTCACAGCCGGGTGACTATATAACCAGTGGTCACAGTTGAGTCACTATAACCAGTAGTCACAGCTGGGTCACTATAACCAGTGGTCACAGCCGGGTGACTATAACCAGTGGTCACAGCTGGGTCACTATAACCAGTGGTCACAGCCGGGTCACTATAATCAGTGGTTACAGCCAGGTGACTATAACCAGTGGTCACAGCCGGGTGACTATATAACCAGTGGTCACAGCTGGGTAACTATAACCAGTGGTCACAGCCGGGTGACTATAACCAGTGATCACAGCCGGGTGACTATAACCAGTGATCACAGCCGGGTCACTATAACCAGTGGTCACAGCCGGGTGACTATATAACCAGTGGTCAGAGCCGGGTGATTATATGTATAACCATTGGTCACAGCTGGGTGACTATATAAGCAGTGGTCACAGCCGGGTGACTATATAACCAGTGGTCACAGCCAGGTGACTATATAACCAGTGGTCACAGCCGGGTGACTATGTAACCAGTGGTCACAGCCGGGTGACTATATGTATAACCAGTGGTCACAGCCGGGTGACTATAACCAGTGATCACAGCCGGGTGACTATAACCAGTGGTCACAGCCGGGTGACTATAACCAGTGATCACAGCCGGGTGACTATAACCAGTGATCACAGCCGGGTCACTATAACCAGTGGTCACAACCGGGTGACTATAACCAGTGATCACAGCCGGGTCACTATAACCAGTGGTCACAGCCGGGTGACTATAACCAGTGATCACAGCCGGGTAACTATAACCAGTGATCACAGCCGGGTCACTATAACCAGTGGTCACAGCCGGGTGACTATATAACCAGTGGTCACAGCCGGGTGACTATATAACCAGTGGTCACAGCCGGGTGACTATATAACCAGTGGTCATATCCGGGTGACTATATGTATAACCAGTGGTCACAGCCGGGTGACTATATAACCAGTGGTCACAGCCGGGTGACTATAACCAGTGGTCACAGCCGGGTGACTATGTAACCAGTGGTCACAGCCGGGTGACTATATGTATAACCAGTGGTCACAGCCGGGTGACTATATAACCAGTGGTCACAGCCGGGTGACTATATAACCAGTGGTCACAGCCAGGTGACTATATAACCAGTGGTCACAGCCTGGTGACTATATAACCAGTGGTCACAGCCGGGTGACTATATGTATAACCAGTGGTCACAGCCGGGTGAATATAACCAGTGATCACAGCCGGGTGACTATAACCAGTGGTCACAGCCGGGTGACTATAACCAGTGATCACAGCCGGGTGACTATAACCAGTGATCACAGCCGGGTCACTATAACCAGTTGTCACAACCGGGTGACTATAACCAGTGATCACAGCCGGGTCACTATAACCAGTGGTCACAGCCGGGTGACTATAACCAGTGATCACAGCCGGGTCACTATAACCAGTGATCACAGCCGGGTCACTATAACCAGTGGTCACAGCCGGGTGACTATATAACCAGTGGTCACAGCCGGGTGACTATATAAGCAGTGGTCACAGCCGGGTGACTATATGTATAACCAGTGGTCACAGCCGGGTGACTATATAACCAGTGGTCACAGCCGGGTGACTATAACCAGTGGTCACAGCCGGGTGACTATATAACCAGTGGTCACAGCCGGGTGACTATATAACCAGTGATCATGTCGGACTTTGTTGACGCTTCACAGTCTCACCCTTGGCCTCCCTCCAGTCTCCCTCGGCGGAGTTCACGTCCACTTCCGGGCGCTCGGGTCCCGCGGCCATGGCGGCGCGCGCGCTGCTGTGGACGTAGTAGACGGCCGCTCCGACCGCGCCAACGGCGGTCCAAGAAAGCTCGTGCGCCCTGCCGCGAGCCCTAACAGGTGAGGAGGAGGCGTTGGGCCGGGCGGGGACGGAGTCGGAGACGCGGCGAGCGCTCCCCTTACCGCTCCGCCCCGCCCACGAATGCAGCGGGCGTCTCAGCGCGGCCGCCACGGCGCCTAAAAAAGAGTTGTGCAAGTTGACACCGGTGTGCAGAAAGTCCGCACAGCCGCGGGACAGAGCGGGGGACGCGGTTCTGATTCGGGGAAAGAAACGTGATATTTGAGACGCCATGCTGTGACCCAGGACTCCGGCGGGTGTGTGTGTGTGTTGTGCACCGTCGCTCCGTCTAGTTTCGGTTTAGTCGTGGACGCGCTGCATGCAGTGTGGCAACACCGCAACTGTAATAACCAGCATGTGCCATATTTGTTTTGCAAAGTGACGCGCTGGACGCACCAACTAATAAGGTGGGGGGGGGACGCTGTTTAGTGTCACCACGACCAAGACCAACAAGTTTTATTCAAACACACATTTGACACGGTCGTCCTGCAAACGGACGCCGTCTATTCCCCCCAACTAGTGGATACGAGGCAAGAGAGAGAGCCAGCTGAAGTCAAGTCGACCTCCCAACTATTTTTACCCCCCAACTTAAGTTACGTGGAAGAGCCATGGCCAATCACATGGCAGGTAACGCGGTCTGCCCAGAATGTGCTGATGTCGCCATCTGCCGGAGACAAGACAAACTGTCTCTGTGTTGCAGTTTGACGTTCATGGTTTTCGACAATATCAGGGTGATTCTTCAATTTGGGACACTTTTGGCTTTTGAAGTTTTGAAAAAAATAAATTTCCTTAAAACCTGTTTTTTTTTCTTATTTTTCTCAAAAGCTCATTAAGTGGCGTGGAACACATATCTTAGCGCAGCTTTGACCGTCCTACAGAATTAGTTTGATATAATGATGCTCTCTTCAAAGTTGTAACAGCAACATGTGATGTAATGACACGTGATGCTAATGACACGTGATGCTAATGACACGTGATGGCAATGACAGTTTTCACTTTTTGGAGAAAAAGTTGGCTAGGTCTTAGACTTGCTAAGCTAACTTGTTAGCTAGCATGCTGTAACATATCAGGATTTGGTGACCTAGCAACGAATGGGGGTGGTGTTTTGAGCGAGAGTCGAGAGGAAGTGGGCGTCTTCATGTTTCGGTGTGCGCGGCGAGCAGCTGCTGCGAGTCGCGGGCGCAACTCCTTACAATGTTTTGTAAGGAGACATTGCCAGCCCCTCACACCAGGCAGAGACGGTGAAACCGTTCCAGTGGGCAGAAGAGTGCAGTCAGGCATTCGTGGCTCTGAAGGAGGCCCTGGCCACCTCCCCAGTCCCTGCCTACCCCTTACCAGACTGCCCCTTCACACTGGATAGTGGACTTCCCTTCCCCCTAATGTCAGAGAGTCAGCCAGCTTTGTGGGGTTTAAAAAGCGTCTTAAGCTTTGCTTAAAATCAGAACAAACCTGTAATCACAAATAAGTGTCCTTGCTTTAATATGTTGCACATACTTTAGATGTCACTCGGGGTTTTTGTTGTACTTTTTATTCAGAGTAGTTACTATATTGTAGCGAATTCGGGGGACAACGCAACCACAGGAACTGCCGCGGCCGGGAAGCGAACCCGTATCGCCCGCATTCGCTACATTGGTGGCAGCGGTGGGATCCGGAAGTGCGCAGATCCTCAGAAGTCTCTTCGGAGCGCGGGAATAACAAAGTGCGAGGGCGCGCTTCCGGGGAGGGTGACGACTGTAAACTACTAATAAGACCCGTTAGCCCCTAGGTAACGGGTCTGACCCTTTAGCCGAGCGGTTAGCGATGTCTCCTGCGGTGCGGGCGGTACGGGTTCGCTACCCGGCCGCGGCGGTTCCTGTGGTTGCGTTGTCCCCCGAATTCGCTACAATATGTTTCTTAGTCAGGAGCAACCTGGGGTTCTGGCTTGAACCAGCCCAGGTGCAACCTGACCGTAGACTGTTTGTAATTATATTTCCTGCCATTGAACAGGCCAGACTGTTTTTAAGAGCTGTTGTCATAGTTTAGGTCAGATTGTTATTTATTGATGTTTCAGGTCAGTTTAGTAATTACATTTATTGTTGCTGAAGAGATGAAATCCATATTCCGTATGTTGTTGCCATATAGGCCAGATTGCTATTCATATCCACTGTTTTAGATAGATGAGATTGTAATTATAACTTTTGAGATTGGTTTTCTGATGTATTGTCATGTTTTTATTTTTTCTTGACTGTTCTTTGTCTGCCTGTTCAATAGTTTTCTTATGTATTGTTGTGTTTTTACTTCTGTATGTATTGTAGTTTGTTTGCCTGCCCAGGGACTGCAGATGCAAATTACCTGCCGGCTAACTCTGGTGCAGTTGTAAAATTGTACGTTGTCCCTGTGAAATACACAATAAACTAAACTAAACTAAACTGGATACAGATGCCAGCGACAAAGGGGTGAGTGCAGTACTCTCACAGGTGACGGGGGGAGAGTAGCGGGTGGTGGCCTTCTACAGCCAAACCCTTAGTCAGCCAGAGCGAACTTACTGCGTGACGAGACGCCAGCTGTTGGCAGTGGTGAGGGCTACGGGGCGTTTCCATCCTTACCTGTATGGCCAGGCCTTCACAATCAGGACAGACCACGCATCCCTACAGTGGTTGACCAACTCCAAACCCCGGAGGGCCAGCTCGCTAGGTGGCTGGAACAGCCCAGTCTATACAACTTCCAGATCCAGCACAGAGTGGGGAGGCTTCATGGAAATGCGGATGCCCTTTCCCGCCGCCCATGTCTGGAGACTCACCGCCTACAATGTGAGCGACGGGAAAAGAGACAGGAAGACCTGCAGGAAGAGATACAGGAAGAGCACCACTTACTGCGCACTGTGGAGGAACTTCCAGAGGGATTGGGGAGGTTAAGATCAGAAGACCTGGGTCAGATGCAGGCTGTTGACAGCGAAATTGCACCTGTGTTGGAGTGGAAACTCAACGGACGATGACCAGACGAGTGTGAAGTGGCTGCATGGGGCCAGCTGGTGAAGAGTTTGTGGGCCATGTGGGACTGCCTGGAGCTGAAGAAGGAGTCCTGTACAGCAAAGGGGAGTCCTCCAGTGGAGGTAGGGTGGTGTGGCAACTGATAGCACCAAAAGTCCTCAATCAATCAATCAATCAATCAGATTTTATTTGTATAGCACTTTTCATACAAACAAATGTAACACAAAATGCTTCACACAATAAAATAATGAAATCAATATTACCCCCCCACAAAAATAAATATATAAAAGTACAGGCCAATTCTAGAAAAGTACAAACAAGTTTAAAATTGAGTTAGTGAAATAAATAAGTAAAAGTGCCATAAACACTGATTCAATAATAACAGAGCAGAATATATAAAAACAGCAAAATATATTTTTTTAAAACACACACACACACTATGAATTTAGCTGTAGGCTGTTTTGAAAAGTGAGGTTTTTAACCTGCTTTTAAATGTGTCCAGTGTGGGGGCCTCTCTCAGGTCCTCAGGCAGGGTGTCCAGTGTGGGGGCCTCTCTCAGGTCCTCAGGCAGGGTGTCCAGTGTGGGGGCCTCTCTCAGGTCCTCAAGCAGAGTGTCCAGTGTGGGGGCCTCTCTCAGGTCCTCAGGCAGGGTGACCAGTGTGGGGGCCTCTCTCAGATCCTAAGGCAGAGTGTCCAGTGTGGGGGCCTCTCTCAGGTCCTCAGGCAGGGTGTCCAGTGTAGGGGCCTCTCTCAGGTCCTCAGGCAGGGTGTCCAGTGTGGGGGCCTCTCTCAGGTCCTCAGGCAGGGCCTTCCATCTACTTGGGGCGTAAATAGAAGATGCAGCCTCCCCTGCTCTAGACCTGTACGACGGATGGGTAAAAGACCACTACCATTGGACCTGAGAGTTCTTGCTGGTTTATAGGGAATTAACATATCTTTTATATAGCGTGGTGCAAGGCCTTTTAGCGCTTTGTATACAATTAAAATAATTTTAAAATCAATTCTAGTTTTGACGGGGAGCCAATGCAGAGATGTAAGAACAGGTGTAATGTGCTCATACTTTTTAGTTCTGGTGAGAACACGTGCTGCCGCATTTTGAATTAACTGTAGGTGGCGCACAACTGATTTTGGGAGGCCGGTGAATGGTCCATTGCAGCAGTCTAGTCTACTTGTTATAAAAGCATGGATCAATTTCTCACAGCCTGATATTGATAGAAAGCCCCTTAGTTTTGAGATGTTTTTAAGATGGTAGAAGGCTGATCTTGTGAGATGATTGATGTGGCTCTTCAAATTTAGATCACTGTCCATGATTACACCAAGATTTCTAGCTTCACCTTTGCACTCCAGAGACAGAGAGCGGAGATGAGCTGCAATTCTCCGTCTCTGAGTCTTTGCACCAAAAATAAGTATTCCTGTCTTGTCTTTGTTCAGTTGTAAAAAGTTAGCTGACATCCATGGAGAAATATCGTCAATACACTGAATTGGGGAACGTATGGGAGCTAGGTCATCAGAAGATAGGGGATATGTACAGTTGTGAATCATCTGCATAATTATGGTAATTTATTTTGTGTGTCTGTATAACATGTGCAAGTGGGAGCATATGGAGATTAAATAGTAGTGGTCCAAGAATCGATCTTTGGGGTAGCCCACACATTATACCCACTTTGTCCGAGGAAAAGTCTCCAATAGGCACAAAGAACTGCCTGTTCTAAAGATATGTTCTAAACCAGTTGAGAACCGGGCCAGAAAGGCCGACCCATTTTTCTAATCTCTCTAGCAAAATATCATGATCAACTGTCGAAAGCAGCACTGAGATCCAGGAGCACAAGAACAGACACTCTATTAGAATCTGTGTTCTTATGCAGATCGTTCACAACTTTGATAAGTGCTGTTTCTGTGCTATGGTGAGGTCGAGAACCTGACTGACAAATGCCTAGAAGGTTGTTCGATAGTAAATAGTTATTAACTGGAGAATAAACTGTTTTTTTCAAGGATTTTGCTGAGGAATGGTAAGTTGGAGATGGGCCTGTCGCATCAAGATTACTCTTCTTCAGAAGTGGTTTAACGACAGCTGTCTTAAGTGCTGCAGAAAATATACCTGCCTGAAGAGAGTAGTTAATCATTTCTAAAACGTCATGTGCTAAGCAATTAAAAACATTTGTAAAAATATGGTAGGGAGAGGATCCAAGCAGCAGGTGGACGACCTGAGCTGCCCAACAATATTTTCTAGACTTTTAAGGTCTAGAGGGTCAAAGTGAGACATGGCGCCAGTGGTATTTCTGGAGAACTGGAGGGTAGGTTCATTACTGGATCTTGAGGCACTAATGTTCTGTCTAATGGCAGTAATTGTGTTATTGAAGAATGTAGTGAATTGCTCACGTTTCAGTGGACAGCATCTCTGATGGGTTTGGAGATGGTGGATTAATAAGTCGGTCAATAGTAGAGAAAAGCACTTTACTATTGTTAATATTGTCATTAATGAGTTTAGAGAAGAAAGACTGTCTGGCCTGTTTAATTTCTTTGCAGTACTTGCTCAGTCTGTCCTTGTAAGTTTCATGGTGAACCTAAAGTTTAATCTTTCTCCACTGTCCTTCTGCTTGGTGACAGTCTCTCTTAAGCTGCCTAATAACCACCCCACTTCTCCAGGGGGCTTTTTGTTTTTCTATGTTCTTAGTTTTAACAGGTGCAATGTTGTCAAAGATATTCTGTATTTTTGAGTTGAAGTCGTTCATAAGATCCTTAGTTTGTGATGACATGAACGGCGACAACTCATTTACGGTTTTCTGGAAGGTTTCAATTGTGCTATTAGCAATGAAGCGTTTTTTGAGCATGCGAGTGCTCTTCTGTTGTACAGGATGAGCTGACACATCAACAAATATACAACAGTGATCAGAGAAGGCAACATCCATGACACGGGGTACAGTAATATGAAGTCCTTTTGATAGGACTAAGTCTAGAGTATGCCCCTCATTGTGGGTGGATCCAGAAACATGCTGAGTGAGGGCAAATGCCTCCAGTAAGCCAATTAGGCTTCTATCATCGGAGTCTGTTTGATTGTCAACATGAACATTAAAATCACCCAGGATGATGAAATAATCATAGTCCGTGGAAACCATAGACAGTAGCTCCGAAAATTCGTCAAGAAAGCCATGTTCAGATTTTGGTGGCCGATAGACGGTAATTATTAAAATCGTAGCAGTATAATGTATGGTAAGAGCAAGGTGTTCAAAAGACGTGAATTTCCCGAGGGGATTTCCTTGCAGCTATAGGAATCAGAGAAGACAGCAGCTTCCTCAGGCTAGCTCACGACCTACCCACTGCAGGGCACTTTGGAGTCAACGAATCCCTAGCCCACGTAAGACAGAGGTTCTTCTGGGTTAGGTTGCGCAGTGATGTAGAGAGCTGGTGCCGGAGATGTGATGCTTGTGCCGCCAGGAAGGGCCCACCGCGGCGTCCCCGGGCCGAGATGCAGCAATACCACGTGGGGGACCAGATGGAAAGAGTGGCCATCGACATTTTCGGCCCCCTGCCTCTCTCAGAAAAGGGGAACCGGTATATCTTGGTTGCCGTGGACTACTTCTCCAAGTGGCCGGAGAGCTATGCCCTCCCAAACCAAGAGGCGACCACAGTGGCTGAAGTCCTGGTTGACGGGTTCTTCACAAGGTTTGGTATGCCTGATGAAATCAACAGCGACCAGGGTCGAAATTTCGAGAGTCAAGTCTTCAAAGAGGTGTGTCGCCTACTACACCAAGAAGACACGCACAACGGCGTTGCACCCCCAAAGCGATGGGATGGTCGAGCGGTACAACCGCACCCTCCTGGTGCAACTGTCACTCTTCGTCCAAAAGCACCAGCGTGACTGGGATGACTACCTACAGTTGTTGATGATGGCTTATCGGAGTGCAGTGCACCAAAGCACCAGTTGCACTTCAGCTTCAATCATGTTCGGCCAAGAACTGCGCACTCCAACAGAGCTCCTTTTGGGCGCCCTGCGGGAGAAGAACTGGGTGAAGCAGGGCCCGTGTATGTCCAGCGCATCCAGGAGCGGATGGAGAGAGTTCACGAGTTTGCTCGACACCACATCCAAGGAGAATCCAAAAGACCGAAGCAACAGTACGATACCCGTGCTCATGGGAAGCTGTACCAGCCAGGTGACCGTGTGTGGCTATACTGCCCCCGATGCCAGAGAGGAAGATGCCCCAAACTGGTGAGTCAGTGGGAGGGACCCTGCACTATACTGGAAGCCCTGTCTCATGTAGTGTACCAGGTACAGAAAAATGGCCGGCGGAAGAAAGTGGTGGTGCACCAAGACCGTCTAACCCCGTACAGAGGAGGGAGAGAAGTTGAGCCAGGCTCTGCACCTTCGGGACACTATACTATGGCAGTCGGCAGCCAGCCAGACTTCGAAGCAGGGGCGACAGCAGCTTCAGATGGAGAGGAGACAGGGGCGCCTATGTGGACAGAAACGGACGAAGAGGACGAAGTGTCAGGAGGGGCCCGTTGGGAGGAGGAAAAGGAGAAGACTTTTGAGTTGAGAAGATCAAAGTGACAGTGGCACCCAGCTCAGTGCTACTGTTGTGCAAGCATAGCTGATGACGAAAAAGGCTGAAACAGAAAAAAGATCCTGAAAAGAGAAAAAGAGTTCCTGAAAAAAGAAAAGAAAAATAACTGCTGAAAAGAGAAAAAGAATTCCAGGGGAAAAAAGAGTTCCTCTTGTTATGTTTTCTTTTGTTTTGTTTGTTTTTGCTTTGTTTTTAGCAATGGAGCAAGTTTCATTCTACAGGAACACTGTTATTCCACAGTCAAATGTTCTGTTGATGCTCCCAGCTTTATCATCTTTCCCTAATCTTTCTCTGGTTCCCATGTAAGTCATGAGCAAAAGTTCCCCTTCTGCCTCATTTAGTCAAAAAAACAAACTTGACTCTCCCATATGTGGCGCAAACGGATTATCTCCCACCCACAAGTCCCCTGCAGTCCTGCAGCTGCACCCTGCACCCACAAGTCCCCTGCAGCCCTGCAGCTGCACCCTGCACCCACAAGTCCCCTGCAGCCCTGCAGCTGCACCCTGCACCCACAAGTCCCCTGCAGCCCTGTGTAACCAGGTTAAAATTAATGTTTTTATTTTATTTTGTTTGAGTACGAAATATCACCAAATCCTGTCTGTGTGCTGTTATTTGTGTTTACTACATTTTATTTTATGTCATTATTTACTTTTATGTATGTTTTACAACGACCGTCATATACGTGTACTGTCGCTTTAAGAGAGAGGTCTTGTGGGTACACGGAAGAGGGAACGCGGGAGAGGCCATTTTTGTTTTGTGGGAGGAGTCTCAAGCAGCGATCGAGCCGAGCCACGCGTGTTTCTTACCGTAGGACAGTTTTGCTGGTTGAGGAGAACGTAACCTTGAGTATCCCTGTAAGAAGATACTGCAAGCTGTGGGATAAAATACTTGTTTATCCTTTCTTACATCGGAGTCCCGTGGACGGTTTCTCCTTCTAACGCACACGAGTGAAGTCCGGGCAGTGGTTGAACTTCGACCCCCACGTCCGTAAGAAACACCGCTCCCGCTGGAGGACTGGACGTTTGTCGAAGGGTTTGAAACCAAAATAAATGGCAAGGTGGGCCAAATAGAGTCCTGTGTGTCCCCCCTCCTTCCTTGATCATGATGATGATGATGATGATGAGAGACTGAGGCCCCCCCACAACACCTGGGGCCCCACCCAACTAGAACACAACGCAGAGCTAATGATGAGAGTGACGGGCGTGCAGCAGGCTGACCAGCATAGAACAGCATAGGACTGCCCCCGTTACATTGGTGCCGTGACCCTCCTGGATCCTGAGAGTGACATCAGATGCTCGCTGCGGGAGGCTGCTGTCGTTATCAAGCCCCAGACGTCCTCAGGTATTTCTACAGACTGTACACTCATGTTACAGTGGACTGGAGTTGAGCTGTGTGGACAGTCATAGCTGTGGTTACCATGGACTGGGCTTGTGAACAGGACATTTGTATATACTGAAGGAAGAAAAACACACGAAAAAAAAAGGAAAAAAGTTAATGTTGATGTGATTGAAGGACTCGTGTGAATAATCTATTGATGTAAACTACTAGATATGTGCATATGTGATTAATCTATTGGTGAATTTGTTGATTGTATGTGATTGTTTCAATATCTTAGTGCTTTCTAGATTCAATTATTTAAATGAATTGAGCTTTTCACTTTTTTATTTTATTTTTTTATTTTATCTGAGTGTTAGAGGTAGGAACATGGCAGAGGGTGGTTCGTACGTAGGTGGGGGTAACATTGCTGATCAGGATCTTTTGGATCGCCAGTGGGCTATGGAGAGGGGGTACCAGTTAGATGTGGGTGGGGGTTTACGGCTAGGTGTAGGTAGGAGTTTCGGGCAGCTCTTAGAGGGCGGGGAACCAGACACCAGAGCACCAGGACCTAGAGACCCGACCACATTTGGCACTCCTCAGTTCGCCTCCACACGGTACGTAGAACGGGCCAGGCCAGGTATCAGCGAAGGGGCTGTGCTAGGTAACAGCGAGCAGCCAGTGGGTGAGTTAGCCATGCTCATTACTCAGTTGGCAGAGAAGATAGGAGAGTCAATCACTGCTAAGCTGCAGGAAACACAAATGCTTAGAAACACACACACACAGACAGTGCTAGGTCTGCTGAACAGTGTTCGGAGACAGTGCCTAGTGTTAGAGTAGTAATGCAGACAGACGCTAGGGAGCCTCCTATTTTCAGGGGCGATAGCTCTGATAAGTTTACAGTTCATGAGTGGGAGAGCCTTATGACTTTGTATTTGAGGAAGCGAGCCATCCCAGTTAGTGAGCAGTCACATGAGATTCTAGCTAAGCTTATGGGGAAAGCAGGGGACGTGGTGAGGATAAAGCTGCGCAACACATCTGTCGACCACATAGCAAACCCCCACATTATTTTTGATGTACTGAAGCAACACTTTAGTGACCTCAAATACTCGTGCATGCCCCTGGCGGACTTTTACAGTACGCTGCCCAAGCCAGGTGAGGACGCTATGGAGTATTGGATTAGGCTTAATAAGACAGTGGAGGTGGCTGACGAATGCTTGAAGTGGCAGGGCCGTAGTATTGAAGAGCCAAGCCACGAGGTAAGCATGATGTTTATCAAACACTGTCCAGATCAGTCTCTTGCCAATGTTTTTAAGTTCAAGTCCGCAGGGAAATGGTCTGCTAGCGAGATCCAAGAGAGGCTTGATGAGCACATGCTGGAGAGGAAGTCCCGTGTTGCTGCAGGTGGACAACGTGAAGCTGGCGCGGTAGAGCGTAGGTTCCATTCACAAGTTCATGTCCCTGTAGTCGACGTGGCTCCCGACTTGAACACGACCGTGCCGGTAGTGCCATCTCCCGTCCCGGCTCATGCGTCATCTACACCATTTTGTGCAAGGTGTCCTACACCGTCTCCCGCACCTGTCTCTGGCGGTGATGACTATATGAGGAGTTTGGTGAGCTTGCTAGACCGTTTGGTCACAATGCAGACTCAGGTTCCAGTTAGCGCTGCAGTCCGGACACCGACGCTGACTCAACCGCCAGCTAACGCCGCAGGGCGGGTGCCAGACGCACCACAGAGGTTGTGCAGGGTTTGTAAGTCTCCAGATCACTCCACATTTTCCCACTGCAGCCGGGAGAACCGATGTATAAACTGTTTGTCTCCTGGTCATTGGAAGAGGGACTGTCCTCACCCTCAGCCGCCCAACCAGCTCCGTTCTCAGCCTGGTGGAAGAGCTGGTTGCCAGTCTCGTCCGTTAAACTACTAAACCCACACCTAGAGAGGGATGGTGTGGGTAATGTAGATGTATCCCTCACTGATGTCTCCGACCTGGCTCACTTGTATGAAGACAAGTGTGCCAAAGCACCTCAGGGTTCGCGTATGGTCATTCAGGCGACACAGAGGATTCAGGCTTTCAGTGACTTGTTCTATGCTCCTGTTCTTGTCAACCAGAGTGTGCAGCTTAATGGCATGTTGGATACTGGCTCTATGTCATGCAGTATCAGTGAAAATGCAGTAGAGAAGCTCCGCTCTGGGGGTGTTTTACCTGAGAAGCAGCAGCCTGAAGAGAACATTGTCTTGATTGGCTGCGGTGGTCTGGAGACTAGGCCTGATGGTTTTTATGACCTCAACATGCAGCTTTATGGTGTTTCCTTTGTCATACCCACTCTGGTCGTGCCCGGTCAGCATGATGATCTGATAGTCGGCACAAACGTCATTAAACATGTGGCCCATGTACTCAAGAGTGGTACTGAGTACTGGGACATCGCGTCCAGACAGGAACATCCGTCTAGTCCTGACGTTGAACAGTTCTTCTCCATGTTCACGAATGTAGAGCGCTGGAGGGGTGGTGCAGTTCCTGAGAAGATAGGTACTGTTAAGCTCACCCAGGCCGTGACACTCTTACCGAGGCACGAGCACTTAGTCTGGGGCAGACTTCCTGCTAAGGTGCCTATGTCAGCTGGAAGCACTGTTGTTGTGGAGCCGACAGACTCCAAGGCCATGCCACGCAGTGTCCTCGTAGGTTGACTTGTCACACCGCTCTGGGGTGATAGGTGGGTACCCATGACTGTTGTCAATCCATCTGACAAAGCCATCACACTGAAAAGGAACTGCAAGTTGGCTGATGTGTTTCCATGCTTGGCGATTGAGGACTTTAATGTTTTCCAGGGACTGCAATCAGTTGCAGGGAGGCATGAGTCCAACGCCACAGATAGTGCCTGTCCCCCTGTCCAGCCGGCTAGGAGTTTGTCAGAGCTCGGACTCAGTGACATTGACCTCAGCTCCTGTCAGGTTAGTGAGGCATGCAAGTCCCAGCTCACTCAGCTGCTCACCGAGTACCATGACATCTTCTCCAGGGACTCTCTGGACTGTGGCGAGGTCACAGGATACACACATCGCATCCATCTGGTGGATGAGCGCCCCTTTCGCTTGCCCTACAGGAGGGTTCCCCCAGCCCACTATCAGACGTTGAGACAGGTTCTCACTGATATGGAGGAGAAAGGGATTATCCGGAAGTCCTCGAGTGCATACGCTTCACCGCTGGTTATGGTATGGAAGAAGGATGGCGGGCTTCGGATCTGCACTGATTTCAGATGGCTGAATGCTCGGACCTTGAAAGACGTTCATCCCTTGCCACACCAGTCGGACTGTCTTGCCGCGCTGGGTGGTAACTGCCTCTTTAGTACGATGGACCTCACCTCTGGCTTCTTCAACATCCCAATGCATGAAGATGACAAGAAGTACACTGCTTTCACGACTCCCCTTGGGTTGCATGAATACAATCGCATGCCACAGGGCCTTTGTAATAGCCCTGCAGCCTTCATGAGAATGATGATTGGGATCTTTGGGGATCTGAACTTCACGAAGCTTTTGTGCTATCTTGATGATCTTCTTGTCTTCGCACCATCAGAGGTTGAGGCTCTGTCGAGGCTCCGCACTGTGTTTCAGAGGTTGAGGGAGAACAACTTGAAACTGGCTCCGAAAAAGTGTCATCTGCTGCAGAAGCGGGTGCGGTTTTTGGGCCACGTGGTTGATGGCGGAGGTGTGTCTGTCGATCCCTCCAAAGTAGAGGTCATCTCCAACATGACAGTGCAGGATCTCATGGAAGGTGATGGGTGCACGCCTTCTGTTCGTAGGATCAAATCTTTCCTTGGTATGGTATTTTACTACCAGCATTTCCTCCCGAACTGCTCCTCCGTGGCTAAGCCCCTGTTCGCCCTTACAGCTGGACAAAAGAGGAGGGGGAGGTCAGCTAAGGATAAGAAGCCCCATGGCAGCTTCCGTAAGCTTACCTCCGCAGACTGGATGGTGGAATGTGGGGAAGCATTTGATCTGTTGAAGACGATGTTACTGGAGTGTGTGGTGCTTGCCCATCCAGACTTTGAGGTGCCTTTCATTTTGTCGGTCGATGCGCCTTTGGACGGACTCGGCACGGTGCTGTCTCAAGTGCCCCGAGGAGAGTCCAAGGCCAGACCTGTTGGTTTTGCAAGCAAGTCCCTCAGTGCCTCACAGCGGAAGTATCCAGCTCATAGACTGGAGTTCATGGCGCTGAAGTGGAGTGTTTGTGAAAAGTTCAGCCACTGGCTGAAGGGTCAAAGCTTCACCGTTTGGACAGATAATAATCCGCTGACTTATCTCCTAACGAAGCCGAAGCTTGACGCGTGTGAGATCCGCTGGGTGTCTAAGTTGGCGTCTTACACTTTCGATCTCAAACACCTGCCAGGGAAGAAAAACGTGGTGGCGGATGCCTTGAGTCGCGACCCCTTTTCCAAGCCCGTCAGTCAGAGGCTACTTAGGGAGCCCTACCCGGCCCTTGTTCAGGAAGCCGACGGGGTTGAGGGGGACTCTGTGCAGGATGTTTTCAGACTCAGTTGCCAGTCCCAAACAGTGAGTAGTGCGCGATCTGTGTTTGCTTGTGATGCAGCTGAGGTCAGGGCTTTTTGTCAAGCCAAATGTGACTGGCCTGATGCATCAGTATTCACAGCACTCAGTTTGGTCCAGCACGTTCAGCATCTGTCGGATGGTCAGGATACACTGCCAATGTTATCCACCGAGGAGCTCAGGTTGAGTCAGGGGCAGGACCCCTGCATCTCCAAGGTGTTGCCCTTTGTCGCTGTTCGGAAGCGGCCATCGAGACGTGAGAGGCATGGTGCTGACCAGAAGGTCCTCAGGCTGCTGAAACAGTGGGAGAAGTTGGAAGTCAATGATGGTGTCTTGTACAGGGTGACAAAGGACCCAGTGTCCAAGCAGAGGAGGTCTCAGTATGTTTTACCTCTGAGTCTGAAAGACAAGGCACTGTCTGGCATCCACGATCTCGCTGGTCATCAGGGCCAGGACCGTACTCTCTCTCTTGCAAGGCAGCGTTTTTATTGGCCTGACATGGAGAGGGATATCAGAGCATATGTCAGATGCTGTCGGAGATGTGTGTTTGGGAAGACCCCAGAGCCAGCTGCTTGCGCGCCCCTGGAGAGCATTAAAACCTCCGCACCGATGCAGCTTGTGTGTATGGATTTCTGGTCCACTGAGGACAGTAAGCAGCGGTCGGTCGATGTCCTAGTGGTTACTGACCACTTCACTAAGCTTGCTCACGCGTTCCCCTGCGCCAATCAGACAGCGAAGCAGGTCGCCAAGAAACTCTGGGATCATGTATTCTGTGTTTGCGGGTTTCCGGAGAGAATACATTCTGACCAGGGCACAAACTTTGAGAGCAACCTGATTGCAGAGCTTCTCAGGTTGGCGGGTGTAGCGAAGTCCCACACGACGGCCTACCATCCTATGGGTAATGGCGGGACAGAGCGGTTTAATCGCACGATGGGGAATATGCTCCGTTCCCTTCCGCTTCAGCAGAAGCAACAGTAGCCTCAGCAAATCCATTCTCTCACGCTCGCGTACAATGCCACTGTTCATGAGACCACGGGTTACGCGCCTTTCTTCCTGATGTATGGGCGTGTCCCAAGACTGCCGGTGGATGTTATGTTCAGGCAGGTTTTGCATGACCCTCACGTTGTTGATTATGACTCTTATGCTCAGTCTCTGCTTTCCTGTCTAAGGAGTGCAATGGAGATCGCTCAGAAGCACTCCACGGCTGAGCAGCAGCATCAGGCGCGACAGTACAACAGACATGCCAAGGGCACTGTCCTGTCTGTCGGGGATCGTGTTTTGGTTGCGAACCAGAGTGAGCGAGGGAAGAGAAGGTTGGCTGACAAATGGGAGAACGGAGTGTACACGGTTGTCGGTGTCAACCCCAATATCCACGTCTACAAGATTCAGGATGCAGAGGGGCACACCAGGGTGGTGCACAGGAACCGTTTGTTGGAGGTCAACTTCTTGCCCCTTCCTGAGTTAGATCAGGGTGAGGAGTCCAGTACAACCAGTCAGTTGTTTGACTGCGCAGAGTCCGATGAGGAGGACAGTGCAGATGTCCTGACGGTCTCAGGGGATGCAGTGGGGCTAGCAGTCTCATCACTTGGAGACTCGCCTAGATCTGAGTGGGCAGAAGTGGAAGAGTTCATTCCGTCTAGTCTGGTAGTCAGTCCTGTGGGGGCCACTGCTCAGTCTCCACCCAATACACACGCACCACACAACACACATGCACCACACATAGAGGCATCACACTCACTCGATGTAGGTGTTATATCTCACACTGATTCGCACACAGGGGCACCACCCTCACTCGATACAGATGTTGCAGCTCGCACTGTCTCACGCACACAAGTAGAGAGCGATGGTCGGGTTAGGACACGCACAGGGAGGGTGGTGAGGTCAGTGAACAGGTTAATAGAATCTATGGCTCAGATGCCATTTCTACGGAGTGTGAGGGTTTGAACTTTGATGGAGGTTGGAGTCATTCAAATTAGTTTAATGTGAGTTATTAGGTGTCTATCAGACAGGGTTGTTTTGGGCCAAGTGCATGGTGTGGCGTATCAGGCGTCACATTGATCTAAGGGAATTCTGAGACTTGATCAACCTCATTATTTTCTGGACCTCGTAACCGAGGTAGCTCCTAAGTTGACTGGAGGACTAGCTCCTTCTTTTCACTTGTGCCAGTAGTCAGTGATGGGCTTTTCCTTTCCTCTTTCTCTTTTTATCCTGCTGTCAGGATGTTGGTGAATTTCAGGGGGGGTGAATGTAACCAGGTTAAAATTAATGTTTTTATTTTATTTTGTTTGAGTACGAAATATCACCAAATCCTGTCTGTGTGCTGTTATTTGTGTTTACTACATTTTATTTTATGTCATTATTTACTTTTATGTATGTTTTACAACGACCGTCATATACGTGTACTGTCGCTTTAAGAGAGAGGTATTGTGGGTACACGGAAGAGGGAACGCGGGAGAGGCCATTTTTGTTTTGTGGGAGGAGTCTCAAGCAGCGATCGAGCCGAGCCACGCGTGTTTCTTACCGTAGGACAGTTTTGCTGGTTGAGGAGAACGTAACCTTGAGTATCCCTGTAAGAAGATACTGCAAGCTGTGGGATAAAATACTTGTTTATCCTTTCTTACATCGGAGTCCCGTGGACGGTTTCTCCTTCTAACGCACACGAGTGAAGTCCGGGCAGTGGTTGAACTTCGACCCCCACGTCCGTAAGAAACACCGCTCCCGCTGGAGGACTGGACGTTTGTCGAAGGGTTTGAAACCAAAATAAATGGCAAGGTGGGCCAAATAGAGTCCTGTGTGTCCCCCCTCCTTCCTTGATCCCCCCCACAACACCTGGGGCCCCACCCAACTAGAACACAATGCAGAGCTAATGATGAGAGTGACGGGTGTGCAGCAGGCTGACCAGCATAGAACAGCATAGGACTGCCCCCGTTACACCTGCAGCTGCACCCTGCACCCTGAAAGATGCTTTACTGACATCCTCACAAACGCCCAACACACATTTAATGACGTCACTGTGTGGGTGCTGAGTGTGTGCATTCGTCTCAGAGTGAAGAGTGTGTCCATCCATCTTCCAGCCTCCTACTAAAACCCTATGACACAGAAACACACACACACACACACCCTGCTACCCACGTTGCCTGTTAAGCCCCTTCTTCCAGCCAGCCAGCCAGCCAGTCAGTCCGTTGGCCAGTCAGTCATTCAGCCATTCAGCCAGTCAGTCTGACACTCAATCAGTCAGTCAGTCACTCAGCCAGTCAGTCTGACACTCAATCAGTCAGTCAGTCAGTCAGCCAGTCAGTCAGTCAGCCAGCCAGCCAGTCAGCCAGTCAGTCTGACACTCAATCAGTCAGTCAGTCAGTCAGCCAGTCAGTCAGTCAGCCAGCCAGCCAGTCAGCCAGTCAGTCTGACACTCAATCAGTCAGTCAGTCAGTCAGCCAGTCAGTCAGTCAGTCAGCCAGCCAGTCAGTCAGTCAGTCAAACTGAGCACCACTCATTTACACTTCCGCTTGGCGGAAACTGACAAAAGAGGAACACCCTCTTTTTGACAGTAGCCTGTGAGTGCAGGACTACAGACAGTTACACAGACCACAAGTCAGGTGGTGTGAGATAGACAGAGGGAAACGGAGGGGGAGAGAGACGCAGGGCAGGAAGCAGCCTGAAAGAGTGCTTCAGAGGAAGGTCTGCAGGGCTGAAAACTGCTCCGTTCGACAGAAGCTGAAGGAGACGGCGAGCAAGGTGAGCCGCTCCACAATGGTTGTGTGTTACCGGTGTTGGTGTGCATGAGAGAGGTGACGCGAAAGCGAGGAAGCAAGTAGAAGAGAGACAGAGCAGAATAAGGCGTGGACCCCGCCGTGGGGCCTTGTAAGCACCACTTTTCAGTTCCACTCCCGTAGGACGAGGACAGACAGACAGACAGACAGACGGACAGAGGGAGAGATAGAGAAGAGAGAAAGGCAGGTTGTTGCAGTTGACGAGAGGCATCATGGAGTCTTGGGCAGACGTAACAAGGATGTGTAGACTCACACATGTGTGTGTGGGGCAGACCCACAGGCATGCTAGGAGGCATTTTGTTCTGAACTCTGACCTTTGAACGACATTTGCATGACTGGTAACGGTGCCTGACACGAGCTTGTAGCACATACTGGCAAGATGAGTAACGAGTTGTAGATGAGTAAGGCTTTCGACATACACGCATGCAGACGTCGCACACCAACACACAGCCAGTGGACAGGAGGGATGGACGTGTCACCCTGGCTGCCTGGCTGGTGTGAAAGCGGAAGTGTGTGTCTGCTGATTGTTCAACTCAGAACTCGGAAGCGCTCATCAAAACGGACTTGTCAGAATGCTCCTGACCGTGTGTGTGTGTGTGTCCATGAGTCAGAGTTTAAACTCCTGTTCCCTGAGATCAGGCTCCACGGTGTTAAGATGTGGACCCTCTCTCTCTGTGTAATAAGGTGCCGCCCAGGCTCCAGAAAGTTCTCCTTGGTGATTTGTGACATGTTTCAGCCCGCCGGGATCTATTAGACGCCTCCAGCTTCTAGTCTCCACAGCCACACACGTCTTACAGCGGTGCTTCACCCTCACTGTACACAACACAAACTATTCCCCTCCTCCTCTTTCTTCTTCTTGGGCTTTATATATATATATATATATATATATATATATATATATATATATATATATATGATTCTATAAAATCACTACGGCGTTTTCCAGTCTCATGTTATTGCCTGTGGCTCTTTAGGCACCCATAGAAGACCCTCATCCTTTGGGGACCCTCTCAGCCAGCCTCTGGTAAAGCCGGGCCAGGGCACATTTTGCTTCTACTTAAACTGGAACAAGTACAGCTTACGCAGAAGCCCTTTTCCACCACCACGGAACGGGTTCGGTTCGGTTCGGTGCCGGTTCGCAAACCCTTTTATGAACGGTTCAGAGCATTTCGCCGAAAAATAAATTGGTTGCGAACCCGAAAAGTTCGTCCCGAACCGGCACCAAAAAAATAGCAGGTTTTTCAGCGCGAACCGGGCGAAACCAGTGGGCGCGTGACACTCCAGAGGAAGAGAAGAGACAGCCTAACGGTAGATAATGAAGAAGAGAGGAGATGAAGAGGAGAAGAAGAGAGGAGATCCCTGACAGTAGATAATGAAGAAGAGAAGAAGAGAGGAGATCCCTGACGGTCGCTAATGAAGAAGAGAAGAAGAGAGGAGCTCCCTGACGGTAGATAATGAAGAAGAGGAGAGGGGATCCCTGACCGTAGATAATGAAGAAGAGAAGAAGAGAGGAGATCCCTGACGGTAGATAATGAAGAAGAGAAGAAGAGAGGAGCTCCCTGACGGTAGATAATGAAGAAGAGATGAAGAGAGGGGATCCCTGACGGTAGATAATGAAGAAGAGGAGAGGGGGTCCCTGACGGTAGATAATGAAGAAGAGAAGAAGAGAGGAGATCCCTGACGGTCGCTAATGAAGAAGAGAAGAAGAGAGGAGCTCCCTGACGGTAGATAATGAAGAAGAGGAGAGGGGATCCCTGACCGTAGATAATGAAGAAGAGAAGAAGAGAGGAGCTCCCTGACGGTAGATAATGAAGAAGAGATGAAGAGAGGGGATCCCTGACGGTAGATAATGAAGAAGAGGAGAGGGGGTCCCTGACGGTAGATAATGAAGAAGAGATGAAGAGAGGGGATCCCTGACGGTAGATAATGAAGAAGAGACGAAGAGAGGAGATCCCTGACGGTAGATAATGAAGAAGAGATGAAGAGAGGAGATCCCTGACGGTAGATAATGAAGAAGAGAGGAGAGCCCTGACGGTAGATAATGAGGAAGAGAGGAGAGCCCTGACGGTAGATAATGAAGCAGAGAAGAAGAGAGGAGAGCCCTGACGGTAGATAATGAAGAAGAGAAGACGAGAGGAGATCCCTGACGGTAGATAATGAGGAAGAGAGGAGAACCCTGACGGTAGATAATGAAGAAGAGATGAAGAGAGGAGATCGCTGACGGTAGATAATGAGGAAGAGAAGAAGAGAGGAGAGCCCTGACGGTAGATAATGAAGAAGAGGGGAGGAGAGGAGAGCCCTGACGGTAGATAATGAGGAAGAGAGGACATCCCTGACGGTAGATAATGAAGAAGAGAGGAGAGCCCTGACGGTAGATAATGAGGAAGAGAGGAGAGCCCTGACGGTAGATAATGAGGAAGAGAGGAGAGCCCTGACGGTAGATAATGAAGAAGAGAAGAAGAGAGGAGAGCCCTGACGGTAGATAATGAAGAAGAGAAGAGAGCAGATCCCTGACGGTAGATAATGAGGAAGAGAGGAGAACCCTGACGGTAGATAATGAGGAAGAGAGGAGAACCCTGACGGTAGATAATGAAGAAGAGATGAAGAGAGGAGATCGCTGACGGTAGATAATGAAGAAGAGAAGAAGAGAGGAGAGCCCTGACGGTAGATAATGAAGAAGAGAAGAAGAGAGGAGATCCCTGACGGTAGATAATGAAGAAGAGAAGAAGAGAGGAGCTCCCTGACGGTAGATAATGAAGAAGAGAAGAGAGCAGATCCCTGACGGTAGATAATGAGGAAGAGAGGAGAACCCTGACGGTAGATAATGAGGAAGAGAGGAGAGCCCTGACGGTAGATAATGAAGCAGAGAAGAAGAGAGGAGAGCCCTGACGGTAGATAATGAAGAAGAGAAGACGAGAGGAGATCCCTGACGGTAGATAATGAGGAAGAGAGGAGAACCCTGACGGTAGATAATGAAGAAGAGATGAAGAGAGGAGATCGCTGACGGTAGATAATGAGGAAGAGAAGAAGAGAGGAGAGCCCTGACGGTAGATAATGAAGAAGAGAAGAAGAGAGGAGATCCCTGACGGTAGATAATGAAGAAGAGGGGAGGAGAGGAGAGCCCTGACGGTAGATAATGAGGAAGAGAGGAGATCCCTGAGGTAGATAATGAAGAAGAGGAGAGGAGAGGAGAGCCCTGACGGTAGATAATGAGGAAGAGAAGAAGAGAGGAGATCCCTGACGGTAGATAATGAAGAAGAGAAGAAGAGAGGAGAGCCCTGACGGTAGATAATGAGGAAGAGAGGAGATCCCTGAGGTAGATAATGAAGAAGAGGAGAGGAGAGGAGAGCCCTGACGGTAGATAATGAGGAAGAGAAGAAGAGAGGAGATCCCTGACGGTAGATAATGAAGAAGAGAAGAAGAGAGGAGATCCCTGACGGTAGATAATGAGGAAGAGAAGAGAGCCCTGACGGTAGATAATGAGGAAGAGAGGAGAGCCCTGACGGTAGATAATGAAGAAGAGAAGAAGAGAAGAGAGCCCTGACGGTAGATAATGAGGAAGAGAAGAGAGCCCTGACGGTAGATAATGAGGAAGAGAGGAGAGCCCTGACGGTAGATAATGAAGAAGAGAAGAAGAGAAGAGAGCCCTGACGGTAGATAATGAGGAAGAGAAGAGAGCCCTGACGGTAGATAATGAGGAAGAGAAGAGAGCCCTGACGGTAGATAATGAGGAAGAGAAGAAGAGAGGAGATCCCTGACGGTAGCTAATGAGGAAGAGAGGAGAGCCCTGACGGTAGATAATGAGGAAGAGAGGAGAGCCCTGACGGTAGCTAATGGCGGAGTCGGCAGATAAGAAGGGTGCGCGGCGGTCAGCTGAGGAGGCTCAGTGTTGGGTTGTTATCTGGGCATCTGCCGAGTGTCGGGGGAAACTAGAGAGTAGCACGAGAAAGAGTAAGCTGTATGGCGAATTAGTGGAAGAGATGGCCCAGAACGGGTTCACTCCAACGCAAGAACAAATTATCAACAAGTTAAGAAAAACTCCAGAGGGACCACCGAGACGATAAAGAGGAGTTGTCCAAAAGCGGAGCTGGACGACGTAGCAACATGACGCCACATTATTGCGTTTCAGCAGGATGTAGCTAATGTTTACATCCGGTGTGCAACGCACAAAGTCCCCCGTCGATGACGTACAACGGTTCCGCTACAAACTGGACGAACCGCGGGCCACACAACACGGAACCAGTGCCTGAACCAGGGCTGCTTTGGTCGAAAAGGGGGGGGGGGTCCTCTGATAGGCTTTGCTCCCACTGGAAGCCGTTGACTGAATGTTGATGGCCTCCCTCCTGGCGAGGTGGCGCCATAGAAATCGGCTTGGGCCGGCCTGGGGTGAGCGGAGGCCTTGCGGCTTGCCCACCACATGCACCCGCAGCCAGCAGTCACCCAACCTCATGAACCCCCAAACACCATTACAGTGGCTCCACTGCCAGTACGGCAGTTGTTATTTACTCACTTCTTCATTTTTTACTTATCTATTTTTCCCCCTTTGTTTCCTTCTTCATGTTTATATTTAACCTACTACTGGAATGTGGTTTAATTCTGTTCTGAGAGGGGCCTGCAGGACGGGGTAGCAGTAGATAAGAGGGGAGCAGGATGTGGGTAAACGGGATGTGGGGATGTTAAAATGTAAAAAAAAATATCACAGTCTTTCAACTGTAATTGCTCAGTTCGATATGTTTTCCTTGAAAAATATTTCAATTTAAAAAAAAGATTCTATAAGATTTTGTTCAGGCATGTGAGTAGCTTCAGTTAGTATGTATTTTTTCAGCAGATGTGACAGTGATGCTTACTCTTACTTTAGTTTTTCATCCTGTCCCTGTGACAGTGGTTCTCAGAAAACCAGAAAGCCTTTGATAGTTCCTTGGGGATCACCGTACATTTGAGCGTTTTATGTAAGACATGGCACAGAAATCAACTTCGGGAAAAAAATGTAAATATCCGAGTAACTTGTTTAAAAAGATGTCCTCAGTAGTAGGCATTTATACTGCCTCAGTTTTTTCTTACTTTTTCACAATGAAATATGCCGCACATCTTTCACAGACTTCCCAGTATCCCTTCTGTTTGGGTGTACATTTAGAACATGAATGTCTGCACATCTTTTGCTTCTTTCTTTGTCCATCTTTGTCCTTTTCTCTCTTTCCTCGCAACCCTGCTCTCTCTATCCGCCTCTTGACTTTTGCAGGATGGCAGCATGGGACCTGTCGGTCGTAGTGGAGGACCTGGGCCCAGATGTCCTACCCCTCATACTCAGCGTGACCTCTGACCTCCACATTGGAGGAGTCATTCTGAAACTGGTGGAGAAAACACGTAAGTCTGTCTGTGTGTCTGTCTGTCCTCCATCGGATTTCTCTCCGTCCATTTATGTCTGTTAGCGACACACACACATGTATACAAACATAGATACACACAGTTTTCCAAACAGCCACGGACGTGTTTATTTCTGAGTCCCTCTCGACTTGTCATCCAACGCAGAGCTGAAACGCGACTGGTCGGATCACGCGCTGTGGTGGGAGCAGAAGCAGCAGTGGCTCCTGCGGACAACATGGACTCTGGACAAGTGTGGCATCCACGCAGACGCCCGGCTGGTCTTCATGTCCCAGCACAAGCTCCTGAGGCTCGGCCTAACCAACGGCCTGACTGTGCGGCTGAAGGCCTGCTTCTCAGGCCCCGTCTTCAGCACCGTGGTGGAGATCTGCAAAATGCTGAGTGAGTCAGTCACACTTTGTCGGTCAGCAGGTCTCATGCCCCCCACCCCCCATACTGTTCCCCCTCTCCTCTCTGTCTGCATCCCGCTCTCATTCTCTCACATTCTCTCCATCCTGTGCTCCATAATTTTTCCTTTTCTCTCCAGTCCCTCATACCTGTATTGCTCATTGTTGTTGGATAAAGCATTATATGTGTGTTCGGCCTCTGCTCTTCTTTCCTTTAAGATTTCTTTATATAGGATTTTTTTCTCGTGCATGTGTTTACTATTCCCTTAGTTTGCCACCGTTTCTGAGAATCTCCTGTTCCACTACTTTCTTTACTAGAGGACAACTTCTTTCATAGAGAGCAGCTGTGATGGACGGTAAAGTGTCATAGGCTGCATCTACGTCTTGCACATACACATCATTCCAGTCTGGTTTCATCAGGTCTTGTTTAAAGGAGTTGATAGTTGATATCTAATTATTTTGTTTTGACTGTTTTATCGTCATTGTTGGCCCTAGTACAGCTCTGTCTGACTGCAAAGACTGGCAGAGGATCACTTGTGGCTTTTATCAATAATCCGCTGGTGAATAACATTAGTAAATCTACACATCAATCAGTGTAGCGCTGTATGTTATTCTAGCGGGCCTCGGGACTGAGGGATGTAAGCTGGTACTGTACATAGAGTCAGTGGATTCTGTGGTTGTAGTGTGTTCTTGTGGCTTTAGAAGATCAGTATTGAAATCCCCACAGACAAAGAACATTTTCTTATTATTTGTATTGTTATACAAGTCCAGTAGCTTTTCCTTAAATGGGTCGATGGTAGATCCAGCTTTTCTGTATACGCAGCTTATTAGAATGTTTTCTGATTTCTCCATCTCCATTTCTACTGTAATGCATTCCGGGATATTGTCCGACACAAAGGACATTCCTGACAGATTTGCGTTTCCAATTTTCATCAATGAATAGTGCAACTCCCCCTCCTTTTGTTTGTATCCTGTTAATGGAAAACATTCCGTAAAGTAGCAGCGTAGAAATCCTGTCGACTCTGAGCTAATCAGCTAGCCCGGGGCTCTTGCTAAGTGTTAGCCATCCCGTTAGCACCCTTAACACGTGTAGTAGTGCTTCGTTATAATGTAGTACTCAAAAACACGTAGTAGTAGTAGTATATATATATATATATATATATATATATATATATGTGTGTGTGTGTGTGTGTGTGTGTGTGTGTGTGTGTGTGTATGTAAACTACTAATAAGACACGTTAATCCCTAGCTAATGGGTCTGACCCTTTAGCCGAGCGGTTAGTGATGTCGCCTTGAGGTGCAGTACACCCCGTATCGAATCCCGCACCGGGCAAGAACATAACCGGTTACATATATACACACACACTGCCAGAACGATTATTTGTTCCCAGCTGAACAAAATGGGCAAAGTAAGATATAAAAGTACCGTTGTTTTATCAATTTATTTAACAATATGCAGGGAGCTCTAAAGTCTTCCACTCATCATGCCACTGGAAGTCCTTCCTCATAAAGTGATTTTGCCCATAACCACTTTTTCACTGCAGACTTTGAAATTAGTTCTGGATTCCATTATGTGTCAGGCAGCACATAACTTCCGCATTGGTCCGAAGGCAGTGAGACACACTTGTCTACAAACATCATGTGTATGTTCCACATGTCCATGTGTGTACAAAAGATAGAGAAGCCGTAGAATTGTTTGAAATGCTACATCTTGCATCTGATAGACTGTAACAGAAGTGTTGAACTATTGCTGCAGATCCTGAGGAACATAGTCAAAGGCGGTGGTCGTGTCCCGAAGGGGCAGTTTTGAATAAACACTAAGTGCCAGGCTTCTTCAGCTAGGTTATTTTTCTTAGTTGCAGTTGAACAAGTTTATGCACGGCGCCCTGCAGAGGGTATCTCAGTTTCCTTCTAGCAGAGAACCATACTCATCCGTGATGTTGAAAATGCCCCTCCACGGAGTCAACAGCTGGTAGGTTCTGTGCAACTCTGACAAGATGCCTCAAGGGGTCTGAATTTTGTTTCTCTCATTTTGGAAATGCATCAGTACTCGCTGTGTCAAGACCAGGGTCACGACCATTTATTTTGACAACAAATGATCATCATGTGCTTTGGAGAGACTTGTGATAAGTTCAGCCCTTTGGCAGCCTCAAGTGACTGGAGTCACTAGATAAAGGACTGACGCATAGCCAAACGCACTCATTTAAGTTTTATTTCTGGAGGCTGTTATAGTGTAACCAGTAGAATTACTTAATGGACTTGAGATGATTAGACTTAACCATCAGAAAAGCAGACTTATATTGGGTTAGGTAGTCTCATGCTCAGTATGCTGTTAATTGTAACATGAAACCAGAAGAAAGTACTTTAGATACAAGAACATGTGACATCTGCATGCTGAGTGGATATTATAACGTAAAGACTTAAGAAAATCCCAAGGACTACAAACAGTCACATAAGAATTATGTAACTGTCCGTAACTGTTAACAGTAAGGTAAGACCTCATTTAGTCTGGCTCTATATCAATAAAACATGACAGAGGAAAACGCAGTGGAACATGAATTTCAACTTTGGCATAGAGCATACTGTTCTGTGTGTACACACAGTGTTACATTTGCCTCACATTACCTAACAAGAACCTAAAATTGCAGTGTGCCTTTATGTCTATTTACCCTCCACCACCCCCCTTACTCTGGGTGTGGGAAGATGGCAGCGCAAATTCACGTTCGCAGCGGCCTCACCCAGTACCGGTGTGGGAAGATGGCGGCGCAAATTCACATTTGCGGCGGCCTCACCCAGGTCTGTCGATGCAGTGTCTTTGTCCACATCTGCGTGTAAATTTTTGTCTTGGTTTGTTGGCTGGGAGAGCTTGGTCTGCTGCGCAGGGACCGCGGCCTTGCCCGGAGCTGCACGTGAGGAGGTAACACCGAGGGCGATCTGACAGGATGCGGAAGCAGGGCATGCTAAGCTAACTGCTGGCCCATGCAGACCAGCAGTTCCGATAACACGGAGGGCGTTCTGGCGGCGGCCTCACCTGGCGTTGACTAGTGTTTTTGATGTGGTCGTGTGGAGTGCGGGGAGGTGTGTCGGGGGTGTCTGGCTGGGAGAGCTGGTGCTGGATCAGCTGGGAGGGCTTGATCTGCTTCATCCGGTGTGAGTACTTGATCTACTCGCCCTACCGGATGTGCTCGGGGTCCTGCGACTACAGATGACATCACTACTTCACGCACTATGATTGGATAGGGGCTTGGGTAGTTCCCATCAAAGCAGAGAACAGTTAACTGAGCATGCGCGAAATGTGACATTTACTCTAGCGAGAGTTTGAGCATAAACAAGCGAGTATAATCAGAAAGTAGCTAGCTAGCTAGCTGGTTTACCATTGGACTGTGAACCCTAACACTAACGCAACCCGAGTCGAATGGCCAGTTATCAAATGTGCTCAGGCTTGCTCTGGATGTGCTCGAGCTTGCTCCAGATGTGCTCGGGCTTGCTCTGGATGTGCTCGGGCTTGCTCCAGAGGAAACCCAGAGGGAAGTATGACGGGACGCGTAATCAGGGCAGGCTAGGCTAACTGCTAGCCCATGCAAGACTGGCAGTTCCGATAGTCATCCTGGCTGGCGTTTGTTCCCTTGGACAGTGATTTTTTTTTTTTTGGTTTGGATATACGTATGTGTTGGTTTGAATAGGTGTGTTCTTGTGGTTCTAGAATGTGTGTTTGTCTGTGTTGGACTGCTGTGGGCTGGGGGAAACGGCATTTCGGTTCACTTGATGT
This sequence comes from Lampris incognitus, assembly GCF_029633865.1. Taxonomy (NCBI): domain Eukaryota; kingdom Metazoa; phylum Chordata; class Actinopteri; order Lampriformes; family Lampridae; genus Lampris; species Lampris incognitus. Next base: position 54,880,889 of record NC_079211.1, on the reverse strand, counting down.
GCACAAGTACATGAGGTGAATAACAAAGTGTTCCTGATTCCTGAGTCCATTGAAGAACCACAGTTAGAACAAATGTGAACAGCAGTGCAACTTGAAAGTGGAGCCTCATGGCCTGGAGTGATCTGGGGTGATCTAGCGTTATCTGGAGTTATCTGCAGTTATATGGAGTGATCTAGCGTTATCTGGAGTGATCTAGCGTTATCTGGAGTTATCTGCAGTTATATGGAGTTATCTAGTGTTATCTGGATTAAAGTTTATTGCAATGCATGTGTATTAACAGTTTTATAAAGACATTCTAGAGAGTTTGGTTTTAAATTGTTCAGTAGAAAACCTTAATTGTGAAATCCCTTTACCATCGATATACGTACAGAATATCTCAGTGAGAATAACCTTTGACACTGCTCTATATAAAAACCTCAGTAATTATAGCCATGACATACCTACATTGTATGTTTGATTCACATAGGATGAATTTCTTGGAAGGCCAGCAGTGATGTTGTGTGATTCTGTTCGTCTGTTTAATTCCAGTTCAGTTCACCCATCTTTTAGTCTCCATACACAGACTCCGCTCCCTCCCCAATCTCCCTTTTCACAGACATCCGACACCCAGAGGAGCTCTCCCTCCTTCGGCCGGTGGAGGAGAAGAAGAAGAAGAAAGACAAAGATGCTGTTGAGGAGGTCTATGACCTCACTGAGGTGCCTCTCACCTCAGGTAAATTCATCACTGTCCATTTACACACACGACAGACTCATACCTGGAACTTCAATATATTCCTTGTTAAATGTGGTATTAAGTATATTGCTGATTTTGTTGATTTTAAATATATTGTTAAATATTAAATACATGGGGGCGTCCGAGTGGCATGGGGGTCTATTCTGTTGCCTACCAACACAGGGCTCGCCGATTCGAATCCCCGTGTTACCTCCGGCTTGGTCGGGCGTCCCTACAGACACAATTGGCTGTGTCTGCGGGTGGGAAGCCGGATGTGGGTATGTGTCCTGGTCGCTGCACTAGCGCCTCCTCTGGTCGGTCAGGGCGCCTGTTCAGGGGGGAGGGGGAGCTGGGGGGAATAGTGTGTTCCTTCCACGCGCTACGTCCCCCTGCCGAAACTCCTCACTGTCAGGTGAAAAGAAGCGGCTGGTGACCCCACATGTATCGCAGGAGGCATGTGGTAGTCTGCAGCCCTCCCCGGATCGGCAGAGGGGGTGGAGCAGAGTACGATAGGGGAGGAAAAACGGAGGAAAATAAAATTTTAGAAATGGCACTACATTTTATGAAGAGTGCATAATGAATTATTTAGGATTTGAAACTCAGACTTTAGGACTCGGGACTTTGCTTGGGACTTGAGTTGCAAGACTTGAGACTTACTTGTGGATTAGAAAACTTGGTCCCACCTTCTGCAATTAACACAGAAAATGTTGTGGTTACAAAATGGGAAAACGTCTTGATGATTTGGGACCAGATCTGCATCACCATGGTGGTCCTTATATATACATTAACGTGACCCGTTCAACCCAGGAGCCAAGGCTTCGGTCTCCTCCCGTGATCTTGAAGTTACCTTTCCTTGCACAACACAACATTTTACTGCTAAAGAGGAAGTGTTCAGTATAGAATGATCCGGTGTGGGGAAGTTGGATAGAAAGAGGGAAGAGATGAGAATGATTCTTTTCCAGGGTATTTTGAGGTACTAAAGCCTGTTAACAAATTATTATCAGTTTTGTTTATATGCCTGTTAAAAACATGCCTCCAAATATAGTCTTTTTTGCAGTTGATGCTGTAGAATGGCAAATTAACAGAAGTTAAAATATCCCAGCATGCATCAAGTTTTTTTCTCAGTCCAAGAGCAAATCCTGTTCTGACAGTTTCTGTGATGGCCCTGTGTCTCTCTCCCCTCCCTCTCAGTGTCTCGGTCCGCCTTGTATAACGGCATGCCAGCTCATTTTGCCGACTCGCCCAAGATGGAGGAGGTGTACAAAATGCTTTCCATCACCCAGCCTCCTCCTGCCCCCGCAGCCATAGCCAAGCAGTACCGACCCGCCAGCGTAGTAGACAAGGCCCACATCAATGGCAGGTTAGAGCTAGCATGCACCGCATATTGCACACACACACACACACACACACACACACACACACACACACACACACACACACACACACACACACACACACACACACACACACAATTACCCTTACCCTAACCTTACCTTAACCTTACCCTGACTTTAACCTTACCCTTATCCTTACCCTAACCTTACCCTTACCTAACCTTACCCTTACTTTAACATTAACCTTACCCTTATCCGTACCCTAACCTTACCCTAACCCTAACCTTAACCCTAACCTTACCCTAACCCTACCCCAACCTTAACCTTACCCTTACCATTATACTAACCATACCCTTACCCTAACCATGACATTAACCTTTCCCTTACCCTAACATAAACCTTAACCTTACCCTTACCCAGCGTTTCTCAAAGTGTGTGCCCCCCCCCCCCCCGGGGGAGCACAGAAGCGTGACGGGGGGATGGCAGGGGGAATGTAGTGCGGGACTACTGTTTTGTCTGCGGAATCGTTTTCACGGCAGAACAATCAACAAAACGTGTCTTTACGAGACAGAGAGAGTGTAGGTTGAATGGATGGAGAGATGTTTGACGGGGAGAAAAGAAAGACAGGCGATGCCTCCGAGATGAACAAGACAAAGTGCTTAGCTGATGGTCATCAGCCAAAAACCAAGTTAAGACGATATGACGGAGCCTGTCTTGGGAGATGAGGAGAGACCAGTGTGTATTTTATGTGTAAAAACTCTGGCAGCTGGTAGTATGAGACCAAAGCACTGATGGCATCACACAAAGTCACACACACGCAGCTGCCCAGTGCAAGAAAGCACACACAACAGCTGAGGATCTCATACTTCCCACAGCTTTAGATATGGCGTCAACTATGTTTGAAGAGACAAGTGCCACACAACTGAAGGCTGTCCCTCTGTCCGATGATACAGCTGCAAGACGTATATGGGACATTTCAAATGACCTTGAAGAACAACTCACTGACAAACTGAAGGACCAACGTTTGGCCTGACAAGAGGACGAGGCTACTGACAGCAATAAAAACTGCTCGTTTATTGCTTGTGCTCGTGTTGTCATGTCAGAGTGAGTGTGTGAGGATTTGCTGTTTTGCAAGTACGTCCCAGTAGAGCGACAGCTGGTCAGCTCTTCAGGCTTCTGGACTGGTACCTGACACAACATGAGCTGAACTGGCAGAACTGTGTGGGTGTTTGCACGGATGGTGCACAGACCACGGCAGGGAAAACAAAGGGACTGCAGCCACTAATCAAGAGGGTCTTGCCAAATGCACAATGGAGGCACTGTGTCATATACAGAGAGGCACTGGCATCATGACAGATTAGCCCTGACCTGAACCAGGTTTTGACCCATGTTGTTAGTGTAACCTGCACGACAGGGGAATGGGCCTATGCTTGCGCAGGGACAGTTTGCAGTCTAATGTCTAAGTTCAGTGGAGATTGGTGTAGGTTTTTTTCTAGACCAGATTCTAGTACTCACCCCAAAGACAACACACACACTCGTGGGTATAGTTTACAATAAAAAAAACCAATTTATTTCAACAGTTCAAAGTAAAGTTATTTCAATATCAATACTAAATTAGATGTGTTATATATATATATATATATATATATATATATATATATATATATATATATATATATATTACTCTATTATACTTTTTAAAAGTTCTTCCTAATATTCTATTTATTGTCTATATCTATCTATATTCTATTTTATACCCTTCTAATATATTACTTATGCAGCCATATTCTACACTAACAAATTAAAGAAAATAATCCAAAATAAAGTATGAGTGCACTCAAAGAAAATAATAAAGAAAAGAAAAGGGGGAATGATTCAGTCTTCCAATCTGTGCAAGGTGCAATGTCCAGATCCTACCACAATCAAAGGGGCAAGTTAATGTAGAGGCGATGATGATGAATCCAAATCCAGGGCGATGATGGGGGCAATCCAAAGGGGGTATCCAAGGGTTCCAAACGGTGTAGCAAGGGGGGTTGTTCGGGGTACTAAAAAAACCAGTCTGCACAAAATTGTACAGATTCCTTATTAATTGCAATCTCTATCAAACAATTACAAACAAAATAAAAATACCCGAATCTAGAGTCAATTCTCAGAATTAAATCATTTCCTACATATAACTAATATGCGGCTGAATGACAACAGCCTATTGCTGTAAGAACAGTTAAAAACAATGTCATCGCAGCCAGGCTGCGGCACTATCAACGTGAATTCACGTCTAGCTGGCTGCTATGGGTTCCATGGATGCCATGTAGCCCGAGTTGGCTCGGTGGCTAGTGGCAACTGGAGCTTACAGTTTTTTTTAACAACAAGCATATTATTATATTAAAATGTCTAACATTCCTACATCAAATAAACCCCATGGACCGGGTGTCCTGACTGGTTTTAAAGCTCTGAATCATATGGGAACTGCTAAGGATCATAGATATACGTTTTAGCTGGGTTAGCTTAGCTTAGCAACCAATGGAAAATTGTCAGTCTTTAGATTTCAAGATTTTAAACTCTTATCTCACCAGGATTCCAGCAGCGTACAAAACACAAGAGAAAAGAGTCTTCCTTCTTCCTTCAACAGGAGATCATCTGTCTTTGGATAAAATCAAGATATCCTACGTAAATGGCTATGATTACATGGAACACAGAAAGCTGTTTACTTTTTAGCTTTGGCTAGCGGCTCACCAAGGAAGCTTCGTGGGAGGAATCTTTTTTGTCGTAGTTCAAATGTCCTGTAGCTCAAATATCCGAAGTTCAAATATCAATAATTCAGGTATCCATAGTCAAAGTTGTCCGTATTTCTAAATATCCGTATTTCTCTTCTCTATTGTCGACGGTTGTTTGCATGGTTTAAACTCTGTAGCTCGTGTGCCTCCTAGAGGCAACTCGTGGAACTTACATACGTCACAGGGTACATGTAATCATGTGGGTTACATTAGCATGGTCAGTTTCATCAGAACAAGACCCCTGAGAGCGCGGCTGTTCTCGGCACTTTGTGAGGAAATGGGAGCTGAACATTCAGCTGTGGTGTTTCACAGCGAGGCCAGGTGGCTCTCGCGAGGTAAAGATTCGGTTCGAACCGAATCGGGAGATTCCGCAAGATTCCCACCCCTAGTGAGGGCCAGCCAAAATATCCTCATTCTAATGGTTAAATACCCAAATTGGTCCTCACAAAGGTAGAAAGAACACAAACAAACACACACACAATATAAGAAACACCTGAATTATGTGTAATTTATGGATATTTATAATGCTTACGCTCACAAAATGCTTACGTTGGCCTACGTTGGATTCACATCGCATTATGTCTGTCTTGCTCTTCACTTGCCAGGTGGTTGGACTCGTCTCGTTCTCTCCTGCAGCAGGGCATCAAGGACAATGACTGGCTGTGGCTTCGGTTCAAATACTATGCCTTCCACGATCTAGAACCCAAGGTGTGTGTGTATTTATGTGTGTGATGTTGAGGTGGGCGTGTGTGTTGTGTGTGCTTGCATTTAAAATCTCACACTACATTTCTTATCTTTCTGACTGTATTCTTTTAGTTGTCAACCATCTATTCTTTCCCTGATTCCCACCTCTGGCCAGCACTCTCCTCCACCACCCATTCTCTCCCTCCCTTTCATCACTCTTTCCTCCTACTTGTGCCCCAACTACTCTCCTCGCTCCCTTCCTTTCCCTACTTTTTTCTCTCCCCTCTCTCTCTCTCTCTCTCTCTCTCTCTCTCTCTCTCTCTCTCTCTCTCTCTCTCTCTCTCTCTCTCTCTCTCTCTCTCTCTCTCTCTCTCTCGCGCGCTCTCTCTCTCTCGCTCTCGCTCTCTCTCTCGCTCTCTCTCTCGCTCTCTCTCTCTCTCTCTCTCTCTCTCTCTCTCTCTCTCTCTCTCTCTCTCTCTCTCTCTCTCTCTCTCTCTCTCTCTCTCTCTCCGTCTCTCTCTAATCTTAGTTGAGTTTAGCTTGTTTTATTTTAGCTTATTTAATCTTATCTTATCTTATCTTATCTTACCTTAGCTTATTTTAGCTTAACTTAGCTTATCTGAGCTTAATTTAGCTTATCTGAGCTTATCTGAGTTTATCTTATCTGAGCTTATCTTACTTTATCTGAGTTTATCTGAGCTTATCTTATCTTATCTGAGTTTATCTGAGCTTATCTTATCTTAGCTTATCTGAGTTTACCTGAGCTTATTTTAGCTTAGCTTAGCTTGGCTTGGCTTGGCTTAGCTTAGCTTAGTTTATTTTGGGACAAGCAAAAATGTAAAAATGTAAATTGTAAAAATGTAATGTAAAAAAGTGTAATGTAATTGTAAAATGTAATAGTAATTGTAAAGTAACTGTAAAAATGTAAAAGCAAAAAATGTAATTTATGTAAGCAGAAAGAGGAAGCCCGCCGACTCAGTAGACGTTACTGTAAAACTGCTGTTCACTAGGATGGTGAAAGCCAGGATGATGATTGACTTTAATTATTACAGAGAGATGAAAGATATGGAGCGATTCAGTGTGATTCTGGCTCATGGGACGTGTTGTGCTCGTTAAAAAACAACCAACTTGTTTCTTCTGGCGAGTTGATGTGATTTATTTTTTATATTTGCTTGTGTTTTGAAAATGGTTGTATTTTTGTTTTTGTTTTTTTAATAAAAGTTACTTTTAAAAATCAAAATCTGGGCGTCCAGGTAGCGTAGCGGTCTATTCCGTTATTGCCTCCCAACACGGGGATCGTCAGTTCGAATCCCCGTGTTACTTCCGGCTTGGTCGGGCGTCCCTACAGACACAGTTGACCGTGTCTGTGAGTGGGAAGCCGGATGTGGGTATGTGTCTTGGTTGCCGCACTAGCGCCTCCTCTGGTCGGTCGGCGCACCTGTTCTGGGGGAGGGGGACTGGGAGGAATAGCGTGATTCTCCCACGCGCTACGTCCCCCTGGTGAAACTCCTCACTGCCAGGTGAAAAGAAGCGGCTGGTGACTCCACATGTATGGGAGGAGGCATGTGGTAGTCTGCAGCCCCCCCCCCCAGATCAGCAGAGGGGGTGGAGCAGAGACCGGGACGGCTCAGAAGAGTGGGATGATTGGCCAAGTACAATCGGGGGAGGGAATGGGGGGAAAAATCCAAAAAAATATCAATCTCTCTCTCTGCCCCCTCTTTCTGTCTGTCTGTCTGTCTGTCTCTCTCTCTCTCTTGCTCTCTGTCTGTCTGTCTCTCTCCCTCTGTCTCTCTCTCTCTCTCTTGCTCTCTGTCTGTCTGTCTCTCTCTCTGTCTCTCTCTCTCTCTCTCTCTCTCTCTCTCTCTCTCTCTCTGAGCGGATGTGCGAGTGAGTGTACGGAGCAGCAGCGTGTTGTTTCGGTGTGAGTGAGTTTCTGAGTTTTGGACTTTTTTTGTCTGGTCCCTTTCACGTGCTTTCTGTGGGTTTGTTGTTGTTTAGTTTTTAGTTCGTTTTTCTCGGTGGTAGGTTTAAGCGGAGTTGTTTATTTTCGGTAGCGCTGCCACCGGCCCGGCGGGGCAATATGGCCGCTGTGGGAGGTGGAGGAACGGCGTTCGAAAAATTGACACGCCGGCACGCGATTAAAGTGGCTCCGGTGGTCAAATGCTCGGTGGAGGAGTGCTGCCTCGCGGTAGGTGAGCATGTGGGCTATGGAAGCATCAAATCGGCGTCCAGAATGAACGGTGCAGTAGTCATGTTTCTGGACAGTATTGATAAGGTCAACCAGGTGGTGGAAAGTGGTGTGGTGATTAGGGACATGTTGACTCCCGTTCTGCCGCTGGTTAACCCAGCCAAGAGAATCACCATTTCCAATGCTCCCCCGTTCATGAGAAATGCAGCTTTTGAGAAGGAGCTTGCAAGATACGGACAACTAGTGTCCCCCATAAAAATGGTCTCCTCCGGTTGCCAGTCTCCTCACTTGAAACACGTTGTGTCCCATAGGAGGCAAGGTTTCATGATTTTGAAAAATAATGCAGAGGATTTGGATCTGAAGCTGAAATTCAGGATTGATGACTTTGATTATATTGTATTTGTTACTTCTGGTATGATGAAATGTTTTGGCTGTGGGTCAGAGGGGCATTTAGTAAGGTCTTGTCCCGAAAGGAGTGAGGGTAGATCTGAGCCTCAAGGGCCGCCTTCGTCCACCGATGCCGCCGCGAGCGGCGCATCTCCGGCTGGAGACGGCGCGGCCGAGTCGGCACAGGGCAGACAGAAGGCTGGGGAGCGAGGGGTGGGAGAAACAGACCAGGTGGTGACACAGAAAAAGACCGAGGCTGGGGAACATGAGGAAAATGGACGGACTGAGCAGGCAGGAGAAGGAGGTGTACAGGCTGAGCATATTAAAACCGTTGAGCACACTGAGAAGGTGCCAGAACTTGGGCAGGTCACAGCTGATGGCCAGGATGAGCAGGTAGGGGAGGTTGAACGGAATGAAACGGAAGAGGAAAACAGCGAGACCAGGGATCATAGCAAATGGGCTGGGCCAGATACGAGTGGTGGTCGGAGGACGCAAATACAGCAGACTGCTGTTAGAGTGGCAGAGTCTGTACTCGAAGAAGAGGCAGAGATTATGTTGGACGATGAAATAAAATCAAAAAAGTCAATTAAAAGGAAGCCGACTGAAGGTAGACAGGAAAATTTAAAAGTGAAGAGGGCTTCAAAAGATAAAAAGCCATCCTCCTCTTTGTCTGATGAGAACACAGACGAAAGTGAGTGTGAGTTAGGTTCCTCTCCTCGTACACAGGTGGACACAGAAGGCAGCTATGCCTTTCTGAAGATCAGGAAGTTTTTGCAGGTTACCAAGGGTTTGAGGGCGGTCAAGGTGGAAAATTATTTTCCAGACTTGCAGCTTTTTATTGAATCAGTTAAATGCTTTATGAAAAACACAGGGGACTTGGAGGTGAACACATTCACTGAGCAGGAAGTCTTCAGACTGAAAAAACTTGTACAGAAGGTAAAACTGCAACTTCATGATGATGATTAAGACACTTTTGGGTATTGTTATCTTTTTGGTCAGTGTACGCTTGTTTCTGGCACAGTTCAGCCCCACTCTCTTCATGTGTAATATACAATTAGGCACTTTAAATCTGAATGGAGCAAGGGATGACATGAAAAGAGCTGCTGTGTTTAAACTGGTTGAGCTGAAGAAAATAGATGTCTTGCTTGTGCAAGAAACACATAGCACAGCAGATAATCAAACTGAATGGCAGAGGGATTGGACTGGAAAATTGATTCTCAGTCATAAATCCAATATTAGTGGTGGGGTCGGGATTCTTTTCTCAAGAGATTTTTTGCCATGCTCCCTTGAGGTAGAGGAAGTAGTCGAAGGCCGGTTACTGAAAGTAAGGGCGCAGTATGACAACGCAACACTGGTTTTTATAAATGTTTATGGTCCAACCCTTGGCCCTGAAAGAGTAGTTTTTCTGGATGTGTTATCTGATGTTATTAGTAAATGTGACAGTGAGGAGTATTTATTTCTGGGAGGGGACTTTAACTGTACAGAGAATTGCAAGTTGGACAGGAACCATCAGGAACCACATCCTGCATCTCTTAGTCGGCTCACACGCTTGGTTAATTCGTGTGAACTGACAGATGTTTGGAGAGCTTTTTATGGGACCCAGAGGCAGTATACATGGACACATCTAAAAGATAACGCACTATCCATGGCATGGCTTGATCGGTTTTATTGTTTTAAACATCATTTTAATGTGTTTAAACAATGTAACATGCTTCCAGTTTGTTTCTCTGACCACTCTCTTGTACAGTGCTCGGTTTTCATACGAAGTGTTAAAACAAATAGTGCTTTCTGGCATTTTAACACAGGCCTCTTAAATGATAACAACTTTAGAGATGCTTTTACGTTTTTCTGGGGCCAATATAGGAGCCGAAGGTCTGAATTTATTTCTCTGCAGCAATGGTGGGACATTGGCAAGTGTCAGATAAAGCAGTTTTGCCAGCAGTACACTCGCAATGTCACCAGAGACATAGCCAGATCTATGAGAGATCTAGAGGATGAAATGGTGGAACTACAGAATTTGGCAGATTCCACAGGAGACAGAGGCCATGTAGAAGCTCTCAAATCCAGAAAGTCTGCTTTGGCTAGCCTGCTGGGTATTACAGCACAGGGGGCACTGGTCCGCTCGCGCTTTCTGAACGCCACACATATGGATGCTCCTTCTCACTTTTTCTTTAGTCTAGAGCGCAAGAATGGGCAGAGAAAAACCATTCACTCTCTGCGTACTAACACTGGTGTGCAGCTGTCAGATTTTTCTGGTATTCTGAAATACGCAGCAGGGTTCTACAGTGACCTCTATAAGAGCGAACTCAGGCAGGATGTGCTGGGGGCTGAGTCATTCTATCATGGGCTAAAAAGGGTTGAGGTAGCGCTCAATACAGACCTCGAGGCTCAACTGTCCCCTGAAGAACTCCATCTGGCCAGCAGGGGTGCAGCCTTCCGCCTCCAGTTCATTCAAAGATTGCTCACTGGGCCTAGAGATCTAGTGTGGCGACCAGCAGCCTGTGCAATACTTCGACGGTGTTGTGGACTCGGAATAGACCTGCCCTTGTTCCTAATGGCTATTAAGAACTCAGACCTCAACGGATTGCCTGGATTTTATCGTGGGCTCATGAGAGTGTGGAATATGTTTAAGAAGGAGAGAATGGGCTGTTCTGACTCTCTGAGCTGGCTTCTAAAAGAGCCGGTGGTGTATGGTGGGCGTATGGACACGTTCTGCGACTTTGGACCCACGGTATCAAAGCTGTTCTGCCAGGCAAAGGTCGTCACATTGGGTCAGGTGGTGGAACTGGCTGGGCCCAATCTTGACAACGCTGCCACTCTAGCATCTCACCTGGGAGTGAAATCTACGCGCCTCCTTAGTCGGGTACTACTTAAGTGGAACGGTCAGCTCACAGCAGTAGAACGGGGGCTTTTGACATCGTACTGCAGTGGTTCTACTCATCCCAATTGTGAGGATCCATTTCCTGTTTTAAAGGTTGTTCCTGATCTGAAAAATTGTATGGGGCCACTTTTGGATTTGGGAAATGCTCTTAATGAAAGGCTGAATGTACTTAAAGGTAAGACCATGTATAATATGCTTGTAAAAGTCTTGAATAAAGATAAACTGAGTGGTCGGACTGATACACCCTGGAGGGCCCAGCTGGGCTTGGGGGAGAATGTGAAGCCAGTCTGGAGGGGCTTATACAAACCACCGTTAATTAAAAAAGCTGGTGATCTGCAGTGGAGGGTCTTGCATGGCATAGTGGCGGTCAATGCTTTTGTTTCTGTGCTAGACCCTAATGTGAATGACAACTGTCCCTATTGTGCCCAGAGAGAAACAGTCTTTCATTGCTTTTCAGAATGTGTGAGGCTTACACCCCTGTTCCTGCTACTAGACCGCTTATTTAGATCATCTGGGGAAAGTTTCTGCAAACAGAATTTCATTTTTGGTTTCAAATATAGTCAACGTGTAAAATTTAAATGTCAACTCTTAAATTTTATTTCAGGGCAGGCAAAGATGGCTATCTATGTGAGCCGTAAAAAGAGAATTAAAGAATGTATAGAATGTCATGTTGAACTGTTGTTCTGCAGGATGGTCAAGGCCAGGATAAAAGTAGACTTCAATTACTACAAGGCAATGAAAGACCTGGTCACATTCACAACCTTGTGGTGTTATAAAGGGCTGCTGTGTTCCACCATAAAAGATGAGCTGGTCTTTTCTAAAGAACTTGGATAATAGAGGTCTTACCTGTTTTTTATTTTTTGAGTTGTCGGTGAATGATTGTTTTTTTGGGCTTGTAAAAAAGGCTTATTGATTGTTTATACCTCGGCAAGTATTGTTTATGTTCGGAGGGATTTCAAGTCTGCTTTTTGTCTAAATTTTTCTGTTAAATAAAGACTTGGTTTAAAATTCAAAAATTCTCTCTCTTGCTCTCTGTCTGTCTGTCTCTCTCTCTCTCTGTGTGTGTGTGTCTCTCTCTCTCTCTCTCTCTCTCTCTCTCTCTCTCTCTCTCTGTCTCTGTCTCACTCTCTCTGTCTGTCTGTCTCTCTCTCTCTGTCTCTCTCTCTCTTGCTCTCTGTCTGTCTGTCTCTCTCGCTCTCTGTGTGTGTCTCTCTCTCTCTCTCTCTCTGTCTCTCTCTCTCTCTCTCTGTCTCTATCTCTGTCTCACTCTCTCTGTCTGTCTGTCTGTCTCTCTCTGTCTCTGTCTCTCTCTCCCCCCAGTATGATGCGGTGCGTCTAACTCAGGTATACGAGCAGGCCCGCTGGGCCATCCTGCTGGAGGATGTCGACTGCACGGAGGAGGAGATGATGCTTTTTGGGGCCCTGCAGGTAGAATGACTCCTGACACACAAATGTGAAAACGGGGTTGTCACAGTTGTTGAAAAGGCGGTGGGGGTGGTGGTGGTAATGGGGCGTGGGGGGGGTTGGCTGAAACTGAGAAAATAAACTGAACTCACTATATCGGATTCTGCAAACAAAACAAGGTCTTTGAAAGGGGCCAACCACATAGTTACCACAGGAGTTTCTGTCAGCCCTCCACCCTTATGGTTGTTAAATGGGTTGTGTGAGCATGGGCAGCCAGAGCTACATATGAGACTTTAGATTGTGCGGCCGTGTGGTATAACAGCACATGTTGCCCCACACAGAAGGAAAAAGAAAACCCAGGGGGATCCTCAAAAGACGAGGATTGATGTGTCTCATAGTTTACATCAACATGTCTTATGGTTACTAACTGGGTGTACAGTGCGTATATAGAATTAAGCATACAGTGCATCGGGAAAGTATTCGCACCCCTTCACTTTCCCCACATGTTATGTTACAGCCTTATTCCAAAATGGAATAAAATCCTTTTTTGTTCTCATCAATCTACACACAATACCCCATAACGACAAAGTGAAAAAGGTTTTGTAGACATTTTTGCAAATTTATTAAAAATAAAAAACGGAAATATTGCATGCACATAAGTATTCACACCCTTTGCTATGACACTCAGAATTGAGCTCAGGTTCATCCTGTTTCCACTGATCATCCTTGAGATGTTTCTACATCTTGATTGGAGTCCACCCATAGTAAATTCAATGGATTGGACATGATTTGGAAAGGCACACACCCATCTATATAAGGTCCCACTGTTGACAGTGCATGTCAGAGCAGAAACCAAGCCATGAAGTCAAAGGAATTGTCTGTGGACCTCCAAGACAGGATTGTATCGAGGCACAGATCTGGGGAAGGGTACACAAACATTTCTACGGTTTTGAAGGTCCTGAAGAGCACAGTGGTCTCCATCATTCGTAAATGGAAGAAGTTTGGATCCACCAGGACTATTCCTAGAGCTGGCCGCCCAGCCAAACTGAGCAATCGGGGGAGAAGGGCTTTGGTCAGGAAGGTGACCAAGAACCTGATGGTCACTCTGACAGAGCTCCAGCGTTCCTCTGTGGAGATGGGAGAGCCTTCCAGAAGGACAACCATCTCTGCAGCACTCCACCAATCAGGCCTTTACGGTAGAGTGGCCAGACGGAAGCCTCTGCTCAGTAAAAGGCACATGACAGCCCGCTTGGAGTTTGCCAGAAAGCACCTAAAGGACTCTCAGACCATGAGAAACAAGATTCTCTGGTCTGATGAAACCAAGATTGAACTCTTTGGCCTGAATGCCAAACGTCACGTCTGGAGGAAACCAGGCACCTCTCATCACCTTGCTAATACCATCCCTACAGTGAAGCATGGTGGTGGCAGCACCATGCTGTGGGGATGTTTTTAAGCGGCAGGAACTGGGAGACTAGTCAGGATCGAGGGAAAGATGAATGGAGCAAAGTACAGAGAGATCCTTGATGAAAACCTGCTCCAGAGTGCTCAGGACCTCAGACTGGGGCGAAGGTTTACCTTTCAACACGACAACGACCCTAAGCACACAGCCAAGACAATGAAGAAGTGGCTTCGGGAAAAGTCTGTGAATGTCCTTGAGTGGCCCAGCCAGAGCCCAGACTTGAACCCCATTGAACATCTCTGGAAAGACCTGAAAATAGCTGTGCAGCGACGCTCCCCATCTAACCTTACAGAGCTCGAGAGGATCTGCAGAGAAGAATAGGAGAAATACCCCAAATATAGGTGTGCCAAGCTTATAGCTTCACACCCAAGAAGACTTGAGGCTGTAATCGCTGCCAAGGGTGCCTCAACCAAGTACTGAGTAAAGGGTGTGAATACTTACGTACATGCAATATTTCAGTTTTTTATTTTTAATAAATTTGCAAAAATTTCTACAAAACCTTTTTCGCTTTGTCATTATGGGGTATTGTGTGTAGATTGATGAGGGAAAAAAGGAATTTAATCCATTTTGGAATAAGACTGTAACATAACAAAAAGTGGGGAAAGTGAAGGGGTGTGAATACTTTCCGGATGCACTGTATATACAATTAAACTATGTGGTACCACACCACATAGTTTAATTGTATATATGCTGTGATGAACTGGCGGCCTGTCCAGGGTGTCTCCCTGCCTGCTGCTCAATGACTGCTAGGGTAGGCTCCAGCATCCCTGCGACCCCGATTGGGATAAGCGGCTTGGATAATGGATGGATGGTACCACACCATCAGTCCACAAGTCATTATGTACAAAGTAGCTCCAATCCAGGCATCGGGGTAGCGTAGCGTAGCCTATCATCACAGGGTTCGCCGGTTTGAAGCCCTGTGTTACCTCCGGCATGGTCGTGTCTGTGAGTGGGAAGCCGGATGTGGGTATGTGTCCCGGTCGCTGCACTAGCGCCTCCTCTGGTCGGTCAGGGCGTCTGTTCGGGGGGGGGAACTGAGGGGAATAGCGTGATCCTCCCATGCGCTACGTCCCCCTGGTGAAACTCCTCACTGTCAGGTGAAAAGAAGCGGCTGGTGACTCCACATGTATCGGAATGAGACATGTGGTAGTCTGCAGCCCTCCCCCCGGATCGGTAGAGGGGTTGGGGCAGCAACTGGCACGGCTCGGAAGAATGGGATGATTGGCCAGGTACAATTTGGGAGAAAATGGGGGGGGGGGATCCAAAAAAGAAAAAAGTAGCTGCAGTCTGCACTTGCTCGTCATGGAGGAGGAACTCATATTTGTTGATTTTGGCCGTTTAACCCACGGAGCAGCATGTGTTTTTAGGATGCTCGCTACTCTTCTTTTACATCTTGTGTGGATATGACCTATGATATCTTGACCCTCTGTCACAGTACCACATCAGCAAGCTGGCTCTGACGGAGCCCCAAACGCTGAGCACCAATGCCGCCATGGAGGACCTGGAGTCAGCCCTGCAGTCCCTGGAGGTCAAGATGGACGGCAATAGCAGCACCACCACGGATATATTGGTCAGACAACACAAATGTACTTTCCATACAAATGTCTGTTACAGACTTTCTGCTGGGGGTAGGGAAAAGTCTCACAGACGGACATTGATCCAAGTTTGTTTTCTGTTTTTTTATTTTGGGTTATCTTTATTGCGAGGAGAGACAGTGGTGAAGTCCATGTACATTTACATTACGTTACATTTACATTACAGTTACATTACATTTACATTACAGTTACGTTACAGTTAGTACTGGTCAGGCCACCATATCTCGAAGCCCTTATTGATGCAATGAGGCACATACTTCGAGAACATCCATAACTTCCATAACTTGAGATCCATAACTTGAGAACATCCATAACTTCCATAACTTGAGATCCATAACTGAGAACCTTGAGTACATACATACATAGAGAACACTCTACAAAGAACTGCCAGTGTGCGGCTTTCCAAAACACTTCACAATCATTTTGGAAAACCAACATCTCCTGAAGCTACTGAGGTCAATATCAAATAATAAAGCAAAACAAAACTATATGATTATACAGTTTTATATATCTATAAAGTTATATTTTGTAATTACATCAAATTATCTTCTTCTTTTGGCTGCTCTCGTTAGGGGGCGCCACAGCGGATTATCCGTTTCCATCGCTTCCTGTCCTCTGCATCTTCCTCTGTCACACCAGCCACCTGCATGTCCTCCCTCTCCACATCCATAAACCTCCTCTTTGGCCTTCCTCTTCTCCTCTTCCCTGGCAGCTCCATATTCAGCATCCTTCTCTCAGTATACCCAGCATCTCTCCTTCACACATGTCCAGACCATCTCAATCTTGTCTCTCTTGTTTTGTCTCCAAACCGTCCAACCTGAGGTGTCCCTCTAATATACTCGTTCCTAATCCTGTCCTTCTTCATCACTCCCAGTGAAAATCTTATCATCTTCAACTCTGCCACCTCCAGCTCCTCCTCCTTTCTTTTCATCAGTGCCACTGTCTCCAAACCATACAACATAGCTGGTCTCACAACCATCTTGTAAACCTTCCCTTTAACTCTGGCTGGTACCCTTCTGTCACACATCACTCCTGACACTCTTCTCCACCCACTCCACCCTGCCTGCACCCTCTTCTCCACCCACTCCACCCTGCCTGCACTCTCTTCTTCAACTCTCTCCCATAGCCCCATCCGATGCTGCCTAGCTACGTTCTCCCCTGTCACCACCTTCCAGTCGCTCTATCATGATATCAGATTTTGTCCTATTATTTTCTAAAGATGGAGTGTGGCATATCATGGGGGGGAAGAAAAGTGTGCGAATTGAATTCGGATTTTAATTTAATATTAGTGATCAGAAGTGCTGATGTGAAAGGCTGCAATGCTTAACTAATGGTAGATCCGTCAGTTTGGAGGGAGCCTTGAAAGCGTCATGTTGTCAGTCACACTGGCGGGAACTGGGATTTAATAAGCAGTGTATATGACTGAATAAACCCTTAGAAAAACAAGCATGTGAACTATGGCAGCTGAGGAGACGAGGACTGGCCTCGTGAAAATAAGTAGGGCCTAAACGTGTACATGATCTGAGAAAAGAGAAACATTTGTTGAATCTCTGATTTTAAAATGTGTTGACTTCCATACAGGAAAACATAACCGCACCACAGCTCAACGACTACCTGAAGATTTTCCGGTAAGGTTTACAGTCGTGTCACGCTGCTCAGGTCCATCAGACACACACAAACCGCTAAGGATTTATGTTGTATTTTCATCTTTAGTGCGTAGTCATTGCCTGCATTATAATTTTACCCCTGTAGCACCCAGGTATCTTCTCTTTTGGATCCTTATTCTATTAACATTATCATTCCTACAATAATGTCATGTCTGCAGTTCCTGCCCTTCTGGCTCCTCACCCATATGTAGAAGTTGTTTCACGCGTCCGGGTAGCATGGCAGTCTATTCCATTGCCCGCCAACATGGGGATCTGGGTTCCAGTTCCCGTGTTACCTACGGCTTGGTTGGGTGTCTCTACAGACACAATTGGCCATGTCTGCGGGTATGTGTCCTGGTCGCTGCACTAGCGCCTCCTCTGGTCGGTTGGGGCGCCTGTTCGGGGGGGGGGAACTGGGGGGAATAGCGTGATCCTCCCACGTGCTCCCCTGGTGAAACTCTTCACTGTCAGATGAAAAGAAGCGGCTGGTGACTCCACATGTATGGGAGGAGACATGTGGTAGTCTGAAGCCCTCCCCAGATCAGCAGAGGGGGTGGAGCAGCGACCGGGACGGCTTGGAAGAGTGGGGTAATTGGCCAAGTAAAATCTGGGGAGGAAAAAAGGGGGGGGGGTCCCAAAAAAAGAAGGTGTTTCATGACGGTGGGGGTCAACTTCCTAAAAGTGCCAGAGGAAATGAACCAGTGCTCGTCTTGCATATTTTGAAAGTGGACATTTTGAACATTAAGGAAGGCTTCTTTGCACTTTTGGATCTTTTTTTTGGCACTTTTGTGATGGACTCTTGGGTCTGTGATGGTGTGATCATCTGTTTCAGGCCAAAGCGGCTGACTCTGAAGGGATACAAGCAGTACTGGTTCAAGTTCCAAGACACCTCCATCTCCTACTTCAAGAGCAGAGAGGAGAGCATCGGGGAGCCCATTCAGAAGATAAATCTGAAAGGTACTGAATATCTTAGGTATGCACTTCTCTCCTCTCACCTAGCTGAATCTTAATACATAATTATACAACATGTGCTGTCTAAACCACATTCAGGGAAAGAAGTAAGAGCTTTAAGTCACAGCTCCCATCTCCCATACATATACATACATAGTATAGCTGAAGAGAAGATCATGACATGTGACACAGCTTGGACCATTGCTGCCTAAAGGCACTGTTCAGCACACCAGAACCACACGTTTACTGCTCTTATTTTAGATTGTTTGATGAGTAATAATAATCATTACATTTATATATACTGTGGCGCAGTGGTTAGCATGGTCGCCTGACAGCAAGAAGGTCCTGGGTTCGAGCCCCGGGGTAGTCCAACTTTGGGGGTCATCCCGGGTCGTCCTCTGTGTGGAGTTTGCATGTTCTCCCCGTGTCTGTGTGGGTTTCCTCCGAGGGCTCCGGTTTCCTCCCACAGTTCAAAGACATGTAGGTCAGGTGACTCAGCCATACTAAATTGTCCCTAGGTGTGTGTGTGTGTTGGGGGGGGGGGGCTGTGATGGCCTGGCGGCCTGTCCAGGGTGTGTCCCTGCCTGCCGCCCAGTGACTGCTGGGATAGGCTGAGAGCAGGATAAGCAGATTAGATAATGGATGGATGGATTACATTTATATAGCGCTTTTCTAGACACCCAAATCACTTAACATTGAAGGGGGTACCACTTCAACCACCACCAATGTGTCGCACCACCCAAGTGATGCACAGCAGCCATTTGCTGTGGTTTGACCAAAATAAACCACAACGGATAGAACCAGTTTTTCTTTTTCTCTCACTTAATCTTTCCTGTACATGAACTATTCATATAATGGATAACCCACCCATTATGAATGAATGAATGCATGAATGATGATTTATTTGGAGCATGTAAATTAGCCGGATATAACATACTGATAATCTACCGCCAATAATCTGAAGTGATCAGCAAATCCACACATCAAACTCAGCGAGCTAATCTCCATATGCATCAGATTATTTGTTACATGTTGGAAAAGCAGTAGGAGGAAGTCTACACTTATTTTTTCCTACCCCCTCTCACCTACTCTTGAGTTAACTCAGCTACTATACATTACAAAAAGGAAAAGAGAAAAAAAAATATATAACAAAAAATATATGACAAAAAAAGATCTATATATAATAACCCAGATATCCACTCGGTGTCATATAAAGGAAAATGGAAAAAATTAATTAGGAATGTTTGGAAATAAGTAAAACTTTAACAGTCAACACAACTCTTCATCCTCCCTGTATCTCATGAAAATCAGACCTATGTACTTCTTTTGAACTGCGTAATGTTTGTACTTTGTTTGAGTTCCATGCTCAAACTGTTCCACAGTTTTACCCCACAGATTGAAATGCCCATGCTCTTCAAAGTTGTTCAAACATAATTTCATCTCATCTCATCTCATCATCAGCTGCTTCTCCAAGGTCGGGTCGCGGTGGCAGCAAGCTAAGTAGGGCACTCCAGACGTCTCTCTCCCCAGCAACCCCCTCCAGCTCCTCCTGGGGGATCCCAAGGCGTTTGGACATATAGTCCCTCCAGCTAGTTCTGGGTCTACCCCGGGGTCTCCTCCCAGTTGGACGTGCCCAGAAAACCTCCAAAGGAAGGCGCCCAGGAGGCATCCTAATCAGATGCCCGAACCACCTCAACTGGCTCCTTTCAATGAAGGAGCAGCAGCTCTACTCCGAGCTCCCTCTGGATGTCCGAGCTCCTCACCCTTTCTCTAAGGATGAGCCCAGACACCCTACGGAGGAAACTCATTTCAGCCGCTTGTATCCGCAATCTCGCCCTTTCGGTCACTACCCAAAGCTCATGACCATAGGTGAGGGTTGGAACCAAGATTGACTGGTAACTGACCTTTCGCAAAGTCCCGCCCCCCTTAGTTACTGTTGCTATGCCCGTCAAGCATTTCAGAACTATCCAGGAAGTGGCCGGAAAACACCAAAACATGAAGGAAGAAATCAGCGCATTGTGTGGGTAAAAGTAACAGTAGTAATACGTTAGCTGTATTAGCTATCAATAATAGCTAGTAGCAAGCTTAGCTTGGAGCAGGCAGGTATTTGTGTTGATTCTGGATGGATCAAGCTGGCCATGGGGTCTGCTATACTGCCAAATCTATTGCTGACATTGCGCTTCTTGCGTTCTGGGTTTCGAGAAGGGAAAGAAAATTACACCCCCTCCAAACTTTTCACATATCTAGTATCCGATTTGCAGATCCCATAGGCTCACCGTTTCAGCATTTTGCTGTGTGTTTGAAAGCTTGACGGCCCGTGCTAAGGTAGGATTGGACAAGCACCGTTCTGGGGCGGTACTTTGCAAAAGGTCAATTGAGAGCTTTGCCTTCCAGCTCAGCTCCCTCTTCACCACAACGGTCCGGTACAACGTCCACATTACTGCTGATGCTGCACCAATCCACCTGTCAATTTCCCGCTCCATTCTACCCTCACTCGTGAACAAGACCCCGAGATACTTGAACTCCTTCACTTGAGGCTACAACTCATCCCCAACCTGGAGGGAGCAATCCACCATTTTCTGGTAGAGAACCATGGCCTCAGACTTGGAGGTGCTGACTCTCATCCCGGCCATTTCACACTCACTTGCAAACCGCCCCAGTGCACGCTGGAGGTCGCATTCTGATGTAGCCAACAAAACCACATCATCTGCGAAGAGCAGAGATGCAATTCTGAGGTTCCCAAAACGGACACACTCCTCACCTTGGTTGCACCTTGAGATCCTGTCCACTAATATCACAAACAGAATCGGAGAAAAAGGACAACCTTGGGGGAGTCCGATACCCACTGAAAACGTGTTTGACTTTGTGCCGAGAATGCGGACACAGGTTTAACTTTGGTTATACAAGGACTGGATGGCTTGTAGCAACTGCCCCGGTACCCCATACTCCCGCAGTACCCACCACAGAGTGCCCTGGGGTACATGATCGTAAGCCTTCTCCAAGTCCACAAAACACATGTAGACTGGCTGGTTAAACTCCCATGCCCCCCTCAGCACTTCCGCAAGGGTAAAGAGTTGGCCCGTTGTTCCATGGCCAGGACAGAATCCACATTGTTTCCCCTGGTTCGACAATCGGTCAGAGCCTCCTTTCCAGCACCCTAGAGTAGACTTTCCCTGGGAGACTGAGCACTTTGATGCCCTGATAATTGGAGCACACTCCACGAACCCCTTTTTTAAAATATGGGAACCACGACCCCAGTCTGCCACTCCACAGGTACTGTCCCCAACCTCCACGTGACACTGAAGAGGCGTGTCCTCCTCAAAGTGTTCTTAGCACTGCCCTACAACATCCCCAGTCCAGGTCAGCAGTTCCCCTCCCCAGCTGAACACAGCCTGAGTCAAGCCCTGCTTCCCCTTCCTGAGTCGCCAGATAGTTTGCCAGAACTTCCTCGAGGCCAACCGAAAGTCCTCCTCCATAGCCTCACTGAACTCCTCCCACACCTGAGTTTTTGCTTCTATGACCACCACCGAAGCCACAGCTCTTCTGGCCTCCTGGTACTTGTCTGCTGTTTCAGGAGACCCCTGGGCCAACCAAGTCTGAAAGGCCTCCTTCTTCAGCCTGATGGCTTCCCTCACTGCCGGTGTCCACCAGCGGGTTCTTAGGATACCATCTCGACAGGCACCGATGACCTTATGACCACAGCTCCTACCTGCCACATCTGCAAAAGGGACTTTGAACATGGCCCACTCAGACCCCATGTCCCCAGTCTCCCTCAGGATACACAAGAACTTCTTCCAGAGGTGGGAGTTGATGACCTCATGGACAGGGGCCTCCGCCAGACTTTCTAAGTTCACCCTCATTGCGTTTGGGTTTGCCAGGTCTGTCCGGCAGCCTTCCCCGCCATCTGATCCAACTCGCCACCAGGTGGTGGTCAGTTGACAGCTCTGCTCCTCTCTTCACCCGAGTGTCCAAAACAGATCTGATGATACGACCACAAAGTCTACCATCGATCTTCAGCCTAAGGTGTTCTGGTACCAAGTACACTTATGAACTACCTTATGTTCAAACATGGTGTTTGTTATTGCCAATCCATGACTCGCACAGAAGTCCAATAACAAGGCGCCGCTCGGGTTCCGATCAGGTACGCCGTTCCTCCCGATCATGCTCCCCCAGGTTTCTCCATCCTTGCCCACGTGAGCGTTGAAGTCCACCAGCATAACTATAGAGTCTTTATTTGTAAACCGATGTCTTTCAGTACAAAAGTAGGCTTTCTTGATGTAAGGGGGGAAAAAAATCAGGTCTCGGAGCTTTCAAAAGGATCGACCGCTCACTCCGCTATCTTGACCGGAAGCCCTGTATTGTGTGTGTATTTTATCGTGTGTATTATATACAATGTTTTTCAAAGACACCCCCCCCCCACACACACACACACAACTGTTCCTTTTCTCTCTTAGCCATAGCCGAGCTGACAGCCTTGTTTGGTGTAATGTCTAACGCCATACTCATTATTGTGGGTTTAAATCTGATGGACAACCTTTGTCATATGCCTCTCTCGTTCCTTTCATTTTGTTCCCTACTTTCTCCTCCATGGCCCATACCATATACCAGAGCAGCAATGACAGTCCACTAATCTGTGTGAGATAAGAGCATGGCATACTCATGTTTTGACTTGCCAACAGGATGTGAGGTTGTTCCAGACGTTAACATCGCCGGACAGAAGTTCCTTATTAAGCTGTTGATTCCAACCCCTGAGGGAATGACCGAGGTCTATCTGCGTTGCGAGGATGTGAGGCTAAGCATGCACACACCAGTGTTGTAGTCGAGTCACTAAACCTCGAGTCCGAGTCGAGTCTCGAGTCCCCAGTGTTCGAGTCCAAGTCCAAGTCCGAGTCACCAAAGAAAAGTCGAGTCAAGTCCGAGTCGAGTCCCCATTACCTGAGTCCGAGTCGAGTCCCTATTACCCTAGTCCGAGTCCGAGTCATCAAGGTTGAGTCTGAGTCGAGTTCCAAGATGGCTCCAGTGATCCACTCGGGCACAGTCAAAGATCTGACATACAAATAAAAACGGTCTACATTAAACATAAATGACACAGCTGTCACCATTTCAAAGGGAGTTTAATTACTTTGTAACACGATAGCCAAACAAATGCACACCCACACACTCGCACACACGCACGCGCAAGCATGCGCGCACACACACATTTTTAGAACAGTCTGAATTTCTTTGACATTCTGAACATTGGATGTGCTTCAAAACAGCTGGATAGCTGTGAATAGCATGATATTAGCAAATGGTGGAAACAGTATACAGAAGTAAGTTCCACAGCATACAATACAATCATAAAAACTAGTCAAAAGACATTGTCTCTCAGGAATAGTTAGGAACAAAAGGCTGGTGGCACTAGTTTTAAGCATACACGTTGCATACAAGCATACAAGATCTGACAGCATGGAACTACTCAACCTTGCACGGTGAGGCCTCATCAAAATGCCTCCATGACTAAATACCCTTTCAATGGGCGCACTGGAGGCAGGGATAGAGAATACCTGTGTGGCAATCTGATAGAGAGGGTAGGGAATTTGGATTTTTTTTGCTGCCAAAACCTGAGGCACGGGACTGAGTCAGAGTCCTGCTCAGCGATCAAGTCGAGGTATGCAGTCAACTGAGCCTGGCCAGACGGCTTCTTCTCGGTGGAGGAGGGAGTCCTCCTATAGTGGGAGAACATTCTCAACTGCTTCTCAGGAGGAGACTCTGAAAGTTCACCTTCCCCTGGTCCTGTTGCTTCCGCTGCATCTGCTGTTGATACCGCTTGCTTGTCACCCTCTGCCTTTATATACTCTGAAATGAGAGGGGGGCATGGGGGACTCATTACAAATATGTTATTGACTAGGCCT
This sequence comes from Lampris incognitus, assembly GCF_029633865.1. NCBI lineage: Eukaryota > Metazoa > Chordata > Actinopteri > Lampriformes > Lampridae > Lampris > Lampris incognitus. The sequence continues at coordinate 54,856,980 of NC_079211.1, read as the reverse complement.
ACATGACAAATGACATGTCTATGTGCTTTATTGTAACACCTTCAATGATATAAACATCACAACAATCAAATAGTTAATCACTTAACTAACATTAATCAAAACATTTCTCACCTTTGATCTCAGTCTTCAGCACATCTTTGATGTCACTGTCCAGCTGCACATCATGTTCTAGCCACTGGAAGCCAAATGCTGGGTCCAACACAGATGCTATGACGTAGGCATTGGTGAAAGGAAATTTGGTGGGGCCTCTTCCTTCAGCTGGCTCACATCCTGGTATCTTGACTGCACTGAAAACCTCTGCAAACCTTGTTTTCAAGGAGCTCTCCAGAGCTCTCACCAGAGGCCCACAGTATCTGGCTTTTCCTCTTATTTCCTGCAGGTGACAGCGCAGAGTGAGGACACAGGGCACAATCACACTGACGGTGACAGTAGTCTCACCCTGAGTTAGGTTGGTTGCCTCTAAGAACGGATCAAGAACTTCGATCAGTTCTTTAAGCTGAGCATACTCTCGCGGGGATAAGATAAGGCTTTTGTGCCCCTCTGATTCCAACACACTGGACAGCTTTTGCATGTCTAAATGCACATAAGCCTTCACCTGCTTCAGAGTGGAATTCCATCATGTGGCATTCGCTGTTGGAATTGTTGCATCACCAAAACACGCTTCAAAGCCGTCTTTAAACGAGGTGCCACTGTGGAGGAGGTTGGCTGCACGGGATAGCTTTGCTAGGGTGCTTGACAGCCCACTGGTGTCTTTCAGACCATCTTTTATGACCAACTGCAGTGAATGTGTGAAGCATGATAGTCTCTGCATCTTACAGTTCTCAGCCTAAGTGTCATTGACTGTCTGTTGATCTTCTGGCATCAGGTCTTGCCATATTTCATCATCCTCCTCAAATGTGCTGGGATCATGAGCTTCAGCATCACAAGGATCCTCTAGGGGAAAGCTGGCCTGGAAAGCTTTTCTCATGTTGGATGCATTGTCAGTTATGACAAAGTTGATCTTGTCCTTAATCAGGTATTCTTCAGCACAGCATTCAAACATCATTGCAATCTTCTCTCCTGAGTGTTTCCCATGCACTCTTTTGCAGGAAAGAAGATATGACTGAAGGCTGAGTTCCTGTTTTTTTTATCCATTGCCACTGTGTGTGCTGTCACTCCAAGGAATGACTGCATCTTTCGATCACTCCAAATGTCTGTGGTAACAGCAACACTCGATGCTTCTGCCAGCTGGTTCTTTATCTGTTCTTTCTTGACTTCCACCATTCCTGGAATGGTCACAGAGGAAATTGTGGATCTTGCTATAGGCCGGTACTGAGGGTCCAGGACATGCAGGAAGTGCTTGAAGTCCTCGTTGTCAATGATGGAGAGTGGCAAGCAGCACTTAATGATTAGATCTTTTACAAGGGAATCACTTATAGCCTTCTGACGTGGATGTTTGAGGTCGTACATCCTTTGCTGTCCATCATTTAAAAATGATGTGATAGTCTTCTGACCTGGAGCAGCTGGCATCACATCTGAAGCAGTGGAGGCAAAGTATTCTTGGAACCTAGGGGAAGATAGGATACACACTTTAGCTTGCTGATGCCAAACTGTTTCAAGTAATCTTTCTTACAGCAAAAAATGTGTAACGTTATAGCTATAACAATATGCAATAACAATACAAATGTTACACATTATACACATAGTTGTTTGAACCATAACCAGTTAAGTTACATATTTAGTTATCTATATAACTAACATTACCATATTAGTAGATTAACTAATGTAAGCTAGCTGGATAAATGAAAAGTATGAGAAAAGATACATAATTTATGAGACTAACAGGACAGGGATTAATTAGCAAAACCCAGTCATTTAATTATTGATTTAAGTATGTTACATGCTACCTAGCTGAGCTTTAACTCTCTATCCTCCGTGAGTCTGTATGTTTATTCTGTATGGGTCAGGGAGGGTGTGATTTTGTTAGAAGATAGAGCCAGTTCATAGTACTGTTCAAAAGCTATGTCGCGCATGTCTATTTTTAGAATTTGGCACACCCAATGCTGCATATATGCAAAGAAAAATATCCCCATATTTACAGTAGCCTATGCGGTGTCACGAATCACGATACGGTTCGGTAGTTTTCGGTACATCGGGGGGGGGGGGGGAAATGCCACATCCGTCAAATCTTGTACCGTCTCCAGCTCTCAAGAAAACCAGTGGCGGCATCCACATTAGCTTTCTTCAATTAGTCCATTTAGCGAGTAATAGCCTACAATTATTTTTATTTGCATTGTAAAGTTGTGTACATTTTATCAACATTATTTGTGGATGCATATAGGCTAGACTTCTTCCTTCTCCGCACTTGGAGAATATTCATGGCGGAGATCTGCCATGTGCGGATTTGTTATTGCTAGTTAAGATTAATGCTAACACGGTAGTTCAGAGTGGTGTGTTTTTTCCGTTAAGTGTATGCTACTTGGTAATTAGCTAAATGATAAATAAGAAAAATCCGTTTTAATCTCCCTATAACACGAAGACGCTGCGTGTTACTTACCAACTCATCATTAGTGAGATCGATGGCACGCTCGTGCCGAAAGCGAACCGTACTGTGACTTTTCTGTGCAATGCTGCATTAGCATTCTAACAGTAACGTTACTTAACTTACCTATACAATTTCACTTGGTTCTAGTGATATGATATACCCGTCACACGACCTGACCGAACATCTTGGACCAGTGGTTGAGTTACTTCAGAGGCTATTGTTACCGTAGCTAGATAGCTAGCTAGCTAACGTTAACTGATCACCAACCATATCATCAACTGACTGCATATCACTTACTTTTCTGGGTGCATCCTTGACAGATGTCTGTTGAAGTTTGAGGTTGTCCCGGTCTTCTCCTCAATAGCTCGTTTACATATCGAACATCTAGCAGTGATCTTGCTGGAATTTGTTGTAAAATCTGTGTAAGCAAAGAGCACAATTCAGGTTGTCTCTTTAGGCATCTTCGCGCTACTGAACATGACGGTATGCACGCCACGTGAATCCGCATGTAGGTGGAACACACGTGCCTGCCCTTACACGAAATTGAATAATGTTACAGTATTAATATAGCTATCAATATATTTTAATAGGGCCTATTATTTTTAAAAAATCTAACAAAAACAGTCTTTATTAATTAAAATGTCAGAGTCCGGGTCTCCAACTTCCGAGTCCGAATGCAGTAAATTCGCGAGTCCGAGTCCGAGTCCGAGTCATCAGTGCTCAAGTCCAAGTCGAGTCACGAGTCATGAAAATCAGGACTCGAGTCGGACTCGAGTCCGAGTCCTGGACTCGAGTACTACAACACTGGCACACACACACACACACACACACAAACATTTTGCATGCTTATACATAGGTAGGCTAATATACATAATCATCCCTCCCTGCCACAAACTGTATCTCTACTTTCCAAATCCCCTTCTTCTCTCGCTCTCCTATGTCTTTCTTTCTGTATCTCTATCTTTGCCACTCCTTTTCTTCTTCTCTATATTTCGCCTCCTCGACCATTCCCCCCATTCCGCTGCTGTTCTTCCTGCTCCGTCTCAGGAGCAGCAGTATGCAAAGTGGATGGCTGCGTGTCGGCTGGCTTCCAAAGGGAAGAACTTGGCCGACAGCAGCTTCCAGACCGAGATCCAGAGCATCCGCTCTTTCCTGGCCATGCAGAAGACCAACCCCACTTCCCACAACAGCAATGCGCCAGCCACCGATGACAGCATCAACACCCACAGCCTGGTGTCCCCGCGCTACCACAAGAAGTACAAGCCCAAACAGGTGCGAGGGCATGGGGGAGGGTGTGTGTCTTTGCAGTAAGTGCACACACACCGGCGTTTGCACAGAGGCATCAGAAAGGCCATCTTCTTATCCAGAGGTGTTGTTCAGAACCCAGCACAAGCAATGAGAGTCCAAGATAAGAAGACACTCAAACCCTTCTGTCAGGGGTTGTTCTGTTGGTTAGTGGTTTGGAATGAGGTCCTCAGGTACTACTGGTTTTCTGTTTTACCAGGTAGTTCAGAGGCTGTAAGTCCTGGAACAGCAGGTGGGTGTAATGAACTACCTGCCAGAACAGAAAATCAGGAGTACTAATGGTCTGTGAAGACCTGATTGAAAACCACTGCTGTAGATTATCCCGGAAATATAATCATTGTATTAGATTGTAAACAACTGACAAAGTTATGGAGATATACTCTATGAAGACATTTATATAAATGTATCTACACATGTACACACACAGTTATTTCTTAAGCGTTACTTAATTCATATTCCTCAGATGTGTGGGAGACTGAATTACAATTATTGGGAGACTGAATTACAGCAGCCTCCCTTTGTGTTGATAATTCCTACTGAATATGACATTGTTAGACAACATTGCTATTTCAATGCATTGCATGATATTCATAGGTGTGAATAATCTACTCCGGCTCCAGCTTAAAATAAAAGGACTGTTCTGGATGCAAATCTCTTGCCATACTTGCATTTTAGGACGAGTACTAATGTTTGAAATATGACTAAATGCAACTGAGCCAATAGTCTGTGTCTTTCCCTGTAGCTGACCCCACGTATCCTGGACGCCTACCAGAATGTGGCTCAGCTCTCCCTGACTGACGCCCTGCTGCGCTTCCTGCAGATCTGGCAGGCCCTGCCTGACTTCGGCATCTCATACGTTGTGGTCAGGTAGGTAGAGTGAGTAGTATCGGCGATAAATCCTGGCTTAGCTACATGTCCAGGCATAGCCTTGCTAGTTGCCATCTTCCTTTTTAATCTCACAGATGTATTACTCCCTCAATAGTGCTAGTGCAAACTCTGCAGCTTTTAGCCCAAACTTTTTTGCTTTTTCTTTGAAAAGAGTGCTTTCATTTCCAAGCACTCATTCCCCTCACAATGTTGAACAACCTAAGGTGTGGTGTAGCTAACCAGGCTAGAGAAGTCCAGTTTAATTTCTTTATGCACTAGTAGAAAATAAACAGAGAGCTGGTCCGTCCTTGGGTCCGGTGCGACCAAGGACCACGGCTCTGCCTGGAGCTGCACCTGAAAAGGAGGTACCGAAGGCAGTCTGACAGAACGCAGAAACGGGGCAGGCTAAGCTAACTGCTAGCCCATGCAGACCAGCAGTTCCAACAGTCATCCTGGCTGACATTTGTTCTTTAGACAGTGATTTTTTGTTGCTTAGTTTGGATATAGTATGTGTTTACTTTGGATATATACTTGTGTCTTCTAGTTTGGATATATGTGTTCTAGTTTGGGTATATGTGTTTTAGTTTGGATATATGTATTCTAGTTTGGATATATGTGTTCTAGTTTGGATATATTTGTTCTAGTTTGGATATATGTATTCTAGTTTGGATATATGTATTCTTAGTTTAAATATATGGGTTCTTAGTTTGGATATAAGACTTTACTTTGGATATATGTGTTCTAGTTTGGATATATGTATTCTAGTTTGGATATATGTATTCTAGTTTGGATATATGTCTTCTTAGTATAAATATATGGGTTTCCTAGTTTGGATATAAGACTTTACTTTGGATATATGTGTTCTTGTTTGGATATATTACATTACATTACATTACATTACATTACATTACATTACAGTCATTTAGCCGGCGCTTTTATCTAAAGCGACTTACATATACAACTTACAACTTAGAATATATCTATTCTTAGTTTAGATATACGTGTGTGGTTTGGATATGTGTGCTAACTTTGGATATATGTGTTCTTAGTTTGGATCTATGTGTTCTAGTTTGGATATAGGTGTTCTAGTTTGGATATACTATGTCTTCTTAGTTTGGATATATGTGTTCTTAGTTTGGATATATGTGTTCTAGTTTGGATATATGTGTTCTTAGTCTGGAAATACTTGTATGTGTTCTTAGTTTGGATATATGTGTTTAGTTTGGATATAGGTGTTCTAGTTTGGATATATGTGTTCTCAGTTTGGATATTTGTGTTCTTAGTTTGGATATAGGTGTTCTAGTTTGGATATAGGTGTTCTAGTTTGTATATATGCGTTCTAGTTTGGATATATGTATTCTAGTTTGGATATATGTCTTCTAGTTTGGATATATATATGTTCTTAGTTTGGATATATGTGTTCTTAGTTTGGATATATGTGTTTAGTTTGGATATATGTCTTCTAGTTTGGATATATATGTTCTTAGTTTGGATATATGTGTTCTTAATTTGGATATATGTATTCTTAGTTTGGATATATGTCTTCTTAGTTTGGATATATGTACTCTTGGTTTGGATATATGTGTTCTTAGTTTGGATATATGTCTTCTAGTTTGGATTTATATGTTCTTAGTTTGGATATATGTGTTCTTTTAGTTTTTGGATATGTGTTTTTGTCTTTGTGTTGCACTGTTGTGGGCTGGGAGAAACGATATTGCGTTTAATTTCATGTACACAAGTACATGAAGTGAAATGACAAAGTGTTCCTGATTCCTGAGATACCATGCACTGAAAAGTCAACAGTATCTGCGGAGCAAGGTGTGGACATGGAGACTTGAACTGAAAATTAACATTTGGCCCAACAGGTTCAAGGGCAGCCGCAAAGACGAGGTACTGGGAATCGCACCCAACCGTCTGATCCGCATCGACCTGGGGGTGGGCGACGTGGTCAAGACCTGGCGGTACAACAACATGAGACAGTGGAATGTCAACTGGGACACGCGACAGGTCACGCTCACCCTCTTGTCTCTCTTCCTTTCATGGCAAACAGCGCAGGGCTTATCTGGCACATGTGTGGCTAGCTGAAGGGAACTGTGGTGTTGAGTCAGGTAGAAAAGACTGCAGGCTCATATCTGCTGCTGTCGTTTGTGCAGCGAGACACTGTGCAGATTCACATGGTCCTTTTCATTGCTGTCAAGTCTCCCATTTCTGTGCAGGGCTGTGTCTGTACTCAAATCCAACCCTGTTACGTCCTAACCGTGATCAAGACAAAGGACGTTGAGACCTTTCCAGCATCACAGTAATCAGATACAAAACATAGCAGAAGCACCCGGCAGCAGAATTCCATAGCTCCTCTCTCAGTAAAGGAAAGCGGTCACAGCCTGTATAACTGAGGAGTCAATATTTTCTTCGTGTTGAATTATTCTGCTTAAGCATGATAATTCACTTGTATTTTTGCTGCAGTATTTTGCATTTTGAGTCTCAGACAGACAGCACGGTGGCGCAGTGGTTAGCGTGGTCGCCTCCTCCCACAGTCTAAAGACATGTAGGTCAGGTGACTTGGCCGTACTAAATTGTCCCTAGGCGTGTGTGTGTGTGTGCGCCCTGTGATGGCCTGGCGGCCTGTCCAGCGTATCCCCCCACCTGCCACCCAATGACTGCTGGGATAGGCTCCAGCATCCCCACGAGCCTGAGAGCAGGATAAGTGGTTTGGATAATGGATGGATGGATGGAGTCTTAGCCAGTTTAAATTCTCTCAGGTGTAACTATAATCCCTATGAAGTGTGTCTTAAGCGCTAAATCTTTTTGAATTACAGGCCATTCATTACACAGATATAAAGTGCTTTATGAGTAAAATAGATGCAACTGAGTAAAAATATCTCTAATTTGCTTCCTTGTCATTATAATGTGAACTTGCACCAAACACAAATCACCTTGTTACAGCCACAGCTTGTCTAAATCCTTTGTGTCCGGGGAAGAAATGGTAACTAGCTGTTAAACGTGAATACAAGGTGGATGTTGAACGCCATGCTCTCTGCTATCATTATGGTAATTAGCATTCAATATTCACTTCACCCCCCCCTTTTACTCCCAAATTGTACTTGGCCAATTACCCCACTCCTCTGAGCTGTCCCAGTCGCTGCTCCACCCCCTCTGCTGATCCGGGGAGGGCTGCAGACTACCACATGCCTCCTCCAATACATGTGGAGTCACCAGCCGCTTCTTTTCACCTGACAGTGAGGAGTTTCACCAGGGGGACGTAGCGCGTGGGAGGATCACGCTATTCCCCCCACCCCCCCCACCCCTCATGAACAGGCGCCCCGACCGACCAGAGGAGACGCTAGTGCAGCGACCAGGACCCATACCCACAGACACGGCCAATTGTGTCTGTAGTGACGCCTGACCAAGCCGGAGGTAACACAGGGACTCGAACCGGTGATCTCCGTGTTGGTAGGCAACGGAATAGACCACCATGCTACCCAGATGCCCATATTCACCTCATATTCCAGTTTAACAGCTAACTACTATTGAGCCCTGTGACACAAAGGATTCAAAATACTTGGTACAATTTGATTTGGGAACTTAAGCCATGCAGTGTTTGATGTAGAGTAACTAACAGCACATCATAATGACAAGGACCCAAACTAGAGATGTAGTCAAACCTCTATTCTACTCGTATAGTACTCACCATAGTTCAGTCACATCTCTTTTACTCATTTATGAATTGGCTATTTTGCATAATAAATGGCCTGGAGCTAAAAGCATTTCTGAATATGCTGATGTTGGTCATCTTTTACATTTACAAGTGTGAAGAGGTGCTGCTCTTAACTGTGCTTGCAGAAACTTCTCACCATGCTTCCAGCAATGTCATATCATCTCCTTTCCTGGCAGGAGTCTTCAGAGGCGGTTAACTTACAGTCTACAGTTAGTCATGACACTCCAGCACACCAGCAGCATGGAAGGACCGATACTGAAGGACCGATGTATCGGTCTTCCAGTATCGGTCCCACGACTCCACCATAGGCAGATAGGGAGTGACAGCAGATGGCCTTACAGGCTTGGGACTACTTTCCAAAAAAAAAAAAAACAACTACAAAGAAGCTGCTTGGCCGGATTATCAACAAAATCATCAGACACAACACATTGCCCCTTGGGAAAATGGGATATGACAGCTGATACCCTAAATAAGTCTCAAGACTTCAAGTGAAAAAATTAGAAATGGCTGTTGCTGACAAACTAAAACAGTGGACACAGATTAGGAAAAACATGTCCCTCCTGCCGGTTCGAATCCCCGTGTCGCCTCCGGCTTGGTCGGGCGTCGCTACAGACACAATTGGCCGTGTCTGCGGGTGGGAAGCCGGATGTGGGTGTGTGTCCTGGCCGCTGCACTAGCGCCTCCTCTGGTTGGTCGGGGCGCCTGTTCAGGGGGGAGGGGGAACTGGGGGGAATAGCGTGATCCCCCCACGCGCTACGTCCCCCTGGTGAAACTCCTCCCTGTCAGGTGAAAAGAAGCGGCTGGCGACTCCACATGTATGGGAGGAGGCATGCCCTCCCCGGATCAGCAGAGCGGGTGGAGCAGAGACCAGGACGGCTCGGAAGAGTGGGGTAGTTGGCCAAATGCAATCAGGGAGGAAAATCCACAACATAAATAAATAAAAACATTCCCCTCCTGATGAATCCTGGTTCAGTCCATGCCACGGTGACGGAAACTGGTTAGAAAACCATGTGTCCATAGCTCAGCACGGGGACATTGTTGGCTGCTTGTGGTAGTGTTGGCTGTGTTTTCATGGCAAACATAATACCCAATACCACAAGTCCCAGGTAAGGCCTCCGCAACATAACAAATGGGCTGATCTTAAAGCAGTGTCCTGTCACCAAACCTTAATCCAGTTGAAAATTACATTAAGGTTCCATCATTACATGGGATTGGCCAAATCAATACGACTGTAGGAGTTGGTATGGACAAGCATTCCTTTGAAATGCGGTCAACATCCTGAGGAGGCCTTGCTCTGGCGAATTCAGGCTGATCTGAATGCAAAACAAGGTGCAACGCACCATGAGGGTATTACTAATGTCTTGTCCACTCACATATTTCCTCCTCCTCCTCCTCCTCCTCCTGTTTGTCCGTCCATGTATTTCCCAACCGTTACAGGTGGCCATCGAGTTTGATAAAAACGTGAATATCGCCTTCAGCTGTGTGACTGCTGACTGCAAGATCATTCACGAGCTCATCGGAGGCTACATCTTCATGTCGACCCGCAGCCGTGACCAGAGCGACACGCTCAACGAAGAGCTCTTCCACAAGCTGACCGGTGGCCACGAAGCTCTCTGAAGCTGGCATTGACGCGCAAAGGATCCGTATCCTCCGGTTGCTGAGGCCAAGATCCCGTCCTCCCCTGGCCTTTCAAACAAGGACAGACCATGAGCAATGCTGTTTTCTAATGCTTAGAGAGCCACTAGAAAACCTGACCCTTCCAGTTCCAGACTAAGTATTATGTTCCCTTAGCAGAACCCGCAACTTAACAGATATTATGTTCCATCCATAACAGATATTGTGTTCCAACCTGCAACTTAACAGATCTATCCAACTAGCTAGAAGACTACCTGTCTGTCCATTACTCTTTAAACATGTAAGGACACCTGTCGGCTCAGCCGGCCTTTCTTCACTGTGTCCAAGCTAGCCACATCGGTGGATAGAATGTTAAACGGGATCCCACTGTTTTAAGATTGGTTGTCCTCTTCTTTACATTCCTCTCCTCTCCTGGGTCATAGTATCAGGCTATGACTCACTATGGACCGAGACCTCCACCTTCACCTCATCTTGTGAGGCATTCTAATCAGTGTTGCCGTCTTAACATGTCGCTCTACCAGAGCTGTCGTAGTATTGTTCTAATGTTTAGCTGAAAACTGCTGTATTTACGGAGTAGAGCAGCCATGTTTGCCAAATGTCTAAAACGTGCACAGTAAATACAGAAATACCACTGACCTACTCATGAATAACCTTTATTAAAGTCAACACAATTCAGTTTTTGTCATCTTTTGCAGTATTCCCTTCCATGATCACAGTTTGGGTTCATTTGTGCAGTTCATGTTTTGAAGTGTGTGTCCTCATGTCTACGATTCCTGCTGTCATACTCAGTGGTTTCCTTCACAGGAAGCTTCTGTCGGGTTATCTCCTGGTCCATGTCTGTGTGCGTTCATGCGTTCATATCTGAGAACAGCAGTCTGGAAAGACCATTAACTAAAACCACAGGGTCCGTCTTCCATCCAGAAGCATTGACGTGTTTCCTCCTCTCATGGGACCGTTCAAAGAAGGAAGTCCAGTTGCAGCTGCTGTTCTGAAAGGCCGGGTTGCTACTGCCTCACCGAACACATATAGTACCAAGTGTACAACAGCTTGTCCTGATGCATCTGCCCATTTATTACAACACAAAAGTCAGACAAAACATTTATTACCAACACAATAGTGAGAGACAACATTTATTACCAAAACAATAGTGAGAGAAAACATTTATTACCAACACAATAGTGAGACAAAACATTTATTACCAACACAATAGTAAGACAAAACATTTATTACCAACACAATAGTGAGACAAAACATTTATCACCAACACAATAGTGAGAGAAAACATTTATTACCAACACAATAGTCAGAGAAAACATTTATTACCAACACAATAGTTAGACAAAACTTTTATTACCAACACAATAGTGAGAGACAACATTTATCACCGACACAATAGAGACAAAGCATTTATAACAACAAAATAGTGACACAAAACATTTATTGCCGACAAAATAGTGAGACAAAACATTTGCTATCAACATAAAAGTGAGACAGTGTGGTGGACACGACAACAAAACATTTAATACCAACACAATAGTCAGAGAAAACATTTATTACCAACACAATAGTGACACAAAACATTTATTACCGACACAATAGTGAGACAAAACATTTATTACCAACACAATAGTGACACAAAACATTTATTATCGACAAAATAGTGAGACAAAACATTTGCTATCAACACAAAAGTGAGACAGTGTGGTGGACACGACAACAAAACATTTATTACCAACACAATAGTCAGATAAAACACTTATTACCAACACAATAGTGAGACAAAACATTTACTATCAACACAATAGTGAGACAAAATATTTATTACCGACACAATAGTGCGACAAAACATTTATTAGCAACACAATAGTGAGACAAAACATTTATTACCAACACAATAGTGACACAAAACATTTATTACCAACACAATGGTGACACAAAACATTTATTACCAACACAATAGTGACACAAAACATTTATTACCGACAAAATAGTGAGACAAAACATTTGCTATCAACACAAAAGTGAGACAGTGTGGTGGACACGAAAACAAAACATTTATTACCAACAAAATAGTCAGAGAAATCATTTATTACCAACACAGTAGTGAGACAAAACATTTATTGCCAACACAATAGTGAGAAAAAACATTTATTACAAACACAATAGTGAGACAAAACATTTACTGTCAACACAATAGTGAGACAAAACATTTATTACCAACACAATAGTGAGACAAAACATTTATTACCAATACAGTAGTGAGAAAAAACATTTATTACCAACACAATAGTGACACAAAACATTTATTACCAACACAATGGTGAGACAAAAAATTTATTACCAACACAATAGTGACACAAAACATTTATTACCGACAAAATAGTGAGACAAAACATTTGTTATCAACACAAAAGTGAGACAGTGTGGTGGACACGAAAACAAAACATTTATTACCAACACAATAGTCAGAGAAAACATTTATTACCAACACAGTAGTGAGACAAAACATTTACTTCCAAAACACTAGTGAGACAAAACATTTATTACCAACACAATAGTGACACAAAACATTTATTACCGACACAATAGTGAGAGACAACATTTATTACCAATACAATAGAGAAACAAAACATTTATTACCAACACAATAGTGACACAAAACATGTATTACCAACACAATAGTGAGACAAAATTTTTTTACCAAGACAATAGTGAGACAAAACATTTATTACCGACAAAATAGTGAGACAAAACATTTATTACCGACGCAATAGTGAGACAAAACATTTATCACCGACACAATAGTGTGAGACAACATTTATCACCGACACAATAGAGACAAAACTTTTATTACCAACACAATAGAGACAAAACATGTATTACCAACACAATGGTGAGACAAAACATTTATTAAAAACACAATAGTGACAAAAAACATTTATTACCGACAAAATAGTGAGACAAAACATTTGCTATCAACACAAAAGTGAGACAGTGTGGTGGACACGAAAACAAAACATTTATTACCACCACAATAGTCAGAGAAAACATTTATTACCAACACTATGACTCACTATGGACCGAGACCTCCACCTTCACCTCATCTTGTGAGGCATTCTAATCAGTGTTGCCGTCTTAACATGTCGCTCTACCAGAGCTGTCGTAGTATTGTTCTAATGTTTAGCTGAAAACTGCTGTATTTACGGAGTAGAGCAGCCATGTTTGCCAAATGTCTAAAACGTGCACAGTAAATACAGAAATACCACTGACCTACTCATGAATAACCTTTATTAAAGTCAACACAATTCAGTTTTTGTCATCTTTTGCAGTATTCCCTTCCATGATCACAGTTTGGGTTCATTTGTGCAGTTCATGTTTTGAAGTGTGTGTCCTCATGTCTACGATTCCTGCTGTCATACTCAGTGGTTTCCTTCACAGGAAGCTTCTGTCGGGTTATCTCCTGGTCCATGTCTGTGTGCGTTCATGCGTTCATATCTGAGAACAGCAGTCTGGAAAGACCATTAACTAAAACCACAGGGTCCGTCTTCCATCCAGAAGCATTGACGTGTTTCCTCCTCTCATGGGACCGTTCAAAGAAGGAAGTCCAGTTGCAGCTGCTGTTCTGAAAGGCCGGGTTGCTACTGCCTCACCGAACACATATAGTACCAAGTGTACAACAGCTTGTCCTGATGCATCTGCCCATTTATTACAACACAAAAGTCAGACAAAACATTTATTACCAACACAATAGTGAGAGACAACATTTATTACCAAAACAATAGTGAGAGAAAACATTTATTACCAACACAATAGTGAGACAAAACATTTATTACCAACACAATAGCAAGACAAAACATTTATTACCAACACAATAGTGAGACAAAACATTTATCACCAACACAATAGTGAGAGAAAACATTTATTACCAACACAATAGTCAGAGAAAACATTTATTACCAACACAATAGTCAGAGAAAACATTTATTACCAACACAATAGTTAGACAAAACTTTTATTACCAACACAATAGTGAGAGACAACATTTATCACCGACACAATAGAGACAAAGCATTTATAACAACAAAATAGTGACACAAAACATTTATTGCCGACAAAATAGTGAGACAAAACATTTGCTATCAACATAAAAGTGAGACAGTGTGGTGGACACGACAACAAAACATTTAATACCAACACAATAGTCAGAGAAAACATTTATTACCAACACAATAGTGACAAAAAACATTTATTACCGACACAATAGTGAGACAAAACATTTATTACCAACACAATAGTGACACAAAACATTTATTATCGACAAAATAGTGAGACAAAACATTTGCTATCAACACAAAAGTGAGACAGTGTGGTGGACACGGCAACAAAACATTTATTACCAACACAATAGTCAGATAAAACACTTATTACCAACACAATAGTGAGACAAAACATTTACTATCAACACAATAGTGAGACAAAACATTTATTACCGACACAATAGTGAGACAAAACATTTATTACCAACACAATAGTGAGACAAAACATTTATTACCAACACAATAGTGACACAAAACATTTATTACCAACACAATGGTGACACAAAACATTTATTACCAACACAATAGTGACACAAAACGTTTATTACCGACAAAATAGTGAGACAAAACATTTGCTATCAACACAAAAGTGAGACAGTGTGGTGGACACGAAAACAAAACATTTATTACCAACAAAATAGTCAGAGAAATCATTTATTACCAACACAGTAGTGAGACAAAACATTTATTGCCAACACAATAGTGAGAAAAAACATTTATTACAAACACAATAGTGAGACAAAACATTTACTGTCAACACAATAGTGAGACAAAACATTTATTACCAATACAGTAGTGAGAAAAAACATTTATTACCAACACAATAGTGACACAAAACATTTATTACCAACACAATGGTGAGACAAAACATTTATTACCAACACAATAGTGACACAAAACATTTATTACCGACAAAATAGTGAGACAAAACATTTGTTATCAACACAAAAGTGAGACAGTGTGGTGGACACGAAAACAAAACATTTATTACCAACACAATAGTCAGAGAAAACATTTATTACCAACACAGTAGCGAGACAAAACATTTACTTCCAAAACACTAGTGTGACAAAACATTTATTACCAACACAATAGTGACACAAAACATTTATTACCGACACAATAGTGAGAGACAACATTTATTACCAATACAATAGAGAAACAAAACATTTATTACCAACACAATAGTGACACAAAACATGTATTACCAACACAATAGTGAGACAAAAAATTTTTACCAAGACAATAGTGAGACAAAACATTTATTACCGACAAAATAGTGAGACAAAACATTTATTACCGACGCAATAGTGAGACAAAACATTTATCACCGACACAATAGTGTGAGACAACATTTATCACCGACACAATAGAGACAAAACTTTTATTACCAACACAATAGAGACAAAACATGTATTACCAACACAATGGTGAGACAAAACATTTATTGAAAACACAATAGTGACAAAAAACATTTATTACCGACAAAATAGTGAGACAAAACATTTGCTATCAACACAAAAGTGAGACAGTGTGGTGGACACGAAAACAAAACATTTATTACCACCACAATAGTCAGAGAAAACATTTATTACCAACACAGTAGTGAGACAAAACATTTATTGCCAACACAATAGTGAGACAAAACATTTATTACCGACACAATAGTGAGAGACAACATTTATTACCGACACAATAGTGAGAGAAAACATTTATTACCAACACAATAGTGAGACAAACATTTATTACCAATACAATAGAGAAACAAAACATTTATTACCAACACAATAGTGAGACAAAACATGTATTACCAACACAATAGTGAGACAAAACATTTTTTACCAAGAAAATAGTGAGACAAAACCTTTATTACCGACACAATACTGAGACAACACATTTATTACCAACACAATAGTGAGACAAAACATTTTTTACCAAAGAAATAGTCAGACAAAACATTTATCAACAACACAATAGCGTGAGACAACATTTATCACCGACACAATAGAGACAAAACTTTTATTACCAACACAATAGTGACACAAAACATTTATTACAAACACAATAGTGAGACAAAACATTTACTGTCAACACAATAGTGAGACAAAACATTTATTACCAACACAATAGTGAGACAAAACATTTATTACCAACACAATAGTGAGAGACAACATTTATCACCAACACAATAGTGAGAGAAAACATTTATTACCAACACAATAGTCAGAGAAAACATTTATTACCAACACAATAGTCAGAGAAAACATTTATTACCAACACAATAGTGAGACAAAACATTTATTACCAACACAATAGTAAGACAAAACATTTATTACCAACACAATAGTGAGAGACAACATTTATCACCAACACAATAGTGAGAGAAAACATTTATTACCAACACAATAGTCAGAGAAAACATTTATTACCAACACAATAGTCAGAGAAAACTTTTATTACCAACACAATAGTGAGAGACAACATTTATCACCGACACAATAGAGACAAAGCATTTATAACAACAAAATAGTGACACAAAACATTTATTGCCGACAAAATAGTGAGACAAAACATTTGCTATCAACATAAAAGTGAGACAGTGTGGTGGACACGACAACAAAACATTTAATACCAACACAATAGTCAGAGAAAACATTTATTACCAACACAATAGTGACACAAAACATTTATTACCGACACAATAGTGAGACAAAACATTTATTACCAACACAATAGTGACACAAAACATTTATTATCGACAAAATAGTGAGACAAAACATTTGCTATCAACACAAAAGTGAGACAGTGTGGTGGACACGACAACAAAACATTTATTACCAACACAATAGTCAGATAAAACACTTATTACCAACACAATAGTGAGACAAAACATTTACTATCAACACAATAGTGAGACAAAACATTTATTACCGACACAATAGTGAGACAAAACATTTATTACCAACACAATAGTGAGACAAAACATTTATTACCAACACAATAGTGACACAAAACATTTATTACCAACAAAATGGTGACACAAAACATTTATTACCAACACAATAGTGACACAAAACATTTATTACCGACAAAATAGTGAGACAAAACATTTGCTATCAACACAAAAGTGAGACAGTGTGGTGGACACGAAAACAAAACATTTATTACCAACAAAATAGTCAGAGAAATCATTTATTACCAACACAGTAGTGAGACAAAACATTTATTGCCAACACAATAGTGAGAAAAAACATTTATTACAAACACAATAGTGAGACAAAACATTTACTGTCAACACAATAGTGAGACAAAACATTTATTACCAACACAATAGTGAGACAAAACATTTATTACCAATACAGTTGTGAGAAAAAAACATTTATTACCAACACAATAGTGACACAAAACATTTATTACCAACACAATGGTGAGACAAAACATTTATTACCAACACAATAGTGACACAAAACATTTATTACCGACAAAATAGTGAGACAAAACATTTGTTATCAACACAAAAGTGAGACAGTGTGGTGGACACGAAAACAAAACATTTATTACCAACACAATAGTCAGAGAAAACATTTATTACCAACACAGTAGTGAGACAAAACATTTACTTCCAAAACACTAGTGAGACAAAACATTTATTACCAACACAATAGTGACACAAAACATTTATTACCGACACAATAGTGAGAGACAACATTTATTACCAATACAATAGAGAAACAAAACATTTATTACCAACACAATAGTGACACAAAACATGTATTACCAACACAATAGTGAGACAAAAATTTTTTACCAAGACAATAGTGAGACAAAACATTTATCACCGACACAATAGTGTGAGACAACATTTATCACCGACACAATAGAGACAAAACTTTTATTACCAACACAATAGAGACAAAACATGTATTACCAACACAATGGTGAGACAAAACATTTATTAAAAACACAATAGTGACAAAAAACATTTATTACCGACAAAATAGTGAGACAAAACATTTGCTATCAACACAAAAGTGAGACAGTGTGGTGGACACGAAAACAAAACATTTATTACCACCACAATAGTCAGAGAAAACATTTATTACCAACACAGTAGTGAGACAAAACATTTATTGCCAACACAATAGTGAGACAAAACATTTATTACCGACACAATAGTGAGAGACAACATTTATTACCGACACAATAGTGAGAGAAAACATTTATTACCAACACAATAGTGAGACAAACATTTATTACCAATACAATAGAGAAACAAAACATTTATTACCAACACAATAGTGAGACAAAACATGTATTACCAACACAATAGTGAGACAAAACATTTTTTACCAAGAAAATAGTGAGACAAAACCTTTATTACCGACACAATACTGAGACAACACATTTATTACCAACACAATAGTGAGACAAAACATTTTTTACCAAAGAAATAGTCAGACAAAACATTTATCAACAACACAATAGCGTGAGACAACATTTATCACCGACACAATAGAGACAAAACTTTTATTACCAACACAATAGTGACACAAAACATTTATTACAAACACAATAGTGAGACAAAATATTTACTGTCAACACAATAGTGAGACAAAACATTTATTACCAACACAATAGTGAGACAAAACATTTATTACCAACACAATAGTGAGAGACAACATTTATCACCAACACAATAGTGAGAGAAAACATTTATTACCAACACAATAGTCAGAGAAAACATTTATTACCAACACAATAGTCAGAGAAAACATTTATTACCAACACAATAGTGAGACAAAACATTTATTACCAACACAATAGTAAGACAAAACATTTATTACCAACACAATAGTGAGAGACAACATTTATCACCAACACAATAGTGAGAGAAAACATTTATTACCAACACAATAGTCAGAGAAAACATTTATTACCAACACAATAGTCAGAGAAAACTTTTATTACCAACACAATAGTGAGAGACAACATTTATCACCGACACAATAGAGACAAAGCATTTATAACAACAAAATAGTGACACAAAACATTTATTGCCGACAAAATAGTGAGACAAAACATTTGCTATCAACATAAAAGTGAGACAGTGTGGTGGACACGACAACAAAACATTTAATACCAACACAATAGTCAGAGAAAACATTTATTACCAACACAATAGTGACACAAAACATTTATTACCGACACAATAGTGAGACAAAACATTTATTACCAACACAATAGTGACACAAAACATTTATTATCGACAAAATAGTGAGACAAAACATTTGCTATCAACACAAAAGTGAGACAGTGTGGTGGACACGACAACAAAACATTTATTACCAACACAATAGTCAGATAAAACACTTATTACCAACACAATAGTGAGACAAAACATTTACTATCAACACAATAGTGAGACAAAACATTTATTACCGACACAATAGTGAGACAAAACATTTATTACCAACACAATAGTGAGACAAAACATTTATTACCAACACAATAGTGACACAAAACATTTATTACCAACACAATGGTGACACAAAACATTTATTACCAACACAATAGTGACACAAAACATTTATTACCGACAAAATAGTGAGACAAAACATTTGCTATCAACACAAAAGTGAGACAGTGTGGTGGACACGAAAACAAAACATTTATTACCAACAAAATAGTCAAGAGAAATCATTTATTACCAACACAGTAGTGAGACAAAACATTTATTGCCAACACAATAGTGAGAAAAAACATTTATTACAAACACAATAGTGAGACAAAACATTTACTGTCAACACAATAGTGAGACAAAACATTTATTACCAACACAATAGTGAGACAAAACATTTATTACCAATACAGCAGTGAGAAAAAACATTTATTACCAACACAATAGTGACACAAAACATTTATTACCAACACAATGGTGAGACAAAAAATTTATTACCAACACAATAGTGACACAAAACATTTATTACCGACAAAATAGTGAGACAAAACATTTGTTATCAACACAAAAGTGAGACAGTGTGGTGGACACGAAAACAAAACATTTATTACCAACACAATAGTCAGAGAAAACATTTATTACCAACACAGTAGTGAGACAAAACATTTACTTCCAAAACACTAGTGAGACAAAACATTTATTACCAACACAATAGTGACACAAAACATTTATTACCGACACAATAGTGAGAGACAACATTTATTACCAATACAATAGAGAAACAAAACATTTATTACCAACACAATAGTGACACAAAACATGTATTACCAACACAATAGTGAGACAAAATTTTTTTACCAAGACAATAGTGAGACAAAACATTTATTACCGACAAAATAGTGAGACAAAACATTTATTACCGACGCAATAGTGAGACAAAACATTTATCACCGACACAATAGTGTGAGACAACATTTATCACCGACACAATAGAGACAAAACTTTTATTACCAACACAATAGAGACAAAACATGTATTACCAACACAATGGTGAGACAAAACATTTATTAAAAACACAATAGTGACAAAAAACATTTATTACCGACAAAATAGTGAGACAAAACATTTGCTATCAACACAAAAGTGAGACAGTGTGGTGGACACGAAAACAAAACATTTATTACCACCACAATAGTCAGAGAAAACATTTATTACCAACACAGTAGTGAGACAAAACATTTATTGCCAACACAATAGTGAGACAAAACATTTATTACCGACACAATAGTGAGAGACAACATTTATTACCGACACAATAGTGAGAGAAAACATTTATTACCAACACAATAGTGAGACAAACATTTATTACCAATACAATAGAGAAACAAAACATTTATTACCAACACAATAGTGAGACAAAACATGTATTACCAACACAATAGTGAGACAAAACATTTTTTACCAAGACAATAGTGAGACAAAACCTTTATTACCGACACAATACTGAGACAACACATTTATTACCAACACAATAGTGAGACAAAACATTTTTTTACCAAAAAAATAGTCAGACAAAACATTTATCAACAACACAATAGTGTGAGACAACATTTATCACCGACACAATAGAGACAAAACTTTTATTACCAACACAATAGTGACACAAAACATTTATTACCAACACAATAGTGAGACAAAACATTTATTACCAACACAATAGTGAGACAAAACATTTATTGCCAACACAATAGTGAGATAAAACATTTATTACCGACACAATAGTGAGAGACAACATTTATTACCAACACAATAGAGACAAAACTTTTATTACCAACACAATAGCCAGACAAAACATTTATTACCAACACAATAGTGAGACAAAACATTTATTACCAACACAATAGTGAGACAAAACATTTATTATTAAAACAATAGTGAGACAAAACATTTATTACCAACACAATAGTGAGACAAAACATTTATTACCAATACAGTAGTGAGACAAAACTTTTATTACCAACACAATAGTGAGACAAAACATTTATCACCGACACAATAGAGACAAAGCATTTATTACCAACACAATAGTGACACAAAACATTTATTACCAACATAATAGTGAGACAAAACATTTATTACCAACACAATAGTGACACAAAACATTTATTACCAACACAATAGTGACACAAAACATGTATTACCAACACAATAGTGAGAAAAAACATTTACTATCAACACAATAGTGAGACAAAACATTTATTACCAACACAATAGTGAAACAAAACATTTATTACCAACATAATAGTGAGAAAAAACATTTACTCACAACACAAAAGTGAGACAGTGTGGTGTACACGACAACAAAACATTTATAACCAACACAATAGTCAGAGAAAACATTTATTACCAACACAATAGTGACACAAAACATTTATTATCGACACAATAGTGAGACAAAACATTTACTATCAACACAAAAGTGAGACAGTGTGGTGGACACGACAACAAAACCTTTATTACCGAGACAATAGTCAGAGAAAACATTTATTACCAACACAATAGTGAGACAGAACTTTTATTACCAACACAATAGTGACACAAAACATTTATTACCAACACAATAGTGAGAAAAAACATTTACTATCAACAAAATAGTGAGACAAAACATTTATTACCAACACAATAGTGACACAAAACATTTATTACCGACACAATAGTGAGACAAAACATGTATTACCAACACAATAGTCAGAGAAAACATTTATTACCAACACAATAGTGAGACAAAACTTTTATTACCAGCACAATAGTGAGACAAAACATTTATCACCGACACAATAGAGACAAAGCATTTATTACCAACACAATAGGGACACAAAACATTTATTACCAACATAATAGTGAGAAAAAATATTTACTATCAACACAATAGTGAGACAGTGTGGTGGACACGACAACAAAACATTTATTACCAACACAATGGTGAGACAAAACATTTATTACCAACACAATAGTGACACAAAACATTTATTACCGACAAAATAGTGAGACAAAACATTTGTTATCAACACAAAAGTGAGACAGTGTGGTGGACACGAAAACAAAACATTTATTACCAACACAATAGTCAGAGAAAACATTTATTACCAACACAGTAGTGAGACAAAACATTTACTTCCAAAACACTAGTGAGACAAAACATTTATTACCAACACAATAGTGACACAAAACATTTATTACCGACACAATAGTGAGAGACAACATTTATTACCAATACAATAGAGAAACAAAACATTTATTACCAACACAATAGTGACACCAAACATGTATTACCAACACAATAGTGAGACAAAAAATTTTTACCAAGACAATAGTGAGACAAAACATTTATTACCGACAAAATAGTGAGACAAAACATTTATTACCGACGCGATAGTGAGACAAAACATTTATCACCGACACAATAGTGTGAGACAACATTTATCACCGACACAATAGAGACAAAACTTTTATTACCAACACAATAGAGACAAAACATGTATTACCAACACAATGGTGAGACAAAACATTTATTAAAAACACAATAGTGACAAAAAACATTTATTACCGACAAAATAGTGAGACAAAACATTTGCTATCAACACAAAAGTGAGACAGTGTGGTGGACACGAAAACAAAACATTTATTACCACCACAATAGTCAGAGAAAACATTTATTACCAACACAGTAGTGAGACAAAACATTTATTGCCAACACAATAGTGAGACAAAACATTTATTACCGACACAATAGTGAGAGACAACATTTATTACCGACACAATAGTGAGAGAAAACATTTATTACCAACACAATAGTGAGACAAACATTTATTACCAATACAATAGAGAAACAAAACATTTATTACCAACACAATAGTGAGACAAAACATGTATTACCAACACAATAGTGAGACAAAACATTTTTTACCAAGACAATAGTGAGACAAAACCTTTATTACCGACACAATACTGAGACAACACATTTATTACCAACACAATAGTGAGACAAAACATTTTTTTACCAAAAAAATAGTCAGACAAAACATTTATCAACAACACAATAGTGTGAGACAACATTTATCACCGACACAATAGAGACAAAACTTTTATTACCAACACAATAGTGACACAAAACATTTATTACCAACACAATAGTGAGACAAAACATTTATTACCAACACAATAGTGAGACAAAACATTTATTGCCAACACAATAGTGAGACAAAACATTTATTACCGACACAATAGTGAGAGACAACATTTATTACCAACACAATAGAGACAAAACTTTTATTACCAACACAATAGCCACACAAAACATTTATTACCAACAAAATAGTGAGACAAAACATTTATTACCAACACAATAGTGAGACAAAACATTTATTATTAAAACAATAGTGAGACAAAACATTTATTACCAACACAATAGTGAGACAAAACATTTATTACCAATACAGTAGTGAGACAAAACTTTTTTTCCAACACAATAGTGAGACAAAACATTTATCACCGACACAATAGAGACAAAGCATTTATTACCAACACAATAGTGACACAAAACATTTATTACCAACATAATAGTGAGAAAAAACATTTACTCTCAACACAAAAGTGAGACAGTGTGGTGTACACGACAACAAAACATTTATTACCAACAATAGTCAGAGAAAACATTTATTACCAACACAATAGTGACACAAAACATTTATTATCGACACAATAGTGAAACAAAACATTTACTATCAACACAAAAGTGAGACATTGGGGTGGACACGACAACAAAACCTTTATTACCGAGACAATAGTCAGAGAAAGAATTTATTACCAACACAATAGTGAGACAGAACTTTTATTACCAACACAATAGTGACACAAAACATTCATTACCAACACAATAGTGAGAAAAAACATTTACTATCAACACAATAGTGAGACAAAACATTTATTACCAACACAATAGTGAGACAAAACATTTACTATCAACACAAAAGTGAGACAGTGTGGTTGACACGACAAAAGAACATTTATTACAAACACAATAGTGAGACAAAACATTTATTACCAACACAATAGTGAGACAAAACATTTATTACCGACACAATCGTGAGACAAAACATTTATTAACAACACAATAGTGAGACAAAACATTTATTACCAACACAATAGTGACAAAAAACCTTTTATTACCGACACAATAGTGAGAGACAACATTTATTACCAACACAATAGAGACAAAACTTTTATTACCAACACAATAGTCAGACAAAACATTTATTACCAACACAATAGTCACACAAAACGTTTATTACCAACACAATAGTGACACAAAACAGTTATTGCCAACACAATAGTGAGACAAAACATTTATTACCAACACAATAGTGAGACAAAACATTTATTACCAACACAATAGTGACAAAAAACATTTATTACCAACACAATAGTGAGACAAAACATTTATTACCAACACAATGGTGAGACAAAACATTTATTACCAAAACAAAAGTGACACAGAACATTTATCACCAACACAATAGAGACAAAACATTTATTACCAACACAATAGTGACACAAAACATTTATTACCAACACAATAGTGACACAAAACATGTATTACCAACACAATAGTGAGAAAAAACATTTACTATCAACACAATAGTGAGACAAAACATTTATTACCAACACAATAGTGAAACAAAACATTTATTACCAACATAATAGTGAGAAAAAACATTTACTCACAACACAAAAGTGAGACAGTGTGGTGTACACGACAACAAAACATTTATAACCAACACAATAGTCAGAGAAAACATTTATTACCAACACAATAGTGACACAAAACATTTATTATCGACACAATAGTGAGACAAAACATTTACTATCAACACAAAAGTGAGACAGTGTGGTGGACACGACAACAAAACCTTTATTACCGAGACAATAGTCAGAGAAAACATTTATTACCAACACAATAGTGAGACAGAACTTTTATTACCAACACAATAGTGACACAAAACATTTATTACCAACACAATAGTGAGAAAAAACATTTACTATCAACACAATAGTGAGACAAAACATTTATTACCAACACAATAGTGACACAAAACATTTATTACCGACACAATAGTGAGACAAAACATTTACTATCAACACAAAAGTGAGACAGTGTGGTGGACACGACAAAAGAACATTTATTACCAACACAATAGTGAGACAAAACATTTATTACCAACACAATAGTGAGACAAAACATTTATTACCGACACAATCGTGAGACAAAACATTTATTAACAACACAATAGTGAGATAAAACATTTATTACCAACACAATAGTGACACAAAACCTTTTATTACCGACACAATAGTGAGAGACAACATTTATTACCAACACAATAGAGACAAAACTTTTATTACCAACACAATAGTCAGACAAAACATTTATTACCAACACAATAGTCACACAAAACATTTATTACCAACACAATAGTGACACAAAACGGTTATTACCAACACAATAGTGAGACAAAACATTTATTACCAACACAATAGTGAGACAAAACATTTATTACCAACACAATAGTGACAAAAAACATTTATTACCAACAAAATAGTGAGACAAAACATTTATTACCAACACAATAGTGAGACAAAACATTTATTACCAAAACAAAAGTGACACAGAACATTTATCACCAACACAATAGAGACAAAACATTTATTACCAACACAATAGTGACACAAAACATTTATTACCAGCACAATAGTGACACAAAACATTTATTACCAACACAATAGTGACACAAAACAGTTATTACCAACACAATAGTGAGACAAAACATTTATTACCAACACAATAGTGAGACAAAACATTTATTACCAACACAATAGTGACAAAAAACATTTATTACCAACACAATAGTGAGACAAAACATTTATTACCAACACAATAGTGAGACAAAACATTTATTACCAAAACAAAAGTGACACAGAACATTTATCACCAACACAATAGAGACAAAACATTTATTACCAACACAATAGTGACACAAAACATTTATTACCAGCACAATAGTGACACAAAACATGTATTACCAACACAATAGTGAGAAAAACATTTACTATCAACACAATAGTGAGACAAAACATTTATTACCGACACAATAGTGAGACAAAACATTTACTATCAACACAAAAGTGAGACAGTGTGGTGGACACGACAACAAAACATGTATTACCAACACAATAGTCAGAGAAAACATTTATTACCAACACAATAGTGAGACAAAACTTTTATTACCAACACAATAGTGAGACAAAACATTTATCACCGACACAATAGAGACAAAGCATTTATTACCAACACAATAGGGACACAAAACATTTATTACCAACATAATAGTGAGAAAAAATATTTACTATCAACACAATAGTGAGACAAAACGTTTATTACCAACACAATAGTGAGAAAAAAACATTTACTATCAACACAATAGTGAGACAAAACATTTATTACCAACACAATAGTGACATAAAACATTTATTACCGACACAATAGTGAGACAAAACATTTATTAACAACACAATAGTGAGACAAAACATTTATTACCAACACAATAGTGACACAAAACCTTTATTACCGACACAATAGTGAGAGACAACATTTATTACCAACACAATAGAGACAAAACTTTTATTACCAACACAATAGTCAGACAGAACATTTATTACCAACACAATAGTGACACAAAACATTTATTACCAACACAATAGTGAGACAAAACATTTATTACCAACACAATAGTGAGACAAAACATTTATTACCAACTCATTGGTGACAAAAAACATTTATTACCAACACAATAGTGAGACAAAACATTTATTACCAACACAATAGTGAGACAAAACATTTATTACCAAAACAAAAGTGACACAGAACATTTATCACCAACACAATAGAGACAAAACATTTATTACCAACACAATAGTGACACAAAACATTTATTACCAACACAATAGTGACACAAAACATTTATTACCAACACAATAGTGAGAAAAAACATTTACTATCAACACAATAGTGAGACAAAACATTTATTACCAACACAATAGTGACACAAAACATTTATTACCGACACAATAGTGAGACAAAACATTTACTATCAACACAAAAGTGAGACAGTGTGGTGGACACGACAACAGAACATTTATTACCAACACAATAGTGAGACAAAACATTTATTACCAACACAATAGTGACACAAAACATTTATTACCGACACAATCGTGAGACAAAACTTTTATTAACAACACAATAGTGAGACAAAACATTTATTACCAACACAATAGTGAGACAAAACATTTATTACCAACACAATAGTGAGACAAAACATTTATTAGCAACACAATAGTGACAAAAAACCTTTATTACCAACACAATAGTGAGACAAAACATTTATTACCGACACAATCGTGAGACAAAACATTTATTAACAACACAATAATGAGACAAAACATTTATTACCAACACAATAGTGACACAAAACCTTTATTACCGACACAATAGTGAGAGACAACGTTTATTACCAACACAATAGTGAGACAAAACATTTATTACCAACACAATAGTGAGACAAAACATTTATTACCAAAACAAAAGTGACACAGAACATTTATCACCAACACAATAGAGACAAAACATTTATTACCAACACAATAGTGACACAAAACATTTATTACCAACACAATAGTGACACAAAACATGTATTACCAACACAATAGTGACAAAAAACATTTACTATCAACACAATAGTGAGACAAAACATTTATTACCAACACAATAGTGACACAAAACATTTATTACCGACACAATAGTGAGACAAAACATTTACTATCAACACAAAAGTGAGACAGTGTGGTGGACACGACAACAAAACATTTATTACCAACACAATAGTCAGAGAAAACATGTATTACCAACACAATAGTGAGAACAAACATTTACTATCAACGCAATAGTGAGACAAAACATTTATTACCTACACAATAGTGAGACAAAACATTTATTATTAAAACAATAGTGAGACAAAACATTTATTACCAACACAATAGTGAGACAAAACATTTATTACCAATACAGTAGTGAGACAAAACTTTTTTTCCAACACAATAGTGAGACAAAACATTTATCACCGACACAATAGAGACAAAGCATTTATTACCAACACAATAGTGACACAAAACATTTATTACCAACATAATAGTGAGAAAAAACATTTACTCTCAACACAAAAGTGAGACAGTGTGGTGTACACGACAACAAAACATTTATTACCAACAATAGTCAGAGAAAACATTTATTACCAACACAATAGTGACACAAAACATTTACTATCAACACAAAAGTGAGACATTGGGGTGGACACGACAACAAAACCTTTATTACCGAGACAATAGTCAGAGAAAGAATTTATTACCAACACAATAGTGAGACAGAACTTTTATTACCAACACAATAGTGACACAAAACATTCATTACCAACACAATAGTGAGAAAAAACATTTACTATCAACACAATAGTGAGACAAAACATTTATTACCAACACAATAGTGAGACAAAACATTTACTATCAACACAAAAGTGAGACAGTGTGGTTGACACGACAAAAGAACATTTATTACAAACACAATAGTGAGACAAAACATTTATTACCAACACAATAGTGAGACAAAACATTTATTACCGACACAATCGTGAGACAAAACATTTATTAACAACACAATAGTGAGACAAAACATTTATTACCAACACAATAGTGACAAAAAACCTTTTATTACCGACACAATAGTGAGAGACAACATTTATTACCAACACAATAGAGACAAAACTTTTATTACCAACACAATAGTCAGACAAAACATTTATTACCAACACAATAGTCACACAAAACGTTTATTACCAACACAATAGTGACACAAAACAGTTATTGCCAACACAATAGTGAGACAAAACATTTATTACCAACACAATAGTGAGACAAAACATTTATTACCAACACAATAGTGACAAAAAACATTTATTACCAACACAATAGTGAGACAAAACATTTATTACCAACACAATGGTGAGACAAAACATTTATTACCAAAACAAAAGTGACACAGAACATTTATCACCAACACAATAGAGACAAAACATTTATTACCAACACAATAGTGACACAAAACATTTATTACCAACACAATAGTGACACAAAACATGTATTACCAACACAATAGTGAGAAAAAACATTTACTATCAACACAATAGTGAGACAAAACATTTATTACCAACACAATAGTGAAACAAAACATTTATTACCAACATAATAGTGAGAAAAAACATTTACTCACAACACAAAAGTGAGACAGTGTGGTGTACACGACAACAAAACATTTATAACCAACACAATAGTCAGAGAAAACATTTATTACCAACACAATAGTGACACAAAACATTTATTATCGACACAATAGTGAGACAAAACATTTACTATCAACACAAAAGTGAGACAGTGTGGTGGACACGACAACAAAAGCTTTATTACCGAGACAATAGTCAGAGAAAACATTTATTACCAACACAATAGTGAGACAGAACTTTTATTACCAACACAATAGTGACACAAAACATTTATTACCAACACAATAGTGAGAAAAAACATTTACTATCAACACAATAGTGAGACAAAACATTTATTACCAACACAATAGTGACACAAAACATTTATTACCGACACAATAGTGAGACAAAACATTTACTATCAACACAAAAGTGAGACAGTGTGGTGGACACGACAAAAGAACATTTATTACCAACACAATAGTGAGACAAAACATTTATTACCAACACAATAGTGAGACAAAACATTTATTACCGACACAATCGTGAGACAAAACATTTATTAACAACACAATAGTGAGATAAAACATTTATTACCAACACAATAGTGACACAAAACCTTTTATTACCGACACAATAGTGAGAGACAACATTTATTACCAACACAATAGAGACAAAACTTTTATTACCAACACAATAGTCAGACAAAACATTTATTACCAACACAATAGTCACACAAAACATTTATTACCAACACAATAGTGACACAAAACGGTTATTACCAACACAATAGTGAGACAAAACATTTATTACCAACACAATAGTGAGACAAAACATTTATTACCAACACAATAGTGACAAAAAACATTTATTACCAACACAATAGTGAGACAAAACATTTATTACCAACACAATAGTGAGACAAAACATTTATTACCAAAACAAAAGTGACACAGAACATTTATCACCAACACAATAGAGACAAAACATTTATTACCAACACAATAGTGACACAAAACATTTATTACCAGCACAATAGTGACACAAAACATTTATTACCAACACAATAGTGACACAAAACAGTTATTACCAACACAATAGTGAGACAAAACATTTATTACCAACACAATAGTGAGACAAAACATTTATTACCAACACAATAGTGACAAAAAACATTTATTACCAACACAATAGTGAGACAAAACATTTATTACCAACACAATAGTGAGACAAAACATTTATTACCAAAACAAAAGTGACACAGAACATTTATCACCAACACAATAGAGACAAAACATTTATTACCAACACAATAGTGACACAAAACATTTATTACCAGCACAATAGTGACACAAAACATGTATTACCAACACAATAGTGAGAAAAACATTTACTATCAACACAATAGTGAGACAAAACATTTATTACCGACACAATAGTGAGACAAAACATTTACTAT
Source organism: Lampris incognitus (assembly GCF_029633865.1). Lineage (NCBI taxonomy): Eukaryota > Metazoa > Chordata > Actinopteri > Lampriformes > Lampridae > Lampris > Lampris incognitus. Next base: position 54,825,493 of record NC_079211.1, on the reverse strand, counting down.
CAACACAAAAGTGAGACAGTGTGGTGGACACGACAACAAAACATGTATTACCAACACAATAGTCAGAGAAAACATTTATTACCAACACAATAGTGAGACAAAACTTTTATTACCAACACAATAGTGAGACAAAACATTTATCACCGACACAATAGAGACAAAGCATTTATTACCAACACAATAGGGACACAAAACATTTATTACCAACATAATAGTGAGAAAAAATATTTACTATCAACACAATAGTGAGACAAAACGTTTATTACCAACACAATAGTGAGAAAAAAACATTTACTATCAACACAATAGTGAGACAAAACATTTATTACCAACACAATAGTGACATAAAACATTTATTACCGACACAATAGTGAGACAAAACATTTATTAACAACACAATAGTGAGACAAAACATTTATTACCAACACAATAGTGACACAAAACCTTTATTACCGACACAATAGTGAGAGACAACATTTATTACCAACACAATAGAGACAAAACTTTTATTACCAACACAATAGTCAGACAGAACATTTATTACCAACACAATAGTGACACAAAACATTTATTACCAACACAATAGTGAGACAAAACATTTATTACCAACACAATAGTGAGACAAAACATTTATTACCAACTCATTGGTGACAAAAAACATTTATTACCAACACAATAGTGAGACAAAACATTTATTACCAACACAATAGTGAGACAAAACATTTATTACCAAAACAAAAGTGACACAGAACATTTATCACCAACACAATAGAGACAAAACATTTATTACCAACACAATAGTGACACAAAACATTTATTACCAACACAATAGTGACACAAAACATTTATTACCAACACAATAGTGAGAAAAAACATTTACTATCAACACAATAGTGAGACAAAACATTTATTACCAACACAATAGTGACACAAAACATTTATTACCGACACAATAGTGAGACAAAACATTTACTATCAACACAAAAGTGAGACAGTGTGGTGGACACGACAACAGAACATTTATTACCAACACAATAGTGAGACAAAACATTTATTACCAACACAATAGTGACACAAAACATTTATTACCGACACAATCGTGAGACAAAACTTTTATTAACAACACAATAGTGAGACAAAACATTTATTACCAACACAATAGTGAGACAAAACATTTATTACCAACACAATAGTGAGACAAAACATTTATTAGCAACACAATAGTGACAAAAAACCTTTATTACCAACACAATAGTGAGACAAAACATTTATTACCGACACAATCGTGAGACAAAACATTTATTAACAACACAATAATGAGACAAAACATTTATTACCAACACAATAGTGACACAAAACCTTTATTACCGACACAATAGTGAGAGACAACGTTTATTACCAACACAATAGTGAGACAAAACATTTATTACCAACACAATAGTGAGACAAAACATTTATTACCAAAACAAAAGTGACACAGAACATTTATCACCAACACAATAGAGACAAAACATTTATTACCAACACAATAGTGACACAAAACATTTATTACCAACACAATAGTGACACAAAACATGTATTACCAACACAATAGTGACAAAAAACATTTACTATCAACACAATAGTGAGACAAAACATTTATTACCAACACAATAGTGACACAAAACATTTATTACCGACACAATAGTGAGACAAAACATTTACTATCAACACAAAAGTGAGACAGTGTGGTGGACACGACAACAAAACATTTATTACCAACACAATAGTCAGAGAAAACATGTATTACCAACACAATAGTGAGAACAAACATTTACTATCAACGCAATAGTGAGACAAAACATTTATTACCTACACAATAGTGAGACAAAACATTTATTACCAACACAATAGTGAGACAAAACATTTATTACAACACAATAGTGAGACAAAACATTTATTACCAACACAATAGTGAGAAAAAACATTTATTACCAACACAATAGTGAGACAAAACATTTATTACCAACACAATAGTGACACAAAACCTTTATTACCAACACAATAGTGACACAAAACATTTATTACCGACACAATAGTGAGACTAACATTTACTATCAACACAAAAGTGAGACAGTGTGGTGGACACGACAACAAAACATGTATTACCAACACAATAGTCAGAGAAAACATTTATTACCAACACAATAGTGACACAAAACATTTATTATCGACACAATAGTGAGACAAAACATTTACTATCAACACAAAATTGAGACAGTGTGGTGGACACGACAACAAAACCTTTATTACCGAGACAATAGTCAGAGAAAACATTTATTACCAACACAATAGTGAGACAGAACTTTTATTACCAACGCAATAGTGACACAAAACATTTATTACCAACACAATAGTGAGAGACAACGTTTATTACCAACACAATAGTGAGACAAAACATTTATTACCAACACAATAGTGAGACAAAACATTTATTACCAAAACAAAAGTGACACAGAACATTTATCACCAACACAATAGAGACAAAACATTTATTACCAACACAATAGTGACACAAAACATTTATTACCAACACAATAGTGACACAAAACATGTATTACCAACACAATAGTGACAAAAAACATTTACTATCAACACAATAGTGAGACAAAACATTTATTACCAACACAATAGTGACACAAAACATTTATTACCGACACAATAGTGAGACAAAACATTTACTATCAACACAAAAGTGAGACAGTGTGGTGGACACGACAAAAGAACATTTATTACCAACACAATAGTGAGACAAAACATTTATTACCAACACAATAGTGAGACAAAACATTTATTACCGACACAATCGTGAGACAAAACATTTATTAACAACACAATAGTGAGACAAAACATTTATTACCAACACAATAGTGACACAAAACCTTTTATTACCGACACAATAGTGAGAGACAACATTTATTACCAACACAATAGAGACAAAACTTTTATTACCAACACAATAGTCAGACAAAACATTTATTACCAACACAATAGTCACACAAAACATTTATTACCAACACAATAGTGACAGAAAACAGTTATTACCAACACAATAGTGAGACAAAACATTTATTACCAACACAATAGTGAGACAAAACATTTATTACCAACACAATAGTGACAAAAAACATTTATTACCAACACAATAGTGAGACAAAACATTTATTACCAACACAATAGTGAGACAAAACATTTATTACCAAAACAAAAGTGACACAGAACATTTATCACCAACACAATAGAGACAAAACATTTATTACCAACACAATAGTGACACAAAACATTTATTACCAGCACAATAGTGACACAAAACATGTATTACCAACACAATAGTGAGAAAAACATTTACTATCAACACAATAGTGAGACAAAACATTTATTACCGACACATTAGTGGGACAAAACATTTACTATCAACACAAAAGTGAGACAGTGTGGTGGACACGACAACAAAACATTTATTACCAACACAATAGTCAGAGAAAACATGTATTACCAACACAATAGTGAGAACAAACATTTACTATCAACGCAATAGTGAGACAAAACATATATTACCAACACAATAGTGAGACAAAACATTTATTACCAACATAATAGTGAGACAAAATATTTATTAACAACACAATAGTGAGACAAAACATTTATTACCGACACAATAGTGAGAAAAAACATTTATTACCAACACAATAGTGACACAAAACCTTTATTACCAACACAATAGTGACACAAAACATTTATTACCGACACAATAGTGAGACTAACATTTACTATCAACACAAAAGTGAGACAGTGTGGTGGACACGACAACAAAACATGTATTACCAACACAATAGTCAGAGAAAACATTTATTATCAACACAATAGTGAGACAAAACTTTTATTACCAACACAATAGTGAGACAAAACATTTATCACCGACACAATAGAGACTAAGCATTTATTACCAACACAATAGGGACACAAAACATTTATTACCAACATAATAGTGAGAAAAAATATTTACTATCAACACAATAGTGAGACAAAACGTTTATTACCAACACAATAGTGAGAAAAAAACATTTACTATCAACACAATAGTGAGACAAAACATTTATTACCAACACAATAGTGACATAAAACATTTATTACCGACACAATAGTGAGACAAAACATTTATTAACAACACAATAGTGACACAAAACCTTTATTACCGACACAATAGTGAGAGACAACATTTATTACCAACACAATAGAGACAAAACTTTTATTACCAACACAATAGTCAGACAGAACATTTATTACCAACACAATAGTGACACAAAACATTTATTACCAACACAATAGTGAGACAAAACATTTATTACCAACACAATAGTGAGACAAAACATTTATTACCAACTCATTGGTGACAAAAAACATTTATTACCAACACAATAGTGAGACAAAACATTTATTACCAACACAATAGTGAGACAAAACATTTATTACCAAAACAAAAGTGACACAGAAAATTTATCACCAACACAATAGAGACAAAACATTTATTACCAACACAATAGTGACACAAAACATTTATTACCAACACAATAGTGACACAAAACATTTATTACCAACACAATAGTGAGAAAAAACATTTACTATCAACACAATAGTGAGACAAAACATTTATTACCAACACAATAGTGACACAAAACATTTATTACCGACACAATAGTGAGACAAAACATTTACTATCAACACAAAAGTGAGACAGTGTGGTGGACACGACAACAGAACATTTATTACCAACACAATAGTGAGACAAAACATTTATTACCAACACAATAGTGACACAAAACATTTATTACCGACACAATCGTGAGACAAAACTTTTATTAACAACACAATAGTGAGACAAAACATTTATTACCAACACAATAGTGAGACAAAACATTTATTACCAACACAATAGTGAGACAAAACATTTATTAGCAACACAATAGTGACAAAAAACCTTTATTACCAACACAATAGTGAGACAAAACATTTATTACCGACACAATCGTGAGACAAAACATTTATTAACAACACAATAATGAGACAAAACATTTATTACCAACACAATAGTGACACAAAACCTTTATTACCGACACAATAGTGAGAGACAACATTTATTACCAACACAATAGTGAGACAAAACATTTATTACCAACACAATAGTGAGACAAAACATTTATTACCAAAACAAAAGTGACACAGAACATTTATCACCAACACAATAGAGACAAAACATTTATTACCAACACAATAGTGACACAAAACATTTATTACCAACACAATAGTGACACAAAACATGTATTACCAACACAATAGTGACAAAAAACATTTACTATCAACACAATAGTGAGACAAAACATTTATTACCAACACAATAGTGACACAAAACATTTATTACCGACACAATAGTGAGACAAAACATTTACTATCAACACAAAAGTGAGACAGTGTGGTGGACACGACAACAAAACATTTATTACCAACACAATAGTCAGAGAAAACATGTAGTACCAACACAATAGTGAGAACAAACATTTACTATCAACGCAATAGTGAGACAAAACATTTATTACCAACACAATAGTGAGACAAAACATTTATTACCAACACAATAGTGAGACAAAACATTTATTACCAACACAATAGTGAGACAAAACATTTATTACCAACACAATAGTGAGAAAAAACATTTATTACCAACACAATAGTGACACAAAACATTTATTACCAACACAATAGTGACACAAAACCTTTATTACCAACACAATAGTGACACAAAACATTTATTACCGACACAATAGTGAGACTAACATTTACTATCAACACAAAAGTGAGACAGTGTGGTGGACACGACAACAAAACATGTATTACCAACACAATAGTCAGAGAAAACATTTATTACCAACACAATAGTGAGACAAAACTTTTATTACCAACACAATAGTGAGACAAAACATTTATCACCGACACAATAGAGACAAAGCATTTATTACCAACACAATAGTGACACAAAACATTTATTACCAACACAATAGTGACACAAAACATTTATTACCGACACAATAGTGAGAAAAAACATTTATTACCGACACAATAGTGAGACAAAACATTTATTAACAACACAATAGTGAGACAAAACATTTATTACCGACACAATAGTGAGACAAAACATTTATTAACAACACAAAAGTGAGACAGTGTGGTGGACACGAAAACAAATCATTTATTACCAACACAATAGTGAGACAAAACATTTATTACCGACACAATCGTGAGACAAAACATTTATTAACAAGACAATAGTGAGACAAAACATTTATTACCAACACAATAGTGACACAAAACCTTTATTACCAACACAATAGTGACACAAAACATTTATTACCGACACAATAGTGAGACTAACATTTACTATCAACACAAAAGTGAGACAGTGTGGTGGACACGACAACAAAACATGTATTGCCAACACAATAGTCAGAGAAAACATTTATTACCAACACAATAGTGAGACAAAACTTTTATTACCAACACAATAGTGAGACAAAACATTTATCACCGACACAATAGAGACAAAGCATTTATTACCAACACAATAGTGACACAAAACATTTATTACCAACATAATAGTGAGAAAAAACATTTACTATCAACACAAAAGTGAGACAGTGTGGTGGACACGACAACAAAACATTTATTACCGACACAATAGTAAGAGAAAAACATTTATTACCAACACAATAGTGAGACAGAACTTTTATTACCAACACAATAGTGAGAGACAACATTTATCACCGACACAATAGAGACAAAGCATTTATTACCAACACAATAGTGACACAAAACATTTATTACCAACGCAATAGTGACACAAAACATTTATTCTCAACACAAAAGTGAGACAGTGTGGTGGACACGACAACAAAACATTTATTACAAACACAATAGTCAGAGAAAACATTTATTACCAACACAATAGTGAGACAAAATATTTACTATCAACACAATAGTGAGACAAAACATTTATTACCAACACAATAGTGACAAAAAACATTTATTACCGACACAATAGTGAGACAAAACATTTACTATCACCACAAAAGTGAGACAGTGTGGTGGACACGACAACACAACATTTATTACCAACACAATAGTCAGAGAAAACTTTTATTACCAACACAATAGTGAGACAAAACATTTATTACCAACACAATAGTGACACAAAACATTTATTACCGACACAATCGTGAGACAAAACTTTTATTAACAACACAATAGTGAGACAAAACATTTATTACCAACACAATAGTGAGACAAAACATTTATTACCAACACAATAGTGAGACAAAACATTTATTAGCAACACAATAGTGACAAAAAACCTTTATTACCAACACAATAGTGAGACAAAACATTTATTACCGACACAATCGTGAGACAAAACATTTATTAACAACACAATAATGAGACAAAACATTTATTACCAACACAATAGTGACACAAAACCTTTATTACCGACACAATAGTGAGAGACAACATTTATTACCAACACAATAGTGAGACAAAACATTTATTACCAACACAATAGTGAGACAAAACATTTATTACCAAAACAAAAGTGACACAGAACATTTATCACCAACACAATAGAGACAAAACATTTATTACCAACACAATAGTGACACAAAACATTTATTACCAACACAATAGTGACACAAAACATGTATTACCAACACAATAGTGACAAAAAACATTTACTATCAACACAATAGTGAGACAAAACATTTATTACCAACACAATAGTGACACAAAACATTTATTACCGACACAATAGTGAGACAAAACATTTACTATCAACACAAAAGTGAGACAGTGTGGTGGACACGACAACAAAACATTTATTACCAACACAATAGTTAGAGAAAACATGTATTACCAACACAATAGTGAGAACAAACATTTACTATCAACGCAATAGTGAGACAAAACATGTATTACCAACACAATAGTGAGACAAAACATTTATTACCAACACAATAGTGAGACAAAACATTTATTACCAACACAATAGTGAGACAAAACATTTATTACCAACACAATAGTGAGAAAAAACATTTATTACCAACACAATAGTGACACAAAACATTTATTACCAACACAATAGTGACACAAAACCTTTATTACCAACACAATAGTGACACAAAACATTTATTACCGACACAATAGTGAGACTAACATTTACTATCAACACAAAAGTGAGACAGTGTGGTGGACACGACAACAAAACATGTATTACCAACACAATAGTCAGAGAAAACATTTATTACCAACACAATAGTGAGACAAAACTTTTATTACCAACACAATAGTGAGACAAAACATTTATCACCGACACAATAGAGACAAAGCATTTATTACCAACACAATAGTGACACAAAACATTTATTACCAACATAATAGTGAGAAAAAATATTTACTATCAACACAATAGTGAGACAAAACATTTATTACCAACACAATAGTGAGAAAAAACATTTACTATCAACACAATAGTGAGACAAAACATTTATTACCAAGACAATAGTGACACAAAACATTTATTACCGACACAATAGTGAGACAAAACATTTATTAACAACACAAAAGTGAGACAGTGTGGTGGACACGACAACAAATCATTTATTACCAACACAATAGTGAGACAAAACATTTATTACCAACACAATAGTGACACAAAACCTTTATTACCAACACAATAGTGACACAAAACATTTATTACCGACACAATAGTGAGACTAACATTTACTATCAACACAAAAGTGAGACAGTGTGGTGGACACGACAACAAAACATGTATTACCAACACAATAGTCAGAGAAAACATTTATTACCAACACAATAGTGAGACAAAACTTTTATTACCAACACAATAGTGAGACAAAACATTTATCACCGACACAATAGAGACAAATCATTTATTACCAACACAATAGTGACACAAAACATTTATTACCAACATAATAGTGAGAAAAAATATTTACTATCAACACAATAGTGAGACAAAACATTTATTACCAACACAATAGTGAGAAAAAACATTTACTATCAACACAATAGTGAGACAAAACATTTATTACCAACACAATAGTGACACAAAACATTTATTACCGACACAATAGTGAGACAAAACATTTATTAACAACACAAAAGTGAGACAGTGTGGTGGACACGACAACAAATCATTTATTACCAACACAATAGTGAGACAAAACATTTATTACCGACACAATCGTGAGACAAAACATTTATTAACAAGACAATAGTGAGACAAAACATTTATTACCAACACAATAGTGACACAAAACCTTTATTACCAACACAATAGTGACACAAAACATTTATTACCAACACAATAGTGACACAAAACATTTATTACCGACACAATAGTGAGACTAACATTTACTATCAACACAAAAGTGAGACAGTGTGGTGGACACGACAACAAAACATGTATTGCCAACACAATAGTCAGAGAAAACATTTATTACCAACACAATAGTGAGACAAAACTTTTATTACCAACACAATAGTGAGACAAAACATTTATCACCGACACAATAGAGACAAAGCATTTATTACCAACACAATAGTGACACAAAACATTTATTATCGACACAATAGTGGGAAAAAACATTTACTATCAACACAAAAGTGAGACAGTGTGGTGGACACGACAACAAAACATTTATTACCGACAAAATAGTAAGAGAAAACATTTATTACCAACACAATAGTGAGACAGAACTTTTATTACCAACACAATAGTGAGAGACAACATTTATCACCAACACAATAGAGACAAAGCATTTATTACCAACACAATAGTGACACAAAACATTTATTACCAACGCAATAGTGACACAAAACATTTATTCTCAACACAAAAGTGAGACAGTGTGGTGGACACGACAACAAAACATTTATTACAAACACAATAGTCAGAGAAAACATTTATTACCAACACAATAGTGAGAAAAAATATTTACTATCAACACAATAGTGAGACAAAACATTTATTACCAACACAATAGTGAGACAAAACATTTATTACCGACACAATAATGAGACAAAACATTTATTACCAACACAATAGTGACACAAAACCTTTATTACCGACACAATAGTGAGAGACAACATTTATTACCAACACAATAGTGAGACAAAACATTTATTACCAACACAATAGTGAGACAAAACATTTATTACCAAAACAAAAGTGACACAGAACATTTATCACCAACACAATAGAGACAAAACATTTATTACCAACACAATAGTGACACAAAACATTTATTACCAACACAATAGTGACACAAAACATGTATTACCAACACAATAGTGACAAAAAACATTTACTATCAACACAATAGTGAGACAAAACATTTATTACCAACACAATAGTGACACAAAACATTTATTACCGACACAATAGTGAGACAAAACATTTACTATCAACACAAAAGTGAGACAGTGTGGTGGACACGACAACAAAACATTTATTACCAACACAATAGTCAGAGAAAACATGTATTACCAACACAATAGTGAGAACAAACATTTACTATCAACGCAATAGTGAGACAAAACATTTATTACCAACACAATAGTGAGACAAAACATTTATTACCAACACAATAGTGAGACAAAACATTTATTACCAACACAATAGTGAGACAAAACATTTATTACCAACACAATAGTGAGAAAAAACATTTATTACCAACACAATAGTGACACAAAACATTTATTACCAACACAATAGTGACACAAAACCTTTATTACCAACACAATAGTGACACAAAACATTTATTACCGACACAATAGTGAGACTAACATTTACTATCAACACAAAAGTGAGACAGTGTGGTGGACACGACAACAAAACATGTATTACCAACACAATAGTCAGAGAAAACATTTATTACCAACACAATAGTGAGACAAAACTTTTATTACCAACACAATAGTGAGACAAAACATTTATCACCGACACAATAGAGACAAAGCATTTATTACCAACACAATAGTGACACAAAACATTTATTACCAACATAATAGTGAGAAAAAATATTTACTATCAACACAATAGTGAGACAAAACATTTATTACCAACACAATAGTGAGAAAAAACATTTACTATCAACACAATAGTGAGACAAAACATTTATTACCAACACAATAGTGACACAAAACATTTATTACCGACACAATAGTGAGACAAAACATTTATTAACAACACAAAAGTGAGACAGTGTGGTGGACACGACAACAAATCATTTATTACCAACACAATAGTGAGACAAAACATTTATTACCGACACAATCGTGAGACAAAACATTTATTAACAAGACAATAGTGAGACAAAACATTTATTACCAACACAATAGTGACACAAAACCTTTATTACCAACACAATAGTGACACAAAACATTTATTACCAACACAATAGTGACACAAAACATTTATTACCGACACAATAGTGAGACTAACATTTACTATCAACACAAAAGTGAGACAGTGTGGTGGACACGACAACAAAACATGTATTGCCAACACAATAGTCAGAGAAAACATTTATTACCAACACAATAGTGAGACAAAACTTTTATTACCAACACAATAGTGAGACAAAACATTTATCACCGACACAATAGAGACAAAGCATTTATTACCAACACAATAGTGACACAAAACATTTATTACCAACATAATAGTGAGAAAAAACATTTACTATCAACACAAAAGTGAGACAGTGTGGTGGACACGACAACAAAACATTTATTACCAACACAATAGTCAGAGAAAACATTTATTACCAACACAATAGTGACACAAAACATTTATTATCGACACAATAGTGGGAAAAAACATTTACTATCAACACAAAAGTGAGACAGTGTGGTGGACACGACAACAAAACATTTATTACCGACAAAATAGTAAGAGAAAACATTTATTACCAACACAATAGTGAGACAGAACTTTTATTACCAACACAATAGTGAGAGACAACATTTATCACCAACACAATAGAGACAAAGCATTTATTACCAACACAATAGTGACACAAAACATTTATTACCAACGCAATAGTGACACAAAACATTTATTCTCAACACAAAAGTGAGACAGTGTGGTGGACACGACAACAAAACATTTATTACAAACACAATAGTCAGAGAAAACATTTATTACCAACACAATAGTGAGAAAAAATATTTACTATCAACACAATAGTGAGACAAAACATTTATTACCAACACAATAGTGAGACAAAACATTTATTACCGACACAATAATGAGACAAAACATTTATTACCAACACAATAGTGACACAAAACCTTTATTACCGACACAATAGTGAGAGACAACATTTATTACCAACATAATAGTGAGACAAAACATTTATTACCAACACAATAGTGAGACAAAACATTTATTACCAAAACAAAAGTGACACAGAACATTTATCACCAACACAATAGAGACAAAACATTTATTACCAACACAATAGTGACACAAAACATTTATTACCAACACAATAGTGACACAAAACATGTATTACCAACACAATAGTGACAAAAAACATTTACTATCAACACAATAGTGAGACAAAACATTTATTACCAACACAATAGTGACACAAAACATTTATTACCGACACAATAGTGAGACAAAACATTTACTATCAACACAAAAGTGAGACAGTGTGGTGGACACGACAACAAAACATTTATTACCAACACAATAGTCAGAGAAAACATGTATTACCAACACAATAGTGAGAACAAACATTTACTATCAACGCAATAGTGAGACAAAACATTTATTACCAACACAATAGTGAGACAAAACATTTATTACCAACACAATAGTGAGACAAAACATTTATTACCAACACAATAGTGAGAAAAAACATTTACTATCAACACAATAGTGAGACAAAACATTTATTACCAACACAATAGTGACACAAAACATTTATTACCGACACAATAGTGAGACAAAACATTTATTAACAACACAAAAGTGAGACAGTGTGGTGGACACGACAACAAATCATTTATTACCAACACAATAGTGAGACAAAACATTTATTACCAACACAATAGTGACACAAAACCTTTATTACCAACACAATAGTGACACAAAACATTTATTACCAACACAATAGTGACACAAAACATTTATTACCGACACAATAGTGAGACTAACATTTACTATCAACACAAAAGTGAGACAGTGTGGTGGACACGACAACAAAACATGTATTGCCAACACAATAGTCAGAGAAAACATTTATTACCAACACAATAGTGAGACAAAACTTTTATTACCAACACAATAGTGAGACAAAACATTTATCACCGACACAATAGAGACAAAGCATTTATTACCAACACAATAGTGACACAAAACATTTATTACCAACATAATAGTGAGAAAAAACATTTACTATCAACACAAAAGTGAGACAGTGTGGTGGACACGACAACAAAACATTTATTACCAACACAATAGTCAGAGAAAACATTTATTACCAACACAATAGTGACACAAAACATTTATTATCGACACAATAGTGGGAAAAAACATTTACTATCAACACAAAAGTGAGACAGTGTGGTGGACACGACAACAAAACATTTATTACCGACAAAATAGTAAGAGAAAACATTTATTACCAACACAATAGTGAGACAGAACTTTTATTACCAACACAATAGTGAGAGACAACATTTATCACCAACACAATAGAGACAAAGCATTTATTACCAACACAATAGTGACACAAAACATTTATTACCAACGCAATAGTGACACAAAACATTTATTCTCAACACAAAAGTGAGACAGTGTGGTGGACACGACAACAAAACATTTATTACAAACACAATAGTCAGAGAAAACATTTATTACCAACACAATAGTGAGAAAAATATTTACTATCAACACAATAGTGAGACAAAACATTTATTACCAACACAATAGTGAGACAAAACATTTATTACCGACACAATCGTGAGACAAACATTTATTAACAACACAATAATGAGACAAAACATTTATTACCAACACAATAGTGACACAAAACCTTTATTACCGACACAATAGTGAGAGACAACATTTATTACCAACACAATAGTGAGACAAAACATTTATTACCAACACAATAGTGAGACAAAACATTTATTACCAAAACAAAAGTGACACAGAACATTTATCACCAACACAATAGAGACAAAACATTTATTACCAACACAATAGTGACACAAAACATTTATTACCAACACAATAGTGACACAAAACATGTATTACCAACACAATAGTGACAAAAAACATTTACTATCAACACAATAGTGAGACAAAACATTTATTACCAACACAATAGTGACACAAAACATTTATTACCGACACAATAGTGAGACAAAACATTTACTATCAACACAAAAGTGAGACAGTGTGGTGGACACGACAACAAAACATTTATTACCAACACAATAGTCAGAGAAAACATGTATTACCAACACAATAGTGAGAACAAACATTTACTATCAACGCAATAGTGAGACAAAACATTTATTACCAACACAATAGTGAGACAAAACATTTATTACCAACACAATAGTGAGACAAAACATTTATTACCAACACAATAGTGAGACAAAACATTTATTACCAACACAATAGTGAGAAAAAACATTTATTACCAACACAATAGTGACACAAAACATTTATTACCAACACAATAGTGACACAAAACCTTTATTACCAACACAATAGTGACACAAAACATTTATTACCGACACAATAGTGAGACTAACATTTACTATCAACACAAAAGTGAGACAGTGTGGTGGACACGACAACAAAACATGTATTACCAACACAATAGTCAGAGAAAACATTTATTACCAACACAATAGTGAGACAAAACTTTTATTACCAACACAATAGTGAGACAAAACATTTATCACCGACACAATAGAGACAAAGCATTTATTACCAACACAATAGTGACACAAAACATTTATTACCAACATAATAGTGAGAAAAAATATTTACTATCAACACAATAGTGAGACAAAACATTTATTACCAACACAATAGTGAGAAAAAACATTTACTATCAACACAATAGTGAGACAAAACATTTATTACCAACACAATAGTGACACAAAACATTTATTACCGACACAATAGTGACAAAAAACATTTATTAACAACACAAAAGTGAGACAGTGTGGTGGACACGACAACAAATCATTTATTACCAACACAATAGTGAGACAAAACATTTATTACCGACACAATCGTGAGACAAAACATTTATTAACAAGACAATAGTGAGACAAAACATTTATTACCAACACAATAGTGACACAAAACCTTTATTACCAACACAATAGTGACACAAAACATTTATTACCAACACAATAGTGACACAAAACATTTATTACCGACACAATAGTGAGACTAACATTTACTATCAACACAAAAGTGAGACAGTGTGGTGGACACGACAACAAAACATGTATTGCCAACACAATAGTCAGAGAAAACATTTATTACCAACACAATAGTGACACAAAACATTTATTACCAACACAATAGTGAGAGACAACATTTATCACCGACACAATAGAGACAAAGCATTTATTACCAACACAATAGTGACACAAAACATTTATTACCAACGCAATAGTGACACAAAACATTTATTCTCAACACAAAAGTGAGACAGTGTGGTGGACACGACAACAAAACATTTATTACAAACACAATAGTCAGAGAAAACATTTATTACCAACACAATAGTGAGAAAAAATATTTACTATCAACACAATAGTGAGACAAAACATTTATTACCAACACAATAGTGACAAAAAACATTTATTACCGACACAATAGTGAGACAAAACATTTACTATCAACACAAAAGTGAGACAGTGTGGTGGACACGACAACAAAACATTTATTACCAACACAATAGTCAGAGAAAACTTTTATTACCAACACAATAGTGAGAACAAACATTTACTATCAACGCAATAGTGAGACAAAACATTTATTACCAACACAATAGTGAGACAAAACATTTATTACCAACACAATAGTGAGACAAAACATTTATTACCGACACAATCGTGAGACAAAACATTTATTAACAACACAATAGTGAGACAAAACATTTATTACCAACACAATAGTGAGACAAAACATTTATTACCGACACAATCGTGAGACAAAACATTTATTAACAACACAATAGTGAGACAAAACATTTATTACCAACACAATAGTGACACAAAACCTTTATTAACGACACAATAGTGAGAGACAACCTTTATTACCAACACAATAGAGACAAAACTTTTATTACCAACACAATAGTGACACAAAACATTTATTACCAACACAATAGTGACACAAAACATTTATTACCAACACAATAGTGACACAAAACATTTATTACCAACACAATAGTGAGACAAAACATTTATTACCGACACAATCGTGAGACAAAACATTTATTAACAACACAATAGTGAGACAAAACATTTATTACCAACACAATAGTGACACAAAACCTTTATTACCGACACAATAGTGAGAGACAACATTTATTACCAACACAATAGAGACAAAACTTTTATTACCAACACAATAGTCAGACAAAACATTTATTACCAACATAATAGTGAGAAAAAACATTTACCATCAACACAAAAGTGAGACAGTGTGGTGGAAACGACAACAAAACATTTATTACGAACACAATAGTCAGAGAAAACATTTATTACCAACACAATAGTGACACAAAACATTTATTATCGACACAATAGTGAGACAGAACTTTTATTACCAACACAATAGTGAGAGACAACATTTATCACCGACACAATAGAGACAAAGCATTTTTTACCAACACAATAGTGACACAAAACATTTACTACCAACGCAATAGTGACACAAAACATTTATTCTCAACACAAAAGTGAGACAGTGTGGTGGACACGACAACAAAACATTTATTACCGACACAATAGTAAGAGAAAACATTTATTACCAACACAATAGTGAGACAGAACTTTTATTACCAACACAATAGTGAGAGACAACATTTATCACCGACACAATAGAGACAAAGCATTTTTTACCAACACAATAGTGACACAAAACATTTACTACCAACGCAATAGTGACACAAAACATTTATTCTCAACACAAAAGTGAGACAGTGTGGTGGACACGACAACAAAACATTTATTACAAACACAATAGTCAGAGAAAACATTTATTACCAACACAATAGTGAGAAAAAATATTTACTATCAACACAATAGTGAGACAAAACATTTATTACCAACACAATAGTGACAAAAAACATTTATTACCGACACAATAGTGAGACAAAACATTTACTATCAACACAAAAGTGAGACAGTGTGGTGGACACGACAACAAAACATTTATTACCAACACAATAGTCAGAGAAAACTTTTATTACCAACACAATAGTGAGAACAAACATTTACTATCAACGCAATAGTGAGACAAAACATTTATTACCAACACAATAGTGAGACAAAACATTTATTACCGACACAATCATGAGACAAAACATTTATTAACAACACAATAGTGAGACAAAATATTTATTACCAACACAATAGTGACACAAAACCTTTATTAACGACACAATAGTGAGAGACAACATTTATTACCAACACAATAGAGACAAAACTTTTATTACCAACACAATAGTGACACAAAACATTTATTACCAACACAATAGTGACACAAAACATTTATTACCAACACAATAGTGACACAAAACATTTATTACCAACACAATAGTGAGACAAAACATTTATTACCGACACAATCGTGAGACAAAACATTTATTAACAACACAATAGTGAGACAAAACATTTATTACCAACACAATAGTGACACAAAACCTTTATTACCGACACAATAGTGAGAGACAACATTTATTACCAACACAATAGAGACAAAACTTTTATTACCAACACAATAGTCAGACAAAACATTTATTACCAACACAATAGTGACACAAAACATTTATTACCAACACAATAGTGAGACAAAACATTTATTACCAACACAATAGTGAGACAAAACATTTATTAACAACAATAGTGACAAAAAACATTTATTACCAACACAATAGTGAGACAAAACATTTATTACCAAAACAAAAGTGACACAGAACATTTATCACCAACACAATAGAGACAAAACATTTATTACCAACACAATAGTGACACAAAACATTTATTACCAACACAATAGTGACAAAAACATTTATTACCAACACAATAGTGAGAAAAAACATTTACTATCAACACAATAGTGAGACAAAACATTTATTACCAACACAATAGTGACACAAAACATTTATTACCGACACAATAGTGAGACAAAACATTTACTATCAACACAAAAGTGAGACAGTGTAAGGGACACGACAACAGAACATTTATTACCAACACAATCGTGAGACAAAACATTTATTAACAACACAATAGTGAGACAAAACATTTATTACCAACACAATAGTGAGACAAAACATTTATTACCAACACAATAGTGAGACAAAACATTTATTACCAACACAATAGTGACACAAAACCTTTATTACCAACACAATAGTGATACAAAACATTTATTACCAACACAATAGTGACAAAAAACATTTATTACCAACACACTAGTGAGACAAAACATTTATTACCAACACAATAGTGAGACAAAACATTTATTACCAAAACAAAAGTGACACAGAACATTTATCACCAACACAATAGAGACAAAACATTTATTACCAACACAATAGTGACACAAAACATTTATTACCAACACAATAGTGACACAAAACATGTATTACCAACACAATAGTGAGAAAAAACATTTACTATCAACACAATAGTGAGACAAAACATTTATTACCGACACAATAGTGAGACAAAACATTTACTATCAACACAAAAGTGAGACAGTGTGGTGGACACGACAACAAAACATTTATTACCAACACAATAGTCAGAGAAAACATGTATTACCAACACAATAGTGAGAACAAACATTTACTATCAACGCAATAGTGAGACAAAACATTTATTACCAACACAATAGTGAGACAAAACATTTATTACCAACACAATAGTGAGACAAAACATTTATTACCGACACAATCGTGAGACAAAACATTTATTAACAACACAATAGTGAGACAAAACATTTATTACCAACACAATAGTGAGACAAAACATTTATTACCGACACAATCGTGAGACAAAACATTTATTAACAACACAATAGTGAGACAAAACATTTATTACCAACACAATAGTGACACAAAACCTTTATTACCGACACAATAGTGAGAGACAACATTTATTACCAACACAATAGAGACAAAACTTTTATTACCAACACAATAGTCAGACAAAACATTTATTACCAACATAATAGTGAGAAAAAACATTTACCATCAACACAAAAGTGAGACAGTGTGGTGGACACGACAACAAAACATTTATTACCAACACAATAGTCAGAGAAAACATTTATTACCAACACAATAGTGACACAAAACATTTATTATCGACACAATAGTGGGACAAAACATTTACTATCAACACAAAAGTGAGACAGTGTGGTGGACACGACAACAAAACATTTATTACCGACACAATAGTAAGAGAAAACATTTATTACCAACACAATAGTGAGACAGAACTTTTATTACCAACACAATAGTGAGAGACAACATTTATCACCGACACAATAGAGACAAAGCATTTTTTACCAACACAATAGTGACACAAAACATTTACTACCAACGCAATAGTGACACAAAACATTTATTCTCAACACAAAAGTGAGACAGTGTGGTGGACACGACAACAAAACATTTATTACAAACACAATAGTCAGAGAAAACATTTATTACCAACACAATAGTGAGAAAAAATATTTACTATCAACACAATAGTGAGACAAAACATTTATTACCAACACAATAGTGACAAAAAACATTTATTACCGACACAATAGTGAGACAAAACATTTACTATCAACACAAAAGTGAGACAGTGTGGTGGACACGACAACAAAACATTTATTACCAACACAATAGTCAGAGAAAACTTTTATTACCAACACAATAGTGAGACAAAACATTTATTACCGACACAATCGTGAGACAAAACATTTATTAACAACACAATAGTGAGACAAAACATTTATTACCAACACAATAGTGACACAAAACCTTTATTAACGACACAATAGTGAGAGACAACATTTATTACCAACACAATAGAGACAAAACTTTTATTACCAACACAATAGTGACACAAAACATTTATTACCAACACAATAGTGACACAAAACATTTATTACCAACACAATAGTGACACAAAACATTTATTACCAACACAATAGTGAGACAAAACATTTATTACCGACACAATCGTGAGACAAAACATTTATTAACAACACAATAGTGAGACAAAACATTTATTACCAACACAATAGTGACACAAAACCTTTATTACCGACACAATAGTGAGAGACAACATTTATTACCAACACAATAGAGACAAAACTTTTATTACCAACACAATAGTCAGACAAAACATTTATTACCAACACAATAGTGACACAAAACATTTATTACCAACACAATAGTGAGACAAAACATTTATTACCAACACAATAGTGAGACAAAACATTTATTAACAACAATAGTGACAAAAAACATTTATTACCAACACAATAGTGAGACAAAACATTTATTACCAAAACAAAAGTGACACAGAACATTTATCACCAACACAATAGAGACAAAACATTTATTACCAACACAATAGTGACACAAAACATTTATTACCAACACAATAGTGACAAAAACATTTATTACCAACACAATAGTGAGAAAAAACATTTACTATCAACACAATAGTGAGACAAAACATTTATTACCAACACAATAGTGACACAAAACATTTATTACCGACACAATAGTGAGACAAAACATTTACTATCAACACAAAAGTGAGACAGTGTAAGGGACACGACAACAGAACATTTATTACCAACACAATCGTGAGACAAAACATTTATTAACAACACAATAGTGAGACAAAACATTTATTACCAACACAATAGTGAGACAAAACATTTATTACCAACACAATAGTGAGACAAAACATTTATTACCAACACAATAGTGACACAAAACCTTTATTACCAACACAATAGTGAGACAAAACATTTATTACCAACACAATAGTGACAAAAAACATTTATTACCAACACACTAGTGAGACAAAACATTTATTACCAACACAATAGTGAGACAAAACATTTATTACCAAAACAAAAGTGACACAGAACATTTATCACCAACACAATAGAGACAAAACATTTATTACCAACACAATAGTGACACAAAACATTTATTACCAACACAATAGTGACACAAAACATGTATTACCAACACAATAGTGAGAAAAAACATTTACTATCAACACAATAGTGAGACAAAACATTTATTACCGACACAATAGTGAGACAAAACATTTACTATCAACACAAAAGTGAGACAGTGTGGTGGACACGACAACAAAACATTTATTACCAACACAATAGTCAGAGAAAACATGTATTACCAACACAATAGTGAGAACAAACATTTACTATCAACGCAATAGTGAGACAAAACATTTATTACCAACACAATAGTGAGACAAAACATTTATTACCGACACAATCGTGAGACAAAACATTTATTAACAACACAATAGTGAGACAAAACATTTATTACCAACACAATAGTGAGACAAAACATTTATTACCGACACAATCGTGAGACAAAACATTTATTAACAACACAATAGTGAGACAAAACATTTATTACCAACACAATAGTGACACAAAACCTTTATTAACGACACAATAGGAAGAGACAACATTTATTACCAACACAATAGAGACAAAACTTTTATTACCAACACAATAGTGACACAAAACATTTATTACCAACACAATAGTGACACAAAACATTTATTACCAACACAATAGTGACACAAAACATTTATTACCAACACAATAGTGAGACAAAACATTTATTACCGACACAATCGTGAGACAAAACATTTATTAACAACACAATAGTGAGACAAAACATTTATTACCAACACAATAGTGACACAAAACCTTTATTACCGACACAATAGTGAAAGACAACATTTATTACCAACACAATAGAGACAAAACTTTTATTACCAACACAATAGTCAGACAAAACATTTATTACCAACATAATAGTGAGAAAAAACATTTACCATCAACACAAAAGTGAGACAGTGTGGTGGACACGACAACAAAACATTTATTACCAACACAATAGTCAGAGAAAACATTTATTACCAACACAATAGTGACACAAAACATTTATTATCGACACAATAGTGAGACAAAACATTTATTACCGACACAATCGTGAGACAAAACATTTATTAACAACACAATAGTGAGACAAAACATTTATTACCAACACAATAGTGACACAAAACCTTTATTAACGACACAATAGTGAGAGACAACATTTATTACCAACACAATAGAGACAAAACTTTTATTACCAACACAATAGTGACACAAAACATTTATTACCAACACAATAGTGACACAAAACATTTATTACCAACACAATAGTGACACAAAACATTTATTACCAACACAATAGTGAGACAAAACATTTATTACCGACACAATCGTGAGACAAAACATTTATTAACAACACAATAGTGAGACAAAACATTTATTACCAACACAATAGTGACACAAAACCTTTATTACCGACACAATAGTGAAAGACAACATTTATTACCAACACAATAGAGACAAAACTTTTATTACCAACACAATAGTCAGACAAAACATTTATTACCAACATAATAGTGAGAAAAAACATTTACCATCAACACAAAAGTGAGACAGTGTGGTGGACACGACAACAAAACATTTATTACCAACACAATAGTCAGAGAAAACATTTATTACCAACACAATAGTGACACAAAACATTTATTATCGACACAATAGTGACACAAAACATTTATTACCAACACAATAGTGACACAAAACATTTATTACCGACACAATAGTGAGACTAACATTTACTATCAACACAA
Organism: Lampris incognitus; assembly: GCF_029633865.1. Classification (NCBI taxonomy): domain Eukaryota; kingdom Metazoa; phylum Chordata; class Actinopteri; order Lampriformes; family Lampridae; genus Lampris; species Lampris incognitus. The sequence goes on along the minus strand of NC_079211.1, from coordinate 54,802,138 downwards.
AAGTGAGACAGTGTGGTGGACACGACAACAAAACATGTATTGCCAACACAATAGTCAGAGAAAACATTTATTACCAACACAATAGTGACACAAAACATTTATTACCAACACAATAGTGACAAAAACATTTATTACCAACACAATAGTGAGAAAAAACATTTACTATCAACACAATAGTGAGACAAAACATTTATTACCAACACAATAGTGACACAAAACATTTATTACCGACACAATAGTGAGACAAAACATTTACTATCAACACAAAAGTGAGACAGTGTAAGGGACACGACAACAGAACATTTATTACCAACACAATCGTGAGACAAAACATTTATTAACAACACAATAGTGAGACAAAACATTTATTACCAACACAATAGTGAGACAAAACATTTATTACCAACACAATAGTGAGACAAAACATTTATTACCAACACAATAGTGACACAAAACCTTTATTACCAACACAATAGTGAGACAAAACATTTATTACCAACACAATAGTGACAAAAAACATTTATTACCAACACACTAGTGAGACAAAACATTTATTACCAACACAATAGTGAGACAAAACATTTATTACCAAAACAAAAGTGACACAGAACATTTATCACCAACACAATAGAGACAAAACATTTATTACCAACACAATAGTGACACAAAACATTTATTACCAACACAATAGTGACACAAAACATGTATTACCAACACAATAGTGAGAAAAAACATTTACTATCAACACAATAGTGAGACAAAACATTTATTACCGACACAATAGTGAGACAAAACATTTACTATCAACACAAAAGTGAGACAGTGTGGTGGACACGACAACAAAACATTTATTACCAACACAATAGTCAGAGAAAACATGTATTACCAACACAATAGTGAGAACAAACATTTACTATCAACGCAATAGTGAGACAAAACATTTATTACCAACACAATAGTGAGACAAAACATTTATTACCGACACAATCGTGAGACAAAACATTTATTAACAACACAATAGTGAGACAAAACATTTATTACCAACACAATAGTGAGACAAAACATTTATTACCGACACAATCGTGAGACAAAACATTTATTAACAACACAATAGTGAGACAAAACATTTATTACCAACACAATAGTGACACAAAACCTTTATTAACGACACAATAGGAAGAGACAACATTTATTACCAACACAATAGAGACAAAACTTTTATTACCAACACAATAGTGACACAAAACATTTATTACCAACACAATAGTGACACAAAACATTTATTACCAACACAATAGTGACACAAAACATTTATTACCAACACAATAGTGAGACAAAACATTTATTACCGACACAATCGTGAGACAAAACATTTATTAACAACACAATAGTGAGACAAAACATTTATTACCAACACAATAGTGACACAAAACCTTTATTACCGACACAATAGTGAAAGACAACATTTATTACCAACACAATAGAGACAAAACTTTTATTACCAACACAATAGTCAGACAAAACATTTATTACCAACATAATAGTGAGAAAAAACATTTACCATCAACACAAAAGTGAGACAGTGTGGTGGACACGACAACAAAACATTTATTACCAACACAATAGTCAGAGAAAACATTTATTACCAACACAATAGTGACACAAAACATTTATTATCGACACAATAGTGAGACAAAACATTTATTACCGACACAATCGTGAGACAAAACATTTATTAACAACACAATAGTGAGACAAAACATTTATTACCAACACAATAGTGACACAAAACCTTTATTAACGACACAATAGTGAGAGACAACATTTATTACCAACACAATAGAGACAAAACTTTTATTACCAACACAATAGTGACACAAAACATTTATTACCAACACAATAGTGACACAAAACATTTATTACCAACACAATAGTGACACAAAACATTTATTACCAACACAATAGTGAGACAAAACATTTATTACCGACACAATCGTGAGACAAAACATTTATTAACAACACAATAGTGAGACAAAACATTTATTACCAACACAATAGTGACACAAAACCTTTATTACCGACACAATAGTGAAAGACAACATTTATTACCAACACAATAGAGACAAAACTTTTATTACCAACACAATAGTCAGACAAAACATTTATTACCAACATAATAGTGAGAAAAAACATTTACCATCAACACAAAAGTGAGACAGTGTGGTGGACACGACAACAAAACATTTATTACCAACACAATAGTCAGAGAAAACATTTATTACCAACACAATAGTGACACAAAACATTTATTATCGACACAATAGTGACACAAAACATTTATTACCAACACAATAGTGACACAAAACATTTATTACCGACACAATAGTGAGACTAACATTTACTATCAACACAAAAGTGAGACAGTGTGGTGGACACGACAACAAAACATGTATTGCCAACACAATAGTCAGAGAAAACATTTATTACCAACACAATAGTGAGACAAAACTTTTATTACCAACACAATAGTGAGACAAAACATTTATCACCGACACAATAGAGACAAAGCATTTATTACCAACACAATAGTGACACAAAACATTTATTACCAACATAATAGTGAGAAAAAACATTTACTATCAACACAAAAGTGAGACAGTGTGGTGGACACGACAACAAAACATTTATTACCAACACAATAGTCAGAGAAAACATTTATTACCAACACAATAGTGACACAAAACATTTATTATCGACACAATAGTGGGAAAAAACATTTACTATCAACACAAAAGTGGGACAGTGTGGTGGACACGACAACAAAACATTTATTACCGACAAAATAGTAAGAGAAAACATTTATTACCAACACAATAGTGAGACAGAACTTTTATTACCAACACAATAGTGAGAGACAACATTTATCACCAACACAATAGAGACAAAGCATTTATTACCAACACAATAGTGACACAAAACATTTATTACCAACGCAATAGTGACACAAAACATTTATTCTCAACACAAAAGTGAGACAGTGTGGTGGACACGACAACAAAACATTTATTACAAACACAATAGTCAGAGAAAACATTTATTACCAACACAATAGTGAGAAAAAATATTTACTATCAACACAATAGTGAGACAAAACATTTATTACCAACACAATAGTGAGACAAAACATTTATTACCGACACAATCGTGAGACAAACATTTATTAACAACACAATAATGAGACAAAACATTTATTACCAACACAATAGTGACACAAAACCTTTATTACCGACACAATAGTGAGAGACAACATTTATTACCAACACAATAGTGAGACAAAACATTTATTACCAACACAATAGTGAGACAAAACATTTATTACCAAAACAAAAGTGACACAGAACATTTATCACCAACACAATAGAGACAAAACATTTATTACCAACACAATAGTGACACAAAACATTTATTACCAACACAATAGTGACACAAAACATGTATTACCAACACAATAGTGACAAAAAACATTTACTATCAACACAATAGTGAGACAAAACATTTATTACCAACACAATAGTGACACAAAACATTTATTACCGACACAATAGTGAGACAAAACATTTACTATCAACACAAAAGTGAGACAGTGTGGTGGACACGACAACAAAACATTTATTACCAACACAATAGTCAGAGAAAACATGTATTACCAACACAATAGTGAGAACAAACATTTACTATCAACGCAATAGTGAGACAAAACATTTATTACCAACACAATAGTGAGACAAAACATTTATTACCAACACAATAGTGAGACAAAACATTTATTACCAACACAATAGTGAGACAAAACATTTATTACCAACACAATAGTGAGAAAAAACATTTATTACCAACACAATAGTGACACAAAACCTTTATTACCAACACAATAGTGACACAAAACATTTATTACCGACACAATAGTGAGACTAACATTTACTATCAACACAAAAGTGAGACAGTGTGGTGGACACGACAACAAAACATGTATTACCAACACAATAGTCAGAGAAAACATTTATTACCAACACAATAGTGAGACAAAACTTTTATTACCAACACAATAGTGAGACAAAACATTTATCACCGACACAATAGAGACAAAGCATTTATTACCAACACAATAGTGACACAAAACATTTATTACCAACATAATAGTGAGAAAAAATATTTACTATCAACACAATAGTGAGACAAAACATTTATTACCAACACAATAGTGAGAAAAAACATTTACTATCAACACAATAGTGAGACAAAACATTTATTACCAACACAATAGTGACACAAAACATTTATTACCGACACAATAGTGACAAAAAACATTTATTAACAACACAAAAGTGAGACAGTGTGGTGGACACGACAACAAATCATTTATTACCAACACAATAGTGAGACAAAACATTTATTACCGACACAATCGTGAGACAAAACATTTATTAACAAGACAATAGTGAGACAAAACATTTATTACCAACACAATAGTGACACAAAACCTTTATTATCGACACAATAGTGACACAAAACATTTATTACCAACACAATAGTGACACAAAACATTTATTACCGACACAATAGTGAGACTAACATTTACTATCAACACAAAAGTGAGACAGTGTGGTGGACACGACAACAAAACATGTATTGCCAACACAATAGTCAGAGAAAACATTTATTACCAACACAATAGTGAGACAAAACTTTTATTACCAACACAATAGTGAGACAAAACATTTATCACCGACACAATAGAGACAAAGCATTTATTACCAACACAATAGTGACACAAAACATTTATTACCAACATAATAGTGAGAAAAAACATTTACTATCAACACAAAAGTGAGACAGTGTGGTGGACACGACAACAAAACATTTATTACCAACACAATAGTCAGAGAAAACATTTATTACCAACACAATAGTGACACAAAACATATATTATCGACACAATAGTGGGAAAAAACATTTACTATCAACACAAAAGTGAGACAGTGTGGTAGACACGACAACAAAACATTTATTACCGACACAATAGTAAGAGAAAACATTTATTACCAACACAATAGTGAGACAGAACTTTTATTACCAACACAATAGTGAGAGACAACATTTATCACCGACACAATAGAGACAAAGCATTTATTACCAACACAATAGTGACACAAAACATTTATTACCAACGCAATAGTGACACAAAACATTTATTCTCAACACAAAAGTGAGACAGTGTGGTGGACACGACAACAAAACATTTATTACAAACACAATAGTCAGAGAAAACATTTATTACCAACACAATAGTGAGAAAAAATATTTACTATCAACACAATAGTGAGACAAAACATTTATTACCAACACAATAGTGAGACAAAACATTTATTACCGACACAATCGTGAGACAAACATTTATTAACAACACAATAATGAGACAAAACATTTATTACCAACACAATAGTGACACAAAACCTTTATTACCGACACAATAGTGAGAGACAACATTTATTACCAACACAATAGTGAGACAAAACATTTATTACCAACACAATAGTGAGACAAAACATTTATTACCAAAACAAAAGTGACACAGAACATTTATCACCAACACAATAGAGACAAAACATTTATTACCAACACAATAGTGAGACAAAACATTTATTACCAACACAATAGTGACACAAAACATTTATTACCGACACAATAGTGAGACAAAACATTTACTATCAACACAAAAGTGAGACAGTGTGGTGGACACGACAACAAAACATTTATTACCAACACAATAGTCAGAGAAAACATGTATTACCAACACAATAGTGAGAACAAACATTTACTATCAACGCAATAGTGAGACAAAACATTTATTACCAACACAATAGTGAGACAAAACATTTATTACCAACACAATAGTGAGACAAAACATTTATTACCAACACAATAGTGAGACAAAACATTTATTACCAACACAATAGTGAGAAAAAAACATTTATTACCAACACAATAGTGACACAAAACATTTATTACCAACACAATAGTGACACAAAACCTTTATTACCAACACAATAGTGACACAAAACATTTATTACCGACACAATAGTGAGACTAACATTTACTATCAACACAAAAGTGAGACAGTGTGGTGGACACGACAACAAAACATGTATTACCAACACAATAGTCAGAGAAAACATTTATTACCAACACAATAGTGAGACAAAACTTTTATTACCAACACAATAGTGAGACAAAACATTTATCACCGACACAATAGAGACAAAGCATTTATTACCAACACAATAGTGACATAAAACATTTATTACCAACATAATAGTGAGAAAAAATATTTACTATCAACACAATAGTGAGACAAAACATTTATTACCAACACAATAGTGAGAAAAAACATTTACTATCAACACAATAGTGAGACAAAACATTTATTACCAACACAATAGTGACACAAAACATTTATTACCGACACAATAGTGACAAAAAACATTTATTAACAACACAAAAGTGAGACAGTGTGGTGGACACGACAACAAATCATTTATTACCAACACAATAGTGAGACAAAACATTTATTACCGACACAATCGTGAGACAAAACATGTATTACCAACACAATAGTGACAAAAAACATTTACTATCAACACAATAGTGAGACAAAACATTTATTACCAACACAATAGTGACACAAAACATTTATTACCGACACAATAGTGAGACAAAACATTTACTATCAACACAAAAGTGAGACAGTGTGGTGGACACGACAACAAAACATTTATTACCAACACAATAGTCAGAGAAAACATGTATTACCAACACAATAGTGAGAACAAACATTTACTATCAACGCAATAGTGAGACAAAACATTTATTACCAACACAATAGTGAGACAAAACATTTATTACCAACACAATAGTGAGACAAAACATTTATTACCAACACAATAGTGAGACAAAACATTTATTACCAACACAATAGTGAGAAAAAACATTTATTACCAACACAATAGTGACACAAAACATTTATTACCAACACAATAGTGACACAAAACCTTTATTACCAACACAATAGTGACACAAAACATTTATTACCGACACAATAGTGAGACTAACATTTACTATCAACACAAAAGTGAGACAGTGTGGTGGACACGACAACAAAACATGTATTACCAACACAATAGTCAGAGAAAACATTTATTACCAACACAATAGTGAGACAAAACTTTTATTACCAACACAATAGTGAGACAAAACATTTATCACCGACACAATAGAGACAAAGCATTTATTACCAACACAATAGTGACACAAAACATTTATTACCAACATAATAGTGAGAAAAAATATTTACTATCAACACAATAGTGAGACAAAACATTTATTACCAACACAATAGTGAGAAAAAACATTTACTATCAACACAATAGTGAGACAAAACATTTATTACCAACACAATAGTGACACAAAACATTTATTACCGACACAATAGTGACAAAAAACATTTATTAACAACACAAAAGTGAGACAGTGTGGTGGACACGACAACAAATCATTTGTTACCAACACAATAGTGAGACAAAACATTTATTACCGACACAATCGTGAGACAAAACATTTATTAACAAGACAATAGTGAGACAAAACATTTATTACCAACACAATAGTGACACAAAACCTTTATTACCAACACAATAGTGACACAAAACATTTATTACCAACACAATAGTGACACAAAACATTTATTACCGACACAATAGTGAGACTAACATTTACTATCAACACAAAAGTGAGACAGTGTGGTGGACACGACAACAAAACATGTATTGCCAACACAATAGTCAGAGAAAACATTTATTACCAACACAATAGTGAGACAAAACTTTTATTACCAACACAATAGTGAGACAAAACATTTATCACCGACACAATAGAGACAAAGCATTTATTACCAACACAATAGTGACACAAAACATTTATTACCAACATAATAGTGAGAAAAAACATTTACTATCAACACAAAAGTGAGACAGTGTGGTGGACACGATAACAAAACATTTATTACCAACACAATAGTCAGAGAAAACATTTATTACCAACACAATAGTGACACAAAACATATATTATCGACACAATAGTGGGAAAAAACATTTACTATCAACACAAAAGTGAGACAGTGTGGTAGACACGACAACAAAACATTTATTACCGACAGAATAGTAAGAGAAAACATTTATTACCAACACAATAGTGAGACAGAACTTTTATTACCAACACAATAGTGACACAAAACATTTATTACCAACGCAATAGTGACACAAAACATTTATTCTCAACACAAAAGTGAGACAGTGTGGTGGACACGACAACAAAACATTTATTACAAACACAATAGTCAGAGAAAACATTTATTACCAACACAATAGTGAGAAAAAATATTTACTATCAACACAATAGTGAGACAAAACATTTATTACCAACACAATAGTGACAAAAAACATTTATTACCGACACAATAGTGAGACAAAACATTTACTATCAACACAAAAGTGAGACAGTGTGGTGGACACGACAACAAAACATTTATTACCAACACAATAGTCAGAGAAAACTTTTATTACCAACACAATAGTGAGAACAAACATTTAATATCAACGCAATAGTGAGACAAAACATTTATTACCAACACAATAGTGAGACAAAACATTTATTACCAACACAATAGTGAGACAAAACATTTATTACCGACACAATCGTGAGACAAAACATTTATTAACAACACAATAGTGAGACAAAACATTTATTACCAACACAATAGTGACACAAAACCTTTATTAACGACACAATAGTGAGAGACAACCTTTATTACCAACACAATAGAGACAAAACTTTTATTACCAACACAATAGTGACACAAAACATTTATTACCAACACAATAGTGACACAAAACATTTATTACCAACACAATAGTGACACAAAACATTTATTACCAACACAATAGTGAGACAAAACATTTATTACCGACACAATCGTGAGACAAAACATTTATTAACAACACAATAGTGAGACAAAACATTTATTACCAACACAATAGTGACACAAAACCTTTATTACCGACACAATAGTGAGAGACAACATTTATTACCAACACAATAGAGACAAAACTTTTATTACCAACACAATAGTCAGACAAAACATTTATTACCAACATAATAGTGAGAAAAAACATTTACCATCAACACAAAAGTGAGACAGTGTGGTGGAAACGACAACAAAACATTTATTACGAACACAATAGTCAGAGAAAACATTTATTACCAACACAATAGTGACACAAAACATTTATTATCGACACAATAGTGAGACAGAACTTTTATTACCAACACAATAGTGAGAGACAACATTTATCACCGACACAATAGAGACAAAGCATTTTTTACCAACACAATAGTGACACAAAACATTTACTACCAACGCAATAGTGACACAAAACATTTATTCTCAACACAAAAGTGAGACAGTGTGGTGGACACGACAACAAAACATTTATTACCGACACAATAGTAAGAGAAAACATTTATTACCAACACAATAGTGAGACAGAACTTTTATTACCAACACAATAGTGAGAGACAACATTTATCACCGACACAATAGAGACAAAGCATTTTTTACCAACACAATAGTGACACAAAACATTTACTACCAACGCAATAGTGACACAAAACATTTATTCTCAACACAAAAGTGAGACAGTGTGGTGGACACGACAACAAAACATTTATTACAAACACAATAGTCAGAGAAAACATTTATTACCAACACAATAGTGAGAAAAAATATTTATTACCGACACAATAGTGAGACAAAACATTTATTACCAACACAATAGTGACAAAAAACATTTATTACCGACACAATAGTGAGACAAAACATTTACTATCAACACAAAAGTGAGACAGTGTGGTGGACACGACAACAAAACATTTATTACCAACACAATAGTCAGAGAAAACTTTTATTACCAACACAATAGTGAGACAAAACTTTTATTACCAACACAATAGTGAGACAAAACATTTATCACCGACACAATAGAGACAAAGCATTTATTACCAACACAATAGTGACACAAAACATTTATTACCAACATAATAGTGAGAAAAAATATTTACTATCAACACAATAGTGAGACAAAACATTTATTACCAACACAATAGTGAGAAAAAACATTTACTATCAACACAATAGTGAGACAAAACATTTATTACCAACACAATAGTGACACAAAACATTTATTACCGACACAATAGTGACAAAAAACATTTATTAACAACACAAAAGTGAGACAGTGTGGTGGACACGACAACAAATCATTTATTACCAACACAATAGTGAGACAAAACATTTATTACCGACACAATCGTGAGACAAAACATTTATTACCGACACAATAGTGACACAAAACATTTATTACCAACACAATAGTGACACAAAACATTTATTACCAACACAATAGTGAGACAAAACATTTATTACCGACACAATCGTGAGACAAAACATTTATTAACAACACAATAGTGAGACAAAACATTTATTACCGACACAATCGTGACACAAAACATTTATTACCAACACAATAGTGACACAAAACATTTATTACCAACACAATAGTGACACAAAACATTTATTACCAACACAATAGTGAGACAAAACATTTATTACCGACACAATCGTGAGACAAAACATTTATTAACAACACAATAGTGAGACAAAACATTTATTACCAACACAATAGTGACACAAAACCTTTATTACCGACACAATAGTGAGAGACAACATTTATTACCAACACAATAGAGACAAAACTTTTATTACCAACACAATAGTCAGACAAAACATTTATTACCAACATAATAGTGAGAAAAAACATTTACCATCAACACAAAAGTGAGACAGTGTGGTGGAAACGACAACAAAACATTTATTACGAACACAATAGTCAGAGAAAACATTTATTACCAACACAATAGTGACACAAAACATTTATTATCGACACAATAGTGAGACAGAACTTTTATTACCAACACAATAGTGAGAGACAACATTTATCACCGACACAATAGAGACAAAGCATTTTTTACCAACACAATAGTGACACAAAACATTTACTACCAACGCAATAGTGACACAAAACATTTATTCTCAACACAAAAGTGAGACAGTGTGGTGGACACGACAACAAAACATTTATTACCGACACAATAGTAAGAGAAAACATTTATTACCAACACAATAGTGAGACAGAACTTTTATTACCAACACAATAGTGAGAGACAACATTTATCACCGACACAATAGAGACAAAGCATTTTTTACCAACACAATAGTGACACAAAACATTTACTACCAACGCAATAGTGACACAAAACATTTATTCTCAACACAAAAGTGAGACAGTGTGGTGGACACGACAACAAAACATTTATTACAAACACAATAGTCAGAGAAAACATTTATTACCAACACAATAGTGAGAAAAAATATTTACTATCAACACAATAGTGAGACAAAACATTTATTACCAACACAATAGTGACAAAAAACATTTATTACCGACACAATAGTGAGACAAAACATTTACTATCAACACAAAAGTGAGACAGTGTGGTGGACACGACAACAAAACATTTATTACCAACACAATAGTCAGAGAAAACTTTTATTACCAACACAATAGTGAGAACAAACATTTACTATCAACGCAATAGTGAGACAAAACATTTATTACCAACACAATAGTGAGACAAAACATTTATTACCGACACAATCGTGAGACAAAACATTTATTAACAACACAATAGTGAGACAAAATATTTATTACCAACACAATAGTGACACAAAACCTTTATTAACGACACAATAGTGAGAGACAACATTTATTACCAACACAATAGAGACAAAACTTTTATTACCAACACAATAGTGACACAAAACATTTATTACCAACACAATAGTGACACAAAACATTTATTACCAACACAATAGTGACACAAAACATTTATTACCAACACAATAGTGAGACAAAACATTTATTACCGACACAATCGTGAGACAAAACATTTATTAACAACACAATAGTGAGACAAAACATTTATTACCAACACAATAGTGACACAAAACCTTTATTACCGACACAATAGTGAGAGACAACATTTATTACCAACACAATAGAGACAAAACTTTTATTACCAACACAATAGTCAGACAAAACATTTATTACCAACACAATAGTGACACAAAACATTTATTACCAACACAATAGTGAGACAAAACATTTATTACCAACACAATAGTGAGACAAAACATTTATTAACAACAATAGTGACAAAAAACATTTATTACCAACACAATAGTGAGACAAAACATTTATTACCAAAACAAAAGTGACACAGAACATTTATCACCAACACAATAGAGACAAAACATTTATTACCAACACAATAGTGACACAAAACATTTATTACCAACACAATAGTGACAAAAACATTTATTACCAACACAATAGTGAGAAAAAACATTTACTATCAACACAATAGTGAGACAAAACATTTATTACCAACACAATAGTGACACAAAACATTTATTACCGACACAATAGTGAGACAAAACATTTACTATCAACACAAAAGTGAGACAGTGTAAGGGACACGACAACAGAACATTTATTACCAACACAATCGTGAGACAAAACATTTATTAACAACACAATAGTGAGACAAAACATTTATTACCAACACAATAGTGAGACAAAACATTTATTACCAACACAATAGTGAGACAAAACATTTATTACCAACACAATAGTGACACAAAACCTTTATTACCAACACAATAGTGATACAAAACATTTATTACCAACACAATAGTGACAAAAAACATTTATTACCAACACACTAGTGAGACAAAACATTTATTACCAACACAATAGTGAGACAAAACATTTATTACCAAAACAAAAGTGACACAGAACATTTATCACCAACACAATAGAGACAAAACATTTATTACCAACACAATAGTGACACAAAACATTTATTACCAACACAATAGTGACACAAAACATGTATTACCAACACAATAGTGAGAAAAAACATTTACTATCAACACAATAGTGAGACAAAACATTTATTACCGACACAATAGTGAGACAAAACATTTACTATCAACACAAAAGTGAGACAGTGTGGTGGACACGACAACAAAACATTTATTACCAACACAATAGTCAGAGAAAACATGTATTACCAACACAATAGTGAGAACAAACATTTACTATCAACGCAATAGTGAGACAAAACATTTATTACCAACACAATAGTGAGACAAAACATTTATTACCAACACAATAGTGAGACAAAACATTTATTACCGACACAATCGTGAGACAAAACATTTATTAACAACACAATAGTGAGACAAAACATTTATTACCAACACAATAGTGAGACAAAACATTTATTACCGACACAATCGTGAGACAAAACATTTATTAACAACACAATAGTGAGACAAAACATTTATTACCAACACAATAGTGACACAAAACCTTTATTACCGACACAATAGTGAGAGACAACATTTATTACCAACACAATAGAGACAAAACTTTTATTACCAACACAATAGTCAGACAAAACATTTATTACCAACATAATAGTGAGAAAAAACATTTACCATCAACACAAAAGTGAGACAGTGTGGTGGACACGACAACAAAACATTTATTACCAACACAATAGTCAGAGAAAACATTTATTACCAACACAATAGTGACACAAAACATTTATTATCGACACAATAGTGGGACAAAACATTTACTATCAACACAAAAGTGAGACAGTGTGGTGGACACGACAACAAAACATTTATTACCGACACAATAGTAAGAGAAAACATTTATTACCAACACAATAGTGAGACAGAACTTTTATTACCAACACAATAGTGAGAGACAACATTTATCACCGACACAATAGAGACAAAGCATTTTTTACCAACACAATAGTGACACAAAACATTTACTACCAACGCAATAGTGACACAAAACATTTATTCTCAACACAAAAGTGAGACAGTGTGGTGGACACGACAACAAAACATTTATTACAAACACATTAGTCAGAGAAAACATTTATTACCAACACAATAGTGAGAAAAAATATTTACTATCAACACAATAGTGAGACAAAACATTTATTACCAACACAATAGTGACAAAAAACATTTATTACCGACACAATAGTGAGACAAAACATTTACTATCAACACAAAAGTGAGACAGTGTGGTGGACACGACAACAAAACATTTATTACCAACACAATAGTCAGAGAAAACTTTTATTACCAACACAATAGTGAGAACAAACATTTACTATCAACGCAATAGTGAGACAAAACATTTATTACCAACACAATAGTGAGACAAAACATTTATTACCAACACAATAGTGAGACAAAACATTTATTACCGACACAATCGTGAGACAAAACATTTATTAACAACACAATAGTGAGACAAAACATTTATTACCAACACAATAGTGACACAAAACCTTTATTAACGACACAATAGTGAGAGACAACATTTATTACCAACACAATAGAGACAAAACTTTTATTACCAACACAATAGTGACACAAAACATTTATTACCAACACAATAGTGACACAAAACATTTATTACCAACACAATAGTGACACAAAACATTTATTACCAACACAATAGTGAGACAAAACATTTATTACCGACACAATCGTGAGACAAAACATTTATTAACAACACAATAGTGAGACAAAACATTTATTACCAACACAATAGTGACACAAAACCTTTATTACCGACACAATAGTGAGAGACAACATTTATTACCAACACAATAGAGACAAAACTTTTATTACCAACACAATAGTCAGACAAAACATTTATTACCAACACAATAGTGACACAAAACATTTATTACCAACACAATAGTGAGACAAAACATTTATTACCAACACAATAGTGAGACAAAACATTTATTAACAACAATAGTGACAAAAAACATTTATTACCAACACAATAGTGAGACAAAACATTTATTACCAAAACAATAGTGACAAAAACATTTATTACCGACACAATCGTGAGACAAAACATTTATTAACAACACAATAGTGAGACAAAACATTTATTACCAACACAATAGTGACACAAAACCTTTATTACCGACACAATAGTGAGAGACAACATTTATTACCAACACAATAGAGACAAAACTTTTATTACCAACACAATAGTCAGACAAAACATTTATTACCAACACAATAGTGACAAAAACATTTATTACCAACACAATAGTGAGAAAAAACATTTACTATCAACACAATAGTGAGACAAAACATTTATTACCAACACAATAGTGACACAAAACATTTATTACCGACACAATAGTGAGACAAAACATTTACTATCAACACAAAAGTGAGACAGTGTAAGGGACACGACAACAGAACATTTATTACCAACACAATCGTGAGACAAAACATTTATTAACAACACAATAGTGAGACAAAACATTTATTACCAACACAATAGTGAGACAAAACATTTATTACCAACACAATAGTGAGACAAAACATTTATTACCAACACAATAGTGACACAAAACCTTTATTACCAACACAATAGTGAGACAAAACATTTATTACCAACACAATAGTGACAAAAAACATTTATTACCAACACACTAGTGAGACAAAACATTTATTACCAACACAATAGTGAGACAAAACATTTATTACCAAAACAAAAGTGACACAGAACATTTATCACCAACACAATAGAGACAAAACATTTATTACCAACACAATAGTGACACAAAACATGTATTACCAACACAATAGTGAGAAAAAACATTTACTATCAACACAATAGTGAGACAAAACATTTATTACCGACACAATAGTGAGACAAAACATTTACTATCAACACAAAAGTGAGACAGTGTGGTGGACACGACAACAAAACATTTATTACCAACACAATAGTCAGAGAAAACATGTATTACCAACACAATAGTGAGAACAAACATTTACTATCAACGCAATAGTGAGACAAAACATTTATTACCAACACAATAGTGAGACAAAACATTTATTACCGACACAATCGTGAGACAAAACATTTATTAACAACACAATAGTGAGACAAAACATTTATTACCAACACAATAGTGAGACAAAACATTTATTACCGACACAATCGTGAGACAAAACATTTATTAACAACACAATAGTGAGACAAAACATTTATTACCAACACAATAGTGACACAAAACCTTTATTAACGACACAATAGTGAGAGACAACATTTATTACCAACACAATAGAGACAAAACTTTTATTACCAACACAATAGTGACACAAAACATTTATTACCAACACAATAGTGACACAAAACATTTATTACCAACACAATAGTGACACAAAACATTTATTACCAACACAATAGTGAGACAAAACATTTATTACCGACACAATCGTGAGACAAAACATTTATTAACAACACAATAGTGAGACAAAACATTTATTACCAACACAATAGTGACACAAAACCTTTATTACCGACACAATAGTGAAAGACAACATTTATTACCAACACAATAGAGACAAAACTTTTATTACCAACACAATAGTCAGACAAAACATTTATTACCAACATAATAGTGAGAAAAAACATTTACCATCAACACAAAAGTGAGACAGTGTGGTGGACACGACAACAAAACATTTATTACCAACATAATATTCAGAGAAAACATTTATTACCAACACAATAGTGACACAAAACATTTATTATCGACACAATAGTGAGACAAAACATTATTACCGACACAATCGTGAGACAAAACATTTATTAACAACACAATAGTGAGAGACAACATTTATTACCAACACAATAGAGACAAAACTTTTATTACCAACACAATAGTGACACAAAACATTTATTACCAACACAATAGTGACACAAAACATTTATTACCAACACAATAGTGACACAAAACATTTATTACCAACACAATAGTGAGACAAAACATTTATTACCGACACAATCGTGAGACAAAACATTTATTAACAACACAATAGTGAGACAAAACATTTATTACCAACACAATAGTGACACAAAACATTTATTACCAACACAATAGTGAGACAAAACATTTATTACCGACACAATCGTGAGACAAAACATTTATTAACAACACAATAGTGAGACAAAACATTTATTACCAACACAATAGTGACACAAAACCTTTATTACCGACACAATAGTGAGAGACAACATTTATTACCAACACAATAGAGACAAAACTTTTATTACCAACACAATAGTCAGACAAAACATTTATTACCAACACAATAGTGACACAAAACATTTATTACCAACACAATAGTGAGACAAAACATTTATTACCAACACAATAGTGAGACAAAACATTTATTAACAACAATAGTGACAAAAAACATTTATTACCAACACAATAGTGAGACAAAACATTTATTACCAAAACAAAAGTGACACAGAACATTTATCACCAACACAATAGAGACAAAACATTTATTACCAACACAATAGTGACACAAAACATTTATTACCAACACAATAGTGACAAAAACATTTATTACCAACACAATAGTGAGAAAAAACATTTACTATCAACACAATAGTGAGACAAAACATTTATTACCAACACAATAGTGACACAAAACATTTATTACCGACACAATAGTGAGACAAAACATTTACTATCAACACAAAAGTGAGACAGTGTAAGGGACACGACAACAGAACATTTATTACCAACACAATCGTGAGACAAAACATTTATTAACAACACAATAGTGAGACAAAACATTTATTACCAACACAATAGTGAGACAAAACATTTATTACCAACACAATAGTGAGACAAAACATTTATTACCAACACAATAGTGACACAAAACCTTTATTACCAACACAATAGTGAGACAAAACATTTATTACCAACACAATAGTGACAAAAAACATTTATTACCAACACACTAGTGAGACAAAACATTTATTACCAACACAATAGTGAGACAAAACATTTATTACCAAAACAAAAGTGACACAGAACATTTATCACCAACACAATAGAGACAAAACATTTATTACCAACACAATAGTGACACAAAACATTTATTACCAACACAATAGTGACACAAAACATGTATTACCAACACAATAGTGAGAAAAAACATTTACTATCAACACAATAGTGAGACAAAACATTTATTACCGACACAATAGTGAGACAAAACATTTACTATCAACACAAAAGTGAGACAGTGTGGTGGACACGACAACAAAACATTTATTACCAACACAATAGTCAGAGAAAACATGTATTACCAACACAATAGTGAGAACAAACATTTACTATCAACGCAATAGTGAGACAAAATATTTATTACCAACACAATAGTGAGACAAAACATTTATTACCAACACAATCGTGAGACAAAACATTTATTAACAACACAATAGTGAGACAAAACATTTATTACCAACACAATAGTGAGACAAAACATTTATTACCGACACAATCGTGAGACAAAACATTTATTAACAACACAATAGTGAGACAAAACATTTATTACCAACACAATAGTGACACAAAACCTTTATTAACGACACAATAGTGAGAGACAACATTTATTACCAACACAATAGAGACAAAACTTTTATTACCAACACAATAGTGACACAAAACATTTATTACCAACACAATAGTGACACAAAACATTTATTACCAACACAATAGTGACACAAAACATTTATTACCAACACAATAGTGAGACAAAACATTTATTACCGACACAATCGTGAGACAAAACATTTATTAACAACACAATAGTGAGACAAAACATTTATTACCAACACAATAGTGACACAAAACCTTTATTACCAACACAATAGTGAAAGACAACATTTATTACCAACACAATAGAGACAAAACTTTTATTACCAACACAATAGTCAGACAAAACATTTATTACCAACATAATAGTGAGAAAAAACATTTACCATCAACACAAAAGTGAGACAGTGTGGTGGACACGACAACAAAACATTTATTACCAACACAATAGTCAGAGAAAACATTTATTACCAACACAATAGTGACACAAAACATTTATTATCGACACAATAGTGGGACAAAACATTTACTATCAACACAAAAGTGAGACAGTGTGGTGGACACGACAACAAAACATTTATTACCGACACAATAGTAAGAGAAAACATTTATTACCAACACAATAGTGAGACAGAACTTTTATTACCAACACAATAGTGAGAGACAACATTTATCACCGACACAATAGAGACAAAGCATTTTTTACCAACACAATAGTGACACAAAACATTTACTACCAACGCAATAGTGACACAAAACATTTATTCTCAACACAAAAGTGAGACAGTGTGGTGGACACGACAACAAAACATTTATTACAAACACAATAGTCAGAGAAAACATTTATTACCAACACAATAGTGAGAAAAAATATTTACTATCAACACAATAGTGAGACAAAACATTTATTACCAACACAATAGTGACAAAAAACATTTATTACCGACACAATAGTGAGACAAAACATTTACTATCAACACAAAAGTGAGATAGTGTGGTGGACACGACAACAAAACATTTATTACCAACACAATAGTCAGAGAAAACTTTTATTACCAACACAATAGTGAGAACAAACATTTACTATCAACGCAATAGTGAGACAAAACATTTATTACCAACACAATAGTGAGACAAAACATTTATTACCAACACAATAGTGAGACAAAACATTTATTACCGACACAATCGTGAGACAAAACATTTATTAACAACACAATAGTGAGACAAAACATTTATTACCAACACAATAGTGACACAAAACCTTTATTAACGACACAATAGTGAGAGACAACATTTATTACCAACACAATAGAGACAAAACTTTTATTACCAACACAATAGTGACACAAAACATTTATTACCAACACAATAGTGACACAAAACATTTATTACCAACACAATAGTGACACAAAACATTTATTACCAACACAATAGTGAGACAAAACATTTATTACCGACACAATCGTGAGACAAAACATTTATTAACAACACAATAGTGAGACAAAACATTTATTACCAACACAATAGTGACACAAAACCTTTATTACCGACACAATAGTGAGAGACAACATTTATTACCAACACAAAAGTGAGACAGTGTAAGGGACACGACAACAGAACATTTATTACCAACACAATCGTGAGACAAAACATTTATTAACAACACAATAGTGAGACAAAACATTTATTACCAACACAATAGTGAGACAAAACATTTATTACCAACACAATAGTGAGACAAAACATTTATTACCAACACAATAGTGACACAAAACCTTTATTACCAACACAAGAGTGAAACAAAACATTTATTACCAACACAATAGTGACAAAAAACATTTATTACCAACACACTAGTGAGACAAAACATTTATTACCAACACAATAGTGAGACAAAACATTTATTACCAAAACAAAAGTGACACAGAACATTTATCACCAACACAATAGAGACAAAACATTTATTACCAACACAATAGTGACACAAAACATTTATTACCAACACAATGGTGACACAAAACATTTATTACCAACACAATAGTGACAAAAACATTTATTACCAACACAATAGTGAGAAAAAACATTTACTATCAACACAATAGTGAGACAAAACATTTATTACCAACACAATAGTGACACAAAACATTTATTACCGACACAATAGTGAGACAAAACATTTACTATCAACACAAAAGTGAGACAGTGTAAGGGACACGACAACAGAACATTTATTACCAACACAATCGTGAGACAAAACATTTATTAACAACACAATAGTGAGACAAAACATTTATTACCAACACAATAGTGAGACAAAACATTTATTACCAACACAATAGTGAGACAAAACATTTATTACCAACACAATAGTGACACAAAACCTTTATTACCAACACAAGAGTGAAACAAAACATTTATTACCAACACAATAGTGACAAAAAACATTTATTACCAACACACTAGTGAGACAAAACATTTATTACCAACACAATAGTGAGACAAAACATTTATTACCAAAACAAAAGTGACACAGAACATTTATCACCAACACAATAGAGACAAAACATTTATTACCAACACAATAGTGAGACAAAACATTTACTATCAACACAAAAGTGAGATAGTGTGGTGGACACGACAACAAAACATTTATTACCAACACAATAGTCAGAGAAAACTTTTATTACCAACACAATAGTGAGAACAAACATTTACTATCAACGCAATAGTGAGACAAAACATTTATTACCAACACAATAGTGAGACAAAACATTTATTACCAACACAATAGTGAGACAAAACATTTATTACCGACACAATCGTGAGACAAAACATTTATTAACAACACAATAGTGAGACAAAACATTTATTACCAACACAATAGTGACACAAAACCTTTATTAACGACACAATAGTGAGAGACAACATTTATTACCAACACAATAGAGACAAAACTTTTATTACCAACACAATAGTGACACAAAACATTTATTACCAACACAATAGTGACACAAAACATTTATTACCAACACAATAGTGACACAAAACATTTATTACCAACACAATAGTGAGACAAAACATTTATTACCGACACAATCGTGAGACAAAACATTTATTAACAACACAATAGTGAGACAAAACATTTATTACCAACACAATAGTGACACAAAACCTTTATTACCGACACAATAGTGAGAGACAACATTTATTACCAACACAAAAGTGAGACAGTGTAAGGGACACGACAACAGAACATTTATTACCAACACAATCGTGAGACAAAACATTTATTAACAACACAATAGTGAGACAAAACATTTATTACCAACACAATAGTGAGACAAAACATTTATTACCAACACAATAGTGAGACAAAACATTTATTACCAACACAATAGTGACACAAAACCTTTATTACCAACACAAGAGTGAAACAAAACATTTATTACCAACACAATAGTGACAAAAAACATTTATTACCAACACACTAGTGAGACAAAACATTTATTACCAACACAATAGTGAGACAAAACATTTATTACCAAAACAAAAGTGACACAGAACATTTATCACCAACACAATAGAGACAAAACATTTATTACCAACACAATAGTGACACAAAACATTTATTACCAACACAATGGTGACACAAAACATTTATTACCAACACAATAGTGACAAAAACATTTATTACCAACACAATAGTGAGAAAAAACATTTACTATCAACACAATAGTGAGACAAAACATTTATTACCAACACAATAGTGACACAAAACATTTATTACCGACACAATAGTGAGACAAAACATTTACTATCAACACAAAAGTGAGACAGTGTAAGGGACACGACAACAGAACATTTATTACCAACACAATCGTGAGACAAAACATTTATTAACAACACAATAGTGAGACAAAACATTTATTACCAACACAATAGTGAGACAAAACATTTATTACCAACACAATAGTGAGACAAAACATTTATTACCAACACAATAGTGACACAAAACCTTTATTACCAACACAATAGTGAGACAAAACATTTATTACCAACACAATAGTGACAAAAAACATTTATTACCAACACACTAGTGAGACAAAACATTTATTACCAACACAATAGTGAGACAAAACATTTATTACCAAAACAAAAGTGACACAGAACATTTATCACCAACACAATAGAGACAAAACATTTATTACCAACACAATAGTGACACAAAACATTTATTACCAACACAATGGTGACACAAAACATTTATTACCAACACAATAGTGACAAAAACATTTATTACCAACACAATAGTGAGAAAAAACATTTACTATCAACACAATAGTGAGACAAAACATTTATTACCAACACAATAGTGACACAAAACATTTATTACCGACACAATAGTGAGACAAAACATTTACTATCAACACAAAAGTGAGACAGTGTAAGGGACACGACAACAGAACATTTATTACCAACACAATCGTGAGACAAAACATTTATTAACAACACAATAGTGAGACAAAACATTTATTACCAACACAATAGTGAGACAAAACATTTATTACCAACACAATAGTGAGACAAAACATTTATTACCAACACAATAGTGACACAAAACCTTTATTACCAACACAATAGTGAGACAAAACATTTATTACCAACACAATAGTGACAAAAAACATTTATTACCAACACACTAGTGAGACAAAACATTTATTACCAACACAATAGTGAGACAAAACATTTATTACCAAAACAAAAGTGACACAGAACATTTATCACCAACACAATAGAGACAAAACATTTATTACCAACACAATAGTGACACAAAACATTTATTACCAACACAATAGTGACACAAAACATGTATTACCAACACAATAGTGAGAAAAAACATTTACTATCAACACAATAGTGAGACAAAACATTTATTACCGACACAATAGTGAGACAAAACATTTACTATCAACACAAAAGTGAGACAGTGTGGTGGACACGACAACAAAACATTTATTACCAACACAATAGTCAGAGAAAACATGTATTACCAACACAATAGTGAGAACAAACATTTACTATCAACGCAATAGTGAGACAAAATATTTATTACCAACACAATAGTGACACAAAACCTTTATTACCGACACAATAGTGAGAGACAACATTTATTACCAACACAAAAGTGAGACAGTGTAAGGGACACGACAACAGAACATTTATTACCAACACAATCGTGAGACAAAACATTTATTAACAACACAATAGTGAGACAAAACATTTATTACCAACACAATAGTGAGACAAAACATTTATTACCAACACAATAGTGAGACAAAACATTTATTACCAACACAATAGTGACACAAAACCTTTATTACCAACACAAGAGTGAAACAAAACATTTATTACCAACACAATAGTGACAAAAAACATTTATTACCAACACACTAGTGAGACAAAACATTTATTACCAACACAATAGTGAGACAAAACATTTATTACCAAAACAAAAGTGACACAGAACATTTATCACCAACACAATAGAGACAAAACATTTATTACCAACACAATAGTGACACAAAACATTTATTACCAACACAATGGTGACACAAAACATTTATTACCAACACAATAGTGACAAAAACATTTATTACCAACACAATAGTGAGAAAAAACATTTACTATCAACACAATAGTGAGACAAAACATTTATTACCAACACAATAGTGACACAAAACATTTATTACCGACACAATAGTGAGACAAAACATTTACTATCAACACAAAAGTGAGACAGTGTAAGGGACACGACAACAGAACATTTATTACCAACACAATCGTGAGACAAAACATTTATTAACAACACAATAGTGAGACAAAACATTTATTACCAACACAATAGTGAGACAAAACATTTATTACCAACACAATAGTGAGACAAAACATTTATTACCAACACAATAGTGACACAAAACCTTTATTACCAACACAATAGTGAGACAAAACATTTATTACCAACACAATAGTGACAAAAAACATTTATTACCAACACACTAGTGAGACAAAACATTTATTACCAACACAATAGTGAGACAAAACATTTATTACCAAAACAAAAGTGACACAGAACATTTATCACCAACACAATAGAGACAAAACATTTATTACCGACACAATAGTGAGACAAAACATTTACTATCAACACAAAAGTGAGATAGTGTGGTGGACACGACAACAAAACATTTATTACCAACACAATAGTCAGAGAAAACTTTTATTACCAACACAATAGTGAGAACAAACATTTACTATCAACGCAATAGTGAGACAAAACATTTATTACCAACACAATAGTGAGACAAAACATTTATTACCAACACAATAGTGAGACAAAACATTTATTACCGACACAATCGTGAGACAAAACATTTATTAACAACACAATAGTGAGACAAAACATTTATTACCAACACAATAGTGACACAAAACCTTTATTAACGACACAATAGTGAGAGACAACATTTATTACCAACACAATAGAGACAAAACTTTTATTACCAACACAATAGTGACACAAAACATTTATTACCAACACAATAGTGACACAAAACATTTATTACCAACACAATAGTGACACAAAACATTTATTACCAACACAATAGTGAGACAAAACATTTATTACCGACACAATCGTGAGACAAAACATTTATTAACAACACAATAGTGAGACAAAACATTTATTACCAACACAATAGTGACACAAAACCTTTATTACCGACACAATAGTGAGAGACAACATTTATTACCAACACAAAAGTGAGACAGTGTAAGGGACACGACAACAGAACATTTATTACCAACACAATCGTGAGACAAAACATTTATTAACAACACAATAGTGAGACAAAACATTTATTACCAACACAATAGTGAGACAAAACATTTATTACCAACACAATAGTGAGACAAAACATTTATTACCAACACAATAGTGACACAAAACCTTTATTACCAACACAAGAGTGAAACAAAACATTTATTACCAACACAATAGTGACAAAAAACATTTATTACCAACACACTAGTGAGACAAAACATTTATTACCAACACAATAGTGAGACAAAACATTTATTACCAAAACAAAAGTGACACAGAACATTTATCACCAACACAATAGAGACAAAACATTTATTACCAACACAATAGTGACACAAAACATTTATTACCAACACAATGGTGACACAAAACATTTATTACCAACACAATAGTGACAAAAACATTTATTACCAACACAATAGTGAGAAAAAACATTTACTATCAACACAATAGTGAGACAAAACATTTATTACCAACACAATAGTGACACAAAACATTTATTACCGACACAATAGTGAGACAAAACATTTACTATCAACACAAAAGTGAGACAGTGTAAGGGACACGACAACAGAACATTTATTACCAACACAATCGTGAGACAAAACATTTATTAACAACACAATAGTGAGACAAAACATTTATTACCAACACAATAGTGAGACAAAACATTTATTACCAACACAATAGTGAGACAAAACATTTATTACCAACACAATAGTGACACAAAACCTTTATTACCAACACAATAGTGAGACAAAACATTTATTACCAACACAATAGTGACAAAAAACATTTATTACCAACACACTAGTGAGACAAAACATTTATTACCAACACAATAGTGAGACAAAACATTTATTACCAAAACAAAAGTGACACAGAACATTTATCACCAACACAATAGAGACAAAACATTTATTACCAACACAATAGTGACACAAAACATTTATTACCAACACAATAGTGACACAAAACATGTATTACCAACACAATAGTGAGAAAAAACATTTACTATCAACACAATAGTGAGACAAAACATTTATTACCGACACAATAGTGAGACAAAACATTTACTATCAACACAAAAGTGAGACAGTGTGGTGGACACGACAACAAAACATTTATTACCAACACAATAGTCAGAGAAAACATGTATTACCAACACAATAGTGAGAACAAACATTTACTATCAACGCAATAGTGAGACAAAATATTTATTACCAACACAATAGTGAGACAAAACATTTATTACCAACACAATCGTGAGACAAAACATTTATTAACAACACAATAGTGAGACAAAACATTTATTACCAACACAATAGTGAGACAAAACATTTATTACCGACACAATCGTGAGACAAAACATTTATTAACAACACAATAGTGAGACAAAACATTTATTACCAACACAATAGTGACACAAAACCTTTATTAACGACACAATAGTGAGAGACAACATTTATTACCAACACAATAGAGACAAAACTTTTATTACCAACACAATAGTGACACAAAACATTTATTACCAACACAATAGTGACACAAAACATTTATTACCAACACAATAGTGACACAAAACATTTATTACCAACACAATAGTGAGACAAAACATTTATTACCGACACAATCGTGAGACAAAACATTTATTAACAACACAATAGTGAGACAAAACATTTATTACCAACACAATAGTGACACAAAACCTTTATTACCGACACAATAGTGAGAGACAACATTTATTACCAACACAAAAGTGAGACAGTGTAAGGGACACGACAACAGAACATTTATTACCAACACAATCGTGAGACAAAACATTTATTAACAACACAATAGTGAGACAAAACATTTATTACCAACACAATAGTGAGACAAAACATTTATTACCAACACAATAGTGAGACAAAACATTTATTACCAACACAATAGTGACACAAAACCTTTATTACCAACACAAGAGTGAAACAAAACATTTATTACCAACACAATAGTGACAAAAAACATTTATTACCAACACACTAGTGAGACAAAACATTTATTACCAACACAATAGTGAGACAAAACATTTATTACCAAAACAAAAGTGACACAGAACATTTATCACCAACACAATAGAGACAAAACATTTATTACCAACACAATAGTGACACAAAACATTTATTACCAACACAATGGTGACACAAAACATGTATTACCAACACAATAGTGAGAAAAAACATTTACTATCAACACAATAGTGAGACAAAACATTTATTACCGACACAATAGTGAGACAAAACATTTACTATCAACACAAAAGTGAGACAGTGTGGTGGACACGACAACAAAACATTTATTACCAACACAATAGTCAGAGAAAACATGTATTACCAACACAATAGTGAGAACAAACATTTACTATCAACGCAATAGTGAGACAAAACATTTATTACCAACACAATAGTGAGACAAAACATTTATTACCAACACAATAGTGAGACAAAACATTTATTACCGACACAATCGTGAGACAAAACATTTATTAACAACACAATAGTGAGACAAAACATTTATTACCAACACAATAGTGAGACAAAACATTTATTACCGACACAATCGTGAGACAAAACATTTATTAACAACACAATAGTGAGACAAAACATTTATTACCAACACAATAGTGACACAAAACCTTTATTAACGACACAATAGTGAGAGACAACATTTATTACCAACACAATAGAGACAAAACTTTTATTACCAACACAATAGTGACACAAAACATTTATTACCAACACAATAGTGACACAAAACATTTATTACCAACACAATAGTGACACAAAACATTTATTACCAACACAATAGTGAGACAAAACATTTATTACCGACACAATCGTGAGACAAAACATTTATTAACAACACAATAGTGAGACAAAACATTTATTACCAACACAATAGTGACACAAAACCTTTATTACCGACACAATAGTGAGAGACAACATTTATTACCAACACAATAGAGACAAAACTTTTATTACCAACACAATAGTCAGACAAAACATTTATTACCAACATAATAGTGAGAAAAAACATTTACCATCAACACAAAAGTGAGACAGTGTGGTGGACACGACAACAAAACATTTATTACCAACACAATAGTCAGAGAAAACATTTATGACCAACACAATAGTGACACAAAACATTTATTATCGACACAATAGTGGGACAAAACATTTACTATCAACACAAAAGTGAGACAGTGTGGTGGACACGACAACAAAACATTTATTACCGACACAATAGTAAGAGAAAACATTTATTACCAACACAATAGTGAGACAGAACTTTTATTACCAACACAATAGTGAGAGACAACATTTATCACCGACACAATAGAGACAAAGCATTTTTTACCAACACAATAGTGACACAAAACATTTACTACCAACGCAATAGTGACACAAACATTTATTCTCAACACAAAAGTGAGACAGTGTGGTGGACACGACAACAAAACATTTATTACAAACACAATAGTCAGAGAAAACATTTATTACCAACACAATAGTGAGAAAAAATATTTACTATCAACACAATAGTGAGACAAAACATTTATTACCAACACAATAGTGACAAAAAACATTTATTACCGACACAATAGTGAGACAAAACATTTACTATCAACACAAAAGTGAGACAGTGTGGTGGACACGACAACAAAACATTTATTACCAACACAATAGTCAGAGAAAACTTTTATTACCAACACAATAGTGAGAACAAACATTTACTATCAACGCAATAGTGAGACAAAACATTTATTACCAACACAATAGTAAGACAAAACATTTATTACCAACACAATAGTGAGACAAAACATTTATTACCGACACAATCGTGAGACAAAACATTTATTAACAACACAATAGTGAGACAAAACATTTATTACCAACACAATAGTGACACAAAACCTTTATTAACGACACAATAGTGAGAGACAACATTTATTACCAACACAATAGAGACAAAACTTTTATTACCAACACAATAGTGACACAAAACATTTATTACCAACACAATAGTGACACAAAACATTTATTACCAACACAATAGTGACACAAAACATTTATTACCAACACAATAGTGAGACAAAACATTTATTACCGACACAATCGTGAGACAAAACATTTATTAACAACACAATAGTGAGACAAAACATTTATTACCAACACAATAGTGACACAAAACATGTATTACCAACGCAATAGTGAGACAAAACATGTATTACCAACACAATAGTGAGCAAAACATTTATTACCAACATAATAGTGAGACAAAACATTTATTAACAACACAATAGTGAGACAAAACATTTATTACCGCCACAATAGTGAGAAAAAACATTTATTACCAACACAATAGTGACACAAAACCTTTATTACCAACACAATAGTGACACAAAACATTTATTACCGACACAATAGTGAGACTAACATTTACTATCAACACAAAAGTGAGACAGTGTGGTGGACACGACAACAACACATGTATTACCAACACAATAGTCAGAGAAAACATTTATTACCAACACAATAGTGAGACAAAACTTTTATTACCAACACAATAGTGAGACAAAACATTTATCACCGACACAATAGAGACAAAGCATTTATTACCAACACAATAGGGACACATCACATTTATTACCAACATAATAGTGAGAAAAAATATTTACTATCAACACAATAGTGAGACAAAACGTTTATTACCAACACAATAGTGAGAAAAAAACATTTACTATCAACACAATAGTGAGACAAAACATTTATTACCAACACAATAGTGACATAAAACATTTATTACCGACACAATAGTGAGACAAAACATTTATTAACAACACAATAGTGAGACAAAACATTTATTACCAACACAATAGTGACACAAAACCTTTATTACCGACACAATAGTGAGAGACAACATTTATTACCAACACAATAGAGACAAAACTTTTATTACCAACACAATAGTCAGACAGAACATTTATTACCAACACAATAGTGACACAAAACATTTATTACCACCACAATAGTGAGCCAAAACATTTATTACCAACACAATAGTGAGACAAAACATTTATTACCAACTCATTGGTGACAAAAAACATTTATTACCAATACAATAGTGAGACAAAACATTTATTACCAACACAATAGTGAGACAAAACATGTATTACCAAAACAAAAGTGACACAGAACATTTATCACTAACACAATAGAGACAAAACATTTATTACCAACACAATAGTGACACAAAACATTTATTACCAACACAATAGTGACACAAAACATTTATTACCAACACAATAGTGAGAAAAAACATTTACTATCAACACAATAGTGAGACAAAACATTTATTACCAACACAATAGTGACACAAAACATTTATTACCGACACAATAGTGAGACAAAACATTTACTATCAACACAAAAGTGAGACAGTGTGGTGGACACGACAACAGAACATTTATTACCAACACAATAGTGAGACAAAACATTTATTACCAACACAATAGTGACACAAAACATTTATTACCGACACAATCGTGAGACAAAACTTTTATTAACAACACAATAGTGAGACAAAACATTTATTACCAACACAATAGTGAGACAAAACATTTATTACCAACACAATAGTGAAACAAAACATTTATTAGCAACACAATAGTGACAAAAAACATTTATTACCAACACAATAGTGAGACAAAACATTTATTACCGACACAATCGTGAGACAAAACATTTATTAACAACACAATAATGAGACAAAACATTTATTACCAACACAATAGTGACACAAAACCTTTATTACCGACACAATAGTGAGAGACAACATTTATTACCAACACAATAGTGAGACAAAACATTTATTACCAACACAATAGTGAGACAAAACATTTATTACCAAAACAAAAGTGACACAGAACATTTATCACCAACACAATAGAGACAAAACATTTATTACCAACACAATAGTGACACAAAACATTTATTACCAACACAATAGTGACACAAAACATGTATTACCAACACAATAGTGAGAAAAAACATTTACTATCAACACAATAGTGAGACAAAACATTTATTACCAACACAATAGTGACACAAAACATTTATTACCGACACAATAGTGAGACAAAACATTTACTATCAACACAAAAGTGAGACAGTGTGGTGGACACGACAACAAAACATTTATTACCAACACAATAGTCAGAGAAAACATGTATTACCAACACAATAGTGAGAACAAACATTTACTATCAACGCAATAGTGAGACAAAACATGTATTACCAACACAATAGTGAGACAAAATATTTATTACCAACATAATAGTGAGACAAAACATTTATTAACAACACAATAGTGAGACAAAACATTTATTACCGACACAATAGTGAGAAAAAACATTTATTACCAACACAATAGTGACACAAAACCTTTATTACCAACACAATAGTGACACAAAACATTTATTACCGACACAATAGTGAGACTAACATTTACTATCAACACAAAAGTGAGACAGTGTGGTGGACACGACAACAAAACATGTATTACCAACACAATAGTCAGAGAAAACATTTATTACCAACACAATAGTGAGACAAAACTTTTATTACCAACACAATAGTGAGACAAAACATTTATCACCGACACAATAGAGACAAAGCATTTATTACCAACACAATAGGGACACAAAACATTTATTACCAACATAATAGTGAGAAAAAATATTTACTATCAACACAATAGTGAGACAAAACTTTTATTACCAACACAATAGTGAGAAAAAAACATTTACTATCAACACAATAGTGAGACAAAACATTTATTACCAACACAATAGTGACATAAAACATTTATTACCGACACAATAGTGAGACAAAACATTTATTAACAACACAATAGTGAGACGAAACATTTATTACCAACACAATAGTGACACAAAATCTTTATTACCGACACAATAGTGAGAGACAACATTTATTACCAACACAATAGAGACAAAACTTTTATTACCAACACAATAGTCAGACAGAACATTTATTACCAACACAATAGTGACACAAAACATTTATTACCACCACAATAGTGAGACAAAAAATTTATTACCAACACAATAGTGAGACAAAACATTTATTACCAACTCATTGGTGACAAAAAACATTTATTACCAACACAATAGTGAGACAAAACATTTATTACCAACACAATAGTGAGACAAAACATTTATTACCAAAACAAAAGTGACACAGAACATTTATCACCAACACAATAGAGACAAAACATTTATTACCAACACAATAGTGACACAAAACATTTATTACCAACACAATAGTGACACAAAACATTTATTACCAACACAATAGTGAGAAAAAACATTTACTATCAACACAATAGTGAGACAAAACATTTATTACCAACACAATAGTGACACAAAACATTTATTACCGACACAATAGTGAGACAAAACATTTACTATCAACACAAAAGTGAGACAGTGTGGTGGACACGACAACAGAACATTTATTACCAACACAATAGTGAGACAAAACATTTATTACCAACACAATAGTGACACAAAACATTTATTACCGACACAATCGTGAGACAAAACTTTTATTAACAACACAATAGTGAGACAAAACATTTATTACCAACACAATAGTGAGACAAAACATTTATTACCAACACAATAGTGAAACAAAACATTTATTAGCAACACAATAGTGACAAAAAACATTTATTACCAACACAATAGTGAGACAAAACATTTATTACCGACACAATCGTGAGACAAAACATTTATTAACAACACAATAATGAGACAAAACATTTATTACCAACACAATAGTGACACAAAACCTTTATTACCGACACAATAGTGAGAGACAACATTTATTACCAACACAATAGTGAGACAAAACATTTATTACCAACACAATAGTGAGACAAAACATTTATTACCAAAACAAAAGTGACACAGAACATTTATCACCAACACAATAGAGACAAAACATTTATTACCAACACAATAGTGACACAAAACATTTATTACCAACACAATAGTGACACAAAACATGTATTACCAACACAATAGTGAGAAAAAACATTTACTATCAACACAATAGTGAGACAAAACATTTATTACCAACACAATAGTGACACAAAACATTTATTACCGACACAATAGTGAGAGAAAACATTTACTATCAACACAAAAGTGAGACAGTGTGGTGGACACGACAACAAAACATTTATTACCAACACAATAGTCAGAGAAAACATGTATTACCAACACAATAGTGAGAACAAACATTTACTATCAACGCAATAGTGAGACAAAACATTTATTACCAACACAATAGTGAGACAAAACATTTATTACCAACACAATAGTGAGACAAAACATTTATTACCAACACAATAGTGAGACAAAACATTTATTACCAACACAATAGTGAGAAAAAACATTTATTACCAACACAATAGTGACACAAAACATTTATTACCAACACAATAGTGACACAAAACCTTTATTACCAACACAATAGTGACACAAAACATTTATTACCGACACAATAGTGAGACTAACATTTACTATCAACACAAAAGTGAGACAGTTTGGTGGACACGACAACAAAACATGTATTACCAACACAATAGTCAGAGAAAACATTTATTACCAACACAATAGTGAGACAAAACTTTTATTACCAACACAATAGTGAGACAAAACATTTATCACCGACACAATAGAAACAAAGCATTTATTACCAACACAATAGTGACACAAAAAATTTATTACCAACATAATAGTGAGAAAAAATATTTACTATCAACACAATAGTGAGACAAAACATTTATTACCAACACAATAGTGAGAAAAAACATTTACTATCAACACAATAGTGAGACAAAACATTTATTACCAACACAATAGTGACACAAAACATTTATTACCAACACAATAGTGACACAAAACATTTATTACCGACACAATAGTGAGAAAAAACATTTACTCTCAACACAAAAGTGAGACAGTGTGGTGGACACGACAACAAAACATTTATTACCAACACAATAGTCAGAGAAAACATTTATTACCAACACAATAGTGACACAAAACATTTATTACCGACACAATAGTGAGACAAAACATTTACTATCAACACAAAAGTGAGACAGTGTGGTGGACACGACAACAAAACATTTATTACCTACACAATGGTCAGAGAAAACATTTATTACCAACACAATAGTGAGACATAACTTTTATTACCAACACAATAGTGAGAGACAACATTTATCACCGACACAATAGTGAGACAAAACATTTATTACCAACACAATAGTGACACAAAACATTTATTATCAACACAATAGTGAGACAAAACATTTATTACCAACACAATAGTGAGACAAAACATTTATTACCAAAACAAAAGTGACACAGAACAGTTATCACCGACACAATAGAGACAAAACATTTATTACCAACACAATAGTGACACAAAACATTTATTACCAACACAATAGTGACAAAAAACATTTATTCTCAACACAAAAGTGAGACAGTGTGGCGGACACGACAACAAAACATTTATTACCAACACAATAGTCAGAGAAAACATTTATTACCAACACAATAGTGAGAAAAAACATTTTACTATCAACACAATAGTGAGACAAAACATTTATTACCAACACAATAGTGACACAAAACATTTATTACCGACACAATAGTGAGACAAAACATTTACTATCAACACAAAAGTGAGACAGTGTGGTGGACACGACAACAGAACATTTATTACCAACACAATAGTGAGACAAAACATTTATTACCAACACAATAGTGACACAAAACATTTATTACCGACACAATCGTGAGACAAAACTTTTATTAACAACACAATAGTGAGACAAAACATTTATTACCAACACAATAGTGAGACAAAACATTTATTACCAACACAATAGTGAAACAAAACATTTATTAGCAACACAATAGTGACAAAAAACATTTATTACCA
Organism: Lampris incognitus; assembly: GCF_029633865.1. NCBI lineage: Eukaryota > Metazoa > Chordata > Actinopteri > Lampriformes > Lampridae > Lampris > Lampris incognitus. The sequence goes on along the minus strand of NC_079211.1, from coordinate 54,766,342 downwards.
ACACAATAGTGAGACAAAACATTTATTACCGACACAATCGTGAGACAAAACATTTATTAACAACACAATAATGAGACAAAACATTTATTACCAACACAATAGTGACACAAAACCTTTATTACCGACACAATAGTGAGAGACAACATTTATTACCAACACAATAGTGAGACAAAACATTTATTACCAACACAATAGTGAGACAAAACATTTATTACCAAAACAAAAGTGACACAGAACATTTATCACCAACACAATAGAGACAAAACATTTATTACCAACACAATAGTGACACAAAACATTTATTACCAACACAATAGTGACACAAAACATGTATTACCAACACAATAGTGAGAAAAAACATTTACTATCAACACAATAGTGAGACAAAACATTTATTACCAACACAATAGTGACACAAAACATTTATTACCGACACAATAGTGAGACAAAACATTTACTATCAACACAAAAGTGAGACAGTGTGGTGGACACGACAACAAAACATTTATTACCAACACAATAGTCAGAGAAAACATGTATTACCAACACAATAGTGAGAACAAACATTTACTATCAACGCAATAGTGAGACAAAACATTTATTACCAACACAATAGTGAGACAAAACATTTATTACCAACACAATAGTGAGACAAAACATTTATTACCAACACAATAGTGAGACAAAACATTTATTACCAACACAATAGTGAGAAAAAACATTTATTACCAACACAATAGTGACACAAAACATTTATTACCAACACAATAGTGACACAAAACCTTTATTACCAACACAATAGTGACACAAAACATTTATTACCGACACAATAGTGAGACTAACATTTACTATCAACACAAAAGTGAGACAGTTTGGTGGACACGACAACAAAACATGTATTACCAACACAATAGTCAGAGAAAACATTTATTACCAACACAATAGTGAGACAAAACTTTTATTACCAACACAATAGTGAGACAAAACATTTATCACCGACACAATAGAGACAAAGCATTTATTACCAACACAATAGTGACACAAAAAATTTATTACCAACATAATAGTGAGAAAAAATATTTACTATCAACACAATAGTGAGACAAAACATTTATTACCAACACAATAGTGAGAAAAAACATTTACTATCAACACAATAGTGAGACAAAACATTTATTACCAACACAATAGTGACACAAAACATTTATTACCGACACAATAGTGAGAAAAAACATTTACTCTCAACACAAAAGTGAGACAGTGTGGTGGACACGACAACAAAACATTTATTACCAACACAATAGTCAGAGAAAACATTTATTACCAACACAATAGTGACACAAAACATTTATTACCGACACAATAGTGAGACAAAACATTTACTATCAACACAAAAGTGAGACAGTGTGGTGGACACGACAACAAAACATTTATTACCAACACAATGGTCAGAGAAAACATTTATTACCAACACAATAGTGAGACATAACTTTTATTACCGACACAATAGTGAGAGACAACATTTATCACCGACACAATAGAGACAAAGCATTTATTACCAACACAATAGTGACACAAAACATTTATTATCAACACAATAGTGAGACAAAACATTTATTACCAACACAATAGTGAGACAAAACATTTATTACCAAAACAAAAGTGACACAGAACAGTTATCACCGACACAATAGAGACAAAACATTTATTACCAACACAATAGTGACACAAAACATTTATTACCAACACAATAGTGACAAAAAACATTTATTCTCAACACAAAAGTGAGACAGTGTGGTGGACACGACAACAAAACATTTATTACCAACACAATAGTCAGAGAAAACATTTATTACCAACACAATAGTGAGAAAAAACATTTTACTATCAACACAATAGTGAGACAAAACATTTATTACCAACACAATAGTGACACAAAACATTTATTACCGACACAATAGTGAGACAAAACATTTACTATCAACACAAAAGTGAGACAGTGTGGTGGACACGACAACAAAACATTTATTACCAACACAATGGTCAGAGAAAACATTTATTACCAACACAATAGTGAGACAGAACTTTTATTACCAACACAATAGTGAGAGACAACATTTATCACCGACACAATAGAGACAAAGCATTTATTACCAACACAATAGTGACACAAAACATTTATTACCACCACAATAGTGACAAAAAACATTTATTCTCAACACAAAAGTGAGACAGTGTGGTGGACACGACAACAAAACATTTATTACCAACACAATAGTCAGAGAAAACATTTATTACCAACACAATAGTGAGAAAAAACATTTTACTATCAACACAATAGTGAGACAAAACATTTATTACCAACACAATAGTGACACAAAACATTTATTACCGACACAATAGTGAGACAAAACATTTACTATCAACACAAAAGTGAGACAGTGTGGTGGACACGACAACAAAACATTTATTACCAACACAATAGTGAGACAAAACATTTATTACTAACACAATAGCGACAAAAACATTTATTATCAACACAATAGTGAGACAAAACATTTATTACCAACACAATAGTGAGACAAAACATTTATTACCAAAACAAAAGTGACACAGAACAGTTATCAGCGACACAATAGAGACAAAACATTTATTACCAACACAATAGTGACACAAAACATTTATTACCGACACAATAGTGAGACAAAACATTTACTATCAACACAAAAGTGAGACAGTGTGGTGAACACGACAACAAAACATTTATTACCAACACAATAGTCAGAGAAAACATTTATTACCAACACAATAGTGAAAAAAACCATTTACTATCAACGTAATAGTGAGACAAAACATTTATTACCAACACAATAGTGAGAACAAACATTTACTATCAACGCAATAGTGAGACAAAACATGTATTACCAACACAATAGTGAGACAAAATATTTATTACCAACATAATAGTGAGACAAAACATTTATTAACAACACAATAGTGAGACAAAACATTTATTACCGACACAATAGTGAGAAAAAACATTTATTACCAACACAATAGTGACACAAAACCTTTATTACCAACACAATAGTGACACAAAACATTTATTACCGACACAATAGTGAGACTAACATTTACTATCAACACAAAAGTGAGACAGTGTGGTGGACACGACAACAAAACATGTATTACCAACACAATAGTCAGAGAAAACATTTATTACCAACACAATAGTGAGACAAAACTTTTATTACCAACACAATAGTGAGACAAAACATTTATCACCGACACAATAGAGACAAAGCATTTATTACCAACACAATAGGGACACAAAACATTTATTACCAACATAATAGTGAGAAAAAATATTTACTATCAACACAATAGTGAGACAAAACTTTTATTACCAACACAATAGTGAGAAAAAAACATTTACTATCAACACAATAGTGAGACAAAACATTTATTACCAACACAATAGTGACATAAAACATTTATTACCGACACAATAGTGAGACAAAATATTTATTAACAACACAATAGTGAGACGAAACATTTATTACCAACACAATAGTGACACAAAATCTTTATTACCGACACAATAGTGAGAGACAACATTTATTACCAACACAATAGAGACAAAACTTTTATTACCAACACAATAGTCAGACAGAACATTTATTACCAACACAATAGTGACACAAAACATTTATTACCACCACAATAGTGAGACAAAAAATGTATTACCAACACAATAGTGAGACAAAACATTTATTACCAACTCATTGGTGACAAAAAACATTTATTACCAACACAATAGTGAGACAAAACATTTATTACCAACACAATAGTGAGACAAAACATTTATTACCAAAACAAAAGTGACACAGAACATTTATCACCAACACAATAGAGACAAAACATTTATTACCAACACAATAGTGACACAAAACATTTATTACCAACACAATAGTGACACAAAACATTTATTACCAACACAATAGTGAGAAAAAACATTTACTATCAACACAATAGTGAGACAAAACATTTATTACCAACACAATCGTGACACAAAACATTTATTGCCGACACAATAGTGAGACAAAACATTTACTATCAACACAAAAGTGAGACAGTGTGGTGGACACGACAACAGAACATTTATTACCAACACAATAGTGAGACAAAACATTTATTACCGACACAATAGTGACACAAAACATTTATTACCGACACAATCGTGAGACAAAACTTTTATTAACAACACAATAGTGAGACAAAACATTTATTACCAACACAATAGTGAGACAAAACATTTATTACCAACACAATAGTGAAACAAAACATTTATTAGCAACACAATAGTGACAAAAAACATTTATTACCAACACAATAGTGAGACAAAACATTTATTACCGACACAATTGTGAGACAAAACATTTATTAACAACACAATAATGAGACAAAACATTTATTACCAACACAATAGTGACACAAAACCTTTATTACCGACACAATAGTGAGAGACAACATTTATTACCAACACAATAGTGAGACAAAACATTTATTACCAACACAATAGTGAGACAAAACATTTATTACCAAAACAAAAGTGACACAGAACATTTATCACCAACACAATAGAGACAAAACATTTATTACCAACACAATAGTGACACAAAACATTTATTACCAACACAATAGTGACACAAAACATGTATTACCAACACAATAGTGAGAAAAAACATTTACTATCAACACAATAGTGAGACAAAACATTTATTACCAACACAATAGTGACACAAAACATTTATTACCGACACAATAGTGAGACAAAACATTTACTATCAACACAAAAGTGAGACAGTGTGGTGGACACGACAACAAAACATTTATTACCAACACAATAGTCAGAGAAAACATGTATTACCAACACAATAGTGAGAACAAACATTTACTATCAACGCAATAGTGAGACAAAACATTTATTACCAACACAATAGTGAGACAAAACATTTATTACCAACACATTAGTGAGACAAAACATTTATTACCAACACAATAGTGAGACAAAACATTTATTACCAACACAATAGTGAGAAAAAACATTTATTACCAACACAATAGTGACACAAAACATTTATTACCAACACAATAGTGACACAAAACCTTTATTACCAACACAATAGTGACACAAAACATTTATTACCGACACAATAGTGAGACTAACATTTACTATCAACACAAAAGTGAGACAGTTTGGTGGACACGACAACAAAACATGTATTACCAACACAATAGTCAGAGAAAACATTTATTACCAACACAATAGTGAGACAAAACTTTTATTACCAACACAATAGTGAGACAAAACATTTATCACCGACACAATAGAGACAAAGCATTTATTACCAACACAATAGTGACACAAAAAATTTATTACCAACATAATAGTGAGAAAAAATATTTACTATCAACACAATAGTGAGACAAAACATTAATTACCAACACAATAGTGACATAAAACATTTATTACCGACACAATAGTGAGACAAAACATTTATTAACAACACAATAGTGAGACGAAACATTTATTACCAACACAATAGTGACACAAAATCTTTATTACCGACACAATAGTGAGAGACAACATTTATTACCAACACAATAGAGACAAAACTTTTATTACCAACACAATAGTCAGACAGAACATTTATTACCAACACAATAGTGACACAAAACATTTATTACCACCACAATAGTGAGACAAAAAATTTATTACCAACACAATAGTGAGACAAAACATTTATTACCAACTCATTGGTGACAAAAAACATTTATTACCAACACAATAGTGAGACAAAACATTTATTACCAACACAATAGTGAGGCAAAACATTTATTACCAAAACAAAAGTGACACAGAACATTTATCACCAACACAATAGAGACAAAACATTTATTACCAACACAATAGTGACACAAAACATTTATTACCAACACAATAGTGAGAAAAAACATTTACTATCAACACAATAGTGAGACAAAACATTTATTACCAACAAAATAGTGACACAAAACATTTATTGCCGACACAATAGTGAGACAAAACATTTACTATCAACACAAAAGTGAGACAGTGTGGTGGACACGACAACAGAACATTTATTACCAACACAATAGTGAGACAAAACATTTATTACCAACACAATAGTGACACAAAACATTTATTACCGACACAATCGTGAGACAAAACTTTTATTAACAACACAATAGTGAGACAAAACATTTATTACCAACACAATAGTGAGACAAAACATTTATTACCAACACAATAGTGAAACAAAACATTTATTAGCAACACAATAGTGACAAAAAACATTTATTACCAACACAATAGTGAGACAAAACATTTATTACCGACACAATCGTGAGACAAAACATTTATTAACAACACAATAATGAGACAAAACATTTATTACCAACACAATAGTGACACAAAACCTTTATTACCGACACAATAGTGAGAGACAACATTTATTACCAACACAATAGTGAGACAAAACATTTATTACCAACACAATAGTGAGACAAAACATTTATTACCAAAACAAAAGTGACACAGAACATTTATCACCAACACAATAGAGACAAAACATTTATTACCAACACAATAGTGACACAAAACATTTATTACCAACACAATAGTGACACAAAACATGTATTACCAACACAATAGTGAGAAAAAACATTTACTATCAACACAATAGTGAGACAAAACATTTATTACCAACACAATAGTGACACAAAACATTTATTACCGACACAATAGTGAGACAAAACATTTACTATCAACACAAAAGTGAGACAGTCTGGTGGACACGACAACAAAACATTTATTACCAACACAATAGTCAGAGAAAACATGTATTACCAACACAATAGTGAGAACAAACATTTACTATCAACGCAATAGTGAGACAAAACATTTATTACCAACACAATAGTGAGACAAAACATTTATTACCAACACAATAGTGAGACAAAACATTTATTACCAACACAATAGTGACACAAAACCTTTATTACCAACACAATAGTGACACAAAACATTTATTACCGACACAATAGTGAGACTAACATTTACTATCAACACAAAGTGAGACAGTTTGGTGGACACGACAACAAAACATGTATTACCAACACAATAGTCAGAGAAAACATTTATTACCAACACAATAGTGAGACAAAACTTTTATTGCCAACACAATAGTGAGACAAAACATTTATCACCGACACAATAGAGACAAAGCATTTATTACCAACACAATAGTGACACAAAAAATTTATTACCAACATAATAGTGAGAAAAAATATTTACTATCAACACAATAGTGAGACAAAACATTAATTACCAACACAATAGTGAGAAAAAACATTTACTATCAACACAATAGTGAGACAAAACATTTATTACCAACACAATAGTGACACAAAACATTTATTACCGACACAATAGTGAGAAAAAACATTTACTCTCAACACAAAAGTGAGACAGTGTGGTGGACACGACAACAAAACATTTATTACCAACACAATAGTCAGAAAAAACATTTATTACCAACACAATAGTGACACAAAACATTTATTACCGACACAATAGTGAGACAAAACATTTACTATCAACACAAAAGTGAGACAGTGTGGTGGACACGACAACAAAACATTTATTGCCAACACAATGGTCAGCGAAAACATTTATTACCAACACAATAGTGAGACATAACTTTTATTACCAACACAATAGTGAGAGACAACATTTATCACCGACACAATAGAGACAAAGCATTTATTACCAACACAATAGTGACACAAAACATTTATTATCAACACAATAGTGAGACAAAACATTTATTCTCAACACAAAAGTGAGACAGTGTGGTGGACACGACAACAAAACATTTATTACCAACACAATAGTCAGAGAAAACATTTATTACCAACACAATAGTGAGAAAAAACATTTTACTATCAACACAATAGTGAGACAAAACATTTATTACCAACACAATAGTGACACAAAACATTTATTACCGACACAATAGTGAGACAAAACATTTACTATCAACACAAAAGTGAGACAGTGTGGTGGACACGACAACAAAACATTTATTACCAACACAATAGTGAGACAAAACATTTATTACTAACACAATAGCGACAAAAAACATTTATTATCAACACAATAGTGAGACAAAACATTTATTACCAACACAATAGTGAGACAAAACATTTATTACCAAAACAAAAGTGACACAGAACAGTTATCAGCGACACAATAGAGACAAAACATTTATTACCAACACAATAGTGACACAAAACATTTATTACCGACACAATAGTGAGCCAAAACATTTATTACCAACACAATAGTGAGACAAAACATTTATTACCACCACAATAGTGAGCCAAAACATTTATTACCAACACAATAGTGAGACAAAACATTTATTACCAACTCATTGGTGACAAAAAACATTTATTACCAATACAATAGTGAGACAAAACATTTATTACCAACACAATAGTGAGACAAAACATTTATTACCAAAACAAAAGTGACACAGAACATTTATCACCAACACAATAGAGACAAAACATTTATTACCAACACAATAGTGACACAAAACATTTATTACCAACACAATAGTGACACAAAACATTTATTACCAACACAATAGTGAGAAAAAACATTTACTATCAACACAATAGTGAGACAAAACATTTATTACCAACACAATAGTGACACAAAACATTTATTACCGACACAATAGTGAGACAAAACATTTACTATCAACACAAAAGTGAGACAGTGTGGTGGACACGACAACAGAACATTTATTACCAACACAATAGTGAGACAAAACATTTATTACCAACACAATAGTGACACAAAACATTTATTACCGACACAATCGTGACACAAAACATGTATTATCAACACAATAGTGACACAAAACATTTATTACCAAGACAATAGTGACACAAAACATTTATTACCGACACAATAGTGAGACTAACATTTACTATCAACACAAAAGTGAGACAGTGTGGTGGACACGACAACAAAACATGTATTACCAACACAATAGTCAGAGAAAACATTTATTACCAACACAATAGTGAGACAAAACTTTTATTACCAACACAATAGTGAGACAAAACATTTATCACCGAAACAATAGAGACAAAGGATTTATTACCAACACAATAGTGACACAAAACATTTATTACCAACACAATAGTGAGAAAAAACATTTACTCTCAACACAAAAGTGAGACAGTGTGGTGGACACGACAACAAAACATTTATTGCCAACACAATGGTCAGCGAAAACATTTATTACCAACACAATAGTGAGACATAACTTTTATTACCAACACAATAGTGAGAGACAACATTTATCACCGACACAATAGAGACAAAGGATTTATTACCAACACAATAGTGACACAAAACATTTATTACCAACACAATAGTGAGAAAAAACATTTACTCTCAACACAAAAGTGAGACAGTGTGGTGGACACGACAACAAAACATTTATTACCAACACAATAGTCAGAGAAAACATTTATTACCAACACAATAGTGACACAAAACATTTATTACCAACACAATAGTGAGACAAAACATTTACTATCAACACAAAAGTGAGACAGTGTGGTGGACACGACAACAAAACATTTATTACCAACACAATGGTCAGAGAAAACATTTATTACCAACACAATAGTGAGACATAACTTTTATTACCAACACAATAGTGAGAGACAACATTTATCACCGACACAATAGAGACAAAGCATTTATTACCAACACAATAGTGACACAAAACATTTATTATCAACACAATAGTGAGACAAAACATTTATTACCAACACAATAGTGAGACAAAACATTTATTACCAAAACAAAAGTGACACAGAACAGTTATCACCGACACAATAGAGACAAAACATTTATTACCAACACAATAGTGACACAAAACATTTATTACCAACACAATAGTGACAAAAAACATTTATTCTCAACACAAAAGTGAGACAGTGTGGTGGACACGACAACAAAACATTTATTACCAACACAATAGTCAGAGAAAACATTTATTACCAACACAATAGTGAGAAAAAACATTTTACTATCAACACAATAGTGAGACAAAACATTTATTACCAACACAATAGTGACACAAAACATTTATTACCGACACAATAGTGAGACAAAACATTTACTATCAACACAAAAGTGAGACAGTGTGGTGGACACGACAACAAAACATTTATTACCAACACAATGGTCAGAGAAAACATTTATTACCAACACAATAGTGAGACAGAACTTTTATTACCAACACAATAGTGAGAGACAACATTTATCACCGACACAATAGAGACAAAGCATTTATTACCAACACAATAGTGACACAAAACATTTATTACCACCACAATAGTGACAAAAAACATTTATTCTCAACACAAAAGTGAGACAGTGTGGTGGACACGACAACAAAACATTTATTACCAACACAATAGTCAGAGAAAACATGTATTACTAACACAATAGTGAGAAAAAACATTTTACTATCAACACAATAGTGAGACAAAACATTTATTACCAACACAATAGTGACACAAAACATTTATTACCGACACAATAGTGAGAAAAAACATTTACTATCAACACAAAAGTGAGACAGTGTGGTGGACACGACAACAAAACATTTATTACCAACACAATAGTGAGACAAAACATTTATTACTAACACAATAGCGACAAAAACATTTATTACCAACACAATAGTCAGAGAAAACATTTATTACCAACACAATAGTGAAAAAAACCATTTACTATCAACGTAATAGTGAGACAAAACATTTATTACCAACACAATAGTGAGACAAAACATTTATTACCAACCCAATAGTGAGACAAAACATTTATTACCAACACAATAGTGAGACAAAACATTTATTACCGACACAATAGTGAGACAAAACATTTATTAACAACACAATAGTGAGACAAAACATTTATTACCACCACAATAGTGACAAAAAACCTTTTATTACCGACACAATAGTGAGAGACAACATTTATTACCAACACAATAGAGACAAAAGTTTTATTACCAACACAATAGTCAGACAAAACATTTATTACCAACACAATAGTGACAAAAAACATTTATTACCAACACAATAGTGAGACAAAACATTTATTACCAACACAATAGTGAGACAAAACATTTATTAGCAACACAATAGTGACACAAAACATTTATCATCGACACAATAGAGACAAAACATTTATTACCAACACAATAGTGACACAAAACATTTATTACCAACACAATAGTGACACAAAACATTTATTATCAACACAATAGTGACACAAAACATTTATTACCAAGACAATAGTGACACAAAACATTTATTACCGACACAATAGTGAGACTAACATTTACTATCAACACAAAAGTGAGACAGTGTGGTGGACACGACAACAAAACATGTATTACCAACACAATAGTCAGAAAAAACATTTATTACCAACACAATAGTGAGACAAAACTTTTATTACCAACACAATAGTGAGACAAAACATTTATCACCGAAACAATAGAGACAAAGGATTTATTACCAACACAATAGTGACACAAAACATTTATTACCAACACAATAGTGAGAAAAAACATTTACTCTCAACACAAAAGTGAGACAGTGTGGTGGACACGACAACAAAACATTTATTACCAACACAATAGTGACACAAAACATTTATTACCAACACAATAGTGACACAAAACATTTATTACCGACACAATAGTGAGACAAAACATTTACTATCAACACAAAAGTGAGACAGTGTGGTGGACACGACAACAAAACATTTATTACCAACACAATGGTCAGAGAAAACATTTATTACCAACACAATAGTGAGACAGAACTTTTATTACCAACACAATAGTGAGAGACAACATTTATCACCGACACAATAGAGACAAAGCATTTATTACCAACACAATAGTGACACAAAACATTTATTACCAACACAATAGTGACAAAAAACATTTATTGTCAACACAATAGTGAGACAAAACATTTATTACCAACACAATAGTGACACAAAACATTTATTACCGACACAATAGTGAGACAAAACATTTACTATCAACACAAAAGTGAGACAGTGTGGTGTACACGACAACAAAACATTTATTACCAACACAATAGTCAGAGAAAACATTTATTACCAACACAATAGTGAGAACAAACATTTACTATAAACGCAATAGTGAGACAAAACATTTATTACCAACACAATAGTGAGACAAAACATTTATTACCAACACAATAGTGAGACAAAACTTTTATTACCAACACAATAGTGAGACAAAACATTTATCACCGAAACAATAGAGACAAAGGATTTATTACCAACACAATAGTGACACAAAACATTTATTACCAACACAATAGTGAGAAAAAACATTTACTCTCAACATTTACTATCAACACAAAAGTGAGACAGTGTGGTGGACACGACAACAAAACATTTATTACCAACACAATAGCCAGAGAAAACATTTATTACCAACACAATAGTGAGAACAAACATTTACTATCAACGCAATAGTGAGACAAAACATTTATTTCCAACACAATAGTGAGACAAAACATTTATTACCAACACAATAGTGAGACAAAACATTTATTACCAACACAATAGTGAGACAAAACATTTATCACCGACACAATAGTGAGACAAAACATTTATAAACAACACAATAGTGAGACAAAACATTTATTACCAACACAATAGTGACACAAAACCTTTTATTACTGACACAATAGTGAGAGACAACATTTATTACCAACACAATAGAGACAAAACTTTTATTACCAACACAATAGTTAGACAAAACATTTATTACCAACACAATAGTGACACAAAACATTTATTACAAACACAATAGTGACACAAAACATTTATTACCAACACAATAGAGACACAAAACATTTATTACCAACACAATAGTGAGACAAAACATTTATTACTAACACAATAGTGACAAAAAACATTTATTACCAACACAATAGTGAGACAAAACATTTATTACCAACACAATAGTGAGACAAAACATTTATTACCAAAATAAAAGTGACACAGAACAGTTATCACCGACACAATAGAGACAAAACATTTATTAACAACACAATGGTGACACAAAACATTTATTACCAACACAATAGTGACAAAAAACATTTATTCTCAACACAAAAGTGAGACAGTGTGGTGGACACGACAACAAAACTTTTATTACCAACACAATAGTGAGACAAAACATTTATCACCGACACAATAGAGACAAAGCATTTATTACCAACACAATAGTGACACAAAACATTTATTACCAACACAATAGTGACAAAAAACATTTATTCTCAACACAAAAGTGAGACAGTGTGGTGGACACGACAACAAAACATTTATTACCAACACAATAGTCAGAGAAAACATTTATTACCAACACAATAGTGAGAAAAAACATTTTACTATCAACACAATAGTGAGACAAAACATTTATTACCAACACAATAGTGACACAAAACATTTATTACCGACACAATAGTGAGACAAAACATTTACTATCAACACAAAAGTGAGACAGTGTGGTGGACACGACAACAAAACATTTATTACCAACACAATGGTCAGAGAAAACATTTATTACCAACACAATAGTGAGACAGAACTTTTATTACCAACACAATAGTGAGAGACAACATTTATCAACGACACAATAGAGACAAAGCATTTATTACCAACACAATAGTGACACAAAACATTTATTACCACCACAATAGTGACAAAAAACATTTATTCTCAACACAAAAGTGAGACAGTGTGGTGGACACGACAACAAAACATTTATTACCAACACAATAGTCAGAGAAAACATTTATTACCAACACAATAGTGAGAAAAAACATTTTACTATCAACACAATAGTGAGACAAAACATTTATCACCGAAACAATAGAGACAAAGGATTTATTACCAACACAATAGTGACACAAAACATTTATTACCAACACAATAGTGAGAAAAAACATTTACTCTCAACACAAAAGTGAGACAGTGTGGTGGACACGACAAACAAAACATTTATTACCAACACAATAGTCAGAGAAAACATTTATTACCAACACAATAGTGACACAAAACATTTATTACCGACACAATAGTGAGACAAAACATTTACTATCAACACAAAAGTGAGACAGTGTGGTGGACACGACAACAAAACATTTATTACCAACACAATGGTCAGAGAAAACATTTATTACCAACACAATAGTGAGACATAACTTTTATTACCAACACAATAGTGAGAGACAACATTTATCACCGACACAATAGAGACAAAGCATTTATTACCAACACAATAGTGACACAAAACATTTATTATCAACACAATAGTGAGACAAAACATTTATTACCAACACAATAGTGAGACAAAACATTTATTACCAAAACAAAAGTGACACAGAACAGTTATCACCGACACAATAGAGACAAAACATTTATTACCAACACAATAGTGACAAAAAACATTTATTACCAACACAATAGTGACAAAAAACATTTATTCTCAACACAAAAGTGAGACAGTGTGGTGGACACGACAACAAAACATTTATTACCAACACAATAGTCAGAGAAAACATTTATTACCAACACAATAGTGAGAAAAAACATTTTACTATCAACACAATAGTGAGACAAAACATTTATTACCAACACAATAGTGACACAAAACATTTATTACCGACACAATAGTGAGACAAAACATTTACTATCAACACAAAAGTGAGACAGTGTGGTGGACACGACAACAAAACATTTATTACCAACACAATGGTCAGAGAAAACATTTATTACCAACACAATAGTGAGACAGAACTTTTATTACCAACACAATAGTGAGAGACAACATTTATCACCGACACAATAGAGACAAAGCATTTATTACCAACACAATAGTGACACAAAACATTTATTACCACCACAATAGTGACAAAAAACATTTATTCTCAACACAAAAGTGAGACAGTGTGGTGGACACGACAACAAAACATTTATTACCAACACAATAGTCAGAGAAAACATTTATTACCAACACAATAGTGAGAAAAAACATTTTACTATCAACACAATAGTGAGACAAAACATTTATTACCAACACAATAGTGACACAAAACATTTATTACCGACACAATAGTGAGAAAAAACATTTACTATCAACACAAAAGTGAGACAGTGTGGTGGACACGACAACAAAACATTTATTACCAACACAATAGTGAGACAAAACATTTATTACTAACACAATAGCGACAAAAACATTTATTATCAACACAATAGTGACACAAAACATTTATTACCAACACAATAGTGAGACAAAACATTTATTACCAAAACAAAAGTGACACAGAACAGTTATCACCGACACAATAGAGACAAAACATTTATTAACAACACAATGGTGACACAAAACATTTATTACCAACACAATAGTGACAAAAAACATTTATTCTCAACACAAAAGTGAGACAGTGTGGTGGACACGACAACAAAACTTTTATTACCAACACAATAGTGAGACAAAACATTTATCACCGACACAATAGAGACAAAGCATTTATTACCAACACAATAGTGACACAAAACATTTATTACCAACACAATAGTGACAAAAAACATTTATTCTCAACACAAAAGTGAGACAGTGTGGTGGACACGACAACAAAACATTTATTACCAACACAATAGTCAGAGAAAACATTTATTACCAACAAAATAGTGAGAAAAAACATTTTACTATCAACACAATAGTGAGACAAAACATTTATTACCAACACAATAGTGACACAAAACATTTATTACCGACACAATAGTGAGACAAAACATTTACTATCAACACAAAAGTGAGACAGTGTGGTGGACACGACAACAAAACATTTATTACCAACACAATGGTCAGAGAAAACATTTATTACCAACACAATAGTGAGACAGAACTTTTATTACCAACACAATAGTGAGAGACAACATTTATCAACGACACAATAGAGACAAAGCATTTATTACCAACACAATAGTGACACAAAACATTTATTACCACCACAATAGTGACAAAAAACATTTATTCTCAACACAAAAGTGAGACAGTGTGGTGGACACGACAACAAAACATTTATTACCAACACAATAGTCAGAGAAAACATTTATTACCAACACAATAGTGAGAAAAAACATTTTACTATCAACACAATAGTGAGACAAAACATTTATCACCGAAACAATAGAGACAAAGGATTTATTACCAACACAATAGTGACACAAAACATTTATTACCAACACAATAGTGAGAAAAAACATTTACTCTCAACACAAAAGTGAGACAGTGTGGTGGACACGACAACAAAACATTTATTACCAACACAATAGTGAGACAAAACATTTATTACCAACACAATAGTGACACAAAACATTTATTACCGACACAATAGTGAGACAAAACATTTACTATCAACACAAAAGTGAGACAGTGTGGTGGACACGACAACAAAACATTTATTACCAACACAATGGTCAGAGAAAACATTTATTACCAACACAATAGTGAAAAAAAACATTTAAATCAACGTAAAGTGAGACAAAACATTTATTACCAACACAATAGTGAGACAAAACATTTATTACCAACACAATAGTGAGACAAAACATTTATTACCAACACAATAGTGAGACAAAACATTTATTACCGACACAATAGTGAGACAAAACATTTATTAACAACACAATAGTGAGACAAAACATTTATTACCAACACAATAGTGACACAAAACCTTTTATTACCGACACAATAGTGAGAGACAACATTTATTACCAACACAATAGAGACAAAAGTTTTATTACCAACACAATAGTCAGACAAAACATTTATTACCAACACAATAGTGACAAAAAACATGTATTACCAACACAATAGTGAGACAAAACATTTATTACCAACACAATAGTGAGACAAAACATTTATTAGCAACACAATAGTGACACAAAACATTTATCACCGACACAATAGAGACAAAACATTTATTACCAAAACAATAGTGACATAAAACATTTATTACCAACACAATAGTGACACAAAACATTTATTATCAACACAATAGTGACACAAAACATTTATTACCAAGACAATAGTGACACAAAACATTTATTACCGACACAATAGTGAGACTAACATTTACTATCAACACAAAAGTGAGACAGTGTGGTGGACACGACAACAAAACATGTATTACCAACACAATAGTCAGAGAAAACATTTATTACCAACACAATAGTGAGACAAAACTTTTATTACCAACACAATAGTGAGACAAAACATTTATCACCGAAACAATAGAGACAAAGGATTTATTACCAACACAATAGTGACACAAAACATTTATTACCAACACAATAGTGAGAAAAAACATTTACTCTCAACACAAAAGTGAGACAGTGTGGTGGACACGACAACAAAACATTTATTACCAACACAATAGTCAGAGAAAACATTTATTACCAACACAATAGTGACACAAAACATTTATTACCGACACAATAGTGAGACAAAACATTTACTATCAACACAAAAGTGAGACAGTGTGGTGGACACGACAACAAAACATTTATTACCAACACAATGGTCAGAGAAAACATTTATTACCAACACAATAGTGAGACATAACTTTTATTACCAACACAATAGTGAGAGACAACATTTATCACCGACACAATAGAGACAAAGCATTTATTACCAACACAATAGTGACACAAAACATTTATTATCAACACAATAGTGAGACAAAACATTTATTACCAACACAATAGTGAGACAAAACATTTATTACCAAAACAAAAGTGACACAGAACAGTTATCACCGACACAATAGAGACAAAACATTTATTACCAACACAATAGTGACAAAAAACATTTATTACCAACACAATAGTGACAAAAAACATTTATTCTCAACACAAAAGTGAGACAGTGTGGTGGACACGACAACAAAACATTTATTACCAACACAATAGTCAGAGAAAACATTTATTACCAACACAATAGTGAGAAAAAACATTTTACTATCAACACAATAGTGAGACAAAACATTTATTACCAACACAATAGTGACACAAAACATTTATTACCGACACAATAGTGAGACAAAACATTTACTATCAACACAAAAGTGAGACAGTGTGGTGGACACGACAACAAAACATTTATTACCAACACAATGGTCAGAGAAAACATTTATTACCAACACAATAGTGAGACAGAACTTTTATTACCAACACAATAGTGAGAGACAACATTTATCACCGACACAATAGAGACAAAGCATTTATTACCAACACAATAGTGACACAAAACATTTATTACCACCACAATAGTGACAAAAAACATTTATTCTCAACACAAAAGTGAGACAGTGTGGTGGACACGACAACAAAACATTTATTACCAACACAATAGTCAGAGAAAACATTTATTACCAACACAATAGTGAGAAAAAACATTTTACTATCAACACAATAGTGAGACAAAACATTTATTACCAACACAATAGTGACACAAAACATTTATTACCGACACAATAGTGAGAAAAAACATTTACTATCAACACAAAAGTGAGACAGTGTGGTGGACACGACAACAAAACATTTATTACCAACACAATAGTGAGACAAAACATTTATTACTAACACAATAGCGACAAAAACATTTATTATCAACACAATAGTGACACAAAACATTTATTACCAACACAATAGTGAGACAAAACATTTATTACCAAAACAAAAGTGACACAGAACAGTTATCACCGACACAATAGAGACAAAACATTTATTACCAACACAATAGTGACACAAAACATTTATTACCAACACAATAGTGACAAAAAACATTTATTCTCAACACAAAAGTGAGACAGTGTGGTGGACACGACAACAAAACATTTATTACCAACACAATAGTCAGAGAAAACATTTATTACCAACACAATAGTGAGAAAAAACATTTTACTATCAACACAATAGTGAGACAAAACATTTATTACCAACACAATAGTGACACAAAACATTTATTACCGACACAATAGTGAGACAAAACATTTACTATCAACACAAAAGTGAGACAGTGTGGTGGACACGACAACAAAACATTTATTACCAACACAATGGTCAGAGAAAACATTTATTACCAACACAATAGTGAGACAGAACTTTTATTACCAACACAATAGTGAGAGACAACATTTATCACCGACACAATAGAGACAAAGCATTTATTACCAACACAATAGTGACACAAAACATTTATTACCACCACAATAGTGACAAAAAACATTTATTCTCAACACAAAAGTGAGACAGTGTGGTGGACACGACAACAAAACATTTATTACCAACACAATAGTCAGAGAAAACATTTATTACCAACACAATAGTGAGAAAAAACATTTTACTATCAACACAATAGTGAGACAAAACATTTATTACCAACACAGTAGTGACACAAAACATTTATTACCGACACAATAGTGAGACAAAACATTTACTATCAACACAAAAGTGAGACAGTGTGGTGGACACGACAACAAAACATTTATTACCAACACAATAGTCAGAGAAAACATTTATTACCAACACAATAGTGAGAACAAACATTTACTATCAACGCAATAGTGAGACAAAACATTTATTACCAACACAATAGTGAGACAAAACTTTTATTACCAACACAATAGTGAGACAAAATATGTATCACCGACACAATAGAGACAAAGCATTTATTACCAACACAATAGTGACACAAAACATTTATTACCAACACAATAGTGACAAAAAACATTTACTATCAACACAAAAGTGAGACAGTGTGGTGGACACGACAACAAAACATTTATTACCAACACAATAGCCAGAGAAAACATTTATTACCAACACAATAGTGAGAACAAACATTTACTATCAACGCAATAGTGAGACAAAACATTTATTTCCAACACAATAGTGAGACAAAACATTTATTACCAACACAATAGTGAGACAAAACATTTATTACCAACACAATAGTGAGACAAAACATTTATCACCGACACAATAGTGAGACAAAACATTTATAAACAACACAATAGTGAGACAAAACATTTATTACCAACACAATAGTGACACAAAACCTTTTATTACTGACACAATAGTGAGAGACAACATTTATTACCAACACAATAGAGACAAAACTTTTATTACCAACACAATAGTTAGACAAAACATTTATTACCAACACAATAGTGACACAAAACATTTATTACAAACACAATAGTGACACAAAACATTTATTACCAACACAATAGAGACACAAAACATTTATTACCAACACAATAGTGAGACAAAACATTTATTACTAACACAATAGTGACAAAAAACATTTATTACCAACACAATAGTGAGACAAAACATTTATTACCAACACAATAGTGAGACAAAACATTTATTACCAAAATAAAAGTGACACAGAACAGTTATCACCGACACAATAGAGACAAAACATTTATTAACGACACAATGGTGACACAAAACATTTATTACCAACACAATAGTGACAAAAAACATTTATTCTCAACACAAAAGTGAGACAGTGTGGTGGACACGACAACAAAACTTTTATTACCAACACAATAGTGAGACAAAACATTTATCACCGACACAATAGAGACAAAGCATTTATTACCAACACAATAGTGACACAAAACATTTATTACCAACACAATAGTGACAAAAAACATTTATTCTCAACACAAAAGTGAGACAGTGTGGTGGACACGACAACAAAACATTTATTACCAACACAATAGTCAGAGAAAACATTTATTACCAACACAATAGTGAGAAAAAACATTTTACTATCAACACAATAGTGAGACAAAACATTTATTACCAACACAATAGTGACACAAAACATTTATTACCGACACAATAGTGAGACAAAACATTTACTATCAACACAAAAGTGAGACAGTGTGGTGGACACGACAACAAAACATTTATTACCAACACAATGGTCAGAGAAAACATTTATTACCAACACAATAGTGAGACAGAACTTTTATTACCAACACAATAGTGAGAGACAACATTTATCAACGACACAATAGAGACAAAGCATTTATTACCAACACAATAGTGACACAAAACATTTATTACCACCACAATAGTGACAAAAAACATTTATTCTCAACACAAAAGTGAGACAGTGTGGTGGACACGACAACAAAACATTTATTACCAACACAATAGTCAGAGAAAACATTTATTACCAACACAATAGTGAGAAAAAACATTTTACTATCAACACAATAGTGAGACAAAACATTTATCACCGAAACAATAGAGACAAAGGATTTATTACCAACACAATAGTGACACAAAACATTTATTACCAACACAATAGTGAGAAAAAACATTTACTCTCAACACAAAAGTGAGACAGTGTGGTGGACACGACAAACAAAACATTTATTACCAACACAATAGTCAGAGAAAACATTTATTACCAACACAATAGTGACACAAAACATTTATTACCGACACAATAGTGAGACAAAACATTTACTATCAACACAAAAGTGAGACAGTGTGGTGGACACGACAACAAAACATTTATTACCAACACAATGGTCAGAGAAAACATTTATTACCAACACAATAGTGAGACATAACTTTTATTACCAACACAATAGTGAGAGACAACATTTATCACCGACACAATAGAGACAAAGCATTTATTACCAACACAATAGTGACACAAAACATTTATTATCAACACAATAGTGAGACAAAACATTTATTACCAACACAATAGTGAGACAAAACATTTATTACCAAAACAAAAGTGACACAGAACAGTTATCACCGACACAATAGAGACAAAACATTTATTACCAACACAATAGTGACAAAAAACATTTATTACCAACACAATAGTGACAAAAAACATTTATTCTCAACACAAAAGTGAGACAGTGTGGTGGACACGACAACAAAACATTTATTACCAACACAATAGTCAGAGAAAACATTTATTACCAACACAATAGTGAGAAAAAACATTTTACTATCAACACAATAGTGAGACAAAACATTTATTACCAACACAATAGTGACACAAAACATTTATTACCGACACAATAGTGAGACAAAACATTTACTATCAACACAAAAGTGAGACAGTGTGGTGGACACGACAACAAAACATTTATTACCAACACAATGGTCAGAGAAAACATTTATTACCAACACAATAGTGAGACAGAACTTTTATTACCAACACAATAGTGAGAGACAACATTTATCACCGACACAATAGAGACAAAGCATTTATTACCAACACAATAGTGACACAAAACATTTATTACCACCACAATAGTGACAAAAAACATTTATTCTCAACACAAAAGTGAGACAGTGTGGTGGACACGACAACAAAACATTTATTACCAACACAATAGTCAGAGAAAACATTTATTACCAACACAATAGTGAGAAAAAACATTTTACTATCAACACAATAGTGAGACAAAACATTTATTACCAACACAATAGTGACACAAAACATTTATTACCGACACAATAGTGAGAAAAAACATTTACTATCAACACAAAAGTGAGACAGTGTGGTGGACACGACAACAAAACATTTATTACCAACACAATAGTGAGACAAAACATTTATTACTAACACAATAGCGACAAAAACATTTATTATCAACACAATAGTGACACAAAACATTTATTACCAACACAATAGTGAGACAAAACATTTATTACCAAAACAAAAGTGACACAGAACAGTTATCACCGACACAATAGAGACAAAACATTTATTAACAACACAATGGTGACACAAAACATTTATTACCAACACAATAGTGACAAAAAACATTTATTCTCAACACAAAAGTGAGACAGTGTGGTGGACACGACAACAAAACTTTTATTACCAACACAATAGTGAGACAAAACATTTATCACCGACACAATAGAGACAAAGCATTTATTACCAACACAATAGTGACACAAAACATTTATTACCAACACAATAGTGACAAAAAACATTTATTCTCAACACAAAAGTGAGACAGTGTGGTGGACACGACAACAAAACATTTATTACCAACACAATAGTCAGAGAAAACATTTATTACCAACAAAATAGTGAGAAAAAACATTTTACTATCAACACAATAGTGAGACAAAACATTTATTACCAACACAATAGTGACACAAAACATTTATTACCGACACAATAGTGAGACAAAACATTTACTATCAACACAAAAGTGAGACAGTGTGGTGGACACGACAACAAAACATTTATTACCAACACAATGGTCAGAGAAAACATTTATTACCAACACAATAGTGAGACAGAACTTTTATTACCAACACAATAGTGAGAGACAACATTTATCAACGACACAATAGAGACAAAGCATTTATTACCAACACAATAGTGACACAAAACATTTATTACCACCACAATAGTGACAAAAAACATTTATTCTCAACACAAAAGTGAGACAGTGTGGTGGACACGACAACAAAACATTTATTACCAACACAATAGTCAGAGAAAACATTTATTACCAACACAATAGTGAGAAAAAACATTTTACTATCAACACAATAGTGAGACAAAACATTTATCACCGAAACAATAGAGACAAAGGATTTATTACCAACACAATAGTGACACAAAACATTTATTACCAACACAATAGTGAGAAAAAACATTTACTCTCAACACAAAAGTGAGACAGTGTGGTGGACACGACAACAAAACATTTATTACCAACACAATAGTGAGACAAAACATTTATTACCAACACAATAGTGACACAAAACATTTATTACCGACACAATAGTGAGACAAAACATTTACTATCAACACAAAAGTGAGACAGTGTGGTGGACACGACAACAAAACATTTATTACCAACACAATGGTCAGAGAAAACATTTATTACCAACACAATAGTGAGACAGAACTTTTATTACCAACACAATAGTGAGAGACAACATTTATCACCGACACAATAGAGACAAAGCATTTATTACCAACACAATAGTGACACAAAACATTTATTACCACCACAATAGTGACAAAAAACATTTATTCTCAACACAAAAGTGAGACAGTGTGGTGGACACGACAACAAAACATTTATTACCAACACAATAGTCAGAGAAAACATTTATTACCAACACAATAGTGAGAAAAAACATTTTACTATCAACACAATAGTGAGACAAAACATTTATTACCAACACAATAGTGACACAAAACATTTATTACCGACACAATAGTGAGAAAAAACATTTACTATCAACACAAAAGTGAGACAGTGTGGTGGACACGACAACAAAACATTTATTACCAACACAATAGTGAGACAAAACATTTATTACTAACACAATAGCGACAAAAACATTTATTATCAACACAATAGTGACACAAAACATTTATTACCAACACAATAGTGAGACAAAACATTTATTACCAAAACAAAAGTGACACAGAACAGTTATCACCGACACAATAGAGACAAAACATTTATTACCAACACAATAGTGACACAAAACATTTATTACCAACACAATAGTGACAAAAAACATTTATTCTCAACACAAAAGTGAGACAGTGTGGTGGACACGACAACAAAACATTTATTACCAACACAATAGTCAGAGAAAACATTTATTACCAACACAATAGTGAGAAAAAACATTTTACTATCAACACAATAGTGAGACAAAACATTTATTACCAACACAATAGTGACACAAAACATTTATTACCGACACAATAGTGAGACAAAACATTTACTATCAACACAAAAGTGAGACAGTGTGGTGGACACGACAACAAAACATTTATTACCAACACAATGGTCAGAGAAAACATTTATTACCAACACAATAGTGAGACAGAACTTTTATTACCAACACAATAGTGAGAGACAACATTTATCACCGACACAATAGAGACAAAGCATTTATTACCAACACAATAGTGACACAAAACATTTATTACCACCACAATAGTGACAAAAAACATTTATTCTCAACACAAAAGTGAGACAGTGTGGTGGACACGACAACAAAACATTTATTACCAACACAATAGTCAGAGAAAACATTTATTACCAACACAATAGTGAGAAAAAACATTTTACTATCAACACAATAGTGAGACAAAACATTTATTACCAACACAGTAGTGACACAAAACATTTATTACCGACACAATAGTGAGACAAAACATTTACTATCAACACAAAAGTGAGACAGTGTGGTGGACACGACAACAAAACATTTATTACCAACACAATAGTCAGAGAAAACATTTATTACCAACACAATAGTGAGAACAAACATTTACTATCAACGCAATAGTGAGACAAAACATTTATTACCAACACAATAGTGAGACAAAACTTTTATTACCAACACAATAGTGAGACAAAATATTTATCACCGACACAATAGAGACAAAGCATTTATTACCAACACAATAGTGACACAAAACATTTATTACCAACACAATAGTGACAAAAAACATTTACTATCAACACAAAAGTGAGACAGTGTGGTGGACACGACAACAAAACATTTATTACCAACACAATAGCCAGAGAAAACATTTATTACCAACACAATAGTGAGAACAAACATTTACTATCAACGCAATAGTGAGACAAAACATTTATTTCCAACACAATAGTGAGACAAAACATTTATTACCAACACAATAGTGAGACAAAACATTTATTACCAACACAATAGTGAGACAAAACATTTATCACCGACACAATAGTGAGACAAAACATTTATAAACAACACAATAGTGAGACAAAACATTTATTACCAACACAATAGTGACACAAAACCTTTTATTACTGACACAATAGTGAGAGACAACATTTATTACCAACACAATAGAGACAAAACTTTTATTACCAACACAATAGTTAGACAAAACATTTATTACCAACACAATAGTGACACAAAACATTTATTACAAACACAATAGTGACACAAAACATTTATTACCAACACAATAGAGACACAAAACATTTATTACCAACACAATAGTGAGACAAAACATTTATTACTAACACAATAGTGACAAAAAACATTTATTACCAACACAATAGTGAGACAAAACATTTATTACCAACACAATAGTGAGACAAAACATTTATTACCAAAATAAAAGTGACACAGAACAGTTATCACCGACACAATAGAGACAAAACATTTATTAACAACACAATGGTGACACAAAACATTTATTACCAACACAATAGTGACAAAAAACATTTATTCTCAACACAAAAGTGAGACAGTGTGGTGGACACGACAACAAAACTTTTATTACCAACACAATAGTGAGACAAAACATTTATCACCGACACAATAGAGACAAAGCATTTATTACCAACACAATAGTGACACAAAACATTTATTACCAACACAATAGTGACAAAAAACATTTATTCTCAACACAAAAGTGAGACAGTGTGGTGGACACGACAACAAAACATTTATTACCAACACAATAGTCAGAGAAAACATTTATTACCAACACAATAGTGAGAAAAAACATTTTACTATCAACACAATAGTGAGACAAAACATTTATTACCAACACAATAGTGACACAAAACATTTATTACCGACACAATAGTGAGACAAAACATTTACTATCAACACAAAAGTGAGACAGTGTGGTGGACACGACAACAAAACATTTATTACCAACACAATGGTCAGAGAAAACATTTATTACCAACACAATAGTGAGACAGAACTTTTATTACCAACACAATAGTGAGAGACAACATTTATCAACGACACAATAGAGACAAAGCATTTATTACCAACACAATAGTGACACAAAACATTTATTACCACCACAATAGTGACAAAAAACATTTATTCTCAACACAAAAGTGAGACAGTGTGGTGGACACGACAACAAAACATTTATTACCAACACAATAGTCAGAGAAAACATTTATTACCAACACAATAGTGAGAAAAAACATTTTACTATCAACACAATAGTGAGACAAAACATTTATTACCAACACAATAGTGACACAAAACATTTATTACCGACACAATAGTGAGAAAAAACATTTACTATCAACACAAAAGTGAGACAGTGTGGTGGACACGACAACAAAACATTTATTACCAACACAATAGTGAGACAAAACATTTATTACTAACACAATAGCGACAAAAAACATTTATTATCAACACAATAGTGAGACAAAACATTTATTACCAACACAATAGTGAGACAAAACATTTATTACCAAAACAAAAGTGACACAGAACAGTTATCACCGACACAATAGAGACAAAACATTTATTACCAACACAATAGTGACACAAAACATTTATTACCAACACAATAGTGACAAAAAACATTTATTCTCAACACAAAAGTGAGACAGTGTGGTGGACACGACAACAAAACATTTATTACCAACACAATAGTCAGAGAAAACATTTATTACCAACACAATAGTGAGAAAAAACATTTTACTATCAACACAATAGTGAGACAAAACATTTATTACCAACACAATAGTGACACAAAACATTTATTACCGACACAATAGTGAGACAAAACATTTACTATCAACACAAAAGTGAGACAGTGTGGTGGACACGACAACAAAACATTTATTACCAACACAATGGTCAGAGAAAACATTTATTACCAACACAATAGTGAGACAGAACTTTTATTACCAACACAATAGTGAGAGACAACATTTATCACCGACACAATAGAGACAAAGCATTTATTACCAACACAATAGTGACACAAAACATTTATTACCACCACAATAGTGACAAAAAACATTTATTCTCAACACAAAAGTGAGACAGTGTGGTGGACACGACAACAAAACATTTATTACCAACACAATAGTCAGAGAAAACATTTATTACCAACACAATAGTGAGAAAAAACATTTTACTATCAACACAATGTTGAGACAAAACATTTATTACCAACACAATAGTGAGACAAAACATTTATCACCGACACAATAGAGACAAAGCATTTATTACCAACACAATAGTGACACAAAACATTTATTACCAACACAATAGTGACAAAAAACATTTACTATCAACACAAAAGTGAGACAGTGTGGTGGACACGACAACAAAACATTTATTACCAACACAATAGCCAGAGAAAACATTTATTACCAACACAATAGTGACAAAAAACCTTTTATTACCGACACAATAGTGAGAGACAACATTTATTACCAACACAATAGAGACAAAAGTTTTATTACCAACACAATAGTCAGACAAAACATTTATTACCAACACAATAGTGAGACAAAACATTTATTACCAAAACAAAAGTGACACAGAACAGTTATCACCGACACAATAGAGACAAAACATTTATTACCAACACAATAGTGACACAAAACATTTATTACCAACACAATAGTGACAAAAAACATTTATTCTCAACACAAAAGTGAGACAGTGTGGTGGACACGACAACAAAACATTTATTACCAATACAATAGTCAGAGAAAACATTTATTACCAACACAATAGTGAGAAAAAACATTTTACTATCAACACAATAGTGAGACAAAACATTTATTACCAACACAATAGTGACACAAAACATTTATTACCGACACAATAGTGAGACAAAACATTTACTATCAACACAAAAGTGAGACAGTGTGGTGGACACGACAACAAAACATTTATTACCAACACAATGGTCAGAGAAAACATTTATTACCAACACAATAGTGAGACAGAACTTTTATTACCAACACAATAGTGAGAGACAACATTTATCACCGACACAATAGAGAGAAAGCATTTATTACCAACACAATAGTGACACAAAACATTTATTACCACCACAATAGTGACAAAAAACATTTATTCTCAACACAAAAGTGAGACAGTGTGGTGGACACGACAACAAAACATTTATTACCAACACAATAGTCAGAGAAAACATTTATTACCAACACAATAGTGAGAAAAAACATTTTACTATCAACACAATAGTGAGACAAAACATTTATTACCAACACAATAGTGACACAAAACATTTATTACCGACACAATAGTGAGACAAAACATTTACTATCAACACAAAAGTGAGACAGTGTGGTGGACACGACAACAAAACATTTATTACCAACACAATAGTCAGAGAAAACATTTATTACCAACACAATAGTGAGAACAAACATTTACTATCAACGCAATAGTGAGACAAAACATTTATTACCAACACAATAGTGAGACAAAACTTTTATTACCAACACAATAGTGAGACAAAACATTTATCACCGACACAATAGAGACAAAGCATTTATTACCAACACAATAGTGACACAAAACATTTATTACCAACACAATAGTGACAAAAAACACTTACTATCAACACAAAAGTGAGACAGTGTGGTGGACACGACAACAAAACATTTATTACCAACACAATAGCCAGAGAAAACATTTATTACCAACACAATAGTGAGAACTAACATTTACTATCAACGCAATAGTGAGACAAAACATTTATTTCCAACACAATAGTGAGACAAAACATTTATTACCAACACAATAGTGAGACAAAACATTTATTACCAACACAATAGTGAGACAAAACATTTATCACCGAAACAATAGTGAGACAAAACATTTATA
Organism: Lampris incognitus; assembly: GCF_029633865.1. NCBI lineage: Eukaryota > Metazoa > Chordata > Actinopteri > Lampriformes > Lampridae > Lampris > Lampris incognitus. The sequence goes on along the minus strand of NC_079211.1, from coordinate 54,736,365 downwards.
AACAACACAATAGTGAGACAAAACATTTATTACCAACACAATAGTGACACAAAACCTTTTATTACCGACACAATAGTGAGAGACAACATTTATTACCAACACAATAGAGACAAAACTTTTATTACCAACACAATAGTCAGACAAAACATTTATTACCAACACAATAGTGACACAAAACATTTATTACAAACACAATAGTGACACAAAACATTTATTACCAACACAATAGTGACACAAAACATTTATTACCAACACAATAGTAAGACAAAACATTTATTACTAACACAATAGTGACAAAAACATTTATTACCAACACAATAGTGAGACAAAACATTTATTACCAACACAATAGTGAGACAAAACATTTATTACCAAAACAAAAGTGACACAGAACAGTTATCACCGACACAATAGAGACAAAACATGTATTACCAACACAATAGTGACACAAAACATTTATTACCAACACAATAGTGACAAAAAACATTTATTCTCAACACAAAAGTGAGACAGTGTGGTGGACACGACAACAAAACATTTATTACCAACACAATAGTCAGAGAAAACATTTATTACCAACACAATAGTGAGAAAAAACATTTTACTATCAACACAATAGTGAGACAAAACATTTATTACCAACACAATAGTGACACAAAACATTTATTACCGACACAATAGTGAGAAAAAACATTTACTATCAACACAAAAGTGAGACAGTGTGGTGGACACGACAACAAAACATTTATTACCAACACAATAGTGAGACAAAACATTTATTACTAACACAATAGCGACAAAAACATTTATTATCAACACAATAGTGACACAAAACATTTATTACCAACACAATAGTGAGACAAAACATTTATTACCAAAACAAAAGTGACACAGAACAGTTATCACCGACACAATAGAGACAAAACATTTATTACCAACACAATAGTGACACAAAACATTTATTACCAACACAATAGTGACAAAAAACATTTATTCTCAACACAAAAGTGAGACAGTGTGGTGGACACGACAACAAAACATTTATTACCAACACAATAGTCAGAGAAAACATTTATTACCAACACAATAGTGAGAAAAAACATTTTACTATCAACACAATAGTGAGACAAAACATTTATTACCAACACAATAGTGACACAAAACATTTATTACCGACACAATAGTGAGACAAAACATTTACTATCAACACAAAAGTGAGACAGTGTGGTGGACACGACAACAAAACATTTATTACCAACACAATGGTCAGAGAAAACATTTATTACCAACACAATAGTGAGACAGAACTTTTATTACCAACACAATAGTGAGAGACAACATTTATCACCGACACAATAGAGACAAAGCATTTATTACCAACACAATAGTGACACAAAACATTTATTACCACCACAATAGTGACAAAAAACATTTATTCTCAACACAAAAGTGAGACAGTGTGGTGGACACGACAACAAAACATTTATTACCAACACAATAGTCAGAGAAAACATTTATTACCAACACAATAGTGAGAAAAAACATTTTACTATCAACACAATAGTGAGACAAAACATTTATTACCAACACAGTAGTGACACAAAACATTTATTACCGACACAATAGTGAGACAAAACATTTACTATCAACACAAAAGTGAGACAGTGTGGTGGACACGACAACAAAACATTTATTACCAACACAATAGTCAGAGAAAACATTTATTACCAACACAATAGTGAGAACAAACATTTACTATCAACGCAATAGTGAGACAAAACATTTATTACCAACACAATAGTGAGACAAAACTTTTATTACCAACACAATAGTGAGACAAAATATTTATCACCGACACAATAGAGACAAAGCATTTATTACCAACACAATAGTGACACAAAACATTTATTACCAACACAATAGTGACAAAAAACATTTACTATCAACACAAAAGTGAGACAGTGTGGTGGACACGACAACAAAACATTTATTACCAACACAATAGCCAGAGAAAACATTTATTACCAACACAATAGTGAGAACAAACATTTACTATCAACGCAATAGTGAGACAAAACATTTATTTCCAACACAATAGTGAGACAAAACATTTATTACCAACACAATAGTGAGACAAAACATTTATTACCAACACAATAGTGAGACAAAACATTTATCACCGACACAATAGTGAGACAAAACATTTATAAACAACACAATAGTGAGACAAAACATTTATTACCAACACAATAGTGACACAAAACCTTTTATTACTGACACAATAGTGAGAGACAACATTTATTACCAACACAATAGAGACAAAACTTTTATTACCAACACAATAGTTAGACAAAACATTTATTACCAACACAATAGTGACACAAAACATTTATTACAAACACAATAGTGACACAAAACATTTATTACCAACACAATAGAGACACAAAACATTTATTACCAACACAATAGTGAGACAAAACATTTATTACTAACACAATAGTGACAAAAAACATTTATTACCAACACAATAGTGAGACAAAACATTTATTACCAACACAATAGTGAGACAAAACATTTATTACCAAAATAAAAGTGACACAGAACAGTTATCACCGACACAATAGAGACAAAACATTTATTAACAACACAATGGTGACACAAAACATTTATTACCAACACAATAGTGACAAAAAACATTTATTCTCAACACAAAAGTGAGACAGTGTGGTGGACACGACAACAAAACTTTTATTACCAACACAATAGTGAGACAAAACATTTATCACCGACACAATAGAGACAAAGCATTTATTACCAACACAATAGTGACACAAAACATTTATTACCAACACAATAGTGACAAAAAACATTTATTCTCAACACAAAAGTGAGACAGTGTGGTGGACACGACAACAAAACATTTATTACCAACACAATAGTCAGAGAAAACATTTATTACCAACACAATAGTGAGAAAAAACATTTTACTATCAACACAATAGTGAGACAAAACATTTATTACCAACACAATAGTGACACAAAACATTTATTACCGACACAATAGTGAGACAAAACATTTACTATCAACACAAAAGTGAGACAGTGTGGTGGACACGACAACAAAACATTTATTACCAACACAATGGTCAGAGAAAACATTTATTACCAACACAATAGTGAGACAGAACTTTTATTACCAACACAATAGTGAGAGACAACATTTATCAACGACACAATAGAGACAAAGCATTTATTACCAACACAATAGTGACACAAAACATTTATTACCACCACAATAGTGACAAAAAACATTTATTCTCAACACAAAAGTGAGACAGTGTGGTGGACACGACAACAAAACATTTATTACCAACACAATAGTCAGAGAAAACATTTATTACCAACACAATAGTGAGAAAAAACATTTTACTATCAACACAATAGTGAGACAAAACATTTATTACCAACACAATAGTGACACAAAACATTTATTACCGACACAATAGTGAGAAAAAACATTTACTATCAACACAAAAGTGAGACAGTGTGGTGGACACGACAACAAAACATTTATTACCAACACAATAGTGAGACAAAACATTTATTACTAACACAATAGCGACAAAAAACATTTATTATCAACACAATAGTGAGACAAAACATTTATTACCAACACAATAGTGAGACAAAACATTTATTACCAAAACAAAAGTGACACAGAACAGTTATCACCGACACAATAGAGACAAAACATTTATTACCAACACAATAGTGACACAAAACATTTATTACCAACACAATAGTGACAAAAAACATTTATTCTCAACACAAAAGTGAGACAGTGTGGTGGACACGACAACAAAACATTTATTACCAACACAATAGTCAGAGAAAACATTTATTACCAACACAATAGTGAGAAAAAACATTTTACTATCAACACAATAGTGAGACAAAACATTTATTACCAACACAATAGTGACACAAAACATTTATTACCGACACAATAGTGAGACAAAACATTTACTATCAACACAAAAGTGAGACAGTGTGGTGGACACGACAACAAAACATTTATTACCAACACAATGGTCAGAGAAAACATTTATTACCAACACAATAGTGAGACAGAACTTTTATTACCAACACAATAGTGAGAGACAACATTTATCACCGACACAATAGAGACAAAGCATTTATTACCAACACAATAGTGACACAAAACATTTATTACCAACACAATAGTGACACAAAACATTTATTACCGACACAATAGTGAGAAAAAACATTTACTATCAACACAAAAGTGAGACAGTGTGGTGGACACGACAACAAAACATTTATTACCAACACAATAGTGAGACAAAACATTTATTACTAACACAATAGCGACAAAAAACATTTATTATCAACACAATAGTGAGACAAAACATTTATTACCAACACAATAGTGAGACAAAACATTTATTACCAAAACAAAAGTGACACAGAACAGTTATCACCGACACAATAGAGACAAAACATTTATTACCAACACAATAGTGACACAAAACATTTATTACCAACACAATAGTGACAAAAAACATTTATTCTCAACACAAAAGTGAGACAGTGTGGTGGACACGACAACAAAACATTTATTACCAACACAATAGTCAGAGAAAACATTTATTACCAACACAATAGTGAGAAAAAACATTTTACTATCAACACAATAGTGAGACAAAACATTTATTACCAACACAATAGTGACACAAAACATTTATTACCGACACAATAGTGAGACAAAACATTTACTATCAACACAAAAGTGAGACAGTGTGGTGGACACGACAACAAAACATTTATTACCAACACAATGGTCAGAGAAAACATTTATTACCAACACAATAGTGAGACAGAACTTTTATTACCAACACAATAGTGAGAGACAACATTTATCACCGACACAATAGAGACAAAGCATTTATTACCAACACAATAGTGACACAAAACATTTATTACCACCACAATAGTGACAAAAAACATTTATTCTCAACACAAAAGTGAGACAGTGTGGTGGACACGACAACAAAACATTTATTACCAACACAATAGTCAGAGAAAACATTTATTACCAACACAATAGTGAGAAAAAACATTTTACTATCAACACAATGTTGAGACAAAACATTTATTACCAACACAATAGTGAGACAAAACATTTATCACCGACACAATAGAGACAAAGCATTTATTACCAACACAATAGTGACACAAAACATTTATTACCAACACAATAGTGACAAAAAACATTTACTATCAACACAAAAGTGAGACAGTGTGGTGGACACGACAACAAAACATTTATTACCAACACAATAGCCAGAGAAAACATTTATTACCAACACAATAGTGAGAACTAACATTTATTACCAACACAATAGTGAGACAAAACATTTATTACCACCACAATAGTGACAAAAAACCTTTTATTACCGACACAATAGTGAGAGACAACATTTATTACCAACACAATAGAGACAAAAGTTTTATTACCAACACAATAGTCAGACAAAACATTTATTACCAACACAATAGTGAGACAAAACATTTATTACCAAAACAAAAGTGACACAGAACAGTTATCACCGACACAATAGAGACAAAACATTTATTACCAACACAATAGTGACACAAAACATTTATTACCAACACAATAGTGACAAAAAACATTTATTCTCAACACAAAAGTGAGACAGTGTGGTGGACACGACAACAAAACATTTATTACCAATACAATAGTCAGAGAAAACATTTATTACCAACACAATAGTGAGAAAAAACATTTTACTATCAACACAATAGTGAGACAAAACATTTATTACCAACACAATAGTGACACAAAACATTTATTACCGACACAATAGTGAGACAAAACATTTACTATCAACACAAAAGTGAGACAGTGTGGTGGACACGACAACAAAACATTTATTACCAACACAATGGTCAGAGAAAACATTTATTACCAACACAATAGTGAGACAGAACTTTTATTACCAACACAATAGTGAGAGACAACATTTATCACCGACACAATAGAGAGAAAGCATTTATTACCAACACAATAGTGACACAAAACATTTATTACCACCACAATAGTGACAAAAAACATTTATTCTCAACACAAAAGTGAGACAGTGTGGTGGACACGACAACAAAACATTTATTACCAACACAATAGTCAGAGAAAACATTTATTACCAACACAATAGTGAGAAAAAACATTTTACTATCAACACAATAGTGAGACAAAACATTTATTACCAACACAATAGTGACACAAAACATTTATTACCGACACAATAGTGAGACAAAACATTTACTATCAACACAAAAGTGAGACAGTGTGGTGGACACGACAACAAAACATTTATTACCAACACAATAGTCAGAGAAAACATTTATTACCAACACAATAGTGAGAACAAACATTTACTATCAACGCAATAGTGAGACAAAACATTTATTACCAACACAATAGTGAGACAAAACTTTTATTTCCAACACAATAGTGAGACAAAACATTTATCACCGACACAATAGAGACAAAGCATTTATTACCAACACAATAGTGACACAAAACATTTATTACCAACACAATAGTGACAAAAAACACTTACTATCAACACAAAAGTGAGACAGTGTGGTGGACACGACAACAAAACATTTATTACCAACACAATAGCCAGAGAAAACATTTATTACCAACACAATAGTGAGAACTAACATTTACTATCAACGCAATAGTGAGACAAAACATTTATTTCCAACACAATAGTGAGACAAAACATTTATTACCAACACAATAGTGAGACAAAACATTTATTACCAACACAATAGTGAGACAAAACATTTATCACCGAAACAATAGTGAGACAAAACATTTATAAACAACACAATAGTGAGACAAAACATTTATTACCAACACAATAGTGACACAAAACCTTTTATTACCGACACAATAGTGAGAGACAACATTTATTACCAACACAATAGAGACAAAACTTTTATTACCAACACAATAGTCAGACAAAACATTTATTACCAACACAATAGTGACACAAAACATTTATTACAAACACAATAGTGACACAAAACATTTATTACCAACACAATAGTGACACAAAACATTTATTACCAACACAATAGTAAGACAAAACATTTATTACTAACACAATAGTGACAAAAAACATTTATTACCAACACAATAGTGAGACAAAACATTTATTACCAACACAATAGTGAGACAAAACATTTATTACCAAAACAAAAGTGACACAGAACAGTTATCACCGACACAATAGAGACAAAACATGTATTACCAACACAATAGTGACACAAAACATTTATTACCAACACAATAGTGACAAAAAACATTTATTCTCAACACAAAAGTGAGACAGTGTGGTGGACACGACAACAAAACATTTATTACCAACACAATAGTCAGAGAAAACATTTATTACCAACACAATAGTGAGAAAAAACATTTTACTATCAACACAATAGTGAGACAAAACATTTATTACCAACACAATAGTGACACAAAACATTTATTACCGACACAATAGTGAGACAAAACATTTACTATCAACACAAAAGTGAGACAGTGTGGTGGACACGACAACAAAACATTTATTACCAACACAATAGTCAGAGAAAACATTTATTACCAACACAATAGTGAGAACAAACATTTACTATCAACGCAATAGTGAGACAAAACATTTATTACCAACACAATAGTGAGACAAAACTTTTATTACCAACACAATAGTGAGACAAAACATTTATCACCGACACAATAGAGACAAAGCATTTATTACCAACACAATAGTGACACAAAACATTTATTACCAACACAATAGTGACAAAAAACATTTATTCTCAACACAAAAGTGAGACAGTGTGGTGGACACGACAACAAAACATTTATTACCAACACAATAGTCAGAGAAAACATTTATTACCAACACAATAGTGAGAAAAAACATTTACTATCAACACAATAGTGAGACAAAACATTTATTACCAACACAATAGTGACACAAAACATTTATTACCGACACAATAGTGAGACAAAACATTTACTATCAACACAAAAGTGAGACAGTGTGGTGGACACGACAACAAAACATTTATTACCAACACAATAGTCAGAGAAAACATTTATTACAAAAAAAATAGTGAGACAGAACTTTTATTACCAACACAATAGTGAGAGACAACATTTATCACCGACACAATATAGACAAAGGATTTATTACCAACACAATAGTGACACAAAACATTTATTACCAACACAATAGTGAGAAAAAACATTTACTCTCAACACAAAAGTGAGACAGTGTGGTGGACACGACAACAAAACATTTATTACCAACACAATAGTCAGAGAAAACATTTATTACCAACACAATAGTGACACAAAACATTTATTACCAACGCAAAAGCGACACAAAACATTTACTCTCAACACAAAAGTGAGACAGTGTGGTGGACACGACAACTAAACATTTATTACCAACACAATAGTCAGAGAGAACATTTATTACCAACACAATAGTGACACAAAACATTTATTACCGACACAATAGTGAGACAAAACATTTACTATCAACACAAAAGTGAGACAGTGTGGTGGACACGACAACAAAACATTTATTACCAACACAATAGTCAGAGAAAACATTTATTACCAACACAATAGTGAAAAAAACCATTTACTATCAACGTAATAGTGAGACAAAACATTTATTACCAACACAATAGTGAGACAAAACATTTATTACCAACACAATAGTAAGACAAAACATTTATTACCAACACAATAGTGAGACAAAACATTTATTACCAACACAATAGTGAGACAAAACATTTATTACCAACACAATAGTGAGACAAAACATTTATCACCGACACAATAGTGAGACAAAACATTTATAAACAACACAATAGTGAGACAAAACATTTATTACCAACACAATAGTGACACAAAACCTTTTATTACCGACACAATAGTGAGAGACAACATTTATTACCAACACAATAGAGACAAAACTTTTATTACCAACACAATAGTCAGACAAAACATTTATTACCAACACAATAGTGACACAAAACATTTATTACAAACACAATAGTGACACAAAACATTTATTACCAACACAATAGTGACACAAAACATTTATTACCAACACAATAGTGAGACAAAACATTTATTACTAACACAATAGTGACAAAAAACATTTATTACCAACACAATAGTGAGACAAAACATTTATTACCAACACAATAGTGAGACAAAACATTTATTACCAAAACAAAAGTGACACAGAACAGTTATCACCGACACAATAGAGACAAAACATTTATTACCAACACAATAGTGACACAAAACATTTATTACCAACACAATAGTGACAAAAAACATTTATTCTCAACACAAAAGTGAGACAGTGTGGTGGACACGACAACAAAACATTTATTACCAACACAATAGTCAGAGAAAACATTTATTACCAACACAATAGTGAGAAAAAACATTTTACTATCAACACAATAGTGAGACAAAACATTTATTACCAACACAATAGTGACACAAAACATTTATTACCGACACAATAGTGAGACAAAACATTTACTATCAACACAAAAGTGAGACAGTGTGGTGGACACGACAACAAAACATTTATTACCAACACAATAGTCAGAGAAAACATTTATTACCAACACAATAGTGAGAACAAACATTTACTATCAACGCAATAGTGAGACAAAACATTTATTACCAACACAATAGTGAGACAAAACTTTTATTACCAACACAATAGTGAGACAAAACATTTATCACCGACACAATAGAGACAAAGCATTTATTACCAACACAATAGTGACACAAAACATTTATTACCAACACAATAGTGACAAAAAACATTTATTCTCAACACAAAAGTGAGACAGTGTGGTGGACACGACAACAAAACATTTATTACCAACACAATAGTCAGAGAAAACATTTATTACCAACACAATAGTGAGAAAAAACATTTACTATCAACACAATAGTGAGACAAAACATTTATTACCAACACAATAGTGACACAAAACATTTATTACCGACACAATAGTGAGACAAAACATTTACTATCAACACAAAAGTGAGACATTGTGGTGGACACGACAACAAAACATTTATTACCAACACAATAGTCAGAGAAAACATTTATTACAAAAAAAATAGTGAGACAGAACTTTTATTACCAACACAATAGTGAGAGACAACATTTATCACCGACACAATATAGACAAAGGATTTATTACCAACACAATAGTGACACAAAACATTTATTACCAACACAATAGTGAGAAAAAACATTTACTCTCAACACAAAAGTGAGACAGTGTGGTGGACACGACAACAAAACATTTATTACCAACACAATAGTCAGAGAAAACATTTATTACCAACACAATAGTGACACAAAACATTTATTACCAACGCAAAAGCGACACAAAACAGTTACTCTCAACACAAAAGTGAGACAGTGTGGTGGACACGACAACTAAACATTTATTACCAACACAATAGTCAGAGAGAACATTTATTACCAACACAATAGTGACACAAAACATTTATTACCGACACAATAGTGAGACAAAACATTTACTATCAACACAAAAGTGAGACAGTGTGGTGGACACGACAACAAAACATTTATTACCAACACAATAGTCAGAGAAAACATTTATTACCAACACAATAGTGAAAAAAACCATTTACTATCAACGTAATAGTGAGACAAAACATTTATTACCAACACAATAGTGAGACAAAACATTTATTACCAACACAATAGTAAGACAAAACATTTATTACAAACACAATAGTGAGACAAAACATTTATTACCGACACAATAGTAAGACAAAACATTTATTACCAACACAATAGTGAGACAAAACATTTATTACCAAAACAAAAGTGACAAAAAACATTTATTCTCAACACAAAAGTGAGACAGTGTGGTGGACACGACAACAAAACATTTATTACCAACACAATAGTGAGACAAAACATTTATTACCAACACAATAGTGAAAAAAACCATTTACTATCAACACAATAGTGAGACAAAACATTTATTACCAACACAATAGTGACACAAAACATTTATTACCGACACAATAGTGAGACAAAACATTTACTATCAACAAAAAAGTGAGACAGTGTGGTGGACACGAAAACAAAACATTTATTACCAACACAATGGTCAGAGAAAACATTTATTACCAACACAATAGTGAGACAGAACTTTTATTACCAACACAATAGTGAGAGACAACATTTATCACCGACACAATAGAGACAAAGCATTTATTACCAACACAATAGTGACACAAAACATTTATTACCAACACAATAGTGACAAAAAACATTTATTCTCAACACAAAAGTGAGACAGTGTGGTGGACACGACAACAAAACATTTATTACCAACACAATAGTCAGAGAAAACATTTGTTACCAACACAATAGTGAGAAAAAACATTTTACTATCAACACAATAGTGAGACAAAACATTTATTACCAGCACAATAGTGACACAAAACATTTATTACCGACACAATAGTGAGACAAAACATTTACTATCAACACAAAAGTGAGACAGTGTGGTGGACACGACAACAAAACATTTATTACCAACACAATAGTCAGAGAAAACATTTATTACCAACACAATAGTGAGAACAAACATTTACTATCAACGCAATAGTGAGACAAAACATTTATTACCAACACAATAGTGAGACAAAACTTTTATTACCAACACAATAGTGAGACAAAACATTTATCACCGACACAATAGAGACAAAGCATTTATTTCCAACACAATAGTGACACAAAACATTTATTACCAACACAATAGTGACAAAAAACATTTACTATCAACACAAAAGTGAGACAGTGTGGTGGACACGACAACAAAACATTTATTACCAACACAATAGCCAGAGAAAACATTTATTACCAACACAATAGTGAGAACTAACATTTATTACCAACACAATAGTGAGACAAAACATTTATTACCACCACAATAGTGACAAAAAACCTTTTATTACCGACACAATAGTGAGAGACAACATTTATTACCAACACAATAGAGACAAAAGTTTTATTACCAACACAATAGTCAGACAAAACATTTATTACCAACACAATAGTGAGACAAAACATTTATTACCAAAACAAAAGTGACACAGAACAGTTATCACCGACACAATAGAGACAAAACATTTATTACCAACACAATAGTGACACAAAACATTTATTACCAACACAATAGTGACAAAAAACATTTATTCTCAACACAAAAGTGAGACAGTGTGGTGGACACGACAACAAAACATTTATTACCAACACAATAGTCAGAGAAAACATTTATTACCAACACAATAGTGAGAAAAAACATTTTACTATCAACACAATAGTGAGACAAAACATTTATTACCAACACAATAGTGACACAAAACATTTATTACCGACACAATAGTGAGACAAAACATTTACTATCAACACAAAAGTGAGACAAAACATTTATTACCAACACAATAGTGAGACAAAACATTTATTACCAACACAATAGTAAGACAAAACATTTATTATCAACACAATAGTGAGACAAAACATTTATTACCGACACAATAGTAAGACAAAACATTTATTACCAACACAATAGTGAGACAAAACATTTATTACCAAAACAAAAGTGACACAGAACAGTTATCACCGACACAATAGAGACAAAACATGTATTACCAACACAATAGTGACACAAAACATTTATTACCAACACAATAGTGACAAAAAACATTTATTCTCAACACAAAAGTGAGACAGTGTGGTGGACACGACAACAAAACATTTATTACCAACACAATAGTCAGAGAAAACATTTATTACCAACACAATAGTGAGAAAAAACATTTTACTATCAACACAATAGTGAGACAAAACATTTATTACCAACACAATAGTGACACAAAACATTTATTACCGACACAATAGTGAGACAAAACATTTACTATCAACACAAAAGTGAGACAGTGTGGTGGACACGACAACAAAACATTTATTACCAACACAATGGTCAGAGAAAACATTTATTACCAACACAATAGTGAGACAGAACTTTTATTACCAACACAATAGTGAGAGACAACATTTATCACCAACACAATAGAGACAAAGCATGTATTACCAACACAATAGTGACACAAAACATTTATTACCAACACAATAGTGACAAAAAACATTTATTCTCAACACAAAAGTGAGACAGTGTGGTGGACACGACAACAAAACATTTATTACCAACACAATAGTCAGAGAAAACATTTGTTACCAACACAATAGTGAGAAAAAACATTTTACTATCAACACAATAGTGAGACAAAACATTTATTACCAACACAATAGTGACACAAAACATTTATTACCGACACAATAGTGAGACAAAACATTTACTATCAACACAAAAGTGAGACAGTGTGGTGGACACGACAACAAAACATTTATTACCAACACAATAGTCAGAGAAAACATTTATTACCAACACAATAGTGAGAACAAACATTTACTATCAACGCAATAGTGAGACAAAACATTTATTACCAACACAATAGTGAGACAAAACTTTTATTACCAACACAATAGTGAGACAAAACATTTATCACCGACACAATAGAGACAAAGCATTTATTACCAACACAATAGTGACACAAAACATTTATTACCAACACAATAGTGACAAAAAACATTTACTATCAACACAAAAGTGAGACAGTGTGGTGGACACGACAACAAAACATTTATTACCAACACAATAGCCAGAGAAAACATTTATTACCAACACAATAGTGAGAACTAACATTTATTACCAACACAATAGTGAGACAAAACATTTATTACCACCACAATAGTGACAAAAAACATTTTATTACCGACACAATAGTGAGAGACAACATTTATTACCAACACAATAGAGACAAAAGTTTTATTACCAACACAATAGTCAGACAAAACATTTATTACCAACACAATAGTGAGACAAAACATTTATTACCAAAACAAAAGTGACACAGAACAGTTATCACCAACACAATAGAGACAAAACATTTATTACCAACACAATAGTGACACAAAACATTTATTACCAACACAATAGTGACAAAAAACATTTATTCTCAACACAAAAGTGAGACAGTGTGGTGGACACGACAACAAAACATTTATTACCAACACAATAGTCAGAGAAAACATTTATTACCAACACAATAGTGAGAAAAAACATTTTACTATCAACACAATAGTGAGACAAAACATTTATTACCAACACAATAGTGACACAAAACATTTATTACTGACACAATAGTGAGACAAAACATTTACTATCAACACAAAAGTGAGACAGTGTGGTGGACACGACAACAAAACATTTATTACCAACACAATGGTCAGAGAAAACATTTATTACCAACACAATAGTGAGACAGAACTTTTATTACCAACACAATAGTGAGAGACAACATTTATCACCGACACAATAGAGACAAAGCATTTATTACCAACACAATAGTGACACAAAACATTTATTACCACCACAATAGTGACAAAAAACATTTATTCTCAACACAAAAGTGAGACAGTGTGGTGGACACGACAACAAAACATTTATTACCAACACAATAGTCAGAGAAAACATTTATTACCAACACAATAGTGAGAAAAAACATTTTACTATCAACACAATAGTGAGACAAAACATTTATTACCAACACAATAGTGACACAAAACATTTATTACCGACACAATAGTGAGACAAAACATTTACTATCAACACAAAAGTGAGACAGTGTGGTGGACACGACAACAAAACATTTATTACCAACACAATAGTCAGAGAAAACATTTATTACCAACACAATAGTGAGAACAAACATTTACTATCAACGCAATAGTGAGACAAAACATTTATTACCAACACAATAGTGAGACAAAACTTTTATTACCAACACAATAGTGAGACAAAACATTTATCACCGACACAATAGAGACAAAGCATTTATTACCAACACAATAGTGACACAAAACATTTATTACCAACACAATAGTGACAAAAAACATTTACTATCAACACAAAAGTGAGACAGTGTGGTGGACACGACAACAAAACATTTATTACCAACACAATAGCCAGAGAAAACATTTATTACCAACACAATAGTGAGAACTAACATTTATTACCAACACAATAGTGAGACAAAACATTTATTACCACCACAATAGTGACAAAAAACCTTTTATTACCGACACAATAGTGAGAGACAACATTTATTACCAACACAATAGAGACAAAAGTTTTATTACCAACACAATAGTCAGACAAAACATTTATTACCAACACAATAGTGAGACAAAACATTTATTACCAAAACAAAAGTGACACAGAACAGTTATCACCGACACAATAGAGACAAAACATTTATTACCAACACAATAGTGACACAAAACATTTATTACCAACACAATAGTGACAAAAAACATTTATTCTCAACACAAAAGTGAGACAGTGTGGTGGACACGACAACAAAACATTTATTACCAACACAATAGTCAGAGAAAACATTTATTACCAACACAATAGTGAGAAAAAACATTTTACTATCAACACAATAGTGAGACAAAACATTTATTACCAACACAATAGTGACACAAAACATTTATTACCGACACAATAGTGAGACAAAACATTTACTATCAACACAAAAGTGAGACAAAACATTTATTACCAACACAATAGTGAGACAAAACATTTATTACCAACACAATAGTAAGACAAAACATTTATTATCAACACAATAGTGAGACAAAACATTTATTACCGACACAATAGTAAGACAAAACATTTATTACCAACACAATAGTGAGACAAAACATTTATTACCAAAACAAAAGTGACACAGAACAGTTATCACCGACACAATAGAGACAAAACATGTATTACCAACACAATAGTGACACAAAACATTTATTACCAACACAATAGTGACAAAAAACATTTATTCTCAACACAAAAGTGAGACAGTGTGGTGGACACGACAACAAAACATTTATTACCAACACAATAGTCAGAGAAAACATTTATTACCAACACAATAGTGAGAAAAAACATTTTACTATCAACACAATAGTGAGACAAAACATTTATTACCAACACAATAGTGACACAAAACATTTATTACCGACACAATAGTGAGACAAAACATTTACTATCAACACAAAAGTGAGACAGTGTGGTGGACACGACAACAAAACATTTATTACCAACACAATGGTCAGAGAAAACATTTATTACCAACACAATAGTGAGACAGAACTTTTATTACCAACACAATAGTGAGAGACAACATTTATCACCAACACAATAGAGACAAAGCATTTATTACCAACACAATAGTGACACAAAACATTTATTCTCAACACAAAAGTGAGACAGTGTGGTGGACACGACAACAAAACATTTATTACCAACACAATAGTCAGAGAAAACATTTGTTACCAACACAATAGTGAGAAAAAACATTTTACTATCAACACAATAGTGAGACAAAACATTTATTACCAACACAATAGTGACACAAAACATTTATTACCGACACAATAGTGAGACAAAACATTTACTATCAACACAAAAGTGAGACAGTGTGGTGGACACGACAACAAAACATTTATTACCAACACAATAGTCAGAGAAAACATTTATTACCAACACAATAGTGAGAACAAACATTTACTATCAACGCAATAGTGAGACAAAACATTTATTACCAACACAATAGTGAGACAAAACTTTTATTACCAACACAATAGTGAGACAAAACATTTATCACCGACACAATAGAGACAAAGCATTTATTACCAACACAATAGTGACACAAAACATTTATTACCAACACAATAGTGACAAAAAACATTTACTATCAACACAAAAGTGAGACAGTGTGGTGGACACGACAACAAAACATTTATTACCAACACAATAGCCAGAGAAAACATTTATTACCAACACAATAGTGAGAACTAACATTTATTACCAACACAATAGTGAGACAAAACATTTATTACCACCACAATAGTGACAAAAAACCTTTTATTACCGACACAATAGTGAGAGACAACATTTATTACCAACACAATAGAGACAAAAGTTTTATTACCAACACAATAGTCAGACAAAACATTTATTACCAACACAATAGTGAGACAAAACATTTATTACCAAAACAAAAGTGACACAGAACAGTTATCACCAACACAATAGAGACAAAACATTTATTACCAACACAATAGTGACACAAAACATTTATTACCAACACAATAGTGACAAAAAACATTTATTCTCAACACAAAAGTGAGACAGTGTGGTGGACACGACAACAAAACATTTATTACCAACACAATAGTCAGAGAAAACATTTATTACCAACACAATAGTGAGAAAAAACATTTTACTATCAACACAATAGTGAGACAAAACATTTATTACCAACACAATAGTGACACAAAACATTTATTACTGACACAATAGTGAGACAAAACATTTACTATCAACACAAAAGTGAGACAGTGTGGTGGACACGACAACAAAACATTTATTACCAACACAATGGTCAGAGAAAACATTTATTACCAACACAATAGTGAGACAGAACTTTTATTACCAACACAATAGTGAGAGACAACATTTATCACCGACACAATAGAGACAAAGCATTTATTACCAACACAATAGTGACACAAAACATTTATTACCACCACAATAGTGACAAAAAACATTTATTCTCAACACAAAAGTGAGACAGTGTGGTGGACACGACAACAAAACATTTATTACCAACACAATAGTCAGAGAAAACATTTATTACCAACACAATAGTGAGAAAAAACATTTTACTATCAACACAATAGTGAGACAAAACATTTATTACCAACACAATAGTGACACAAAACATTTATTACCGACACAATAGTGAGACAAAACATTTACTATCAACACAAAAGTGAGACAGTGTGGTGGACACGACAACAAAACATTTATTACCAACACAATAGTCAGAGAAAACATTTATTACCAACACAATAGTGAGAACAAACATTTACTATCAACGCAATAGTGAGACAAAACATTTATTACCAACACAATAGTGAGACAAAACTTTTATTACCAACACAATAGTGAGACAAAACATTTATCACCGACACAATAGAGACAAAGCATTTATTACCAACACAATAGTGACACAAAACATTTATTACCAACACAATAGTGACAAAAAACATTTACTATCAACACAAAAGTGAGACAGTGTGGTGGACACGACAACAAAACATTTATTACCAACACAATAGCCAGAGAAAACATTTATACCAACACAATAGTGAGAACAAACATTTACTATCAACGCAATAGTGAGACAAAACATTTATTTCTAACACAATAGTGAGACAAAACATTTATTACCAACACAATAGTGAGACAAAACATTTATTACCAACACAATAGTGAGACAAAACATTTATCACCGACACAATAGTGAGACAAAACATTTATAAACAATACAATAGTGAGACAAAACATTTATTACCAACACAATAGTGACACAAAACCTTTTATTACCGACACAATAGTGAGAGACAACATTTATTACCAACACAATAGAGACAAAACTTTTATTACCAACACAATAGTCAGACAAAACATCTATTACCAACACAATAGTGACACAAAACATTTATTACAAACACAATAGTGACACAAAACATTTATTACCAACACAATAGTGACACAAAACATTTATTACCAACACAATAGTGAGACAAAACATTTATTACTAACACAATAGTGACAAAAAAACATTTACTATCAACACAAAAGTGAGACAGTGTGGTGGACACGACAACAAAACATTTATTACCAACACAATAGCCAGAGAAAACATTTATTACCAACACAATAGTGAGAACTAACATTTATTACCAACACAATAGTGAGACAAAACATTTATTACCACCACAATAGTGACAAAAAACCTTTTATTACCGACACAATAGTGAGAGACAACATTTATTACCAACACAATAGAGACAAAAGTTTTATTACCAACACAATAGTCAGACAAAACATTTATTACCAACACAATAGTGAGACAAAACATTTATTACCAAAACAAAAGTGACACAGAACAGTTATCACCGACACAATAGAGACAAAACATTTATTACCAACACAATAGTGACACAAAACATTTTTTACCAACACGATAGTGACAAAAAACATTTATTCTCAACACAAAAGTGAGACAGTGTGGTGGACACGACAACAAAACATTTATTACCAACACAATAGTCAGAGAAAACATTTATTACCAACACAATAGTGAGAAAAAACATTTTACTATCAACACAATAGTGAGACAAAACATTTATTACCAACACAATAGTGACACAAAACATTTATTACCGACACAATAGTGAGACAAAACATTTACTATCAACACAAAAGTGAGACAAAACATTTATTACCAACACAATAGTGAGACAAAACATTTATTACCAACACAATAGTAAGACAAAACATTTATTATCAACACAATAGTGAGACAAAACATTTATTACCGACACAATAGTAAGACAAAACATTTATTACCAACACAATAGTGAGACAAAACATTTATTACCAAAACAAAAGTGACACAGAACAGTTATCACCGACACAATAGAGACAAAACATGTATTACCAACACAATAGTGACACAAAACATTTATTACCAACACAATAGTGACAAAAAACATTTATTCTCAACACAAAAGTGAGACAGTGTGGTGGACACGACAACAAAACATTTATTACCAACACAATAGTCAGAGAAAACATTTATTACCAACACAATAGTGAGAAAAAACATTTTACTATCAACACAATAGTGAGACAAAACATTTATTACCAACACAATAGTGACACAAAACATTTATTACCGACACAATAGTGAGACAAAACATTTACTATCAACACAAAAGTGAGACAGTGTGGTGGACACGACAACAAAACATTTATTACCAACACAATGGTCAGAGAAAACATTTATTACCAACACAATAGTGAGACAGAACTTTTATTACCAACACAATAGTGAGAGACAACATTTATCACCAACACAATAGAGACAAAGCATTTATTACCAACACAATAGTGACACAAAACATTTATTACCAACACAATAGTGACAAAAAACATTTATTCTCAACACAAAAGTGAGACAGTGTGTTGGACACGACAACAAAACATTTATTACCAACACAAGAGTCAGAGAAAACATTTGTTACCAACACAATAGTGAGAAAAAACATTTTACTATCAACACAATAGTGAGACAAAACATTTATTACCAACACAATAGTGACACAAAACATTTATTACCGACACAATAGTGAGACAAAACATTTACTATCAACACAAAAGTGAGACAGTGTGGTGGACACGACAACAAAACATTTATTACCAACACAATAGTCAGAGAAAACATTTATTACCAACACAATAGTGAGAACAAACATTTACTATCAACGCAATAGTGAGACAAAACATTTATTACCAACACAATAGTGAGACAAAACTTTTATTACCAACACAATAGTGAGACAAAACATTTATCACCGACACAATAGAGACAAAGCATTTATTACCAACACAATAGTGACACAAAACATTTATTACCAACACAATAGTGACAAAAAACATTTACTATCAACACAAAAGTGAGACAGTGTGGTGGACACGACAACAAAACATTTATTACCAACACAATAGCCAGAGAAAACATTTATTACCAACACAATAGTGAGAACTAACATTTATTACCAACACAATAGTGAGACAAAACATTTATTACCACCACAATAGTGACAAAAAACCTTTTATTACCGACACAATAGTGAGAGACAACATTTATTACCAACACAATAGAGACAAAAGTTTTATTACCAACACAATAGTCAGACAAAACATTTATTACCAACACAATAGTGAGACAAAACATTTATTACCAAAACAAAAGTGACACAGAACAGTTATCACCAACACAATAGAGACAAAACATTTATTACCAACACAATAGTGACACAAAACATTTATTACCAACACAATAGTGACAAAAAACATTTATTCTCAACACAAAAGTGAGACAGTGTGGTGGACACGACAACAAAACATTTATTACCAACACAATAGTCAGAGAAAACATTTATTACCAACACAATAGTGAGAAAAACATTTTACTATCAACACAATAGTGAGACAAAACATTTATTACCAACACAATAGTGACACAAAACATTTATTACCGACACAATAGTGAGACAAAACATTTACTATCAACACAAAAGTGAGACAGTGTGGTGGACACGACAACAAAACATTTATTACCAACACAATGGTCAGAGAAAACATTTATTACCAACACAATAGTGAGACAGAACTTTTATTACCAACACAATAGTGAGAGACAACATTTATCACCGACACAATAGAGACAAAGCATTTATTACCAACACAATAGTGACACAAAACATTTATTACCACCACAATAGTGACAAAAAACATTTATTCTCAACACAAAAGTGAGACAGTGTGGTGGACACGACAACAAAACATTTATTACCAACACAATAGTCAGAGAAAACATTTATTACCAACACAATAGTGAGAAAAAACATTTTACTATCAACACAATAGTGAGACAAAACATTTATTACCAACACAATAGTGACACAAAACATTTATTACCGACACAATAGTGAGACAAAACATTTACTATCAACACAAAAGTGAGACAGTGTGGTGGACACGACAACAAAACATTTATTACCAACACAATAGTCAGAGAAAACATTTATTACCAACACAATAGTGAGAACAAACATTTACTATCAACGCAATAGTGAGACAAAACATTTATTACCAACACAATAGTGAGACAAAACTTTTATTACCAACACAATAGTGAGACAAAACATTTATCACCGACACAATAGAGACAAAGCATTTATTACCAACACAATAGTGACACAAAACATTTATTACCAACACAATAGTGACAAAAAACATTTACTATCAACACAAAAGTGAGACAGTGTGGTGGACACGACAACAAAACATTTATTACCAACACAATAGCCAGAGAAAACATTTATACCAACACAATAGTGAGAACAAACATTTACTATCAACGCAATAGTGAGACAAAACATTTATTTCTAACACAATAGTGAGACAAAACATTTATTACCAACACAATAGTGAGACAAAACATTTATTACCAACACAATAGTGAGACAAAACATTTATCACCGACACAATAGTGAGACAAAACATTTATAAACAACACAATAGTGAGACAAAACATTTATTACCAACACAATAGTGACACAAAACCTTTTATTACCGACACAATAGTGAGAGACAACATTTATTACCAACACAATAGAGACAAAACTTTTATTACCAACACAATAGTCAGACAAAACATTTATTACCAACACAATAGTGACACAAAACATTTATTACAAACACAATAGTGACACAAAACATTTATTACCAACACAATAGTGACACAAAACATTTATTACCAACACAATAGTGAGACAAAACATTTATTACTAACACAATAGTGACAAAAAACATTTATTACCAACACAATAGTGAGACAAAACATTTATTACCAACACAATAGTGAGACAAAACATTTATTACCAAAACAAAAGTGACACAGAACAGTTATCACCGACACAATAGAGACAAAACATTTATTACCAACACAATAGTGACACAAAACATTTATTACCAACACAATAGTGACAAAAAACATTTATTCTCAACACAAAAGTGAGACAGTGTGGTGGACACGACAACAAAACATTTATTACCAACACAATAGTCAGAGAAAACATTTATTACCAACACAATAGTGAGAAAAAACATTTTACTATCAACACAATAGTGAGACAAAACATTTATTACCAACACAATAGTGACACAAAACATTTATTACCGACACAATAGTGAGACAAAACATTTACTATCAACACAAAAGTGAGACAGTGTGGTGGACACGACAACAAAACATTTATTACCAACACAATGGTCAGAGAAAACATTTATTACCAACACAATAGTGAGACAGAACTTTTATTACCAACACAATAGTGAGAGACAACATTTATCACCGACACAATATAGACAAAGGATTTATTACCAACACAATAGTGACACAAAACATTTATTACCAACACAATAGTGAGAAAAAACATTTACTCTCAACACAAAAGTGAGACAGTGTGGTGGACACGACAACAAAACATTTATTACCAACACAATAGTCAGAGAAAACATTTATTACCAACACAATAGTGACACAAAACATTTATTACCAACGCAAAAGCGACACAAAACAGTTACTCTCAACACAAAAGTGAGACAGTGTGGTGGACACGACAACTAAACATTTATTACCAACACAATAGTCAGAGAGAACATTTATTACCAACACAATAGTGACACAAAACATTTATTACCGACACAATAGTGAGACAAAACATTTACTATCAACACAAAAGTGAGACAGTGTGGTGGACACGACAACAAAACATTTATTACCAACACAATAGTCAGAGAAAACATTTATTACCAACACAATAGTGAAAAAAACCATTTACTATCAACGTAATAGTGAGACAAAACATTTATTACCAACACAATAGTGAGACAAAACATTTATTACCAACACAATAGTAAGACAAAACATTTATTACAAACACAATAGTGAGACAAAACATTTATTACCGACACAATAGTAAGACAAAACATTTATTACCAACACAATAGTGAGACAAAACATTTATTACCAAAACAAAAGTGACAAAAAACATTTATTCTCAACACAAAAGTGAGACAGTGTGGTGGACACGACAACAAAACATTTATTACCAACACAATAGTGAGACAAAACATTTATTACCAACACAATAGTGAAAAAAACCATTTACTATCAACACAATAGTGATACAAAACATTTATTACCAACACAATAGTGACACAAAACATTTATTACCGACACAATAGTGAGACAAAACATTTACTATCAACACAAAAGTGAGACAGTGTGGTGGACACGAAAACAAAACATTTATTACCAACACAATGGTCAGAGAAAACATTTATTACCAACACAATAGTGAGACAGAACTTTTATTACCAACACAATAGTGAGAGACAACATTTATCACCGACACAATAGAGACAAAGCATTTATTACCAACACAATAGTGACACAAAACATTTATTACCAACACAATAGTGACAAAAAACATTTATTCTCAACACAAAAGTGAGACAGTGTGGTGGACACGACAACAAAACATTTATTACCAACACAATAGTCAGAGAAAACATTTGTTACCAACACAATAGTGAGAAAAAACATTTTACTATCAACACAATAGTGAGACAAAACATTTATTACCAGCACAATAGTGACACAAAACATTTATTACCGACACAATAGTGAGACAAAACATTTACTATCAACACAAAAGTGAGACAGTGTGGTGGACACGACAACAAAACATTTATTACCAACACAATAGTCAGAGAAAACATTTATTACCAACACAATAGTGAGAACAAACATTTACTATCAACGCAATAGTGAGACAAAACATTTATTACCAACACAATAGTGAGACAAAACTTTTATTACCAACACAATAGTGAGACAAAACATTTATCACCGACACAATAGAGACAAAGCATTTATTTCCAACACAATAGTGACACAAAACATTTATTACCAACACAATAGTGACAAAAAACATTTACTATCAACACAAAAGTGAGACAGTGTGGTGGACACGACAACAAAACATTTATTACCAACACAATAGCCAGAGAAAACATTTATTACCAACACAATAGTGAGAACTAACATTTATTACCAACACAATAGTGAGACAAAACATTTATTACCACCACAATAGTGACAAAAAACCTTTTATTACCGACACAATAGTGAGAGACAACAATTATTACCAACACAATAGAGACAAAAGTTTTATTACCAACACAATAGTCAGACAAAACATTTATTACCAACACAATAGTGAGACAAAACATTTATTACCAAAACAAAAGTGACACAGAACAGTTATCACCGACACAATAGAGACCAAACATTTATTACCAACACAATAGTGACACAAAACATTTATTACCAACACAATAGTGACAAAAAACATTTATTCTCAACACAAAAGTGAGACAGTGTGGTGGACACGACAACAAAACATTTATTACCAACACAATAGTCAGAGAAAACATTTATTACAAAAAAAAATAGTGAGACAGAACTTTTATTACCAACACAATAGTGAGAGACAACATTTATCACCAACACAATATAGACAAAGGATTTATTACCAACACAATAGTGACACAAAACATTTATTACCAACACAATAGTGAGAAAAAACATTTACTCTCAACACAAAAGTGAGACAGTGTGGTGGACACGACAACAAAACATTTATTACCAACACAATAGTCTGAGAAAACATTTATTACCAACACAATAGTGACACAAAACATTTATTACCAACGCAAAAGCGACACAAAACATTTACTCTCAACACAAAAGTGAGACAGTGTGGTGGACACGACAACTAAACATTTATTACCAACACAATAGTCAGAGAGAACATTTATTACCAACACAATAGTGACACAAAACATTTATTACCGACACAATAGTGAGACAAAACATTTACTATCAACACAAAAGTGAGACAGTGTGGTGGACACGACAACAAAACATTTATTACCAACACAATAGTCAGAGAAAACATTTATTACCAACACAATAGTGAAAAAAACCATTTACTATCAACGTAATAGTGAGACAAAACATTTATTACCAACACAATAGTGAGACAAAACATTTATTACCAACACAATAGTAAGACAAAACATTTATTACCAACACAATAGTGAGACAAAACATTTATTACCGACACAATAGTAAGACAAAACATTTATTACCAACACAATAGTGAGACAAAACATTTATTACCAAAACAAAAGTGACACAGAACAGTTATCACCGACACAATAGAGACAAAACATGTATTACCAACACAATAGTGACACAAAACATTTATTACCAACACAATAGTGACAAAAAACATTTATTCTCAACACAAAAGTGAGACAGTGTGGTGGACACGACAACAAAACATTTATTACCAACACAATAGTCAGAGAAAACATTTATTACCAACACAATAGTGAGAAAAAACATTTTACTATCAACACAATAGTGAGACAAAACATTTATTACCAACACAATAGTGACACAAAACATTTATTACCGACACAATAGTGAGACAAAACATTTACTATCAACACAAAAGTGAGACAGTGTGGTGGACACGACAACAAAACATTTATTACCAACACAATGGTCAGAGAAAACATTTATTACCAACACAATAGTGAGACAGAACTTTTATTACCAACACAATAGTGAGAGACAACATTTATCACCGACACAATAGAGACAAAGCATTTATTACCAACACAATAGTGACACAAAACATTTATTACCAACACAATAGTGACAAAAAACATTTATTCTCAACACAAAAGTGAGACAGTGTGGTGGACACGACAACAAAACATTTATTACCAACACAATAGTCAGAGAAAACATTTGTTACCAACACAATAGTGAGAAAAAACATTTTACTATCAACACAATAGTGAGACAAAACATTTATTACCAACACAATAGTGACACAAAACATTTATTACCGACACAATAGTGAGACAAAACATTTACTATCAACACAAAAGTGAGACAGTGTGGTGGACACGACAACAAAACATTTATTACCAACACAATAGTCAGAGAAAACATTTATTACCAACACAATAGTGAGAACAAACATTTACTATCAACGCAATAGTGAGACAAAACATTTATTACCAACACAATAGTGAGACAAAACTTTTATTACCAACACAATAGTGAGACAAAACATTTATCACCGACACAATAGAGACAAAGCATTTATTACCAACACAATAGTGACACAAAACATTTATTACCAACACAATAGTGACAAAAAACATTTACTATCAACACAAAAGTGAGACAGTGTGGTGGACACGACAACAAAACATTTATTACCAACACAATAGCCAGAGAAAACATTTATTACCAACACAATAGTGAGAACTAACATTTATTACCAACACAATAGTGAGACAAAACATTTATTACCACCACAATAGTGACAAAAAACCTTTTATTACCGACACAATAGTGAGAGACAACATTTATTACCAACACAATAGAGACAAAAGTTTTATTACCAACACAATAGTCAGACAAAACATTTATTACCAACACAATAGTGAGACAAAACATTTATTACCAAAACAAAAGTGACACAGAACAGTTATCACCGACACAATAGAGACAAAACATTTATTACCAACACAATAGTGACACAAAACATTTATTACCAACACAATAGTGACAAAAAACATTTATTCTCAACACAAAAGTGAGACAGTGTGGTGGACACGACAACAAAACATTTATTACCAACACAATAGTCAGAGAAAACATTTATTACCAACACAATAGTGAGAAAAAACATTTTACTATCAACACAATAGTGAGACAAAACATTTATTACCAACACAATAGTGACACAAAACATTTATTACCGACACAATAGTGAGACAAAACATTTACTATCAACACAAAAGTGAGACAAAACATTTATTACCAACACAATAGTGAGACAAAACATTTATTACCAACACAATAGTAAGACAAAACATTTATTATCAACACAATAGTGAGACAAAACATTTATTACCGACACAATAGTAAGACAAAACATTTATTACCAACACAATAGTGAGACAAAACATTTATTACCAAAACAAAAGTGACACAGAACAGTTATCACCGACACAATAGAGACAAAACATGTATTACCAACACAATAGTGACACAAAACATTTATTACCAACACAATAGTGACAAAAAACATTTATTCTCAACACAAAAGTGAGACAGTGTGGTGGACACGACAACAAAACATTTATTACCAACACAATAGTCAGAGAAAACATTTATTACCAACACAATAGTGAGAAAAAACATTTTACTATCAACACAATAGTGAGACAAAACATTTATTACCAACACAATAGTGACACAAAACATTTATTACCGACACAATAGTGAGACAAAACATTTACTATCAACACAAAAGTGAGACAGTGTGGTGGACACGACAACAAAACATTTATTACCAACACAATGGTCAGAGAAAACATTTATTACCAACACAATAGTGAGACAGAACTTTTATTACCAACACAATAGTGAGAGACAACATTTATCACCAACACAATAGAGACAAAGCATTTATTACCAACACAATAGTGACACAAAACATTTATTACCAACACAATAGTGACAAAAAACATTTATTCTCAACACAAAAGTGAGACAGTGTGGTGGACACGACAACAAAACATTTATTACCAACACAATAGTCAGAGAAAACATTTGTTACCAACACAATAGTGAGAAAAAACATTTTACTATCAACACAATAGTGAGACAAAACATTTATTACCAACACAATAGTGACACAAAACATTTATTACCGACACAATAGTGAGACAAAACATTTACTATCAACACAAAAGTGAGACAGTGTGGTGGACACGACAACAAAACATTTATTACCAACACAATAGTCAGAGAAAACATTTATTACCAACACAATAGTGAGAACAAACATTTACTATCAACGCAATAGTGAGACAAAACATTTATTACCAACACAATAGTGAGACAAAACTTTTATTACCAACACAATAGTGAGACAAAACATTTATCACCGACACAATAGAGACAAAGCATTTATTACCAACACAATAGTGACACAAAACATTTATTACCAACACAATAGTGACAAAAAACATTTACTATCAACACAAAAGTGAGACAGTGTGGTGGACACGACAACAAAACATTTATTACCAACACAATAGCCAGAGAAAACATTTATTACCAACACAATAGTGAGAACTAACATTTATTACCAACACAATAGTGAGACAAAACATTTATTACCACCACAATAGTGACAAAAAACCTTTTATTACCGACACAATAGTGAGAGACAACATTTATTACCAACACAATAGAGACAAAAGTTTTATTACCAACACAATAGTCAGACAAAACATTTATTACCAACACAATAGTGAGACAAAACATTTATTACCAAAACAAAAGTGACACAGAACAGTTATCACCAACACAATAGAGACAAAACATTTATTACCAACACAATAGTGACACAAAACATTTATTACCAACACAATAGTGACAAAAAACATTTATTCTCAACACAAAAGTGAGACAGTGTGGTGGACACGACAACAAAACATTTATTACCAACACAATAGTCAGAGAAAACATTTATTACCAACACAATAGTGAGAAAAAACATTTTACTATCAACACAATAGTGAGACAAAACATTTATTACCAACACAATAGTGACACAAAACATTTATTACTGACACAATAGTGAGACAAAACATTTACTATCAACACAAAAGTGAGACAGTGTGGTGGACACGACAACAAAACATTTATTACCAACACAATGGTCAGAGAAAACATTTATTACCAACACAATAGTGAGACAGAACTTTTATTACCAACACAATAGTGAGAGACAACATTTATCACCGACACAATAGAGACAAAGCATTTATTACCAACACAATAGTGACACAAAACATTTATTACCACCACAATAGTGACAAAAAACATTTATTCTCAACACAAAAGTGAGACAGTGTGGTGGACACGACAACAAAACATTTATTACCAACACAATAGTCAGAGAAAACATTTATTACCAACACAATAGTGAGAAAAAACATTTTACTATCAACACAATAGTGAGACAAAACATTTATTACCAACACAATAGTGACACAAAACATTTATTACCGACACAATAGTGAGACAAAACATTTACTATCAACACAAAAGTGAGACAGTGTGGTGGACACGACAACAAAACATTTATTACCAACACAATAGTCAGAGAAAACATTTATTACCAACACAATAGTGAGAACAAACATTTACTATCAACGCAATAGTGAGACAAAACATTTATTACCAACACAATAGTGAGACAAAACTTTTATTACCAACACAATAGTGAGACAAAACATTTATCACCGACACAATAGAGACAAAGCATTTATTACCAACACAATAGTGACACAAAACATTTATTACCAACACAATAGTGACAAAAAACATTTACTATCAACACAAAAGTGAGACAGTGTGGTGGACACGACAACAAAACATTTATTACCAACACAATAGCCAGAGAAAACATTTATACCAACACAATAGTGAGAACAAACATTTACTATCAACGCAATAGTGAGACAAAACATTTATTTCTAACACAATAGTGAGACAAAACATTTATTACCAACACAATAGTGAGACAAAACATTTATTACCAACACAATAGTGAGACAAAACATTTATCACCGACACAATAGTGAGACAAAACATTTATAAACAACACAATAGTGAGACAAAACATTTATTACCAACACAATAGTGACACAAAACCTTTTATTACCGACACAATAGTGAGAGACAACATTTATTACCAACACAATAGAGACAAAACTTTTATTACCAACACAATAGTCAGACAAAACATCTATTACCAACACAATAGTGACAAAAAACATTTATTACAAACACAATAGTGACACAAAACATTTATTACCAACACAATAGTGACACAAAACATTTATTACCAACACAATAGTGAGACAAAACATTTATTACTAACACAATAGTGACAAAAAAACATTTACTATCAACACAAAAGTGAGACAGTGTGGTGGACACGACAACAAAACATTTATTACCAACACAATAGCCAGAGAAAACATTTATTACCAACACAATAGTGAGAACTAACATTTATTACCAACACAATAGTGAGACAAAACATTTATTACCACCACAATAGTGACAAAAAACCTTTTATTACCGACACAATAGTGAGAGACAACATTTATTACCAACACAATAGAGACAAAAGTTTTATTACCAACACAATAGTCAGACAAAACATTTATTACCAACACAATAGTGAGAAAAAACATTTTACTATCAACACAATAGTGAGACAAAACATTTATTACCAACACAATAGTGACACAAAACATTTATTACCGACACAATAGTGAGACAAAACATTTACTATCAACACAAAAGTGAGACAGTGTGGTGGACACGACAACAAAACATTTATTACCAACACAATAGTCAGAGAAAACATTTATTACCAACACAATAGTGAGAACAAACATTTACTATCAACGCAATAGTGAGACAAAACATTTATTACCAACACAATAGTGAGACAAAACTTTTATTACCAACACAATAGTGAGACAAAACATTTATCACCGACACAATAGAGACAAAGCATTTATTACCAACACAATAGTGACACAAAACATTTATTACCAACACAATAGTGACAAAAAACATTTACTATCAACACAAAAGTGAGACAGTGTGGTGGACACGACAACAAAACATTTATTACCAACACAATAGCCAGAGAAAACATTTATACCAACACAATAGTGAGAACAAACATTTACTATCAACGCAATAGTGAGACAAAACATTTATTTCTAACACAATAGTGAGACAAAACATTTATTACCAACACAATAGTGAGACAAAACATTTATTACCAACACAATAGTGAGACAAAACATTTATCACCGACACAATAGTGAGACAAAACATTTATAAACAACACAATAGTGAGACAAAACATTTATTACCAACACAATAGTGACACAAAACCTTTTATTACCGACACAATAGTGAGAGACAACATTTATTACCAACACAATAGAGACAAAACTTTTATTACCAACACAATAGTCAGACAAAACATCTATTACCAACACAATAGTGACAAAAAACATTTATTACAAACACAATAGTGACACAAAACATTTATTACCAACACAATAGTGACACAAAACATTTATTACCAACACAATAGTGAGACAAAACATTTATTACTAACACAATAGTGACAAAAAAACATTTACTATCAACACAAAAGTGAGACAGTGTGGTGGACACGACAACAAAACATTTATTACCAACACAATAGCCAGAGAAAACATTTATTACCAACACAATAGTGAGAACTAACATTTATTACCAACACAATAGTGAGACAAAACATTTATTACCACCACAATAGTGACAAAAAACCTTTTATTACCGACACAATAGTGAGAGACAACATTTATTACCAACACAATAGAGACAAAAGTTTTATTACCAACACAATAGTCAGACAAAACATTTATTACCAACACAATAGTGAGACAAAACATTTATTACCAAAACAAAAGTGACACAGAACAGTTATCACCGACACAATAGAGACAAAACATTTATTACCAACACAATAGTGACACAAAACATTTATTACCAACACAATAGTGACAAAAAACATTTATTCTCAACACAAAAGTGAGACAGTGTGGTGGACACGACAACAAAACATTTATTACCAACACAATAGTCAGAGAAAACATTTATTACCAACACAATAGTGAGAAAAAACATTTTACTATCAACACAATAGTGAGACAAAACATTTATTACCAACACAATAGTGACACAAAACATTTATTACCGACACAATAGTGAGACAAAACATTTACTATCAACACAAAAGTGAGACAAAACATTTATTACCAACACAATAGTGAGACAAAACATTTATTACCAACACAATAGTAAGACAAAACATTTATTATCAACACAATAGTGAGACAAAACATTTATTACCGACACAATAGTAAGACAAAACATTTATTACCAACACAATAGTGAGACAAAACATTTATTACCAAAACAAAAGTGACACAGAACAGTTATCACCGACACAATAGAGACAAAACATGTATTACCAACACAATAGTGACACAAAACATTTATTACCAACACAATAGTGACAAAAAACATTTATTCTCAACACAAAAGTGAGACAGTGTGGTGGACACGACAACAAAACATTTATTACCAACACAATAGTCAGAGAAAACATTTATTACCAACACAATAGTGAGAAAAAACATTTTACTATCAACACAATAGTGAGACAAAACATTTATTACCAACACAATAGTGACACAAAACATTTATTACCGACACAATAGTGAGACAAAACATTTACTATCAACACAAAAGTGAGACAGTGTGGTGGACACGACAACAAAACATTTATTACCAACACAATGGTCAGAGAAAACATTTATTACCAACACAATAGTGAGACAGAACTTTTATTACCAACACAATAGTGAGAGACAACATTTATCACCAACACAATAGAGACAAAGCATTTATTACCAACACAATAGTGACACAAAACATTTATTACCAACACAATAGTGACAAAAAACATTTATTCTCAACACAAAAGTGAGACAGTGTGGTGGACACGACAACAAAACATTTATTACCAACACAAGAGTCAGAGAAAACATTTGTTACCAACACAATAGTGAGAAAAAACATTTTACTATCAACACAATAGTGAGACAAAACATTTATTACCAACACAATAGTGACACAAAACATTTATTACCGACACAATAGTGAGACAAAACATTTACTATCAACACAAAAGTGAGACAGTGTGGTGGACACGACAACAAAACATTTATTACCAACACAATAGTCAGAGAAAACATTTATTACCAACACAATAGTGAGAACAAACATTTACTATCAACGCAATAGTGAGACAAAACATTTATTACCAACACAATAGTGAGACAAAACTTTTATTACCAACACAATAGTGAGACAAAACATT
Source organism: Lampris incognitus (assembly GCF_029633865.1). NCBI lineage: Eukaryota > Metazoa > Chordata > Actinopteri > Lampriformes > Lampridae > Lampris > Lampris incognitus. Next base: position 54,702,136 of record NC_079211.1, on the reverse strand, counting down.
TATCACCGACACAATAGAGACAAAGCATTTATTACCAACACAATAGTGACACAAAACATTTATTACCAACACAATAGTGACACAAAACATTTATTACCAACACAATAGTGACAAAAAACATTTACTATCAACACAAAAGTGAGACAGTGTGGTGGACACGACAACAAAACATTTATTACCAACACAATAGCCAGAGAAAACATTTATTACCAACACAATAGTGAGAACTAACATTTATTACCAACACAATAGTGAGACAAAACATTTATTACCACCACAATAGTGACAAAAAACCTTTTATTACCGACACAATAGTGAGAGACAACATTTATTACCAACACAATAGAGACAAAAGTTTTATTACCAACACAATAGTCAGACAAAACATTTATTACCAACACAATAGTGAGACAAAACATTTATTACCAAAACAAAAGTGACACAGAACAGTTATCACCAACACAATAGAGACAAAACATTTATTACCAACACAATAGTGACACAAAACATTTATTACCAACACAATAGTGACAAAAAACATTTATTCTCAACACAAAAGTGAGACAGTGTGGTGGACACGACAACAAAACATTTATTACCAACACAATAGTCAGAGAAAACATTTATTACCAACACAATAGTGAGAAAAAACATTTTACTATCAACACAATAGTGAGACAAAACATTTATTACCAACACAATAGTGACACAAAACATTTATTACTGACACAATAGTGAGACAAAACATTTACTATCAACACAAAAGTGAGACAGTGTGGTGGACACGACAACAAAACATTTATTACCAACACAATGGTCAGAGAAAACATTTATTACCAACACAATAGTGAGACAGAACTTTTATTACCAACACAATAGTGAGAGACAACATTTATCACCGACACAATAGAGACAAAGCATTTATTACCAACACAATAGTGACACAAAACATTTATTACCACCACAATAGTGACAAAAAACATTTATTCTCAACACAAAAGTGAGACAGTGTGGTGGACACGACAACAAAACATTTATTACCAACACAATAGTCAGACAAAACATTTATTACCAACACAATAGTGAGAAAAAACATTTTACTATCAACACAATAGTGAGACAAAACATTTATTACCAACACAATAGTGACACAAAACATTTATTACCGACACAATAGTGAGACAAAACATTTACTATCAACACAAAAGTGAGACAGTGTGGTGGACACGACAACAAAACATTTATTACCAACACAATAGTCAGAGAAAACATTTATTACCAACACAATAGTGAGAACAAACATTTACTATCAACGCAATAGTGAGACAAAACATTTATTACCAACACAATAGTGAGACAAAACTTTTATTACCAACACAATAGTGAGACAAAACATTTATCACCGACACAATAGAGACAAAGCATTTATTACCAACACAATAGTGACACAAAACATTTATTACCAAAACAATAGTGACAAAAAACATTTACTATCAACACAAAAGTGAGACAGTGTGGTGGACACGACAACAAAACATTTATTACCAACACAATAGCCAGAGAAAACATTTATACCAACACAATAGTGAGAACAAACATTTACTATCAACGCAATAGTGAGACAAAACATTTATTTCTAACACAATAGTGAGACAAAACATTTATTACCAACACAATAGTGAGACAAAACATTTATTACCAACACAATAGTGAGACAAAACATTTATCACCGACACAATAGTGAGACAAAACATTTATAAACAACACAATAGTGAGACAAAACATTTATTACCAACACAATAGTGACACAAAACCTTTTATTACCGACACAATAGTGAGAGACAACATTTATTACCAACACAATAGAGACAAAACTTTTATTACCAACACAATAGTCAGACAAAACATCTATTACCAACACAATAGTGACAAAAAACATTTATTACAAACACAATAGTGACACAAAACATTTATTACCAACACAATAGTGACACAAAACATTTATTACCAACACAATAGTGAGACAAAACATTTATTACTAACACAATAGTGACAAAAAAACATTTACTATCAACACAAAAGTGAGACAGTGTGGTGGACACGACAACAAAACATTTATTACCAACACAATAGCCAGAGAAAACATTTATTACCAACACAATAGTGAGAACTAACATTTATTACCAACACAATAGTGAGACAAAACATTTATTACCACCACAATAGTGACAAAAAACCTTTTATTACCGACACAATAGTGAGAGACAACATTTATTACCAACACAATAGAGACAAAAGTTTTATTACCAACACAATAGTCAGACAAAACATTTATTACCAACACAATAGTGAGACAAAACATTTATTACCAAAACAAAAGTGACACAGAACAGTTATCACCGACACAATAGAGACAAAACATTTATTACCAACACAATAGTGACACAAAACATTTATTACCAACACAATAGTGACAAAAAACATTTATTCTCAACACAAAAGTGAGACAGTGTGGTGGACACGACAACAAAACATTTATTACCAACACAATAGTCAGAGAAAACATTTATTACCAACACAATAGTGAGAAAAAACATTTTACTATCAACACAATAGTGAGACAAAACATTTATTACCAACACAATAGTGACACAAAACATTTATTACCGACACAATAGTGAGACAAAACATTTACTATCAACACAAAAGTGAGACAAAACATTTATTACCAACACAATAGTGAGACAAAACATTTATTACCAACACAATAGTAAGACAAAACATTTATTATCAACACAATAGTGAGACAAAACATTTATTACCGACACAATAGTGCGACAAAACATTTATTACCAACACAATAGTGAGACAAAACATTTATTACCAAAACAAAAGTGACACAGAACAGTTATCACCGACACAATAGAGACAAAACATGTATTACCAACACAATAGTGACACAAAACATTTATTACCAACACAATAGTGACAAAAAACATTTATTCTCAACACAAAAGTGAGACAGTGTGGTGGACACGACAACAAAACATTTATTACCAACACAATAGTCAGAGAAAACATTTATTACCAACACAATAGTGAGAAAAAACATTTTACTATCAACACAATAGTGAGACAAAACATTTATTACCAACACAATAGTGACACAAAACATTTATTACCGACACAATAGTGAGACAAAACATTTACTATCAACACAAAAGTGAGACAGTGTGGTGGACACGACAACAAAACATTTATTACCAACACAATGGTCAGAGAAAACATTTATTACCAACACAATAGTGAGACAGAACTTTTATTACCAACACAATAGTGAGAGACAACATTTATCACCAACACAATAGAGACAAAGCATTTATTACCAACACAATAGTGACACAAAACATTTATTACCAACACAATAGTGACAAAAAACATTTATTCTCAACACAAAAGTGAGACAGTGTGGTGGACACGACAACAAAACATTTATTACCAACACAAGAGTCAGAGAAAACATTTGTTACCAACACAATAGTGAGAAAAAACATTTTACTATCAACACAATAGTGAGACAAAACATTTATTACCAACACAATAGTGACACAAAACATTTATTACCGACACAATAGTGAGACAAAACATTTACTATCAACACAAAAGTGAGACAGTGTGGTGGACACGACAACAAAACATTTATTACCAACACAATAGTCAGAGAAAACATTTATTACCAACACAATAGTGAGAACAAACATTTACTATCAACGCAATAGTGAGACAAAACATTTATTACCAACACAATAGTGAGACAAAACTTTTATTACCAACACAATAGTGAGACAAAACATTTATCACCGACACAATAGAGACAAAGCATTTATTACCAACACAATAGTGACACAAAACATTTATTACCAACACAATAGTGACACAAAACATTTATTACCAACACAATAGTGACAAAAAACATTTACTATCAACACAAAAGTGAGACAGTGTGGTGGACACGACAACAAAACATTTATTACCAACACAATAGCCAGAGAAAACATTTATTACCAACACAATAGTGAGAACTAACATTTATTACCAACACAATAGTGAGACAAAACATTTATTACCACCACAATAGTGACAAAAAACCTTTTATTACCGACACAATAGTGAGAGACAACATTTATTACCAACACAATAGAGACAAAAGTTTTATTACCAACACAATAGTCAGACAAAACATTTATTACCAACACAATAGTGAGACAAAACATTTATTACCAAAACAAAAGTGACACAGAACAGTTATCACCAACACAATAGAGACAAAACATTTATTACCAACACAATAGTGACACAAAACATTTATTACCAACACAATAGTGACAAAAAACATTTATTCTCAACACAAAAGTGAGACAGTGTGGTGGACACGACAACAAAACATTTATTACCAACACAATAGTCAGAGAAAACATTTATTACCAACACAATAGTGAGAAAAAACATTTTACTATCAACACAATAGTGAGACAAAACATTTATTACCAACACAATAGTGACACAAAACATTTATTACTGACACAATAGTGAGACAAAACATTTACTATCAACACAAAAGTGAGACAGTGTGGTGGACACGACAACAAAACATTTATTACCAACACAATGGTCAGAGAAAACATTTATTACCAACACAATAGTGAGACAGAACTTTTATTACCAACACAATAGTGAGAGACAACATTTATCACCGACACAATAGAGACAAAGCATTTATTACCAACACAATAGTGACACAAAACATTTATTACCACCACAATAGTGACAAAAAACATTTATTCTCAACACAAAAGTGAGACAGTGTGGTGGACACGACAACAAAACATTTATTACCAACACAATAGTCAGAGAAAACATTTATTACCAACACAATAGTGAGAAAAAACATTTTACTATCAACACAATAGTGAGACAAAACATTTATTACCAACACAATAGTGACACAAAACATTTATTACCGACACAATAGTGAGACAAAACATTTACTATCAACACAAAAGTGAGACAGTGTGGTGGACACGACAACAAAACATTTATTACCAACACAATAGTCAGAGAAAACATTTATTACCAACACAATAGTGAGAACAAACATTTACTATCAACGCAATAGTGAGACAAAACATTTATTACCAACACAATAGTGAGACAAAACTTTTATTACCAACAAAATAGTGAGACAAAACATTTATCACCGACACAATAGAGACAAAGCATTTATTACCAACACAATAGTGACACAAAACATTTATTACCAACACAATAGTGACACAAAACATTTATTACCAACACAATAGTGACAAAAAACATTTACTATCAACACAAAAGTGAGACAGTGTGGTGGACACGACAACAAAACATTTATTACCAACACAATAGCCAGAGAAAACATTTATTACCAACACAATAGTGAGAACTAACATTTATTACCAACACAATAGTGAGACAAAACATTTATTACCACCACAATAGTGACAAAAAACCTTTTATTACCGACACAATAGTGAGAGACAACATTTATTACCAACACAATAGAGACAAAAGTTTTATTACCAACACAATAGTCAGACAAAACATTTATTACCAACACAATAGTGAGACAAAACATTTATTACCAAAACAAAAGTGACACAGAACAGTTATCACCAACACAATAGAGACAAAACATTTATTACCAACACAATAGTGACACAAAACATTTATTACCAACACAATAGTGACAAAAAACATTTATTCTCAACACAAAAGTGAGACAGTGTGGTGGACACGACAACAAAACATTTATTACCAACACAATAGTCAGAGAAAACATTTATTACCAACACAATAGTGAGAAAAAACATTTTACTATCAACACAATAGTGAGACAAAACATTTATTACCAACACAATAGTGACACAAAACATTTATTACTGACACAATAGTGAGACAAAACATTTACTATCAACACAAAAGTGAGACAGTGTGGTGGACACGACAACAAAACATTTATTACCAACACAATGGTCAGAGAAAACATTTATTACCAACACAATAGTGAGACAGAACTTTTATTACCAACACAATAGTGAGAGACAACATTTATCACCGACACAATAGAGACAAAGCATTTATTACCAACACAATAGTGACACAAAACATTTATTACCACCACAATAGTGACAAAAAACATTTATTCTCAACACAAAAGTGAGACAGTGTGGTGGACACGACAACAAAACATTTATTACCAACACAATAGTCAGAGAAAACATTTATTACCAACACAATAGTGAGAAAAAACATTTTACTATCAACACAATAGTGAGACAAAACATTTATTACCAACACAATAGTGACACAAAACATTTATTACCGACACAATAGTGAGACAAAACATTTACTATCAACACAAAAGTGAGACAGTGTGGTGGACACGACAACAAAACATTTATTACCAACACAATAGTCAGAGAAAACATTTATTACCAACACAATAGTGAGAACAAACATTTACTATCAACGCAATAGTGAGACAAAACATTTATTACCAACACAATAGTGAGACAAAACTTTTATTACCAACACAATAGTGAGACAAAACATTTATCACCGACACAATAGAGACAAAGCATTTATTACCAACACAATAGTGACACAAAACATTTATTACCAACACAATAGTGACAAAAAACATTTACTATCAACACAAAAGTGAGACAGTGTGGTGGACACGACAACAAAACATTTATTACCAACACAATAGCCAGAGAAAACATTTATACCAACACAATAGTGAGAACAAACATTTACTATCAACGCAATAGTGAGACAAAACATTTATTTCTAACACAATAGTGAGACAAAACATTTATTACCAACACAATAGTGAGACAAAACATTTATTACCAACACAATAGTGAGACAAAACATTTATCACCGACACAATAGTGAGACAAAACATTTATAAACAACACAATAGTGAGACAAAACATTTATTACCAACACAATAGTGACACAAAACCTTTTATTACCGACACAATAGTGAGAGACAACATTTATTACCAACACAATAGAGACAAAACTTTTATTACCAACACAATAGTCAGACAAAACATCTATTACCAACACAATAGTGACACAAAACATTTATTACAAACACAATAGTGACACAAAACATTTATTACCAACACAATAGTGACACAAAACATTTATTACCAACACAATAGTGAGACAAAACATTTATTACTAACACAATAGTGACAAAAAAACATTTACTATCAACACAAAAGTGAGACAGTGTGGTGGACACGACAACAAAACATTTATTACCAACACAATAGCCAGAGAAAACATTTATTACCAACACAATAGTGAGAACTAACATTTATTACCAACACAATAGTGAGACAAAACATTTATTACCACCACAATAGTGACAAAAAACCTTTTATTACCGACACAATAGTGAGAGACAACATTTATTACCAACACAATAGAGACAAAAGTTTTATTACCAACACAATAGTCAGACAAAACATTTATTACCAACACAATAGTGAGACAAAACATTTATTACCAAAACAAAAGTGACACAGAACAGTTATCACCGACACAATAGAGACAAAACATTTATTACCAACACAATAGTGACACAAAACATTTATTACCAACACAATAGTGACAAAAAACATTTATTCTCAACACAAAAGTGAGACAGTGTGGTGGACACGACAACAAAACATTTATTACCAACACAATAGTCAGAGAAAACATTTATTACCAACACAATAGTGAGAAAAAACATTTTACTATCAACACAATAGTGAGACAAAACATTTATTACCAACACAATAGTGACACAAAACATTTATTACCGACACAATAGTGAGACAAAACATTTACTATCAACACAAAAGTGAGACAAAACATTTATTACCAACACAATAGTGAGACAAAACATTTATTACCAACACAATAGTAAGACAAAACATTTATTATCAACACAATAGTGAGACAAAACATTTATTACCGACACAATAGTGCGACAAAACATTTATTACCAACACAATAGTGAGACAAAACATTTATTACCAAAACAAAAGTGACACAGAACAGTTATCACCGACACAATAGAGACAAAACATGTATTACCAACACAATAGTGACACAAAACATTTATTACCAACACAATAGTGACAAAAAACATTTATTCTCAACACAAAAGTGAGACAGTGTGGTGGACACGACAACAAAACATTTATTACCAACACAATAGTCAGAGAAAACATTTATTACCAACACAATAGTGAGAAAAAACATTTTACTATCAACACAATAGTGAGACAAAACATTTATTACCAACACAATAGTGACACAAAACATTTATTACCGACACAATAGTGAGACAAAACATTTACTATCAACACAAAAGTGAGACAGTGTGGTGGACACGACAACAAAACATTTATTACCAACACAATGGTCAGAGAAAACATTTATTACCAACACAATAGTGAGACAGAACTTTTATTACCAACACAATAGTGAGAGACAACATTTATCACCAACACAATAGAGACAAAGCATTTATTACCAACACAATAGTGACACAAAACATTTATTACCAACACAATAGTGACAAAAAACATTTATTCTCAACACAAAAGTGAGACAGTGTGGTGGACACGACAACAAAACATTTATTACCAACACAAGAGTCAGAGAAAACATTTGTTACCAACACAATAGTGAGAAAAAACATTTTACTATCAACACAATAGTGAGACAAAACATTTATTACCAACACAATAGTGACACAAAACATTTATTACCGACACAATAGTGAGACAAAACATTTACTATCAACACAAAAGTGAGACAGTGTGGTGGACACGACAACAAAACATTTATTACCAACACAATAGTCAGAGAAAACATTTATTACCAACACAATAGTGAGAACAAACATTTACTATCAACGCAATAGTGAGACAAAACATTTATTACCAACACAATAGTGAGACAAAACTTTTATTACCAACACAATAGTGAGACAAAACATTTATCACCGACACAATAGAGACAAAGCATTTATTACCAACACAATAGTGACACAAAACATTTATTACCAACACAATAGTGACACAAAACATTTATTACCAACGCAAAAGCGACACAAAACATTTACTCTCAACACAAAAGTGAGACAGTGTGGTGGACACGACAACTAAACATTTATTACCAACACAATAGTCAGAGAGAACATTTATTACCAACACAATAGTGACACAAAACATTTATTACCGACACAATAGTGAGACAAAACATTTACTATCAACACAAAAGTGAGACAGTGTGGTGGACACGACAACAAAACATTTATTACCAACACAATAGTCAGAGAAAACATTTATTACCAACACAATAGTGAAAAAAACCATTTACTATCAACGTAATAGTGAGACAAAACATTTATTACCAACACAATAGTGAGACAAAACATTTATTACCAACACAATAGTAAGACAAAACATTTATTACCAACACAATAGTGAGACAAAACATTTATTACCGACACAATAGTAAGACAAAACATTTATTACCAACACAATAGTGAGACAAAACATTTATTACCAAAACAAAAGTGACACAGAACAGTTATCACCGACACAATAGAGACAAAACATGTATTACCAACACAATAGTGACACAAAACATTTATTACCAACACAATAGTGACAAAAAACATTTATTCTCAACACAAAAGTGAGACAGTGTGGTGGACACGACAACAAAACATTTATTACCAACACAATAGTCAGAGAAAACATTTATTACCAACACAATAGTGAGAAAAAACATTTTACTATCAACACAATAGTGAGACAAAACATTTATTACCAACACAATAGTGACACAAAACATTTATTACCGACACAATAGTGAGACAAAACATTTACTATCAACACAAAAGTGAGACAGTGTGGTGGACAGGACAACAAAACATTTATTACCAACACAATGGTCAGAGAAAACATTTATTACCAACACAATAGTGAGACAGAACTTTTATTACCAACACAATAGTGAGAGACAACATTTATCACCGACACAATAGAGACAAAGCATTTATTACCAACACAATAGTGACACAAAACATTTATTACCAACACAATAGTGACAAAAAACATTTATTCTCAACACAAAAGTGAGACAGTGTGGTGGACACGACAACAAAACATTTATTACCAACACAATAGTCAGAGAAAACATTTGTTACCAACACAATAGTGAGAAAAAACATTTTACTATCAACACAATAGTGAGACAAAACATTTATTACCAACACAATAGTGACACAAAACATTTATTACCGACACAATAGTGAGACAAAACATTTACTATCAACACAAAAGTGAGACAGTGTGGTGGACACGACAACAAAACATTTATTACCAACACAATAGTCAGAGAAAACATTTATTACCAACACAATAGTGAGAACAAACATTTACTATCAACGCAATAGTGAGACAAAACATTTATTACCAACACAATAGTGAGACAAAACTTTTATTACCAACACAATAGTGAGACAAAACATTTATCACCGACACAATAGAGACAAAGCATTTATTACCAACACAATAGTGACACAAAACATTTATTACCAACACAATAGTGACAAAAAACATTTACTATCAACACAAAAGTGAGACAGTGTGGTGGACACGACAACAAAACATTTATCACCGACACAATAGTGAGACAAAACATTTATCACCGACACAATAGTGAGACAAAACATTTATAAACAACACAATAGTGAGACAAAACATTTATTACCAACACAATAGTGACACAAAACCTTTTATTACCGACACAATAGTGAGAGACAACATTTATTACCAACACAATAGAGACAAAACTTTTATTACCAACACAATAGTCAGACAAAACATCTATTACCAACACAATAGTGACACAAAACATTTATTACAAACACAATAGTGACACAAAACATGTATTACCAACACAATAGTGACACAAAACATTTATTACCAACACAATAGTGAGACAAAACATTTATTACTAACACAATAGTGACAAAAAAACATTTACTATCAACACAAAAGTGAGACAGTGTGGTGGACACGACAACAAAACATTTATTACCAACACAATAGCCAGAGAAAACATTTATTACCAACACAATAGTGAGAACTAACATTTATTACCAACACAATAGTGAGACAAAACATTTATTACCACCACAATAGTGACAATAAACCTTTTATTACCGACACAATAGTGAGAGACAACATTTATTACCAACACAATAGAGACAAAAGTTTTATTACCAACACAATAGTCAGACAAAACATTTATTACCAACACAATAGTGAGACAAAACATTTATTACCAAAACAAAAGTGACACAGAACAGTTATCACCGACACAATAGAGACAAAACATTTATTACCAACACAATAGTGACACAAAACATTTATTACCAACACAATAGTGACAAAAAACATTTATTCTCAACACAAAAGTGAGACAGTGTGGTGGACACGACAACAAAACATTTATTACCAACACAATAGTCAGAGAAAACATTTATTACCAACACAATAGTGAGAAAAAACATTTTACTATCAACACAATAGTGAGACAAAACATTTATTACCAACACAATAGTGACACAAAACATTTATTACCGACACAATAGTGAGACAAAACATTTACTATCAACACAAAAGTGAGACAAAACATTTATTACCAACACAATAGTGAGACAAAACATTTATTACCAACACAATAGTAAGACAAAACATTTATTATCAACACAATAGTGAGACAAAACATTTATTACCGACACAATAGTAAGACAAAACATTTATTACCAACACAATAGTGAGACAAAACATTTATTACCAAAACAAAAGTGACACAGAACAGTTATCACCGACACAATAGAGACAAAACATGTATTACCAACACAATAGTGACACAAAACATTTATTACCAACACAATAGTGACAAAAAACATTTATTCTCAACACAAAAGTGAGACAGTGTGGTGGACACGACAACAAAACATTTATTACCAACACAATAGTCAGAGAAAACATTTATTACCAACACAATAGTGAGAAAAAACATTTTACTATCAACACAATAGTGAGACAAAACATTTATTACCAACACAATAGTGACACAAAACATTTATTACCGACACAATAGTGAGACAAAACATTTACTATCAACACAAAAGTGAGACAGTGTGGTGGACACGACAACAAAACATTTATTACCAACACAATGGTCAGAGAAAACATTTATTACCAACACAATAGTGAGACAGAACTTTTATTACCAACACAATAGTGAGAGACAACATTTATCACCAACACAATAGAGACAAAGCATTTATTACCAACACAATAGTGACACAAAACATTTATTACCAACACAATAGTGACAAAAAACATTTATTCTCAACACAAAAGTGAGACAGTGTGGTGGACACGACAACAAAACATTTATTACCAACACAAGAGTCAGAGAAAACATTTATTACCAACACAATAGTGAGACAGAACTTTTATTACCAACACAATAGTGAGAGACAACATTTATCACCAACACAATAGAGACAAAGCATTTATTACCAACACAATAGTGACACAAAACATTTATTACCAACACAATAGTGACAAAAAACATTTATTCTCAACACAAAAGTGAGACAGTGTGGTGGACACGACAACAAAACATTTATTACCAACACAAGAGTCAGAGAAAACATTTGTTACCAACACAATAGTGAGAAAAAACATTTTACTATCAACACAATAGTGAGACAAAACATTTATTACCAACACAATAGTGACACAAAACATTTATTACCGACACAATAGTGAGACAAAACATTTACTATCAACACAAAAGTGAGACAGTGTGGTGGACACGACAACAAAACATTTATTACCAACACAATAGTCAGAGAAAACATTTATTACCAACACAATAGTGAGAACAAACATTTACTATCAACGCAATAGTGAGACAAAACATTTATTACCAACACAATAGTGAGACAAAACTTTTATTACCAACACAATAGTGAGACAAAACATTTATCACCGACACAATAGAGACAAAGCATTTATTACCAACACAATAGTGACACAAAACATTTATTACCAACACAATAGTGACACAAAACATTTATTACCAACGCAAAAGCGACACAAAACATTTACTCTCAACACAAAAGTGAGACAGTGTGGTGGACACGACAACTAAACATTTATTACCAACACAATAGTCAGAGAGAACATTTATTACCAACACAATAGTGACACAAAACATTTATTACCGATACAATAGTGAGACAAAACATTTACTATCAACACAAAAGTGAGACAGTGTGGTGGACACGACAACAAAACATTTATTACCAACACAATAGTCAGAGAAAACATTTATTACCAACACAATAGTGAAAAAAACCATTTACTATCAACGTAATAGTGAGACAAAACATTTATTACCAACACAATAGTGAGACAAAACATTTATTACCAACACAATAGTAAGACAAAACATTTATTACCAACACAATAGTGAGACAAAACATTTATTACCGACACAATAGTAAGACAAAACATTTATTACCAACACAATAGTGAGACAAAACATTTATTACCAAAACAAAAGTGACACAGAACAGTTATCACCGACACAATAGAGACAAAACATGTATTACCAACACAATAGTGACACAAAACATTTATTACCAACACAATAGTGACAAAAAACATTTATTCTCAACACAAAAGTGAGACAGTGTGGTGGACACGACAACAAAACATTTATTACCAACACAATAGTCAGAGAAAACATTTATTACCAACACAATAGTGAGAAAAAACATTTTACTATCAACACAATAGTGAGACAAAACATTTATTACCAACACAATAGTGACACAAAACATTTATTACCGACACAATAGTGAGACAAAACATTTACTATCAACACAAAAGTGAGACAGTGTGGTGGACAGGACAACAAAACATTTATTACCAACACAATGGTCAGAGAAAACATTTATTACCAACACAATAGTGAGACAGAACTTTTATTACCAACACAATAGTGAGAGACAACATTTATCACCGACACAATAGAGACAAAGCATTTATTACCAACACAATAGTGACACAAAACATTTATTACCAACACAATAGTGACAAAAAACATTTATTCTCAACACAAAAGTGAGACAGTGTGGTGGACACGACAACAAAACATTTATTACCAACACAATAGTCAGAGAAAACATTTATTACCAACACAATAGTGAGAAAAAACATTTTACTATCAACACAATAGTGAGACAAAACATTTATTACCAACACAATAGTGACACAAAACATTTATTACCGACACAATAGTGAGACAAAACATTTACTATCAACACAAAAGTGAGACAAAACATTTATTACCAACACAATAGTGAGACAAAACATTTATTACCAACACAATAGTAAGACAAAACATTTATTATCAACACAATAGTGAGACAAAACATTTATTACCGACACAATAGTGCGACAAAACATTTATTACCAACACAATAGTGAGACAAAACATTTATTACCAAAACAAAAGTGACACAGAACAGTTATCACCGACACAATAGAGACAAAACATGTATTACCAACACAATAGTGACACAAAACATTTATTACCAACACAATAGTGACAAAAAACATTTATTCTCAACACAAAAGTGAGACAGTGTGGTGGACACGACAACAAAACATTTATTACCAACACAATAGTCAGAGAAAACATTTATTACCAACACAATAGTGAGAAAAAACATTTTACTATCAACACAATAGTGAGACAAAACATTTATTACCAACACAATAGTGACACAAAACATTTATTACCGACACAATAGTGAGACAAAACATTTACTATCAACACAAAAGTGAGACAGTGTGGTGGACACGACAACAAAACATTTATTACCAACACAATGGTCAGAGAAAACATTTATTACCAACACAATAGTGAGACAGAACTTTTATTACCAACACAATAGTGAGAGACAACATTTATCACCAACACAATAGAGACAAAGCATTTATTACCAACACAATAGTGACACAAAACATTTATTACCAACACAATAGTGACAAAAAACATTTATTCTCAACACAAAAGTGAGACAGTGTGGTGGACACGACAACAAAACATTTATTACCAACACAAGAGTCAGAGAAAACATTTGTTACCAACACAATAGTGAGAAAAAACATTTTACTATCAACACAATAGTGAGACAAAACATTTATTACCAACACAATAGTGACACAAAACATTTATTACCGACACAATAGTGAGACAAAACATTTACTATCAACACAAAAGTGAGACAGTGTGGTGGACACGACAACAAAACATTTATTACCAACACAATAGTCAGAGAAAACATTTATTACCAACACAATAGTGAGAACAAACATTTACTATCAACGCAATAGTGAGACAAAACATTTATTACCAACACAATAGTGAGACAAAACTTTTATTACCAACACAATAGTGAGACAAAACATTTATCACCGACACAATAGAGACAAAGCATTTATTACCAACACAATAGTGACACAAAACATTTATTACCAACACAATAGTGACACAAAACATTTATTACCAACGCAAAAGCGACACAAAACATTTACTCTCAACACAAAAGTGAGACAGTGTGGTGGACACGACAACTAAACATTTATTACCAACACAATAGTCAGAGAGAACATTTATTACCAACACAATAGTGACACAAAACATTTATTACCGACACAATAGTGAGACAAAACATTTACTATCAACACAAAAGTGAGACAGTGTGGTGGACACGACAACAAAACATTTATTACCAACACAATAGTCAGAGAAAACATTTATTACCAACACAATAGTGAAAAAAACCATTTACTATCAACGTAATAGTGAGACAAAACATTTATTACCAACACAATAGTGAGACAAAACATTTATTACCAACACAATAGTAAGACAAAACATTTATTACCAACACAATAGTGAGACAAAACATTTATTACCGACACAATAGTAAGACAAAACATTTATTACCAACACAATAGTGAGACAAAACATTTATTACCAAAACAAAAGTGACACAGAACAGTTATCACCGACACAATAGAGACAAAACATGTATTACCAACACAATAGTGACACAAAACATTTATTACCAACACAATAGTGACAAAAAACATTTATTCTCAACACAAAAGTGAGACAGTGTGGTGGACACGACAACAAAACATTTATTACCAACACAATAGTCAGAGAAAACATTTATTACCAACACAATAGTGAGAAAAAACATTTTACTATCAACACAATAGTGAGACAAAACATTTATTACCAACACAATAGTGACACAAAACATTTATTACCGACACAATAGTGAGACAAAACATTTACTATCAACACAAAAGTGAGACAGTGTGGTGGACAGGACAACAAAACATTTATTACCAACACAATGGTCAGAGAAAACATTTATTACCAACACAATAGTGAGACAGAACTTTTATTACCAACACAATAGTGAGAGACAACATTTATCACCGACACAATAGAGACAAAGCATTTATTACCAACACAATAGTGACACAAAACATTTATTACCAACACAATAGTGACAAAAAACATTTATTCTCAACACAAAAGTGAGACAGTGTGGTGGACACGACAACAAAACATTTATTACCAACACAATAGTCAGAGAAAACATTTGTTACCAACACAATAGTGAGAAAAAACATTTTACTATCAACACAATAGTGAGACAAAACATTTATTACCAACACAATAGTGACACAAAACATTTATTACCGACACAATAGTGAGACAAAACATTTACTATCAACACAAAAGTGAGACAGTGTGGTGGACACGACAACAAAACATTTATTACCAACACAATAGTCAGAGAAAACATTTATTACCAACACAATAGTGAGAACAAACATTTACTATCAACGCAATAGTGAGACAAAACATTTATTACCAACACAATAGTGAGACAAAACTTTTATTACCAACACAATAGTGAGACAAAACATTTATCACCGACACAATAGAGACAAAGCATTTATTACCAACACAATAGTGACACAAAACATTTATTACCAACACAATAGTGACAAAAAACATTTACTATCAACACAAAAGTGAGACAGTGTGGTGGACACGACAACAAAACATTTATCACCGACACAATAGTGAGACAAAACATTTATCACCGACACAATAGTGAGACAAAACATTTATAAACAACACAATAGTGAGACAAAACATTTATTACCAACACAATAGTGACACAAAACCTTTTATTACCGACACAATAGTGAGAGACAACATTTATTACCAACACAATAGAGACAAAACTTTTATTACCAACACAATAGTCAGACAAAACATCTATTACCAACACAATAGTGACACAAAACATTTATTACAAACACAATAGTGACACAAAACATGTATTACCAACACAATAGTGACACAAAACATTTATTACCAACACAATAGTGAGACAAAACATTTATTACTAACACAATAGTGACAAAAAAACATTTACTATCAACACAAAAGTGAGACAGTGTGGTGGACACGACAACAAAACATTTATTACCAACACAATAGCCAGAGAAAACATTTATTACCAACACAATAGTGAGAACTAACATTTATTACCAACACAATAGTGAGACAAAACATTTATTACCACCACAATAGTGACAATAAACCTTTTATTACCGACACAATAGTGAGAGACAACATTTATTACCAACACAATAGAGACAAAAGTTTTATTACCAACACAATAGTCAGACAAAACATTTATTACCAACACAATAGTGAGACAAAACATTTATTACCAAAACAAAAGTGACACAGAACAGTTATCACCGACACAATAGAGACAAAACATTTATTACCAACACAATAGTGACACAAAACATTTATTACCAACACAATAGTGACAAAAAACATTTATTCTCAACACAAAAGTGAGACAGTGTGGTGGACACGACAACAAAACATTTATTACCAACACAATAGTCAGAGAAAACATTTATTACCAACACAATAGTGAGAAAAAACATTTTACTATCAACACAATAGTGAGACAAAACATTTATTACCAACACAATAGTGACACAAAACATTTATTACCGACACAATAGTGAGACAAAACATTTACTATCAACACAAAAGTGAGACAAAACATTTATTACCAACACAATAGTGAGACAAAACATTTATTACCAACACAATAGTAAGACAAAACATTTATTATCAACACAATAGTGAGACAAAACATTTATTACCGACACAATAGTAAGACAAAACATTTATTACCAACACAATAGTGAGACAAAACATTTATTACCAAAACAAAAGTGACACAGAACAGTTATCACCGACACAATAGAGACAAAACATGTATTACCAACACAATAGTGACACAAAACATTTATTACCAACACAATAGTGACAAAAAACATTTATTCTCAACACAAAAGTGAGACAGTGTGGTGGACACGACAACAAAACATTTATTACCAACACAATAGTCAGAGAAAACATTTATTACCAACACAATAGTGAGAAAAAACATTTTACTATCAACACAATAGTGAGACAAAACATTTATTACCAACACAATAGTGACACAAAACATTTATTACCGACACAATAGTGAGACAAAACATTTACTATCAACACAAAAGTGAGACAGTGTGGTGGACACGACAACAAAACATTTATTACCAACACAATGGTCAGAGAAAACATTTATTACCAACACAATAGTGAGACAGAACTTTTATTACCAACACAATAGTGAGAGACAACATTTATCACCAACACAATAGAGACAAAGCATTTATTACCAACACAATAGTGACACAAAACATTTATTACCAACACAATAGTGACAAAAAACATTTATTCTCAACACAAAAGTGAGACAGTGTGGTGGACACGACAACAAAACATTTATTACCAACACAAGAGTCAGAGAAAACATTTATTACCAACACAATAGTGAGACAGAACTTTTATTACCAACACAATAGTGAGAGACAACATTTATCACCAACACAATAGAGACAAAGCATTTATTACCAACACAATAGTGACACAAAACATTTATTACCAACACAATAGTGACAAAAAACATTTATTCTCAACACAAAAGTGAGACAGTGTGGTGGACACGACAACAAAACATTTATTACCAACACAAGAGTCAGAGAAAACATTTGTTACCAACACAATAGTGAGAAAAAACATTTTACTATCAACACAATAGTGAGACAAAACATTTATTACCAACACAATAGTGACACAAAACATTTATTACCGACACAATAGTGAGACAAAACATTTACTATCAACACAAAAGTGAGACAGTGTGGTGGACACGACAACAAAACATTTATTACCAACACAATAGTCAGAGAAAACATTTATTACCAACACAATAGTGAGAACAAACATTTACTATCAACGCAATAGTGAGACAAAACATTTATTACCAACACAATAGTGAGACAAAACTTTTATTACCAACACAATAGTGAGACAAAACATTTATCACCGACACAATAGAGACAAAGCATTTATTACCAACACAATAGTGACACAAAACATTTATTACCAACACAATAGTGACACAAAACATTTATTACCAACGCAAAAGCGACACAAAACATTTACTCTCAACACAAAAGTGAGACAGTGTGGTGGACACGACAACTAAACATTTATTACCAACACAATAGTCAGAGAGAACATTTATTACCAACACAATAGTGACACAAAACATTTATTACCGATACAATAGTGAGACAAAACATTTACTATCAACACAAAAGTGAGACAGTGTGGTGGACACGACAACAAAACATTTATTACCAACACAATAGTCAGAGAAAACATTTATTACCAACACAATAGTGAAAAAAACCATTTACTATCAACGTAATAGTGAGACAAAACATTTATTACCAACACAATAGTGAGACAAAACATTTATTACCAACACAATAGTAAGACAAAACATTTATTACCAACACAATAGTGAGACAAAACATTTATTACCGACACAATAGTAAGACAAAACATTTATTACCAACACAATAGTGAGACAAAACATTTATTACCAAAACAAAAGTGACACAGAACAGTTATCACCGACACAATAGAGACAAAACATGTATTACCAACACAATAGTGACACAAAACATTTATTACCAACACAATAGTGACAAAAAACATTTATTCTCAACACAAAAGTGAGACAGTGTGGTGGACACGACAACAAAACATTTATTACCAACACAATAGTCAGAGAAAACATTTATTACCAACACAATAGTGAGAAAAAACATTTTACTATCAACACAATAGTGAGACAAAACATTTATTACCAACACAATAGTGACACAAAACATTTATTACCGACACAATAGTGAGACAAAACATTTACTATCAACACAAAAGTGAGACAGTGTGGTGGACAGGACAACAAAACATTTATTACCAACACAATGGTCAGAGAAAACATTTATTACCAACACAATAGTGAGACAGAACTTTTATTACCAACACAATAGTGAGAGACAACATTTATCACCGACACAATAGAGACAAAGCATTTATTACCAACACAATAGTGACACAAAACATTTATTACCAACACAATAGTGACAAAAAACATTTATTCTCAACACAAAAGTGAGACAGTGTGGTGGACACGACAACAAAACATTTATTACCAACACAATAGTCAGAGAAAACATTTGTTACCAACACAATAGTGAGAAAAAACATTTTACTATCAACACAATAGTGAGACAAAACATTTATTACCAACACAATAGTGACACAAAACATTTATTACCGACACAATAGTGAGACAAAATATTTACTATCAACACAAAAGTGAGACAGTGTGGTGGACACGACAACAAAACATTTATTACCAACACAATAGTCAGAGAAAACATTTATTACCAACACAATAGTGAGAACAAACATTTACTATCAACGCAATAGTGAGACAAAACATTTATTACCAACACAATAGTGAGACAAAACTTTTATTACCAACACAATAGTGAGACAAAACATTTATCACCGACACAATAGAGACAAAGCATTTATTACCAACACAATAGTGACACAAAACATTTATTACCAACACAATAGTGACAAAAAACATTTACTATCAACACAAAAGTGAGACAGTGTGGTGGACACGACAACAAAACATTTATTACCAACACAATAGCCAGAGAAAACATTTATTACCAACACAATAGTGAGAACTAACATTTATTACCAACACAATAGTGAGACAAAACATTTATTACCACCACAATAGTGACAAAAAACCTTTTATTACCGACACAATAGTGAGAGACAACATTTATTACCAACACAATAGAGACAAAAGTTTTATTACCAACACAATAGTCAGACAAAACATTTATTACCAACACAATAGTGAGACAAAACATTTATTACCAAAACAAAAGTGACACAGAACAGTTATCACCGACACAATAGAGACAAAACATTTATTACCAACACAATAGTGACACAAAACATTTATTACCAACACAATAGTGACAAAAAACATTTATTCTCAACACAAAAGTGAGACAGTGTGGTGGACACGACAACAAAACATTTATTACCAACACAATAGTCAGAGAAAACATTTATTACCAACACAATAGTGAGAAAAAACATTTTACTATCAACACAATAGTGAGACAAAACATTTATTACCAACACAATAGTGACACAAAACATTTATTACCGACACAATAGTGAGACAAAACATTTACTATCAACACAAAAGTGAGACAAAACATTTATTACCAACACAATAGTGAGACAAAACATTTATTACCAACACAATAGTAAGACAAAACATTTATTATCAACACAATAGTGAGACAAAACATTTATTACCGACACAATAGTAAGACAAAACATTTATTACCAACACAATAGTGAGACAAAACATTTATTACCAAAACAAAAGTGACACAGAACAGTTATCACCGACACAATAGAGACAAAACATGTATTACCAACACAATAGTGACACAAAACATTTATTACCAACACAATAGTGACAAAAAACATTTATTCTCAACACAAAAGTGAGACAGTGTGGTGGACACGACAACAAAACATTTATTACCAACACAATAGTCAGAGAAAACATTTATTACCAACACAATAGTGAGAAAAAACATTTTACTATCAACACAATAGTGAGACAAAACATTTATTACCAACACAATAGTGACACAAAACATTTATTACCGACACAATAGTGAGACAAAACATTTACTATCAACACAAAAGTGAGACAGTGTGGTGGACACGACAACAAAACATTTATTACCAACACAATAGTCAGAGAAAACATTTATTACCAACACAATAGTGAGAACAAACATTTACTATCAACGCAATAGTGAGACAAAACATTTATTACCAACACAATAGTGAGACAAAACTTTTATTACCAACACAATAGTGAGACAAAACATTTATCACCGACACAATAGAGACAAAGCATTTATTACCAACACAATAGTGACACAAAACATTTATTACCAACACAATAGTGACACAAAACATTTATTACCAACGCAAAAGCGACACAAAACATTTACTCTCAACACAAAAGTGAGACAGTGTGGTGGACACGACAACTAAACATTTATTACCAACACAATAGTCAGAGAGAACATTTATTACCAACACAATAGTGACACAAAACATTTATTACCGACACAATAGTGAGACAAAACATTTACTATCAACACAAAAGTGAGACAGTGTGGTGGACACGACAACAAAACATTTATTACCAACACAATAGTCAGAGAAAACATTTATTACCAACACAATAGTGAAAAAAACCATTTACTATCAACGTAATAGTGAGACAAAACATTTATTACCAACACAATAGTGAGACAAAACATTTATTACCAACACAATAGTAAGACAAAACATTTATTACCAACACAATAGTGAGACAAAACATTTATTACCGACACAATAGTAAGACAAAACATTTATTACCAACACAATAGTGAGACAAAACATTTATTACCAAAACAAAAGTGACACAGAACAGTTATCACCGACACAATAGAGACAAAACATGTATTACCAACACAATAGTGACACAAAACATTTATTACCAACACAATAGTGACAAAAAACATTTATTCTCAACACAAAAGTGAGACAGTGTGGTGGACACGACAACAAAACATTTATTACCAACACAATAGTCAGAGAAAACATTTATTACCAACACAATAGTGAGAAAAAACATTTTACTATCAACACAATAGTGAGACAAAACATTTATTACCAACACAATAGTGACACAAAACATTTATTACCGACACAATAGTGAGACAAAACATTTACTATCAACACAAAAGTGAGACAGTGTGGTGGACAGGACAACAAAACATTTATTACCAACACAATGGTCAGAGAAAACATTTATTACCAACACAATAGTGAGACAGAACTTTTATTACCAACACAATAGTGAGAGACAACATTTATCACCGACACAATAGAGACAAAGCATTTATTACCAACACAATAGTGACACAAAACATTTATTACCAACACAATAGTGACAAAAAACATTTATTCTCAACACAAAAGTGAGACAGTGTGGTGGACACGACAACAAAACATTTATTACCAACACAATAGTCAGAGAAAACATTTGTTACCAACACAATAGTGAGAAAAAACATTTTACTATCAACACAATAGTGAGACAAAACATTTATTACCAACACAATAGTGACACAAAACATTTATTACCGACACAATAGTGAGACAAAACATTTACTATCAACACAAAAGTGAGACAGTGTGGTGGACACGACAACAAAACATTTATTACCAACACAATAGTCAGAGAAAACATTTATTACCAACACAATAGTGAGAACAAACATTTACTATCAACGCAATAGTGAGACAAAACATTTATTACCAACACAATAGTGAGACAAAACTTTTATTACCAACACAATAGTGAGACAAAACATTTATCACCGACACAATAGAGACAAAGCATTTATTACCAACACAATAGTGACACAAAACATTTATTACCAACACAATAGTGACAAAAAACATTTACTATCAACACAAAAGTGAGACAGTGTGGTGGACACGACAACAAAACATTTATTACCAACACAATAGCCAGAGAAAACATTTATTACCAACACAATAGTGAGAACTAACATTTATTACCAACACAATAGTGAGACAAAACATTTATTACCACCACAATAGTGACAAAAAACCTTTTATTACCGACACAATAGTGAGAGACAACATTTATTACCAACACAATAGAGACAAAAGTTTTATTACCAACACAATAGTCAGACAAAACATTTATTACCAACACAATAGTGAGACAAAACATTTATTACCAAAACAAAAGTGACACAGAACAGTTATCACCGACACAATAGAGACAAAACATTTATTACCAACACAATAGTGACACAAAACATTTATTACCAACACAATAGTGACAAAAAACATTTATTCTCAACACAAAAGTGAGACAGTGTGGTGGACACGACAACAAAACATTTATTACCAACACAATAGTCAGAGAAAACATTTATTACCAACACAATAGTGAGAAAAAACATTTTACTATCAACACAATAGTGAGACAAAACATTTATTACCAACACAATAGTGACACAAAACATTTATTACCGACACAATAGTGAGACAAAACATTTACTATCAACACAAAAGTGAGACAAAACATTTATTACCAACACAATAGTGAGACAAAACATTTATTACCAACACAATAGTAAGACAAAACATTTATTATCAACACAATAGTGAGACAAAACATTTATTACCGACACAATAGTAAGACAAAACATTTATTACCAACACAATAGTGAGACAAAACATTTATTACCAAAACAAAAGTGACACAGAACAGTTATCACCGACACAATAGAGACAAAACATGTATTACCAACACAATAGTGACACAAAACATTTATTACCAACACAATAGTGACAAAAAACATTTATTCTCAACACAAAAGTGAGACAGTGTGGTGGACACGACAACAAAACATTTATTACCAACACAATAGTCAGAGAAAACATTTATTACCAACACAATAGTGAGAAAAAACATTTTACTATCAACACAATAGTGAGACAAAACATTTATTACCAACACAATAGTGACACAAAACATTTATTACCGACACAATAGTGAGACAAAACATTTACTATCAACACAAAAGTGAGACAGTGTGGTGGACACGACAACAAAACATTTATTACCAACACAATAGTCAGAGAAAACATTTATTACCAACACAATAGTGAGAACAAACATTTACTATCAACGCAATAGTGAGACAAAACATTTATTACCAACACAATAGTGAGACAAAACTTTTATTACCAACACAATAGTGAGACAAAACATTTATCACCGACACAATAGAGACAAAGCATTTATTACCAACACAATAGTGACACAAAACATTTATTACCAACACAATAGTGACACAAAACATTTATTACCAACGCAAAAGCGACACAAAACATTTACTCTCAACACAAAAGTGAGACAGTGTGGTGGACACGACAACTAAACATTTATTACCAACACAATAGTCAGAGAGAACATTTATTACCAACACAATAGTGACACAAAACATTTATTACCGACACAATAGTGAGACAAAACATTTACTATCAACACAAAAGTGAGACAGTGTGGTGGACACGACAACAAAACATTTATTACCAACACAATAGTCAGAGAAAACATTTATTACCAACACAATAGTGAAAAAAACCATTTACTATCAACGTAATAGTGAGACAAAACATTTATTACCAACACAATAGTGAGACAAAACATTTATTACCAACACAATAGTAAGACAAAACATTTATTACCAACACAATAGTGAGACAAAACATTTATTACCGACACAATAGTAAGACAAAACATTTATTACCAACACAATAGTGAGACAAAACATTTATTACCAAAACAAAAGTGACACAGAACAGTTATCACCGACACAATAGAGACAAAACATGTATTACCAACACAATAGTGACACAAAACATTTATTACCAACACAATAGTGACAAAAAACATTTATTCTCAACACAAAAGTGAGACAGTGTGGTGGACACGACAACAAAACATTTATTACCAACACAATAGTCAGAGAAAACATTTATTACCAACACAATAGTGAGAAAAAACATTTTACTATCAACACAATAGTGAGACAAAACATTTATTACCAACACAATAGTGACACAAAACATTTATTACCGACACAATAGTGAGACAAAACATTTACTATCAACACAAAAGTGAGACAGTGTGGTGGACAGGACAACAAAACATTTATTACCAACACAATGGTCAGAGAAAACATTTATTACCAACACAATAGTGAGACAGAACTTTTATTACCAACACAATAGTGAGAGACAACATTTATCACCGACACAATAGAGACAAAGCATTTATTACCAACACAATAGTGACACAAAACATTTATTACCAACACAATAGTGACAAAAAACATTTATTCTCAACACAAAAGTGAGACAGTGTGGTGGACACGACAACAAAACATTTATTACCAACACAATAGTCAGAGAAAACATTTGTTACCAACACAATAGTGAGAAAAAACATTTTACTATCAACACAATAGTGAGACAAAACATTTATTACCAACACAATAGTGACACAAAACATTTATTACCGACACAATAGTGAGACAAAACATTTACTATCAACACAAAAGTGAGACAGTGTGGTGGACACGACAACAAAACATTTATTACCAACACAATAGTCAGAGAAAACATTTATTACCAACACAATAGTGAGAACAAACATTTACTATCAACGCAATAGTGAGACAAAACATTTATTACCAACACAATAGTGAGACAAAACTTTTATTACCAACACAATAGTGAGACAAAACATTTATCACCGACACAATAGAGACAAAGCATTTATTACCAACACAATAGTGACACAAAACATTTATTACCAACACAATAGTGACAAAAAACATTTACTATCAACACAAAAGTGAGACAGTGTGGTGGACACGACAACAAAACATTTATTACCAACACAATAGCCAGAGAAAACATTTATTACCAACACAATAGTGAGAACTAACATTTATTACCAACACAATAGTGAGACAAAACATTTATTACCACCACAATAGTGACAAAAAACCTTTTATTACCGACACAATAGTGAGAGACAACATTTATTACCAACACAATAGAGACAAAAGTTTTATTACCAACACAATAGTCAGACAAAACATTTATTACCAACACAATAGTGAGACAAAACATTTATTACCAAAACAAAAGTGACACAGAACAGTTATCACCGACACAATAGAGACAAAACATTTATTACCAACACAATAGTGACACAAAACATTTATTACCAACACAATAGTGACAAAAAACATTTATTCTCAACACAAAAGTGAGACAGTGTGGTGGACACGACAACAAAACATTTATTACCAACACAATAGTCAGAGAAAACATTTATTACCAACACAATAGTGAGAAAAAACATTTTACTATCAACACAATAGTGAGACAAAACATTTATTACCAACACAATAGTGACACAAAACATTTATTACCGACACAATAGTGAGACAAAACATTTACTATCAACACAAAAGTGAGACAAAACATGTATTACCAACACAATAGTGAGACAAAACATTTATTACCAACACAATAGTAAGACAAAACATTTATTATCAACACAATAGTGAGACAAAACATTTATTACCGACACAATAGTAAGACAAAACATTTATTACCAACACAATAGTGAGACAAAACATTTATTACCAAAACAAAAGTGACACAGAACAGTTATCACCGACACAATAGAGACAAAACATGTATTACCAACACAATAGTGACACAAAACATTTATTACCAACACAATAGTGACAAAAAACATTTATTCTCAACACAAAAGTGAGACAGTGTGGTGGACACGACAACAAAACATTTATTACCAACACAATAGTCAGAGAAAACATTTATTACCAACACAATAGTGAGAAAAAACATTTTACTATCAACACAATAGTGAGACAAAACATTTATTACCAACACAATAGTGACACAAAACATTTATTACCGACACAATAGTGAGACAAAACATTTACTATCAACACAAAAGTGAGACAGTGTGGTGGACACGACAACAAAACATTTATTACCAACACAATGGTCAGAGAAAACATTTATTACCAACACAATAGTGAGACAGAACTTTTATTACCAACACAATAGTGAGAGACAACATTTATCACCAACACAATAGAGACAAAGCATTTATTACCAACACAATAGTGACACAAAACATTTATTACCAACACAATAGTGACAAAAAACATTTATTCTCAACACAAAAGTGAGACAATGTGGTGGACACGACAACAAAACATTTATTACCAACACAATAGTCAGAGAAAACATTTGTTACCAACACAATAGTGAGAAAAAACATTTTACTATCAACACAATAGTGAGACAAAACATTTATTACCAACACAATAGTGACACAAAACATTTATTACCGACACAATAGTGAGACAAAACATTTACTATCAACACAAAAGTGAGACAGTGTGGTGGACACGACAACAAAACATTTATTACCAACACAATAGTCAGAGAAAACATTTATTACCAACACAATAGTGAGAACAAACATTTACTATCAACGCAATAGTGAGACAAAACATTTATTACCAACACAATAGTGAGACAAAACTTTTATTACCAACACAATAGTGAGACAAAACATTTATCACCGACACAATAGAGACAAAGCATTTATTACCAACACAATAGTGACACAAAACATTTATTACCAACACAATAGTGACAAAAAACATTTACTATCAACACAAAAGTGAGACAGTGTGGTGGACACGACAACAAAACATTTATTACCAACACAATAGCCAGAGAAAACATTTATTACCAACACAATAGTGAGAACTAACATTTATTACCAAAACAAAAGTGACACAGAACAGTTATCACCGACACAATAGAGACAAAACATGTATTACCAACACAATAGTGACACAAAACATTTATTACCAACACAATAGTGACAAAAAACATTTATTCTCAACACAAAAGTGAGACAGTGTGGTGGACACGACAACAAAACATTTATTACCAACACAATAGTCAGAGAAAACATTTATTACCAACACAATAGTGAGAAAAAACATTTTACTATCAACACAATAGTGAGACAAAACATTTATTACCAACACAATAGTGACACAAAACATTTATTACCGACACAATAGTGAGACAAAACATTTACTATCAACACAAAAGTGAGACAGTGTGGTGGACAGGACAACAAAACATTTATTACCAACACAATGGTCAGAGAAAACATTTATTACCAACACAATAGTGAGACAGAACTTTTATTACCAACACAATAGTGAGAGACAACATTTATCACCGACACAATAGAGACAAAGCATTTATTACCAACACAATAGTGACACAAAACATTTATTACCAACACAATAGTGACAAAAAACATTTATTCTCAACACAAAAGTGAGACAGTGTGGTGGACACGACAACAAAACATTTATTACCAACACAATAGTCAGAGAAAACATTTGTTACCAACACAATAGTGAGAAAAAACATTTTACTATCAACACAATAGTGAGACAAAACATTTATTACCAACACAATAGTGACACAAAACATTTATTACCGACACAATAGTGAGACAAAACATTTACTATCAACACAAAAGTGAGACAGTGTGGTGGACACGACAACAAAACATTTATTACCAACACAATAGTCAGAGAAAACATTTATTACCAACACAATAGTGAGAACAAACATTTACTATCAACGCAATAGTGAGACAAAACATTTATTACCAACACAATAGTGAGACAAAACTTTTATTACCAACACAATAGTGAGACAAAACATTTATCACCGACACAATAGAGACAAAGCATTTATTACCAACACAATAGTGACACAAAACATTTATTACCAACACAATAGTGACAAAAAACATTTACTATCAACACAAAAGTGAGACAGTGTGGTGGACACGACAACAAAACATTTATTACCAACACAATAGCCAGAGAAAACATTTATTACCAACACAATAGTGAGAACTAACATTTATTACCAACACAATAGTGAGACAAAACATTTATTACCACACCAATAGTGACAAAAAACCTTTTATTACCGACACAATAGTGAGAGACAACATTTATTACCAACACAATAGAGACAAAAGTTTTATTACCAACACAATAGTCAGACAAAACATTTATTACCAACACAATAGTGAGACAGAACTTTTATTACCAACACAATAGTGAGAGACAACATTTATCACCGACACAATAGAGACAAAGCATTTATTACCAACACAATAGTGACACAAAACATTTATTACCAACACAATAGTGACAAAAAACATTTATTCTCAACACAAAAGTGAGACAGTGTGGTGGACACGACAACAAAACATTTATTACCAACACAATAGTCAGAGAAAACATTTGTTACCAACACAATAGTGAGAAAAAACATTTTACTATCAACACAATAGTGAGACAAAACATTTATTACCAACACAATAGTGACACAAAACATTTATTACCGACACAATAGTGAGACAAAACATTTACTATCAACACAAAAGTGAGACAGTGTGGTGGACACGACAACAAAACATTTATTACCAACACAATAGTCAGAGAAAACATTTATTACCAACACAATAGTGAGAACAAACATTTACTATCAACGCAATAGTGAGACAAAACATTTATTACCAACACAATAGTGAGACAAAACTTTTATTACCAACACAATAGTGAGACAAAACATTTATCACCGACACAATAGAGACAAAGCATTTATTACCAACACAATAGTGACACAAAACATTTATTACCAACACAATAGTGACAAAAAACATTTACTATCAACACAAAAGTGAGACAGTGTGGTGGACACGACAACAAAACATTTATTACCAACACAATAGCCAGAGAAAACATTTATTACCAACACAATAGTGAGAACTAACATTTATTACCAACACAATAGTGAGACAAAACATTTATTACCACCACAATAGTGACAAAAAACCTTTTATTACCGACACAATAGTGAGAGACAACATTTATTACCAACACAATAGAGACAAAAGTTTTATTACCAACACAATAGTCAGACAAAACATTTATTACCAACACAATAGTGAGACAAAACATTTATTACCAAAACAAAAGTGACACAGAACAGTTATCACCGACACAATAGAGACAAAACATTTATTACCAACACAATAG
Organism: Lampris incognitus; assembly: GCF_029633865.1. Classification (NCBI taxonomy): domain Eukaryota; kingdom Metazoa; phylum Chordata; class Actinopteri; order Lampriformes; family Lampridae; genus Lampris; species Lampris incognitus. The sequence goes on along the minus strand of NC_079211.1, from coordinate 54,670,412 downwards.
TGACACAAAACATTTATTACCAACACAATAGTGACAAAAAACATTTATTCTCAACACAAAAGTGAGACAGTGTGGTGGACACGACAACAAAACATTTATTACCAACACAATAGTCAGAGAAAACATTTATTACCAACACAATAGTGAGAAAAAACATTTTACTATCAACACAATAGTGAGACAAAACATTTATTACCAACACAATAGTGACACAAAACATTTATTACCGACACAATAGTGAGACAAAACATTTACTATCAACACAAAAGTGAGACAAAACATTTATTACCAACACAATAGTGAGACAAAACATTTATTACCAACACAATAGTAAGACAAAACATTTATTATCAACACAATAGTGAGACAAAACATTTATTACCGACACAATAGTAAGACAAAACATTTATTACCAACACAATAGTGAGACAAAACATTTATTACCAAAACAAAAGTGACACAGAACAGTTATCACCGACACAATAGAGACAAAACATGTATTACCAACACAATAGTGACACAAAACATTTATTACCAACACAATAGTGACAAAAAACATTTATTCTCAACACAAAAGTGAGACAGTGTGGTGGACACGACAACAAAACATTTATTACCAACACAATAGTCAGAGAAAACATTTATTACCAACACAATAGTGAGAAAAAACATTTTACTATCAACACAATAGTGAGACAAAACATTTATTACCAACACAATAGTGACACAAAACATTTATTACCGACACAATAGTGAGACAAAACATTTACTATCAACACAAAAGTGAGACAGTGTGGTGGACACGACAACAAAACATTTATTACCAACACAATGGTCAGAGAAAACATTTATTACCAACACAATAGTGAGACAGAACTTTTATTACCAACACAATAGTGAGAGACAACATTTATCACCAACACAATAGAGACAAAGCATTTATTACCAACACAATAGTGACACAAAACATTTATTACCAACACAATAGTGACAAAAAACATTTATTCTCAACACAAAAGTGAGACAGTGTGGTGGACACGACAACAAAACATTTATTACCAACACAATAGTCAGAGAAAACATTTGTTACCAACACAATAGTGAGAAAAAACATTTTACTATCAACACAATAGTGAGACAAAACATTTATTACCAACACAATAGTGACACAAAACATTTATTACCGACACAATAGTGAGACAAAACATTTACTATCAACACAAAAGTGAGACAGTGTGGTGGACACGACAACAAAACATTTATTACCAACACAATAGTCAGAGAAAACATTTATTACCAACACAATAGTGAGAACAAACATTTACTATCAACGCAATAGTGAGACAAAACATTTATTACCAACACAATAGTGAGACAAAACTTTTATTACCAACACAATAGTGAGACAAAACATTTATCACCGACACAATAGAGACAAAGCATTTATTACCAACACAATAGTGACACAAAACATTTATTACCAACACAATAGTGACAAAAAACATTTACTATCAACACAAAAGTGAGACAGTGTGGTGGACACGACAACAAAACATTTATTACCAACACAATAGCCAGAGAAAACATTTATTACCAACACAATAGTGAGAACTAACATTTATTACCAACACAATAGTGAGACAAAACATTTATTACCACCACAATAGTGACAAAAAACCTTTTATTACCGACACAATAGTGAGAGACAACATTTATTACCAACACAATAGAGACAAAAGTTTTATTACCAACACAATAGTCAGACAAAACATTTATTACCAACACAATAGTGAGACAAAACATTTATTACCAAAACAAAAGTGACACAGAACAGTTATCACCAACACAATAGAGACAAAACATTTATTACCAACACAATAGTGACACAAAACATTTATTACCAACACAATAGTGACAAAAAACATTTATTCTCAACACAAAAGTGAGACAGTGTGGTGGACACGACAACAAAACATTTATTACCAACACAATAGTCAGAGAAAACATTTATTACCAACACAATAGTGAGAAAAAACATTTTACTATCAACACAATAGTGAGACAAAACATTTATTACCAACACAATAGTGACACAAAACATTTATTACTGACACAATAGTGAGACAAAACATTTACTATCAACACAAAAGTGAGACAGTGTGGTGGACACGACAACAAAACATTTATTACCAACACAATGGTCAGAGAAAACATTTATTACCAACACAATAGTGAGACAGAACTTTTATTACCAACACAATAGTGAGAGACAACATTTATCACCGACACAATAGAGACAAAGCATTTATTACCAACACAATAGTGACACAAAACATTTATTACCACCACAATAGTGACAAAAAACATTTATTCTCAACACAAAAGTGAGACAGTGTGGTGGACACGACAACAAAACATTTATTACCAACACAATAGTCAGAGAAAACATTTATTACCAACACAATAGTGAGAAAAAACATTTTACTATCAACACAATAGTGAGACAAAACATTTATTACCAACACAATAGTGACACAAAACATTTATTACCGACACAATAGTGAGACAAAACATTTACTATCAACACAAAAGTGAGACAGTGTGGTGGACACGACAACAAAACATTTATTACCAACACAATAGTCAGAGAAAACATTTATTACCAACACAATAGTGAGAACAAACATTTACTATCAACGCAATAGTGAGACAAAACATTTATTACCAACACAATAGTGAGACAAAACTTTTATTACCAACACAATAGTGAGACAAAACATTTATCACCGACACAATAGAGACAAAGCATTTATTACCAACACAATAGTGACACAAAACATTTATTACCAACACAATAGTGACAAAAAACATTTACTATCAACACAAAAGTGAGACAGTGTGGTGGACACGACAACAAAACATTTATTACCAACACAATAGCCAGAGAAAACATTTATACCAACACAATAGTGAGAACAAACATTTACTATCAACGCAATAGTGAGACAAAACATTTATTTCTAACACAATAGTGAGACAAAACATTTATTACCAACACAATAGTGAGACAAAACATTTATTACCAACACAATAGTGAGACAAAACATTTATCACCGACACAATAGTGAGACAAAACATTTATAAACAACACAATAGTGAGACAAAACATTTATTACCAACACAATAGTGACACAAAACCTTTTATTACCGACACAATAGTGAGAGACAACATTTATTACCAACACAATAGAGACAAAACTTTTATTACCAACACAATAGTCAGACAAAACATCTATTACCAACACAATAGTGACACAAAACATTTATTACAAACACAATAGTGACACAAAACATTTATTACCAACACAATAGTGACACAAAACATTTATTACCAACACAATAGTGAGACAAAACATTTATTACTAACACAATAGTGACAAAAAAACATTTACTATCAACACAAAAGTGAGACAGTGTGGTGGACACGACAACAAAACATTTATTACCAACACAATAGCCAGAGAAAACATTTATTACCAACACAATAGTGAGAACTAACATTTATTACCAACACAATAGTGAGACAAAACATTTATTACCACCACAATAGTGACAAAAAACCTTTTATTACCGACACAATAGTGAGAGACAACATTTATTACCAACACAATAGAGACAAAAGTTTTATTACCAACACAATAGTCAGACAAAACATTTATTACCAACACAATAGTGAGACAAAACATTTATTACCAAAACAAAAGTGACACAGAACATTTATCACCGACACAATAGAGACAAAGCATTTATTACCAACACAATAGTGACACAAAACATTTATTACCACCACAATAGTGACAAAAAACATTTATTCTCAACACAAAAGTGAGACAGTGTGGTGGACACGACAACAAAACATTTATTACCAACACAATAGTCAGAGAAAACATTTATTACCAACACAATAGTGAGAAAAAACATTTTACTATCAACACAATAGTGAGACAAAACATTTATTACCAACACAATAGTGACACAAAACATTTATTACCGACACAATAGTGAGACAAAACATTTACTATCAACACAAAAGTGAGACAGTGTGGTGGACACGACAACAAAACATTTATTACCAACACAATAGTCAGAGAAAACATTTATTACCAACACAATAGTGAGAACAAACATTTACTATCAACGCAATAGTGAGACAAAACATTTATTACCAACACAATAGTGAGACAAAACTTTTATTACCAACACAATAGTGAGACAAAACATTTATCACCGACACAATAGAGACAAAGCATTTATTACCAACACAATAGTGACACAAAACATTTATTACCAACACAATAGTGACAAAAAACATTTACTATCAACACAAAAGTGAGACAGTGTGGTGGACACGACAACAAAACATTTATTACCAACACAATAGCCAGAGAAAACATTTATACCAACACAATAGTGAGAACAAACATTTACTATCAACGCAATAGTGAGACAAAACATTTATTTCTAACACAATAGTGAGACAAAACATTTATTACCAACACAATAGTGAGACAAAACATTTATTACCAACACAATAGTGAGACAAAACATTTATCACCGACACAATAGTGAGACAAAACATTTATAAACAACACAATAGTGAGACAAAACATTTATTACCAACACAATAGTGACACAAAACCTTTTATTACCGACACAATAGTGAGAGACAACATTTATTACCAACACAATAGAGACAAAACTTTTATTACCAACACAATAGTCAGACAAAACATCTATTACCAACACAATAGTGACACAAAACATTTATTACAAACACAATAGTGACACAAAACATTTATTACCAACACAATAGTGACACAAAACATTTATTACCAACACAATAGTGAGACAAAACATTTATTACCAACACAATAGTGACACAAAACATTTATTACCAACACAATAGTGAGACAAAACATTTATTACTAACACAATAGTGACAAAAAAACATTTACTATCAACACAAAAGTGAGACAGTGTGGTGGACACGACAACAAAACATTTATTACCAACACAATAGCCAGAGAAAACATTTATTACCAACACAATAGTGAGAACTAACATTTATTACCAACACAATAGTGAGACAAAACATTTATTACCACCACAATAGTGACAAAAAACCTTTTATTACCGACACAATAGTGAGAGACAACATTTATTACCAACACAATAGAGACAAAAGTTTTATTACCAACACAATAGTCAGACAAAACATTTATTACCAACACAATAGTGAGACAAAACATTTATTACCAAAACAAAAGTGACACAGAACATTTATCACCGACACAATAGAGACAAAGCATTTATTACCAACACAATAGTGACACAAAACATTTATTACCACCACAATAGTGACAAAAAACATTTATTCTCAACACAAAAGTGAGACAGTGTGGTGGACACGACAACAAAACATTTATTACCAACACAATAGTCAGAGAAAACATTTATTACCAACACAATAGTGAGAAAAAACATTTTACTATCAACACAATAGTGAGACAAAACATTTATTACCAACACAATAGTGACACAAAACATTTATTACCGACACAATAGTGAGACAAAACATTTACTATCAACACAAAAGTGAGACAGTGTGGTGGACACGACAACAAAACATTTATTACCAACACAATAGTCAGAGAAAACATTTATTACCAACACAATAGTGAGAACAAACATTTACTATCAACGCAATAGTGAGACAAAACATTTATTACCAACACAATAGTGAGACAAAACTTTTATTACCAACACAATAGTGAGACAAAACATTTATCACCGACACAATAGAGACAAAGCATTTATTACCAACACAATAGTGACACAAAACATTTATTACCAACACAATAGTGACAAAAAACATTTACTATCAACACAAAAGTGAGACAGTGTGGTGGACACGACAACAAAACATTTATTACCAACACAATAGCCAGAGAAAACATTTATACCAACACAATAGTGAGAACAAACATTTACTATCAACGCAATAGTGAGACAAAACATTTATTTCTAACACAATAGTGAGACAAAACATTTATTACCAACACAATAGTGAGACAAAACATTTATTACCAACACAATAGTGAGACAAAACATTTATCACCGACACAATAGTGAGACAAAACATTTATAAACAACACAATAGTGAGACAAAACATTTATTACCAACACAATAGTGACACAAAACCTTTTATTACCGACACAATAGTGAGAGACAACATTTATTACCAACACAATAGAGACAAAACTTTTATTACCAACACAATAGTCAGACAAAACATCTATTACCAACACAATAGTGACACAAAACATTTATTACAAACACAATAGTGACACAAAACATTTATTACCAACACAATAGTGACACAAAACATTTATTACCAACACAATAGTGAGACAAAACATTTATTACTAACACAATAGTGACAAAAAAACATTTACTATCAACACAAAAGTGAGACAGTGTGGTGGACACGACAACAAAACATTTATTACCAACACAATAGCCAGAGAAAACATTTATTACCAACACAATAGTGAGAACTAACATTTATTACCAACACAATAGTGAGACAAAACATTTATTACCACCACAATAGTGACAAAAAACCTTTTATTACCGACACAATAGTGAGAGACAACATTTATTACCAACACAATAGAGACAAAAGTTTTATTACCAACACAATAGTCAGACAAAACATTTATTACCAACACAATAGTGAGACAAAACATTTATTACCAAAACAAAAGTGACACAGAACAGTTATCACCGACACAATAGAGACAAAACATTTATTACCAACACAATAGTGACACAAAACATTTATTACCAACACAATAGTGACAAAAAACATTTATTCTCAACACAAAAGTGAGACAGTGTGGTGGACACGACAACAAAACATTTATTACCAACACAATAGTCAGAGAAAACATTTATTACCAACACAATAGTGAGAAAAAACATTTTACTATCAACACAATAGTGAGACAAAACATTTATTACCAACACAATAGTGACACAAAACATTTATTACCGACACAATAGTGAGACAAAACATTTACTATCAACACAAAAGTGAGACAAAACATTTATTACCAACACAATAGTGAGACAAAACATTTATTACCAACACAATAGTAAGACAAAACATTTATTATCAACACAATAGTGAGACAAAACATTTATTACCAACACAATAGTAAGACAAAACATTTATTACCAACACAATAGTGAGACAAAACATTTATTACCAAAACAAAAGTGACACAGAACAGTTATCACCGACACAATAGAGACAAAACATGTATTACCAACACAATAGTGACACAAAACATTTATTACCAACACAATAGTGACAAAAAACATTTATTCTCAACACAAAAGTGAGACAGTGTGGTGGACACGACAACAAAACATTTATTACCAACACAAGAGTCAGAGAAAACATTTGTTACCAACACAATAGTGAGAAAAAACATTTTACTATCAACACAATAGTGAGACAAAACATTTATTACCAACACAATAGTGACACAAAACATTTATTACCGACACAATAGTGAGACAAAACATTTACTATCAACACAAAAGTGAGACAGTGTGGTGGACACGACAACAAAACATTTATTACCAACACAATAGTCAGAGAAAACATTTATTACCAACACAATAGTGAGAACAAACATTTACTATCAACGCAATAGTGAGACAAAACATTTATTACCAACACAATAGTGAGACAAAACTTTTATTACCAACACAATAGTGAGACAAAACATTTATCACCGACACAATAGAGACAAAGCATTTATTACCAACACAATAGTGACACAAAACATTTATTACCAACACAATAGTGACAAAAAACATTTACTATCAACACAAAAGTGAGACAGTGTGGTGGACACGACAACAAAACATTTATTACCAACACAATAGCCAGAGAAAACATTTATTACCAACACAATAGTGAGAACTAACATTTATTACCAACACAATAGTGAGACAAAACATTTATTACCACCACAATAGTGACAAAAAACCTTTTATTACCGACACAATAGTGAGAGACAACATTTATTACCAACACAATAGAGACAAAAGTTTTATTACCAACACAATAGTCAGACAAAACATTTATTACCAACACAATAGTGAGACAAAACATTTATTACCAAAACAAAAGTGACACAGAACAGTTATCACCAACACAATAGAGACAAAACATTTATTACCAACACAATAGTGACACAAAACATTTATTACCAACACAATAGTGACAAAAAACATTTATTCTCAACACAAAAGTGAGACAGTGTGGTGGACACGACAACAAAACATTTATTACCAACACAATAGTCAGAGAAAACATTTATTACCAACACAATAGTGAGAAAAAACATTTTACTATCAACACAATAGTGAGACAAAACATTTATTACCAACACAATAGTGACACAAAACATTTATTACCGACACAATAGTGAGACAAAACATTTACTATCAACACAAAAGTGAGACAGTGTGGTGGACACGACAACAAAACATTTATTACCAACACAATGGTCAGAGAAAACATTTATTACCAACACAATAGTGAGACAGAACTTTTATTACCAACACAATAGTGAGAGACAACATTTATCACCGACACAATAGAGACAAAGCATTTATTACCAACACAATAGTGACACAAAACATTTATTACCACCACAATAGTGACAAAAAACATTTATTCTCAACACAAAAGTGAGACAGTGTGGTGGACACGACAACAAAACATTTATTACCAACACAATAGTCAGAGAAAACATTTATTACCAACACAATAGTGAGAAAAAACATTTTACTATCAACACAATAGTGAGACAAAACATTTATTACCAACACAATAGTGACACAAAACATTTATTACCGACACAATAGTGAGACAAAACATTTACTATCAACACAAAAGTGAGACAGTGTGGTGGACACGACAACAAAACATTTATTACCAACACAATAGTCAGAGAAAACATTTATTACCAACACAATAGTGAGAACAAACATTTACTATCAACGCAATAGTGAGACAAAACATTTATTACCAACACAATAGTGAGACAAAACTTTTATTACCAACACAATAGTGAGACAAAACATTTATCACCGACACAATAGAGACAAAGCATTTATTACCAACACAATAGTGACACAAAACATTTATTACCAACACAATAGTGACAAAAAACATTTACTATCAACACAAAAGTGAGACAGTGTGGTGGACACGACAACAAAACATTTATTACCAACACAATAGCCAGAGAAAACATTTATACCAACACAATAGTGAGAACAAACATTTACTATCAACGCAATAGTGAGACAAAACATTTATTTCTAACACAATAGTGAGACAAAACATTTATTACCAACACAATAGTGAGACAAAACATTTATTACCAACACAATAGTGAGAAAAAACATTTATCACCGACACAATTGTGAGACAAAACATTTATAAACAACACAATAGTGAGACAAAACATTTATTACCAACACAATAGTGACACAAAACCTTTTATTACCGACACAATAGTGAGAGACAACATTTATTACCAACACAATAGAGACAAAACTTTTATTACCAACACAATAGTCAGACAAAACATTTATTACCAACACAATAGTGACACAAAACATTTATTACAAACACAATAGTGACACAAAACATTTATTACCAACACAATAGTGACACAAAACATTTATTACCAACACAATAGTGAGACAAAACATTTATTACTAACACAATAGTGACAAAAAACATTTATTACCAACACAATAGTGAGACAAAACATTTATTACCAACACAATAGTGAGACAAAACATTTATTACCAAAACAAAAGTGACACAGAACAGTTATCACCGACACAATAGAGACAAAACATTTATTACCAACACAATAGTGACACAAAACATTTATTACCAACACAATAGTGACAAAAAACATTTATTCTCAACACAAAAGTGAGACAGTGTGGTGGACACGACAACAAAACATTTATTACCAACACAATAGTCAGAGAAAACATTTATTACCAACACAATAGTGAGAAAAAACATTTTACTATCAACACAATAGTGAGACAAAACAATTATTACCAACACAATAGTGACACAAAACATTTATTACCGACACAATAGTGAGACAAAACATTTACTATCAACACAAAAGTGAGACAGTGTGGTGGACACGACAACAAAACATTTATTACCAACACAATGGTCAGAGAAAACATTTATTACCAACACAATAGTGAGACAGAACTTTTATTACCAACACAATAGTGAGAGACAACATTTATCACCGACACAATAGAGACAAAGCATTTATTACCAACACAATAGTGACACAAAACATTTATTACCACCACAATAGTGACAAAAAACATTTATTCTCAACACAAAAGTGAGACAGTGTGGTGGACACGACAACAAAACATTTATTACCAACACAATAGTCAGAGAAAACATTTATTACCAACACAATAGTGAGAAAAAACATTTTACTATCAACACAATAGTGAGACAAAACATTTATTACCAACACAATAGTGACACAAAACATTTATTACCGACACAATAGTGAGACAAAACATTTACTATCAACACAAAAGTGAGACAGTGTGGTGGACACGACAACAAAACATTTATTACCAACACAATAGTCAGAGAAAACATTTATTACCAACACAATAGTGAGAACAAACATTTACTATCAACGCAATAGTGAGACAAAACATTTATTACCAACACAATAGTTAGACAAAACTTTTATTACCAACACAATAGTGAGACAAAACATTTATCACCGACACAATAGAGACAAAGCATTTATTACCAACACAATAGTGACACAAAACATTTATTACCAACACAATAGTGACAAAAAACATTTACTATCAACACAAAAGTGAGACAGTGTGGTGGACACGACAACAAAACATTTATTACCAACACAATAGCCAGAGAAAACATTTATACCAACACAATAGTGAGAACAAACATTTACTATCAACGCAATAGTGAGACAAAACATTTATTTCTAACACAATAGTGAGACAAAACATTTATTACCAACACAATAGTGAGACAAAACATTTATTACCAACACAATAGTGAGACAAAACATTTATCACCGACACAATAGTGAGACAAAACATTTATAAACAACACAATAGTGAGACAAAACATTTATTACCAACACAATAGTGACACAAAACCTTTTATTACCGACACAATAGTGAGAGACAACATTTATTACCAACACAATAGAGACAAAACTTTTATTACCAACACAATAGTCAGACAAAACATTTATTACCAACACAATAGTGACACAAAACATTTATTACAAACACAATAGTGACACAAAACATTTATTACCAACACAATAGTGACACAAAACATTTATTACCAACACAATAGTGAGACAAAACATTTATTACTAACACAATAGTGACAAAAAACATTTATTACCAACACAATAGTGAGACAAAACATTTATTACCAACACAATAGTGAGACAAAACATTTATTACCAAAACAAAAGTGACACAGAACAGTTATCACCGACACAATAGAGACAAAACATTTATTACCAACACAATAGTGACACAAAACATTTATTACCAACACAATAGTGACAAAAAACATTTATTCTCAACACAAAAGTGAGACAGTGTGGTGGACACGACAACAAAACATTTATTACCAACACAATAGTCAGAGAAAACATTTATTACCAACACAATAGTGAGAAAAAACATTTTACTATCAACACAATAGTGAGACAAAACATTTATTACCAACACAATAGTGACACAAAACATTTATTACCGACACAATAGTGAGACAAAACATTTACTATCAACACAAAAGTGAGACAGTGTGGTGGACACGACAACAAAACATTTATTACCAACACAATAGTCAGAGAAAACATTTATTACCAACACAATAGTGAGAAAAAACATTTTACTATCAACACAATAGTGAGACAAAACATTTATTACCAACACAATAGTGACACAAAACATTTATTACCGACACAATAGTGAGACAAAACATTTACTATCAACACAAAAGTGAGACAGTGTGGTGGACACGACAACAAAACATTTATTACCAACACAATAGTCAGAGAAAACATTTATTACCAACACAATAGTGAGAAAAAACATTTTACTATCAACACAATAGTGAGACAAAACATTTATTACCAACACAATAGTGACACAAAACATTTATTACCGACACAATAGTGAGACAAAACATTTACTATCAACACAAAAGTGAGACAGTGTGGTGGACACGACAACAAAACATTTATTACCAACACAATAGTCAGAGAAAACATTTATTACAAAAAAAATAGTGAGACAGAACTTTTATTACCAACACAATAGTGAGAGACAACATTTATCACCGACACAATATAGACAAAGGATTTATTACCAACACAATAGTGACACAAAACATTTATTACCAACACAATAGTGAGAAAAAACATTTACTCTCAACACAAAAGTGAGACAGTGTGGTGGACACGACAACAAAACATTTATTACCAACACAATAGTCAGAGAAAACATTTATTACCAACACAATAGTGACACAAAACATTTATTACCAACGCAAAAGCGACACAAAACATTTACTCTCAACACAAAAGTGAGACAGTGTGGTGGACACGACAACTAAACATTTATTACCAACACAATAGTCAGAGAGAACATTTATTACCAACACAATAGTGACACAAAACATTTATTACCGACACAATAGTGAGACAAAACATTTACTATCAACACAAAAGTGAGACAGTGTGGTGGACACGACAACAAAACATTTATTACCAACACAATAGTCAGAGAAAACATTTATTACCAACACAATAGTGAAAAAAACCATTTACTATCAACGTAATAGTGAGACAAAACATTTATTACCAACACAATAGTGAGACAAAACATTTATTACCAACACAATAGTAAGACAAAACATTTATTACCAACACAATAGTGAGACAAAACATTTATTACCGACACAATAGTGAGACAAAACATTTATTAACAACACAATAGTGAGACAAAACATTTATTACCACCACAATAGTGACAAAAAACCTTTTATTACCGACACAATAGTGAGAGACAACATTTATTACCAACACAATAGAGACAAAAGTTTTATTACCAACACAATAGTCAGACAAAACATTTATTACCAACACAATAGTGACAAAAAACATTTATTACCAACACAATAGTGAGACAAAACATTTATTACCAACACAATAGTGAGACAAAACATTTATTAGCAACACAATAGTGACACAAAACATTTATCACCGACACAATAGAGACAAAACATTTATTACCAACAAAATAGTGACACAAAACATTTATTACCAACACAATAGTGACACAAAACATTTATTATCAACACAATAGTGACACAAAACATGTATTACCAAGACAATAGTGACACAAAACATTTATTACCGACACACTAGTGAGACTAACATTTACTATCAACACAAAATTGAGACAGTGTGGTGGACACGACAACAAAACATGTATTACCAACACAATAGTCAGAAAAAACATTTATTACCAATACAATAGTGAGACAAAACATTTATTACCAAAACAATAGTGACACAAAACATTTATTACAAACACAATAGTGACACAAAACATTTATTACCAACACAATAGTGACACAAAACATTTATTACCAACACAATAGTGAGACAAAACATTTATTACTAACACAATAGTGACAAAAAACATTTATTACCAACACAATAGTGAGACAAAACATTTATTACCAACACAATAGTGAGACAAAACATTTATTACCAAAACAAAAGTGACACAGAACAGTTATCACCGACACAATAGAGACAAAACATTTATTACCAACACAATAGTGACACAAAACATTTATTACCAACACAATAGTGACAAAAAACATTGATTCTCAACACAAAAGTGAGACAGTGTGGTGGACACGACAACAAAACATTTATTACCAACACAATAGTCAGAGAAAACATTTATTACCAACACAATAGTGAGAAAAAACATTTTACTATCAACACAATAGTGAGACAAAACATTTATTACCAACACAATAGTGACACAAAACATTTATTACCGACACAATAGTGAGACAAAACATTTACTATCAACACAAAAGTGAGACAGTGTGGTGGACACGACAACATAACATTTATTACCAACACAATAGTCAGAGAAAACATTTATTACCAACACAATAGTGAGAACAAACATTTACTATCAACGCAATAGTGAGACAAAACATTTATTACCAACACAATAGTGAGACAAAACTTTTATTACCAACACAATAGTGAGACAAAACATTTATCACCGACACAATAGAGACAAAGCATTTATTACCAACACAATAGTGACACAAAACATTTATTACCAACACAATAGTGACAAAAAACATTTATTCTCAACACAAAAGTGAGACAGTGTGGTGGACACGACAACAAAACATTTATTACCAACACAATAGTCAGAGAAAACATTTATTACCAACACAATAGTGAGAAAAAACATTTACTATCAACACAATAGTGAGACAAAACATTTATTACCAACACAATAGTGACACAAAACATTTATTACCGACACAATAGTGAGACAAAACATTTACTATCAACACAAAAGTGAGACAGTGTGGTGGACACGACAACAAAACATTTATTACCAACACAATAGTCAGAGAAAACATTTATTACAAAAAAAATAGTGAGACAGAACTTTTATTACCAACACAATAGTGAGAGACAACATTTATCACCGACACAATATAGACAAAGGATTTATTACCAACACAATAGTGACACAAAACATTTATTACCAACACAATAGTGAGAAAAAACATTTACTCTCAACACAAAAGTGAGACAGTGTGGTGGACACGACAACAAAACATTTATTACCAACACAATAGTCAGAGAAAACATTTATTACCAACACAATAGTGACACAAAACATTTATTACCAACGCAAAAGCGACACAAAACATTTACTCTCAACACAAAAGTGAGACAGTGTGGTGGACACGACAACTAAACATTTATTACCAACACAATAGTCAGAGAGAACATTTATTACCAACACAATAGTGACACAAAACATTTATTACCGACACAATAGTGAGACAAAACATTTACTATCAACACAAAAGTGAGACAGTGTGGTGGACACGACAACAAAACATTTATTACCAACACAATAGTCAGTGAAAACATTTATTACCAACACAATAGTGAAAAAAACCATTTACTATCAACGTAATAGTGAGACAAAACATTTATTACCAACACAATAGTGAGACAAAACATTTATTACCAACACAATAGTAAGACAAAACATTTATTACCAACACAATAGTGAGACAAAACATTTATTACCGACACAATAGTGAGACAAAACATTTATTAACAACACAATAGTGAGACAAAACATTTATTACCACCACAATAGTGACAAAAAACATTTTATTACCGACACAATAGTGAGAGACAACATTTATTACCAACACAATAGAGACAAAAGTTTTATTACCAACACAATAGTCAGACAAAACATTTATTACCAACACAATAGTGACAAAAAACATTTATTACCAACACAATAGTGAGACAAAACATGTATTACCAACACAATAGTCAGAAAAAACATTTATTACCAATACAATAGTGAGACAAAACATTTATTACCAAAACAATAGTGACACAAAACATTTATTACAAACACAGTAGTGACACAAAACATTTATTACCAACACAATAGTGACACAAAACATTTATTACCAACACAATAGTGAGACAAAACATTTATTACTAACACAATAGTGACAAAAAACATTTATTACCAACACAATAGTGAGACAAAACATTTATTACCAACACAATAGTGAGACAAAACATTTATTACCAAAACAAAAGTGACACAGAACAGTTATCACCGACACAATAGAGACAAAACATTTATTACCAACACAATAGTGACAAAAAACATTTATTCTCAACACAAAAGTGAGACAGTGTGGTGGACACGACAACAAAACATTTATTACCAACACAATAGTCAGAGAAAACATTTATTACCAACACAATAGTGAGAAAAAACATTTTACTATCAACACAATGTTGAGACAAAACATTTATTACCAACACAATAGTGACACAAAACATTTATTACCGACACAATAGTGAGACAAAACATTTACTATCAACACAAAAGTGAGACAGTGTGGTGGACGCGACAACAAAACATTTATTACCAACACAATGGTCAGAGAAAACATTTATTACCAACACAATAGTGAGACAGAACTTTTATTACCAACACAATAGTGAGAGACAACATTTATCACCGACACAATAGAGACAAAGCATTTATTACCAACACAATAGTGACACAAAACATTTATTACCAACACAATAGTGACAAAAAACATTTATTCTCAACACAAAAGTGAGACAGTGTGGTGGACACGACAACAAAACATTTATTACCAACACAATAGTCAGAGAAAACATTTGTTACCAACACAATAGTGAGAAAAAACATTTTACTATCAACACAATAGTGAGACAAAACATTTATTACCAACACAATAGTGACACAAAACATTTATTACCGACACAATAGTGAGACAAAACATTTACTATCAACACAAAAGTGAGACAGTGTGGTGGACACGACAACAAAACATTTATTACCAACACAATAGTCAGAGAAAACATTTATTACCAACACAATAGTGAGAACAAACATTTACTATCAACGCAATAGTGAGACAAAACATTTATTATCAACACAATAGTGAGACAAAACATTTATTACCAACACAATAGTGAGACAAAACATTTATTACCAACACAATAGTGAGACAAAACATTTATCACCGACACAATAGTGAGACAAAACATTTATTAACAACACAATAGTGAGACAAAACATTTATCACCGACACAATATAGACAAAGGATTTATTACCAACACAATAGTGACACAAAACATTTATTACCAACACAATAGTGAGAAAAAACATTTACTCTCAACACAAAAGTGAGACAGTGTGGTGGACACGACAACAAAACATTTATTACCAACACAATAGTCAGAGAAAACATTTATTACCAACACAATAGTGACACAAAACATTTATTACCAACGCAAAAGCGACACAAAACATTTACTCTCAACACAAAAGTGAGACAGTATGGTGGACACGACAACTAAACATTTATTACCAACACAATAGTCAGAGAGAACATTTATTACCAACACAATAGTGACACAAAACATTTATTACCGACACAATAGTGAGACAAAACATTTACTATCAACACAAAAGTGAAACAGTGTGGTGGACACGACAACAAAACATTTATTACCAACACAATAGTCAGAGAAAACATTTATTACCAACACAATAGTGAAAAAAACTATTTACTATCAACGTAATAGTGAGACAAAACATTTATTACCAACACAATAGTGACAAAAAACATTTATTCTCAACACAAAAGTGAGACAGTGTGGTGGACACGACAACAAAACATTTATTACCAACACAATAGTCAGAGAAAACATTTGTTACCAACACAATAGTGAGAAAAAACATTTTACTATCAACACAATAGTGAGACAAAACATTTATTACCAACACAATAGTGACACAAAACATTTATTACCGACACAATAGTGAGACAAAACATTTACTATCAACACAAAAGTGAGACAGTGTGGTGGACACGACAACAAAACATTTATTACCAACACAATAGTCAGAGAAAACATTTATTACCAACACAATAGTGAGAACAAACATTTACTATCAACGCAATAGTGAGACAAAACATTTATTATCAACACAATAGTGAGACAAAACATTTATTACCAACACAATAGTGAGACAAAACATTTATTACCAACACAATAGTGAGACAAAACATTTATCACCGACACAATAGTGAGACAAAACATTTATTAACAACACAATAGTGAGACAAAACATTTATCACCGACACAATATAGACAAAGGATTTATTACCAACACAATAGTGACACAAAACATTTATTACCAACACAATAGTGAGAAAAAACATTTACTCTCAACACAAAAGTGACACAGTGTGGTGGACACGACAACAAAACATTTATTACCAACACAATAGTCAGAGAAAACATTTATTACCAACACAATAGTGACACAAAACATTTATTACCAACGCAAAAGCGACACAAAACATTTACTCTCAACACAAAAGTGAGACAGTGTGGTGGACACGACAACTAAACATTTATTACCAACACAATAGTCAGAGAGAACATTTATTACCAACACAATAGTGACACAAAACATTTATTACCGACACAATAGTGAGACAAAACATTTACTATCAACACAAAAGTGAGACAGTGTGGTGGACACGACAACAAAACATTTATTACCAACACAATAGTCAGAGAAAACATTTATTACCAACACAATAGTGAAAAAAACTATTTACTATCAACGTAATAGTGAGACAAAACATTTATTACCAACACAATAGTGAGACAAAACATTTATTACCAACACAATAGTAAGACAAAACATTTATTACCAACACAATAGTGAGACAAAACATTTATTACCGACACAATAGTGAGACAAAACATTTATTAACAACACAATAGTGAGACAAAACATTTATTACCACCACAATAGTGACAAAAAACCTTTTATTACCGACACAATAGTGAGAGACAACATTTATTACCAACACAATAGAGACAAAAGTTTTATTACCAACACAATAGTCAGACAAAACATTTATTACCAACACAATAGTGACAAAAAACATTTATTACCAACACAATAGTGAGACAAAACATTTATTACCAACACAATAGTGAGACAAAACATTTATTAGCAACACAATAGTGACACAAAACATTTATCACCGACACAATAGAGACAAAACATTTATTACCAACACAATAGTGACACAAAACATTTATTACCAACACAATAGTGACACAAAACATTTATTATCAACACAATAGTGACACAAAACATTTATTACCAAGACAATAGTGACACAAAACATTTATTACCGACACAATAGTGAGACTAACATTTACTATCAACACAAAATTGAGACAGTGTGGTGGACACGACAACAAAACATGTATTACCAACACAATAGTCAGAAAAAACATTTATTACCAATACAATAGTGAGACAAAACATTTATTACCAAAACAATAGTGACACAAAACATTTATTACAAACACAATAGTGACACAAAACATGTATTACCAACTCAATAGTGACACAAAACATTTATTACCAACACAATAGTGAGACAAAACATTTATTACTAACACAATAGTGACAAAAAACATTTATTACCAACACAATAGTGAGACAAAACATTTATTACCAACACAATAGTGAGACAAAACATTTATTACCAAAACAAAAGTGACACAGAACAGTTATCACCGACACAATAGAGACAAAACATTTATTACCAACACAATAGTGACACAAAACATTTATTACCAACACAATAGTGACAAAAAACATTTATTCTCAACACAAAAGTGAGACAGTGTGGTGGACACGACAAAAAAACATTTATTACCAACACAATAGTCAGAGAAAACATTTATTACCAACACAATAGTGAGAAAAAACATTTTACTATCAACACAATAGTGAGACAAAACATTTATTACCAACACAATAGTGACACAAAACATTTATTACCGACACAATAGTGAGACAAAACATTTACTATCAACACAAAAGTGAGACAGTGTGGTGGACACGACAACAAAACATTTATTACCAACACAATGGTCAGAGAAAACATTTATTACCAACACAATAGTGAGACAGAACTTTTATTACCAACACAATAGTGAGAGACAACATTTATCACCGACACAATAGAGACAAAGCATTTATTACCAACACAATAGTGACACAAAACATTTATTACCAACACAATAGTGACAAAAAACATTTATTCTCAACACAAAAGTGAGACAGTGTGGTGGACACGACAACAAAACATTTATTACCAACACAATAGTCAGAGAAAACATTTGTTACCAACACAATAGTGAGAAAAAACATTTTACTATCAACACAATAGTGAGACAAAACATTTATTACCAACACAATAGTGACACAAAACATTTATTACCGACACAATAGTGAGACAAAACATTTACTATCAACACAAAAGTGAGACAGTGTGGTGGACACGACAACAAAACATTTATTACCAACACAATAGTCAGAGAAAACATTTATTACCAACACAATAGTGAGAACAAACATTTACTATCAACGCAATAGTGAGACAAAACATTTATTACCAACACAATAGTGAGACAAAACTTTTATTACCAACACAATAGTGAGACAATACATTTATCACCGACACAATAGAGACAAAGCATTTATTACCAACACAATAGTGACACAAAACATTTATTACCAACACAATAGTGACAAAAAACATTTACTATCAACACAAAAGTGAGACAGTGTGGTGGACACGACAACAAAACATTTATTACCAACACAATAGCCAGAGAAAACATTTATTACCAACACAATAGTGAGAACAAACATTTATTACCAACACAATAGTGAGACAAAACATTTATTACCAACACAATAGTGACAAAAAACCTTTTATTACCGACACAATAGTGAGAGACAACATTTATTACCAACACAATAGAGACAAAAGTTTTATTACCAACACAATAGTCAGACAAAACATTTATTACCAACACAATAGTGACAAAAAACATTTATTACCAACACAATAGTGAGACAAAACATTTATTACCAACACAATAGTGAGACAAAACATTTATTAGCAACACAATAGTGACACAAAACATTTATCACCGACACAATAGAGACAAAACATTTATTACCAACACAATAGTGACACAAAACATTTATTACCAACACAATAGTGACACAAAACATTTATTATCAACACAATAGTGACACAAAACATTTATTACCAAGACAATAGTGACACAAAACATTTATTACCGACACAATAGTGAGACTAACATTTACTATCAACACAAAATTGAGACAGTGTGGTGGACACGACAACAAAACATGTATTACCAACACAGTAGTCAGAAAAAACATTTATTACCAATACAATAGTGAGACAAAACATTTATTACCAACACAATAGTGACACAAAACATTTATTACAAACACAATAGTGACACAAAACATTTATTACCAACACAATAGTGACACAAAACATTTATTACCAACACAATAGTGAGACAAAACATTTATTACTAACACAATAGTGACAAAAAACATTTATTACCAACACAATAGTGAGACAAAACATTTATTACCAACACAATAGTGAGACAAAACATTTATTACCAAAACAAAAGTGACACAGAACAGTTATCACCGACACAATAGAGACAAAACATTTATTACCAACACAATAGTGACACAAAACATTTATTACCAACACAATAGTGACAAAAAACATTTATTCTCAATACAAAAGTGAGACAGTGTGGTGGACACGACAACAAAACATTTATTACCAACACAATAGTCAGAGAAAACATTTATTACCAACACAATAGTGAGAAAAAACATTTTACTATCAACACAATAGTGAGACAAAACATTTATTACCAACACAATAGTGACACAAAACATTTATTACCGACACAATAGTGAGACAAAACATTTACTATCAACACAAAAGTGAGACAGTGTGGTGGACACGACAACAAAACATTTATTACCAACACAATGGTCAGAGAAAACATTTATTACCAACACAATAGTGAGACAGAACTTTTATTACCAACACAATAGTGAGAGACAACATTTATCACCGACACAATAGAGACAAAGCATTTATTACCAACACAATAGTGACACAAAACATTTATTACCAACACAATAGTGACAAAAAACATTTATTCTCAACACAAAAGTGAGACAGTGTGGTGGACACGACAACAAAACATTTATTACCAACACAATAGTCAGAGAAAACATTTGTTACCAACACAATAGTGAGAAAAAACATTTTACTATCAACACAATAGTGAGACAAAACATGTATTACCAACACAATAGTGACACAAAACATTTATTACCGACACAATAGTGAGACAAAACATTTACTATCAACACAAAAGTGAGACAGTGTGGTGGACACGACAACAAAACATTTATTACCAACACAATAGTCAGAGAAAACATTTATTACCAACACAATAGTGAGAACAAACATTTACTATCAACGCAATAGTGAGACAAAACATTTATTACCAACACAATAGTGAGACAAAACTTTTATTACCAACACAATAGTGAGACAATACATTTATCACCGACACAATAGAGACAAAGCATTTATTACCAACACAATAGTGACACAAAACATTTATTACCAACACAATAGTGACAAAAAACATTTACTATCAACACAAAAGTGAGACAGTGTGGTGGACACGACAACAAAACATTTATTACCAACACAATAGCCAGAGAAAACATTTATTACCAACACAATAGTGAGAACAAACATTTATTACCAACACAATAGTGAGACAAAACATTTATTACCAACACAATAGTGACAAAAAACCTTTTATTACCGACACAATAGTGAGAGACAACATTTATTACCAACACAATAGAGACAAAAGTTTTATTACCAACACAATAGTCAGACAAAACATTTATTACCAACACAATAGTGACAAAAAACATTTATTACCAACACAATAGTGAGACAAAACATTTATTACCAACACAATAGTGAGACAAAACATTTATTAGCAACACAATAGTGACACAAAACATTTATCACCGACACAATAGAGACAAAACATTTATTACCAACACAATAGTGACACAAAACATTTATTACCAACACAATAGTGACACAAAACATTTATTATCAACACAATAGTGACACAAAACATTTATTACCAAGACAATAGTGACACAAAACATTTATTACCGACACAATAGTGAGACTAACATTTACTATCAACACAAAATTGAGACAGTGTGGTGGACACGACAACAAAACATGTATTACCAACACAGTAGTCAGAAAAAACATTTATTACCAATACAATAGTGAGACAAAACATTTATTACCAACACAATAGTGACACAAAACATTTATTACAAACACAATAGTGACACAAAACATTTATTACCAACACAATAGTGACACAAAACATTTATTACCAACACAATAGTGAGACAAAACATTTATTACTAACACAATAGTGACAAAAAACATTTATTACCAACACAATAGTGAGACAAAACATTTATTACCAACACAATAGTGAGACAAAACATTTATTACCAAAACAAAAGTGACACAGAACAGTTATCACCGACACAATAGAGACAAAACATTTATTACCAACACAATAGTGACACAAAACATTTATTACCAACACAATAGTGACAAAAAACATTTATTCTCAATACAAAAGTGAGACAGTGTGGTGGACACGACAACAAAACATTTATTACCAACACAATAGTCAGAGAAAACATTTATTACCAACACAATAGTGAGAAAAAACATTTTACTATCAACACAATAGTGAGACAAAACATTTATTACCAACACAATAGTGACACAAAACATTTATTACCGACACAATAGTGAGACAAAACATTTACTATCAACACAAAAGTGAGACAGTGTGGTGGACACGACAACAAAACATTTATTACCAACACAATGGTCAGAGAAAACATTTATTACCAACACAATAGTGAGACAGAACTTTTATTACCAACACAATAGTGAGAGACAACATTTATCACCGACACAATAGAGACAAAGCATTTATTACCAACACAATAGTGACACAAAACATTTATTACCAACACAATAGTGACAAAAAACATTTATTCTCAACACAAAAGTGAGACAGTGTGGTGGACACGACAACAAAACATTTATTACCAACACAATAGTCAGAGAAAACATTTATTACCAACACAATAGTGAGAAAAAACATTTTACTATCAACACAATAGTGAGACAAAACATTTATTACCAACACAATAGTGACACAAAACATTTATTACCGACACAATAGTGAGACAAAACATTTACTATCAACACAAAAGTGATACAGTGTGGTGGACACGACAACAAAACATTTATTACCAACACAATAGTCAGAGAAAACATTTATTACCAACACAATAGTGAGAACAAACATTTACTATCAACGCAATAGTGAGACAAAACATTTATTACCAACACAATAGTGAGACAAAACTTTTATTACCAACACAATAGTGAGACAAAACATTTATCACCGACACAATAGAGACAAAGCATTTATTACCAACACAATAGTGACACAAAACATTTATTACCAACACAATAGTGAGACAAAACATTTATTACTAACACAATAGTGACAAAAAACATTTATTACCAACACAATAGTGAGACAAAACATTTATTACCAACACAATAGTGAGACAAAACATTTATTACCAAAACAAAAGTGACACAGAACAGTTATCACCGACACAATAGAGACAAAACATTTATTACCAACACAATAGTGACACAAAACATTTATTACCAACACAATAGTGACAAAAAACATTTATTCTCAACACAAAAGTGAGACAGTGTGGTGGACACGACAACAAAACATTTATTACCAACACAATAGTCAGAGAAAACATTTATTACCAACACAATAGTGAGAAAAAACATTTTACTATCAACACAATAGTGAGACAAAACATTTATTACCAACACAATAGTGACACAAAACATTTATTACCGACACAATAGTGAGACAAAACATTTACTATCAACACAAAAGTGAGACAGTGTGGTGGACACGACAACAAAACATTTGTTACCAACACAATGGTCAGAGAAAACATTTATTACCAACACAATAGTGAGACAGAACTTTTATTACCAACACAATAGTGAGAGACAACATTTATCACCGACACAATAGAGACAAAGCATTTATTACCAACACAATAGTGACACAAAACATTTATTACCAACACAATAGTGACAAAAATCATTTATTCTCAACACAAAAGTGAGACAGTGTGGTGGACACGACAACAAAACATTTATTACCAACACAATAGTCAGAGAAAACATTTATTACCAACACAATAGTGAGAAAAAACATTTTACTATCAACACAATAGTGAGACAAAACATTTATTACCAACACAATAGTGACACAAAACATTTATTACCGACACAATAGTGAGACAAAACATTTACTATCAACACAAAAGTGAGACAGTGTGGTGGACACGACAACAAAACATTTATTACCAACACAATAGTCAGAGAAAACATTTATTACCAACACAATAGTGAGAACAAACATTTACTATCAACGCAATAGTGAGACAAAACATTTATTACCAACACAATAGTGAGACAAAACTTTTATTACCAACACAATAGTGAGACAAAACATTTATCACCGACACAATAGAGACAAAGCATTTATTACCAACACAATAGTGACACAAAACATTTATTACCAACACAATAGTGACAAAAAACATTTACTATCAACACAAAAGTGAGACAGTGTGGTGGACACGACAACAAAACATTTATTACCAACACAATAGCCAGAGAAAACATTTATTACCAACACAATAGTGAGAACAAACATTCATTACCAACACAATAGTGAGACAAAACATTTATTACCACCACAATAGTGACAAAAAACCTTTTATTACCGACACAATAGTGAGAGACAACATTTATTACCAACACAATAGAGACAAAAGTTTTATTACCAACACAATAGTCAGACAAAACATTTATTACCAACACAATAGTGACAAAAAACATTTATTACCAACACAATAGTGAGACAAAACATTTATTACCAACACAATAGTGAGACAAAACATTTATTAGCAACACAATAGTGACACAAAACATTTATCACCGACACAATAGAGACAAAACATTTATTACCAACACAATAGTGACACAAAACATTTATTACCAACACAATAGTGACACAAAACATTTATTATCAACACAATAGTGACACAAAACATTTATTACCAAGACAATAGTGACACAAAACATTTATTACCGACACAATAGTGAGACTAACATTTACTATCAACACAAAATTGAGACAGTGTGGTGGACACGACAACAAAACATGTATTAGCAACACAATAGTCAGAAAAAACATTTATTACCAATACAATAGTGAGACAAAACATTTATTACCAACACAATAGTGACACAAAACATTTATTACAAACACAATAGTGACACAAAACATTTATTACCAACACAATAGTGACACAAAACATTTACTACCAACACAATAGTGAGACAAAACATTTATTACCAACACAATGGTCAGAGAAAACATTTATTACCAACACAATAGTGAGACAGAACTTTTATTACCAACACAATAGTGAGAGACAACATTTATCACCGACACAATAGAGACAAAGCATTTATTACCAACACAATAGTGACACAAAACATTTATTACCAACACAATAGTGACAAAAAACATTTATTCTCAACACAAAAGTGAGACAGTGTGGTGGACACGACAACAAAACATGTATTACCAACACAATAGTCAGAGAAAACATTTATTACCAACACAATAGTGAGAAAAAACATTTTACTATCAACACAATAGTGAGACAAAACATTTATTACCAACACAATAGTGACACAAAACATTTATTACCGACACAATAGTGAGACAAAACATTTACTATCAACACAAAAGTGATACAGTGTGGTGGACACGACAACAAAACATTTATTACCAACACAATAGTCAGAGAAAACATTTATTACCAACACAATAGTGAGAACAAACATTTACTATCAACGCAATAGTGAGACAAAACATTTATTACCAACACAATAGTGAGACAAAACTTTTATTACCAACACAATAGTGAGACAAAACATTTATCACCGACACAATAGAGACAAAGCATTTATTACCAACACAATAGTGACACAAAACATTTATTACCAACACAATAGTGAGACAAAACATTTATTACTAACACAATAGTGACAAAAAACATTTATTACCAACACAATAGTGAGACAAAACATTTATTACCAACACAATAGTGAGACAAAACATTTATTACCAAAACAAAAGTGACACAGAACAGTTATCACCGACACAATAGAGACAAAACATTTATTACCAACACAATAGTGACACAAAACATTTATTACCAACACAATAGTGACAAAAAACATTTATTCTCAACACAAAAGTGAGACAGTGTGGTGGACACGACAACAAAACATTTATTACCAACACAATAGTCAGAGAAAACATTTATTACCAACACAATAGTGAGAAAAAACATTTTACTATCAACACAATAGTGAGACAAAACATTTATTACCAACACAATAGTGACACAAAACATTTATTACCGACACAATAGTGAGACAAAACATTTACTATCAACACAAAAGTGAGACAGTGTGGTGGACACGACAACAAAACATTTATTACCAACACAATGGTCAGAGAAAACATTTATTACCAACACAATAGTGAGACAGAACTTTTATTACCAACACAATAGTGAGAGACAACATTTATCACCGACACAATAGAGACAAAGCATTTATTACCAACACAATAGTGACACAAAACATTTATTACCAACACAATAGTGACAAAAAACATTTATTCTCAACACAAAAG
The DNA here is from genome assembly GCF_029633865.1 of Lampris incognitus. NCBI lineage: Eukaryota > Metazoa > Chordata > Actinopteri > Lampriformes > Lampridae > Lampris > Lampris incognitus. Next base: position 54,642,424 of record NC_079211.1, on the reverse strand, counting down.
TGAGACAGTGTGGTGGACACGACAACAAAACATTTATTACCAACACAATAGTCAGAGAAAACATTTATTACCAACACAATAGTGAGAAAAAACATTTTACTATCAACACAATAGTGAGACAAAACATTTATTTCCAACACAATAGTGACACAAAACATTTATTACCGACACAATAGTGAGACAAAACATTTACTATCAACACAAAAGTGATACAGTGTGGTGGACACGACAGCAAAACATTTATTACCAACACAATAGTCAGAGAAAACATTTATTACCAACACAATAGTGAGAACAAACATTTACTATCAACGCAATAGTGAGACAAAACATTTATTACCAACACAATAGTGAGACAAAACTTTTATTACCAACACAATAGTGAGACAAAACATTTATCACCGACACAATAGAGACAAAGCATTTATTACCAACACAATAGTGACACAAAACATTTATTACCAACACAATAGTGAGACAAAACATTTATTACTAACACAATAGTGACAAAAAACATTTATTACCAACACAATAGTGAGACAAAACATTTATTACCAACACAATAGTGAGACAAAACATTTATTACCAAAACAAAAGTGACACAGAACAGTTATCACCGACACAATAGAGACAAAACATTTATTACCAACACAATAGTGACACAAAACATTTATTACCAACACAATAGTGACAAAAAACATTTATTCTCAACACAAAAGTGAGACAGTGTGGTGGACACGACAACAAAACATTTATTACCAACACAATAGTCAGAGAAAACATTTATTACCAACACAATAGTGAGAAAAAACATTTTACTATCAACACAATAGTGAGACAAAACATTTATTACCAACACAATAGTGACACAAAACATTTATTACCGACACAATAGTGAGACAAAACATTTACTATCAACACAAAAGTGAGACAGTGTGGTGGACACGACAACAAAACATTTATTACCAACACAATGGTCAGAGAAAACATTTATTACCAACACAATAGTGAGACAGAACTTTTATTACCAACACAATAGTGAGAGACAACATTTATCACCGACACAATAGAGACAAAGCATTTATTACCAACACAATAGTGACACAAAACATTTATTACCAACACAATAGTGACAAAAAACATTTATTCTCAACACAAAAGTGAGACAGTGTGGTGGACACGACAACAAAACATTTATTACCAACACAATAGTCAGAGAAAACATTTATTACCAACACAATAGTGAGAAAAAACATTTTACTATCAACACAATAGTGAGACAAAACATTTATTTCCAACACAATAGTGACACAAAACATTTATTACCGACACAATAGTGAGAGAAAACATTTACTATCAACACAAAAGTGATACAGTGTGGTGGACACGACAACAAAACATTTATTACCAACACAATAGTCAGAGAAAACATTTATTACCAACACAATAGTGAGAACAAACATTTACTATCAACGCAATAGTGAGACAAAACATTTATTACCAACACAATAGTGAGACAAAACTTTTATTACCAACACAATAGTGAGACAAAACATTTATCACCGACACAATAGAGACAAAGCATTTATTACCAACACAATAGTGACACAAAACATTTATTACCAACACAATAGTGACAAAAAACATTTACTATCAACACAAAAGTGAGACAGTGTGGTGGACACGACAACAAAACATTTATTACCAACACAATAGCCAGAGAAAACATTTATTACCAACACAATAGTGAGAACAAACATTCATTACCAACACAATAGTGAGACAAAACATTTATTACCACCACAATAGTGACAAAAAACCTTTTATTACCGACACAATAGTGAGAGACAACATTTATTACCAACACAATAGAGACAAAAGTTTTATTACCAACACAATAGTCAGACAAAACATTTATTACCAACACAATAGTGACAAAAAACATTTATTACCAACACAATAGTGAGACAAAACATTTATTACCAACACAATAGTGAGACAAAACATTTATTAGCAACACAATAGTGACACAAAACATTTATCACCGACACAATAGAGACAAAACATTTATTACCAACACAATAGTGACACAAAACATTTATTACCAACACAATAGTGACACAAAACATTTATTATCAACACAATAGTGACACAAAACATTTATTACCAAGACAATAGTGACACAAAACATTTATTACCGACACAATAGTGAGACTAACATTTACTATCAACACAAAATTGAGACAGTGTGGTGGACACGACAACAAAACATGTATTAGCAACACAATAGTCAGAAAAAACATTTATTACCAATACAATAGTGAGACAAAACATTTATTACCAACACAATAGTGACACAAAACATTTATTACAAACACAATAGTGACACAAACCATTTATTACCAACACAATAGTGACACAAAACATTTACTACCAACACAATAGTGAGACAAAACATTTATTACCAACACAATGGTCAGAGAAAACATTTATTACCAACACAATAGTGAGACAGAACTTTTATTACCAACACAATAGTGAGAGACAACATTTATCACCGACACAATAGAGACAAAGCATTTATTACCAACACAATAGTGACACAAAACATTTATTACCAACACAATAGTGACAAAAAACATTTATTCTCAACACAAAAGTGAGACAGTGTGGTGGACACGACAACAAAACATTTATTACCAACACAATAGTCAGAGAAAACATTTATTACCAACACAATAGTGAGAAAAAACATTTTACTATCAACACAATAGTGAGACAAAACATTTATTACCAACACAATAGTGACACAAAACATTTATTACCGACACAATAGTGAGACAAAACATTTACTATCAACACAAAAGTGATACAGTGTGGTGGACACGACAACAAAACATTTATTACCAACACAATAGTCAGAGAAAACATTTATTACCAACACAATAGTGAGAACAAACATTTACTATCAACGCAATAGTGAGACAAAACATTTATTACCAACACAATAGTGAGACAAAACTTTTATTACCAACACAATAGTGAGACAAAACATTTATCACCGACACAATAGAGACAAAGCATTTATTACCAACACAATAGTGACACAAAACATTTATTACCAACACAATAGTGAGACAAAACATTTATTACTAACACAATAGTGACAAAAAACATTTATTACCAACACAATAGTGAGACAAAACATTTATTACCAACACAATAGTGAGACAAAACATTTATTACCAAAACAAAAGTGACACAGAACAGTTATCACCGACACAATAGAGACAAAACATTTATTACCAACACAATAGTGACACAAAACATTTATTACCAACACAATAGTGACAAAAAACATTTATTCTCAACACAAAAGTGAGACAGTGTGGTGGACACGACAACAAAACATTTATTACCAACACAATAGTCAGAGAAAACATTTATTACCAACACAATAGTGAGAAAAAACATTTTACTATCAACACAATAGTGAGACAAAACATTTATTACCAACACAATAGTGACACAAAACATTTATTACCGACACAATAGTGAGACAAAACATTTACTATCAACACAAAAGTGAGACAGTGTGGTGGACACGACAACAAAACATTTATTACCAACACAATGGTCAGAGAAAACATTTATTACCAACACAATAGTGAGACAGAACTTTTATTACCAACACAATAGTGAGAGACAACATTTATCACCGACACAATAGAGACAAAGCATTTATTACCAACACAATAGTGACACAAAACATTTATTACCAACACAATAGTGACAAAAAACATTTATTCTCAACACAAAAGTGAGACAGTGTGGTGGACACGACAACAAAACATTTATTACCAACACAATAGTCAGAGAAAACATTTATTACCAACACAATAGTGAGAAAAAACATTTTACTATCAACACAATAGTGAGACAAAACATTTATTTCCAACACAATAGTGACACAAAACATTTATTACCGACACAATAGTGAGACAAAACATTTACTATCAACACAAAAGTGATACAGTGTGGTGGACACGACAACAAAACATTTATTACCAACACAATAGTCAGACAAAACATTTATTACCAACACAATAGTGAGAACAAACATTTACTATCAACGCAATAGTGAGACAAAACATTTATTACCAACACAATAGTGAGACAAAACTTTTATTACCAACACAATAGTGAGACAAAACATTTATCACCGACACAATAGAGACAAAGCATTTATTACCAACACAATAGTGACACAAAACATTTATTACCAACACAATAGTGACAAAAAACATTTACTATCAACACAAAAGTGAGACAGTGTGGTGGACACGACAACAAAACATTTATTACCAACACAATAGCCAGAGAAAACATTTATTACCAACACAATAGTGAGAACAAACATTCATTACCAACACAATAGTGAGACAAAACATTTATTACCACCACAATAGTGACAAAAAACCTTTTATTACCGACACAATAGTGAGAGACAACATTTATTACCAACACAATAGAGACAAAAGTTTTATTACCAACACAATAGTCAGACAAAACATTTATTACCAACACAATAGTGACAAAAAACATTTATTACCAACACAATAGTGAGACAAAACATTTATTACCAACACAATAGTGAGACAAAACATTTATTAGCAACACAATAGTGACACAAAACATTTATCACCGACACAATAGAGACAAAACATTTATTACCAACACAATAGTGACACAAAACATTTATTACCAACACAATAGTGACACAAAACATTTATTATCAACACAATAGTGACACAAAACATTTATTACCAAGACAATAGTGACACAAAACATTTATTACCGACACAATAGTGAGACTAACATTTACTATCAACACAAAATTGAGACAGTGTGGTGGACACGACAACAAAACATGTATTAGCAACACAATAGTCAGAAAAAACATGTATTACCAATACAATAGTGAGACAAAACGTTTATTACCAACACAATAGTGACACAAAACATTTATTACAAACACAATAGTGACACAAAACATTTATTACCAACACAATAGTGACACAAAACATTTACTACCAACACAATAGTGAGACAAAACATTTATTACCAACACAATGGTCAGAGAAAACATTTATTACCAACACAATAGTGAGACAGAACTTTTATTACCAACACAATAGTGAGAGACAACATTTATCACCGACACAATAGAGACAAAGCATTTATTACCAACACAATAGTGACACAAAACATTTATTACCAACACAATAGTGACAAAAAACATTTATTCTCAACACAAAAGTGAGACAGTGTGGTGGACACGACAACAAAACATTTATTACCAACACAATAGTCAGAGAAAACATTTGTTACCAACACAATAGTGAGAAAAAACATTTTACTATCAACACAATAGTGAGACAAAACATTTATTACCAACACAATAGTGACAAAAAACATTTATTACCGACACAATAGTGAGACAAAACATTTACTATCAACACAAAAGTGAGACAGTGTGGTGGACACGACAACAAAACATTTATTACCAACACAATAGTCAGAGAAAACATTTATTACCAACACAATAGTGAGAACAAACATTTACTATCAACGCAATAGTGAGACAAAATATTTATTACCAACACAATAGTGAGACAAAACATTTATCACCGACACAATAGAGACAAAGCATTTATTACCAACACAATAGTGACACAAAACATTTATTACCAACACAATAGTGACAAAAAACATTTACTATCAATACAAAAGTGAGACAGTGTGGTGGACACGACAACAAAACATTTATTACCAACACAATAAACAGAGAAAACATTTATTACCAACACAATAGTGAGAACAAACATTTATTACCAACACAATAGTGAGACAAAACATTTATTACCACCACAATAGTGACAAAAAACCTTTTATTACCGACACAATAGTGAGAGACAACATTTATTACCAACACAATAGAGACAAAAGTTTTATTACCAACACAATAGTCAGACAAAACATTTATTACCAACACAATAGTGACAAAAAACATTTATTACCAACACAATAGTGAGACAAAACATTTATTACCAACACAATAGTGAGACAAAACATTTATTAGCAACACAATAGTGACACAAAACATTTATCACCGACACAATAGAGACAAAACATTTATTACCAACACAATAGTGACACAAAACATTTATTACCAACACAATAGTGACACAAAACATTTATTATCAACACAATAGTGACACAAAACATTTATTACCAAGACAATAGTGACACAAAACATTTATTACCGACACAATAGTGAGACTAACATTTACTATCAACACAAAATTGAGACAGTGTGGTGGACACGACAACAAAACATGTATTACCAACACAATAGTCAGAAAAAACATTTATTACCAATACAATAGTGAGACAAAACATTTATTACCAACACAATAGTGACACAAAACATTTATTACAAACACAATAGTGACAAAAAACATTTATTACCAACACAATAGTGACACAAAACATTTACTACCAACACAATAGTGAGACAAAACATTTATTACCAACACAATGGTCAGAGAAAACATTTATTACCAACACAATAGTGAGACAGAACTTTTATTACCAACACAATAGTGAGAGACAACATTTATCACCGACACAATAGAGACAAAGCATTTATTACCAACACAATAGTGACACAAAACATTTATTACCAACACAATAGTGACAAAAAACATTTATTCTCAACACAAAAGTGAGACAGTGTGGTGGACACGACAACAAAACATTTATTACCAACACAATAGTCAGAGAAAACATTTGTTACCAACACAATAGTGAGAAAAAACATTTTACTATCAACACAATAGTGAGACAAAACATTTATTACCAACACAATAGTGACACAAAACATTTATTACCGACACAATAGTGAGACAAAACATTTACTATCAACAAAAAAGTGAGACAGTGTGGTGGACACGACAACAAAACATTTATTACCAACACAATAGTCAGAGAAAACATTTATTACCAACACAATAGTGAGAACAAACATTTACTATCAACGCAATAGTGAGACAAAATATTTATTACCAACACAATAGTGAGATAAAACATTTATCACCGACACAATAGAGACAAAGCATTTATTACCAACACGATAGTGACACAAAACATTTATTACCAACACAATAGTGACAAAAAACATTTACTATCAACACAAAAGTGAGACAGTGTGGTGGACACGACAACAAAACATTTATTACCAACACAATAGCCAGAGAAAACATTTATTACCAACACAATAGTGAGAACAAACATTTATTACCAACACAATAGTGAGACAAAACATTTATTACCACCACAATAGTGACAAAAAACATTTTATTACCGACACAATAGTGAGAGACAACATTTATTACCAACACAATAGAGACAAAAGTTTTATTACCAACACAATAGTCAGACAAAACATTTATTACCAACACAATAGTGACAAAAAACATTTATTACCAACACAATAGTGAGACAAAACATTTATTACCAACACAATAGTGAGACAAAACATTTATTAGCAACACAATAGTGACACAAAACATTTATCACCGACACAATAGAGACAAAACATTTATTACCAACACAATAGTGACACAAAACATTTATTACCAACACAATAGTGACACAAAACATTTATTATCAACACAATAGTGACACAAAACATTTATTACCAAGACAATAGTGACACAAAACATTTATTACCGACACAATAGTGAGACTAACATTTACTATCAACACAAAATTGAGACAGTGTGGTGGACACGACAACAAAACATGTATTACCAACACAATAGTCAGAAAAAACATTTATTACCAATACAATAGTGAGACAAAACATTTATTACCAACACAATAGTGACACAAAACATTTATTACAAACACAATAGTGACAAAAAACATTTATTACCAACACAATAGTGACACAAAACATTTACTACCAACACAATAGTGAGACAAAACATTTATTACCAACACAATGGTCAGAGAAAACATTTATTACCAACACAATAGTGAGACAGAACTTTTATTACCAACACAATAGTGAGAGACAACATTTATCACCGACACAATAGAGACAAAGCATTTATTACCAACACAATAGTGACACAAAACATTTATTACCAACACAATAGTGACAAAAAACATTTATTCTCAACACAAAAGTGAGACAGTGTGGTGGACACGACAACAAAACATTTATTACCAACACAATAGTCAGAGAAAACATTTGTTACCAACACAATAGTGAGAAAAAACATTTTACTATCAACACAATAGTGAGACAAAACATTTATTACCAACACAATAGTGACACAAAACATTTATTACCGACACAATAGTGAGACAAAACATTTACTATCAACAAAAAAGTGAGACAGTGTGGTGGACACGACAACAAAACATTTATTACCAACACAATAGTCAGAGAAAACATTTATTACCAACACAATAGTGAGAACAAACATTTACTATCAACGCAATAGTGAGACAAAATATTTATTACCAACACAATAGTGAGATAAAACATTTATCACCGACACAATAGAGACAAAGCATTTATTACCAACACGATAGTGACACAAAACATTTATTACCAACACAATAGTGACAAAAAACATTTACTATCAACACAAAAGTGAGACAGTGTGGTGGACACGACAACAAAACATTTATTACCAACACAATAGCCAGAGAAAACATTTATTACCAACACAATAGTGAGAACAAACATTTATTACCAACACAATAGTGAGACAAAACATTTATTACCACCACAATAGTGACAAAAAACCTTTTATTACCGACACAATAGTGAGAGACAACATTTATTACCAACACAATAGAGACAAAAGTTTTATTACCAACACAATAGTCAGACAAAACATTTATTACCAACACAATAGTGACAAAAAACATTTATTACCAACACAATAGTGAGACAAAACATTTATTACCAACACAATAGTGAGACAAAACATTTATTAGCAACACAATAGTGACACAAAACATTTATCACCGACACAATAGAGACAAAACATTTATTACCAACACAATAGTGACACAAAACATTTATTACCAACACAATAGTGACACAAAACATTTATTATCAACACAATAGTGACACAAAACATTTATTACCAAGACAATAGTGACACAAAACATTTATTACCGACACAATAGTGAGACTAACATTTACTATCAACACAAAATTGAGACAGTGTGGTGGACACGACAACAAAACATGTATTACCAACACAATAGTCAGAAAAAACATTTATTACCAATACAATAGTGAGACAAAACATTTATTACCAACACAATAGTGACACAAAACATTTATTACAAACACAATAGTGACACAAAACATTTATTACCAACACAATAGTGAGACAAAACATTTATTACCAACACAATAGTGAGAACAAACATTTATTACCAACACAATAGTGAGACAAAACATTTATTACCACCACAATAGTGACAAAAAACCTTTTATTACCGACACAATAGTGAGAGACAACATTTATTACCAACACAATAGAGACAAAAGTTTTATTACCAACACAATAGTCAGACAAAACATTTATTACCAACACAATAGTGACAAAAAACATGTATTACCAACACAATAGTGAGACAAAACATTTATTACCAACACAATAGTGAGACAAAACATTTATTAGCAACACAATAGTGACACAAAACATTTATCACCGACACAATAGAGACAAAACATTTATTACCAACACAATAGTGACACAAAACATTTATTACCAACACAATAGTGACACAAAACATTTATTATCAACACAATAGTGACACAAAACATTTATTACCAAGACAATAGTGACACAAAACATTTATTACCGACACAATAGTGAGACTAACATTTACTATCAACACAAAATTGAGACAGTGTGGTGGACACGACAACAAAACATGTATTACCAACACAGTAGTCAGAAAAAACATTTATTACCAATACAATAGTGAGACAAAACATTTATTACCAACACAATAGTGACACAAAACATTTATTACAAACACAATAGTGACACAAAACATTTATTACCAACACAATAGTGACACAAAACATTTATTACCAACACAATAGTGAGACAAAACATTTATTACTAACACAATAGTGACAAAAAACATTTATTACCAACACAATAGTGAGACAAAACATTTATTACCAACACAATAGTGAGACAAAACATTTATTACCAAAACAAAAGTGACACAGAACAGTTATCACCGACACAATAGAGACAAAACATTTATTACCAACACAATAGTGACACAAAACATTTATTACCAACACAATAGTGACAAAAAACATTTATTCTCAACACAAAAGTGAGACAGTGTGGTGGACACGACAACAAAACATTTATTACCAACACAATAGTCAGAGAAAACATTTATTACCAACACAATAGTGAGAACAAACATTTATTACCAACACAATAGTGAGACAAAACATTTATTACCACCACAATAGTGACAAAAAACCTTTTATTACCGACACAATAGTGAGAGACAACATTTATTACCAACACAATAGAGACAAAAGTTTTATTACCAACACAATAGTCAGACAAAACATTTATTACCAACACAATAGTGACAAAAAACATTTATTACCAACACAATAGTGAGACAAAACATTTATTACCAACACAATAGTGAGACAAAACATTTATTAGCAACACAATAGTGACACAAAACATTTATCAACGACACAATAGAGACAAAACATTTATTACCAACACAATAGTGACACAAAACATTTATTACCAACACAATAGTGACACAAAACATTTATTATCAACACAATAGTGACACAAAACATTTATTACCAAGACAATAGTGACACAAAACATTTATTACCGACACAATAGTGAGACTAACATTTACTATCAACACAAAATTGAGACAGTGTGGTGGACACGACAACAAAACATGTATTACCAACACAATAGTCAGAAAAAACATTTATTACCAATACAATAGTGAGACAAAACATTTATTACCAACACAATAGTGACACAAAACATTTATTACAAACACAATAGTGACACAAAACATTTATTACCAACACAATAGTGAGACAAAACATTTATTACCAACACAATAGTGAGAACAAACATTTATTACCAACACAATAGTGAGACAAAACATTTATTACCACCACAATAGTGACAAAAAACCTTTTATTACCGACACAATAGTGAGAGACAACATTTATTACCAACACAATAGAGACAAAAGTTTTATTACCAACACAATAGTCAGACAAAACATTTATTACCAACACAATAGTGACAAAAAACATTTATTACCAACACAATAGTGAGACAAAACATTTATTACCAACACAATAGTGAGACAAAACATTTATTAGCAACACAATAGTGACAAAAAACATTTATCACCGACACAATAGAGACAAAACATTTATTACCAACACAATAGTGACACAAAACATTTATTACCAACACAATAGTGACACAAAACATTTATTATCAACACAATAGTGACACAAAACATTTATTACCAAGACAATAGTGACACAAAACATTTATTACCGACACAATAGTGAGACTAACATTTACTATCAACACAAAATTGAGACAGTGTGGTGGACACGACAACAAAACATGTATTACCAACACAGTAGTCAGAAAAAACATTTATTACCAATACAATAGTGAGACAAAACATTTATTACCAACACAATAGTGACACAAAACATTTATTACAAACACAATAGTGACACAAAACATTAATTACCAACACAATAGTGACACAAAACATTTATTACCAACACAATAGTGAGACAAAACATTTATTACTAACACAATAGTGACAAAAAACATTTATTACCAACACAATAGTGAGACAAAACATTTATTACCAACACAATAGTGAGACAAAACATTTATTACCAAAACAAAAGTGACACAGAACAGTTATCACCGACACAATAGAGACAAAACATTTATTACCAACACAATAGTGACACAAAACATTTATTACCAACACAATAGTGACAAAAAACATTTATTCTCAACACAAAAGTGAGACAGTGTGGTGGACACGACAACAAAACATTTATTACCAACACAATAGTCAGAGAAAACATTTATTACCAACACAATAGTGAGAAAAAACATTTTACTATCAACACAATAGTGAGACAAAACATTTATTACCAACACAATAGTGACACAAAACATTTATTACCAACACAATAGTGAGACAAAACATTTACTATCAACACAAAAGTGAGACAGTGTGGTGGACACGACAACAAAACATTTATTACCAACACAATGGTCAGAGAAAACATTTATTACCAACACAATAGTGAGACAGAACTTTTATTACCAACACAATAGTGAGAGACAACATTTATCACCGACACAATAGAGACAAAGCATTTATTACCAACACAATAGTGACACAAAACATTTATTACCAACACAATAGTGACAAAAAACATTTATTCTCAACACAAAAGTGAGACAGTGTGGTGGACACGACAACAAAACATTTATTACCAACACAATAGTCAGAGAAAACATTTATTACCAACACAATAGTGAGAAAAAACATTTTACTATCAACACAATAGTGAGACAAAACATTTATTACCAACACAATAGTGACACAAAACATTTATTACCGACACAATAGTGAGACAAAACATTTACTATCAACACAAAAGTGATACAGTGTGGTGGACACGACAACAAAACATTTATTACCAACACAATAGTCAGAGAAAACATTTATTACCAACACAATAGTGAGAACAAACATTTACTATCAACGCAATAGTGAGACAAAACATTTATTACCAACACAATAGTGAGACAAAACTTTTATTACCAACACAATAGTGAGACAAAACATTTATCACCGACACAATAGAGACAAAGCATTTATTACCAACACAATAGTGACACAAAACATTTATTACCAACACAATAGTGACAAAAAACATTTACTATCAACACAAAAGTGAGACAGTGTGGTGGACACGACAACAAAACATTTATTACCAACACAATAGCCAGAGAAAACATTTATTACCAACACAATAGTGAGAACAAACATTTATTACCAACACAATAGTGAGACAAAACATTTATTACCACCACAATAGTGACAAAAAACCTTTTATTACCGACACAATAGTGAGAGACAACATTTATTACCAACACAATAGAGACAAAAGTTTTATTACCAACACAATAGTCAGACAAAACATTTATTACCAACACAATAGTGACAAAAAACATTTATTACCAACACAATAGTGAGACAAAACATTTATTACCAACACAATAGTGAGACAAAACATTTATTAGCAACACAATAGTGACACAAAACATTTATCACCGACACAATAGAGACAAAACATTTATTACCAACACAATAGTGACACAAAACATTTATTACAAACACAATAGTGACACAAAACATTTATTACCAAGACAATAGTGACACAAAACATTTATTACCGACACAATAGTGAGACTAACATTTACTATCAACACAAAATTGAGACAGTGTGGTGGACACGACAACAAAACATGTATTACCAACACAGTAGTCAGAAAAAACATTTATTACCAATACAATAGTGAGACAAAACATTTATTACCAACACAATAGTGACACAAAACATTTATTACAAACACAATAGTGACACAAAACATTTATTACCAACACAATAGTGACACAAAACATTTATTACCAACACAATAGTGAGACAAAACATTTATTACTAACACAATAGTGACAAAAAACATTTATTACCAACACAATAGTGAGACAAAACATTTATTACCAACACAATATGAGACAAAACATTTATTACCAACACAATAGTCAGAGAAAACATTTATTACCAACACAATAGTGAGAAAAAACATTTTACTATCAACACAATAGTGAGACAAAACATTTATTACCAACACAATAGTGACACAAAACATTTATTACCGACACAATAGTGAGACAAAACATTTACTATCAACACAAAAGTGAGACAGTGTGGTGGACACGACAACAAAACATTTATTACCAACACAATGGTCAGAGAAAACATTTATTACCAACACAATAGTGAGACAGAACTTTTATTACCAACACAATAGTGAGAGACAACATTTATCACCGACACAATAGAGACAAAGCATTTATTACCAACACAATAGTGACACAAAACATTTATTACCAACACAATAGTGACAAAAAACATTTATTCTCAACACAAAAGTGAGACAGTGTGGTGGACACGACAACAAAACATTTATTACCAACACAATAGTCAGAGAAAACATTTATTACCAACACAATAGTGAGAAAAAACATTTTACTATCAACACAATAGTGAGACAAAACATTTATTACCAACACAATAGTGACACAAAACATTTATTACCGACACAATAGTGAGACAAAACATTTACTATCAACACAAAAATGATACAGTGTGGTGGACACGACAACAAAACATTTATTACCAACACAATAGTCAGAGAAAACATTTATTACCAACACAATAGTGAGAACAAACATTTACTATCAACGCAATAGTGAGACAAAACATTTATTACCAACACAATAGTGAGACAAAACTTTTATTACCAACACAATAGTGAGACAAAACATTTATCACCGACACAATAGAGACAAAGCATTTATTACCAACACAATAATGACACAAAACATTTATTACCAACACAATAGTGACAAAAAACATTTACTATCAACACAAAAGTGAGACAGTGTGGTGGAAACGACAACAAAACATTTATTACCAACACAATAGCCAGAAAAAACATTAATTACCAACACAATAGTGAGAACAAACATTTATTACCAACACAATAGTGAGAAAAAACATTTATTACCAACACAATAGTGACAAAAACCCTTTTATTACCGACACAATAGTGAGAGACAACATTTATTACCAACACAATAGAGACAAAAGTTTTATTACCAACACAATAGTCAGACAAAACATTTATTACCAACACAATAGTGACAAAAAACATTTATTACCAACACAATAGTGAGACAAAACATTTATTACCAACACAATAGTGAGACAAAACATTTATTAGCAACACAATAGTGACAAAAAACATTTATCACCGACACAATAGAGACAAAACATTTATTACCAACACAATAGTGACACAAAACATTTATTACCAACACAATAGTGAGACAAAACATTTATCACCGACACAATAGAGACAAAGCATTTATTACCAACACAATAATGACACAAAACATTTATTACCAACACAATAGTGAGACTAACATTTACTATCAACACAAAAGTGAGACAGTGTGGTGGAAACGACAACAAAACATTTATTACCAACACAATAGCCAGAAAAAACATTTATTACCAATACAATAGTGAGACAAAACATTTATTACCAACACAATAGTGACACAAAACATTTATTACAAACACAATAGTGACACAAAACATTTATTACCAACACAATAGTGACACAAAACATTTATTACCAACACAATAGTGAGAACAAACATTTATTACCAACACAATAGTGAGACAAAACATTTATTACCAACACAATAGTGACAAAAACCCTTTTATTACCGACACAATAGTGAGAGACAACATTTATTACCAACACAATAGAGACAAAAGTTTTATTACCAACACAATAGTCAGACAAAACATTTATTACCAACACAATAGTGACAAAAAACATTTATTACCAACACAATAGTGAGACAAAACATTTATTACCAACACAATAGTGAGACAAAACATTTATTAGCAACACAATAGTGACAAAAAACATTTATCACCGACACAATAGAGACAAAACATTTATTACCAACACAATAGTGACACAAAACATTTATTACCAACACAATAGTGACACAAAACATTTATTATCAACACAATAGTGACACAAAACATTTATTACCAAGACAATAGTGACACAAAACATTTATTACCGACACAATAGTGAGACTAACATTTACTATCAACACAAAATTGAGACAGTGTGGTGGACACGACAACAAAACATGTATTACCAACACAGTAGTCAGAAAAAACATTTATTACCAATACAATAGTGAGACAAAACATTTATTACCAACACAATAGTGACACAAAACATTTATTACAAACACAATAGTGACACAAAACATTTATTACCAACACAATAGTGACACAAAACATTTATTACCAACACAATAGTGAGACAAAACATTTATTACTAACACAATAGTGACAAAAAACATTTATTACCAACACAATAGTGAGACAAAACATTTATTACCAACACAATAGTGAGACAAAACATTTATTACCAAAACAAAAGTGACACAGAACAGTTATCACCGACACAATAGAGACAAAACATTTATTACCAACACAATAGTGACACAAAACATTTATTACCAACACAATAGTGACAAAAAACATTTATTCTCAACACAAAAGTGAGACAGTGTGGTGGACACGACAACAAAACATTTATTACCAACACAATAGTCAGAGAAAACATTTATTACCAACACAATAGTGAGAAAAAACATTTTACTATCAACACAATAGTGAGACAAAACATTTATTACCAACACAATAGTGACACAAAACATTTATTACCGACACAATAGTGAGACAAAACATTTACTATCAACACAAAAGTGAGACAGTGTGGTGGACACGACAACAAAACATTTATTACCAACACAATGGTCAGAGAAAACATTTATTACCAACACAATAGTGAGACAGAACTTTTATTACCAACACAATAGTGAGAGACAACATTTATCACCGACACAATAGAGACAAAGCATTTATTACCAACACAATAGTGACACAAAACATTTATTACCAACACAATAGTGACAAAAAACATTTATTCTCAACACAAAAGTGAGACAGTGTGGTGGACACGACAACAAAACATTTATTACCAACACAATAGTCAGAGAAAACATTTATTACCAACACAATAGTGAGAAAAAACATTTTACTATCAACACAATAGTGAGACAAAACATTTATTACCAACACAATAGTGACACAAAACATTTATTACCGACACAATAGTGAGACAAAATATTTACTATCAACACAAAAGTGATACAGTGTGGTGGACACGACAACAAAACATTTATTACCAACACAATAGTCAGAGAAAACATTTATTACCAACACAATAGTGAGAACAAACATTTACTATCAACGCAATAGTGAGACAAAACATTTATTACCAACACAATAGTGAGACAAAACTTTTATTACCAACACAATAGTGAGACAAAACATTTATCACCGACACAATAGAGACAAAGCATTTATTACCAACACAATAGTGACACAAAACATTTATTACCAACACAATACTGAGACAAAACATTTATTACTAACACAATAGTGACAAAAAACATTTATTACCAACACAATAGTGAGACAAAACATTTATTACCAACACAATAGTGAGACAAAACATTTATTACCAAAACAAAAGTGACACAGAACAGTTATCACCGACACAATAGAGACAAAACATTTATTACCAACACAATAGTGACACAAAACATTTATTACCAACACAATAGTGACAAAAAACATTTATTCTCAACACAAAAGTGAGACAGTGTGGTGGACACGACAACAAAACATTTATTACCAACACAATAGTCAGAGAAAACATTTATTACCAACACAATAGTGAGAAAAAACATTTTACTATCAACACAATAGTGAGACAAAACATTTATTACCAACACAATAGTGACACAAAACATTTATTACCGACACAATAGTGAGACAAAACATTTACTATCAACACAAAAGTGAGACAGTGTGGTGGACACGACAACAAAACATTTATTACCAACACAATGGTCAGAGAAAACATTTATTACCAACACAATAGTGAGACAGAACTTTTATTACCAACACAATAGTGAGAGACAACATTTATCACCGACACAATAGAGACAAAGCATTTATTACCAACACAATAGTGACACAAAACATTTATTACCAACACAATAGTGACAAAAAACATTTATTCTCAACACAAAAGTGAGACAGTGTGGTGGACACGACAACAAAACATTTATTACCAACACAATAGTCAGAGAAAACATTTATTACCAACACAATAGTGAGAAAAAACATTTTACTATCAACACAATAGTGAGATAGTGACACAAAACATTTATTACCGACACAATAGTGAGACAAAACATTTACTATCAACACAAAAGTGATACAGTGTGGTGGACACGACAACAAAACATTTATTACCAACACAATAGTCAGAGAAAACATTTATTACCAACACAATAGTGAGAACAAACATTTACTATCAACGCAATAGTGAGACAAAACATTTATTACCAACACAATAGTGAGACAAAACTTTTATTACCAACACAATAGTGAGACAAAACATTTATCACCGACACAATAGAGACAAAGCATTTATTACCAACACAATAGTGACACAAAACATTTATTACCAACACAATAGTGACAAAAAACATTTACTATCAACACAAAAGTGAGACAGTGTGGTGGACACGACAACAAAACATTTATTACCAACACAATAGCCAGAGAAAACATTTATTACCAACACAATAGTGAGAACAAACATTCATTACCAACACAATAGTGAGACAAAACATTTATTACCACCACAATAGTGACAAAAAACCTTTTATTACCGACACAATAGTGAGAGACAACATTTATTACCAACACAATAGAGACAAAAGTTTTATTACCAACACAATAGTCAGACAAAACATTTATTACCAACACAATAGTGACAAAAAACATTTATTACCAACACAATAGTGAGACAAAACATTTATTACCAACACAATAGTGAGACAAAACATTTATTAGCAACACAATAGTGACACAAAACATTTATCACCGACACAATAGAGACAAAACATTTATTACCAACACAATAGTGACACAAAACATTTATTACCAACACAATAGTGACACAAAACATTTATTATCAACACAATAGTGACACAAAACATTTATTACCAAGACAATAGTGACACAAAACATTTATTACCGACACAATAGTGAGACTAACATTTACTATCAACACAAAATTGAGACAGTGTGGTGGACACGACAACAAAACATGTATTAGCAACACAATAGTCAGAAATAACATTTATTACCAATACAATAGTGAGACAAAACATTTATTACCAACACAATAGTGACACAAAACATTTATTACAAACACAATAGTGACACAAAACATTTATTACCAACACAATAGTGACACAAAACATTTACTACCAACACAATAGTGAGACAAAACATTTATTACCAACACAATGGTCAGAGAAAACATTTATTACCAACACAATAGTGAGACAGAACTTTTATTACCAACACAATAGTGAGAGACAACATTTATCACCGACACAATAGAGACAAAGCATTTATTACCAACACAATAGTGACACAAAACATTTATTACCAACACAATAGTGACAAAAAACATTTATTCTCAACACAAAAGTGAGACAGTGTGGTGGACACGACAACAAAACATTTATTACCAACACAATGGTCAGAGAAAACATTTATTACCAACACAATAGTGAGACAGAACTTTTATTACCAACACAATAGTGAGAGACAACATTTATCACCGACACAATAGAGACAAAGCATTTATTACCAACACAATAGTGACACAAAACATTTATTACCGACACAATAGTGAGACTAACATTTACTATCAACACAAAATTGAGACAGTGTGGTGGACACGACAACAAAACATGTATTAGCAACACAATAGTCAGAAAAAACATTTATTACCAATACAATAGTGAGACAAAACATTTATTACCAACACAATAGTGACACAAAACATTTATTACAAACACAATAGTGACACAAAACATTTATTACCAACACAATAGTGACACAAAACATTTACTACCAACACAATAGTGAGACAAAACATTTATTACCAACACAATGGTCAGAGAAAACATTTATTACCAACACAATAGTGAGACAGAACTTTTATTACCAACACAATAGTGAGAGACAACATTTATCACCGACACAATAGAGACAAAGCATTTATTACCAACACAATAGTGACACAAAACATTTATTACCAACACAATAGTGACAAAAAACATTTATTCTCAACACAAAAGTGAGACAGTGTGGTGGACACGACAACAAAACATTTATTACCAACACAATGGTCAGAGAAAACATTTATTACCAACACAATAGTGAGACAGAACTTTTATTACCAACACAATAGTGAGAGACAACATTTATCACCGACACAATAGAGACAAAGCATTTATTACCAACACAATAGTGACACAAAACATTTATTACCAACACAATAGTGACAAAAAACATTTATTCTCAACACAAAAGTGAGACAGTGTGGTGGACACGACAACAAAACATTTATTACCAACACAATAGTCAGAGAAAACATTTATTACCAACACAATAGTGAGAAAAAACATTTTACTATCAACACAATAGTGAGACAAAACATTTATTTCCAACACAATAGTGACACAAAACATTTATTACCGACACAATAGTGAGACAAAACATTTACTATCAACACAAAAGTGATACAGTGTGGTGGACACGACAACAAAACATTTATTACCAACACAATAGTCAGAGAAAACATTTATTACCAACACAATAGTGAGAACAAACATTTACTATCAACGCAATAGTGAGACAAAACATTTATTACCAACACAATAGTGAGACAAAACTTTTATTACCAACACAATAGTGAGACAAAACATTTATCACCGACACAATAGAGACAAAGCATTTATTACCAACACAATAGTGACACAAAACATTTATTACCAACACAATAGTGACAAAAAACATTTACTATCAACACAAAAGTGAGACAGTGTGGTGGACACGACAACAAAACATTTATTACCAACACAATAGCCAGAGAAAACATTTATTACCAACACAATAGTGAGAACAAACATTCATTACCAACACAATAGTGAGACAAAACATTTATTACCACCACAATAGTGACAAAAAACCTTTTATTACCGACACAATAGTGAGAGACAACATTTATTACCAACACAATAGAGACAAAAGTTTTATTACCAACACAATAGTCAGACAAAACATTTATTACCAACACAATAGTGACAAAAAACATTTATTACCAACACAATAGTGAGACAAAACATTTATTACCAACACAATAGTGAGACAAAACATTTATTAGCAACACAATAGTGACACAAAACATTTATCACCGACACAATAGAGACAAAACATTTATTACCAACACAATAGTGACAAAAAACATTTATTCTCAACACAAAAGTGAGACAGTGTGGTGGACACGACAACAAAACATTTATTACCAACACAATGGTCAGAGAAAACATTTATTACCAACACAATAGTGAGACAGAACTTTTATTACCAACACAATAGTGAGAGACAACATTTATCACCGACACAATAGAGACAAAGCATTTATTACCAACACAATAGTGACACAAAACATTTATTACCAACACAATAGTGACAAAAAACATTTATTCTCAACACAAAAGTGAGACAGTGTGGTGGACACGACAACAAAACATTTATTACCAACACAATAGTCAGAGAAAACATTTATTACCAACACAATAGTGAGAAAAAACATTTTACTATCAACACAATAGTGAGACAAAACATTTATTTCCAACACAATAGTGACACAAAACATTTATTACCGACACAATAGTGAGACAAAACATTTACTATCAACACAAAAGTGATACAGTGTGGTGGACACGACAACAAAACATTTATTACCAACACAATAGTCAGAGAAAACATTTATTACCAACACAATAGTGAGAACAAACATTTACTATCAACGCAATAGTGAGACAAAACATTTATTACCAACACAATAGTGAGACAAAACTTTTATTACCAACACAATAGTGAGACAAAACATTTATCACCGACACAATAGAGACAAAGCATTTATTACCAACACAATAGTGACACAAAACATTTATTACCAACACAATACTGAGACAAAACATTTATTACTAACACAATAGTGACAAAAAACATTTATTACCAACACAATAGTGAGACAAAACATTTATTACCAACACAATAGTGAGACAAAACATTTATTACCAAAACAAAAGTGACACAGAACAGTTATCACCGACACAATAGAGACAAAACATTTATTACCAACACAATAGTGACACAAAACATTTATTACCAACACAATAGTGACAAAAAACATTTATTCTCAACACAAAAGTGAGACAGTGTGGTGGACACGACAACAAAACATTTATTACCAACACAATAGTCAGAGAAAACATTTATTACCAACACAATAGTGAGAAAAAACATTTTACTATCAACACAATAGTGAGACAAAACATTTATTACCAACACAATAGTGACACAAAACATTTATTACCGACACAATAGTGAGACAAAACATTTACTATCAACACAAAAGTGAGACAGTGTGGTGGACACGACAACAAAACATTTATTACCAACACAATGGTCAGAGAAAACATGTATTACCAACACAATAGTGAGACAGAACTTTTATTACCAACACAATAGTGAGAGACAACATTTATCACCGACACAATAGAGACAAAGCATTTATTACCAACACAATAGTGACACAAAACATTTATTACCAACACAATAGTGACAAAAAACATTTATTCTCAACACAAAAGTGAGACAGTGTGGTGGACACGACAACAAAACATTTATTACCAACACAATAGTCAGAGAAAACATTTATTACCAACACAATAGTGAGAAAAAACATTTTACTATCAACACAATAGTGAGACAAAACATTTATTACCAACACAATAGTGACACAAAACATTTATTACCGACACAATAGTGAGACAAAACATTTACTATCAACACAAAAGTGATACAGTGTGGTGGACACGACAACAAAACATTTATTACCAACACAATAGTCAGAGAAAACATTTATTACCAACACAATAGTGAGAACAAACATTTACTATCAACGCAATAGTGAGACAAAACATTTATTACCAACACAATAGTGAGACAAAACTTTTATTACCAACACAATAGTGAGACAAAACATTTATCACCGACACAATAGAGACAAAGCATTTATTACCAACACAATAGTCACACAAAACATTTATTACCAACACAATAGTGACAAAAAACATTTACTATCAACACAAAAGTGAGACAGTGTGGTGGACACGACAACAAAACATTTATTACCAACACAATAGCCAGAGAAAACATTTATTACCAACACAATAGTGAGAACAAACATTCATTACCAACACAATAGTGAGACAAAACATTTATTACCACCACAATAGTGACAAAAAACCTTTTATTACCGACACAATAGTGAGAGACAACATTTATTACCAACACAATAGAGACAAAAGTTTTATTACCAACACAATAGTCAGACAAAACATTTATTACCAACACAATAGTGACAAAAAACATTTATTACCAACACAATAGTGAGACAAAACATTTATTACCAACACAATAGTGAGACAAAACATTTATTAGCAACACAATAGTGACACAAAACATTTATCACCGACACAATAGAGACAAAACATTTATTACCAACACAATAGTGACACAAAACATTTATTACCAACACAATAGTGACACAAAACATTTATTATCAACACAATAGTGACACAAAACATTTATTACCAAGACAATAGTGACACAAAACATTTATTACCGACACAATAGTGAGACTAACATTTACTATCAACACAAAATTGAGACAGTGTGGTGGACACGACAACAAAACATGTATTAGCAACACAATAGTCAGAAATAACATTTATTACCAATACAATAGTGAGACAAAACATTTATTACCAACACAATAGTGACACAAAACATTTATTACAAACACAATAGTGACACAAAACATTTATTACCAACACAATAGTGACACAAAACATTTACTACCAACACAATAGTGAGACAAAACATTTATTACCAACACAATGGTCAGAGAAAACATTTATTACCAACACAATAGTGAGACAGAACTTTTATTACCAACACAATAGTGAGAGACAACATTTATCACCGACACAATAGAGACAAAGCATTTATTACCAACACAATAGTGACACAAAACATTTATTACCAACACAATAGTGACAAAAAACATTTATTCTCAACACAAAAGTGAGACAGTGTGGTGGACACGACAACAAAACATTTATTACCAACACAATGGTCAGAGAAAACATTTATTACCAACACAATAGTGAGACAGAACTTTTATTACCAACACAATAGTGAGAGACAACATTTATCACCGACACAATAGAGACAAAGCATTTATTACCAACACAATAGTGACACAAAACATTTATTACCGACACAATAGTGAGACTAACATTTACTATCAACACAAAATTGAGACAGTGTGGTGGACACGACAACAAAACATGTATTAGCAACACAATAGTCAGAAAAAACATTTATTACCAATACAATAGTGAGACAAAACATTTATTACCAACACAATAGTGACACAAAACATTTATTACAAACACAATAGTGACACAAAACATTTATTACCAACACAATAGTGACACAAAACATTTACTACCAACACAATAGTGAGACAAAACATTTATTACCAACACAATGGTCAGAGAAAACATTTATTACCAACACAATAGTGAGACAGAACTTTTATTACCAACACAATAGTGAGAGACAACATTTATCACCGACACAATAGAGACAAAGCATTTATTACCAACACAATAGTGACACAAAACATTTATTACCAACACAATAGTGACAAAAAACATTTATTCTCAACACAAAAGTGAGACAGTGTGGTGGACACGACAACAAAACATTTATTACCAACACAATGGTCAGAGAAAACATTTATTACCAACACAATAGTGAGACAGAACTTTTATTACCAACACAATAGTGAGAGACAACATTTATCACCGACACAATAGAGACAAAGCATTTATTACCAACACAATAGTGACACAAAACATTTATTACCAACACAATAGTGACAAAAAACATTTATTCTCAACACAAAAGTGAGACAGTGTGGTGGACACGACAACAAAACATTTATTACCAACACAATAGTCAGAGAAAACATTTATTACCAACACAATAGTGAGAAAAAACATTTTACTATCAACACAATAGTGAGACAAAACATTTATTTCCAACACAATAGTGACACAAAACATTTATTACCGACACAATAGTGAGACAAAACATTTACTATCAACACAAAAGTGATACAGTGTGGTGGACACGACAACAAAACATTTATTACCAACACAATAGTCAGAGAAAACATTTATTACCAACACAATAGTGAGAACAAACATTTACTATCAACGCAATAGTGAGACAAAACATTTATTACCAACACAATAGTGAGACAAAACTTTTATTACCAACACAATAGTGAGACAAAACATTTATCACCGACACAATAGAGACAAAGCATTTATTACCAACACAATAGTGACACAAAACATTTATTACCAACACAATAGTGACAAAAAACATTTACTATCAACACAAAAGTGAGACAGTGTGGTGGACACGACAACAAAACATTTATTACCAACACAATAGCCAGAGAAAACATTTATTACCAACACAATAGTGAGAACAAACATTCATTACCAACACAATAGTGAGACAAAACATTTATTACCACCACAATAGTGACAAAAAACCTTTTATTACCGACACAATAGTGAGAGACAACATTTATTACCAACACAATAGAGACAAAAGTTTTATTACCAACACAATAGTCAGACAAAACATTTATTACCAACACAATAGTGACAAAAAACATTTATTACCAACACAATAGTGAGACAAAACATTTATTACCAACACAATAGTGAGACAAAACATTTATTAGCAACACAATAGTGACACAAAACATTTATCACCGACACAATAGAGACAAAACATTTATTACCAACACAATAGTGACACAAAACATTTATTACCAACACAATAGTGACACAAAACATTTATTATCAACACAATAGTGACACAAAACATTTATTACCAAGACAATAGTGACACAAAACATTTATTACCGACACAATAGTGAGACTAACATTTACTATCAACACAAAATTGAGACAGTGTGGTGGACACGACAACAAAACATGTATTAGCAACACAATAGTCAGAAATAACATTTATTACCAATACAATAGTGAGACAAAACATTTATTACCAACACAATAGTGACACAAAACATTTATTACAAACACAATAGTGACACAAAACATTTATTACCAACACAATAGTGACACAAAACATTTACTACCAACACAATAGTGAGACAAAACATTTATTACCAACACAATGGTCAGAGAAAACATTTATTACCAACACAATAGTGAGACAGAACTTTTATTACCAACACAATAGTGAGAGACAACATTTATCACCGACACAATAGAGACAAAGCATTTATTACCAACACAATAGTGACACAAAACATTTATTACCAACACAATAGTGACAAAAAACATTTATTCTCAACACAAAAGTGAGACAGTGTGGTGGACACGACAACAAAACATTTATTACCAACACAATGGTCAGAGAAAACATTTATTACCAACACAATAGTGAGACAGAACTTTTATTACCAACACAATAGTGAGAGACAACATTTATCACCGACACAATAGAGACAAAGCATTTATTACCAACACAATAGTGACACAAAACATTTATTACCGACACAATAGTGAGACTAACATTTACTATCAACACAAAATTGAGACAGTGTGGTGGACACGACAACAAAACATGTATTAGCAACACAATAGTCAGAAAAAACATTTATTACCAATACAATAGTGAGACAAAACATTTATTACCAACACAATAGTGACACAAAACATTTATTACAAACACAATAGTGACACAAAACATTTATTACCAACACAATAGTGACACAAAACATTTACTACCAACACAATAGTGAGACAAAACATTTATTACCAACACAATGGTCAGAGAAAACATTTATTACCAACACAATAGTGAGACAGAACTTTTATTACCAACACAATAGTGAGAGACAACATTTATCACCGACACAATAGAGACAAAGCATTTATTACCAACACAATAGTGACACAAAACATTTATTACCAACACAATAGTGACAAAAAACATTTATTCTCAACACAAAAGTGAGACAGTGTGGTGGACACGACAACAAAACATTTATTACCAACACAATGGTCAGAGAAAACATTTATTACCAACACAATAGTGAGACAGAACTTTTATTACCAACACAATAGTGAGAGACAACATTTATCACCGACACAATAGAGACAAAGCATTTATTACCAACACAATAGTGACACAAAACATTTATTACCTACACAATAGTGACAAAAAACATTTATTCTCAACACAAAAGTGAGACAGTGTGGTGGACACGACAACAAAACATTTATTACCAACACAATAGTCAGAGAAAACATTTATTACCAACACAATAGTGAGAAAAAACATTTTACTATCAACACAATAGTGAGACAAAACATTTATTTCCAACACAATAGTGACACAAAACATTTATTACCGACACAATAGTGAGACAAAACATTTACTATCAACACAAAAGTGATACAGTGTGGTGGACACGACAACAAAACATTTATTACCAACACAATAGTCAGAGAAAACATTTATTACCAACACAATAGTGAGAACAAACATTTACTATCAACGCAATAGTGAGACAAAACATTTATTACCAACACAATAGTGAGACAAAACTTTTATTACCAACACAATAGTGAGACAAAACATTTATCACCGACACAATAGAGACAAAGCATTTATTACCAACACAATAGTGACACAAAACATTTATTACCAACACAATAGTGACAAAAAACATTTACTATCAACACAAAAGTGAGACAGTGTGGTGGACACGACAACAAAACATTTATTACCAACACAATAGCCAGAGAAAACATTTATTACCAACACAATAGTGAGAACAAACATTCATTACCAACACAATAGTGAGACAAAACATTTATTACCACCACAATAGTGACAAAAAACCTTTTATTACCGACACAATAGTGAGAGACAACATTTATTACCAACACAATAGAGACAAAAGTTTTATTACCAACACAATAGTCAGACAAAACATTTATTACCAACACAATAGTGACAAAAAACATTTATTACCAACACAATAGTGAGACAAAACATTTATTACCAACACAATAGTGAGACAAAACATTTATTAGCAACACAATAGTGACACAAAACATTTATCACCGACACAATAGAGACAAAACATTTATTACCAACACAATAGTGACAAAAAACATTTATTCTCAACACAAAAGTGAGACAGTGTGGTGGACACGACAACAAAACATTTATTACCAACACAATGGTCAGAGAAAACATTTATTACCAACACAATAGTGAGACAGAACTTTTATTACCAACACAATAGTGAGAGACAACATTTATCACCGACACAATAGAGACAAAGCATTTATTACCAACACAATAGTGACACAAAACATTTATTACCAACACAATAGTGACAAAAAACATTTATTCTCAACACAAAAGTGAGACAGTGTGGTGGACACGACAACAAAACATTTATTACCAACACAATAGTCAGAGAAAACATTTATTACCAACACAATAGTGAGAAAAAACATTTTACTATCAACACAATAGTGAGACAAAACATTTATTTCCAACACAATAGTGACACAAAACATTTATTACCGACACAATAGTGAGACAAAACATTTACTATCAACACAAAAGTGATACAGTGTGGTGGACACGACAACAAAACATTTATTACCAACACAATAGTCAGAGAAAACATTTATTACCAACACAATAGTGAGAACAAACATTTACTATCAACGCAATAGTGAGACAAAACATTTATTACCAACACAATAGTGAGACAAAACTTTTATTACCAACACAATAGTGAGACAAAACATTTATCACCGACACAATAGAGACAAAGCATTTATTACCAACACAATAGTGACACAAAACATTTATTACCAACACAATAGTGACAAAAAACATTTACTATCAACACAAAAGTGAGACAGTGTGGTGGACACGACAACAAAACATTTATTACCAACACAATAGTGAGAGACAACATTTATTACCAACACAATAGAGACAAAAGTTTTATTACCAACACAATAGTCAGACAAAACATTTATTACCAACACAATAGTGACAAAAAACATTTATTACCAACACAATAGTGAGACAAAACATTTATTACCAACACAATAGTGAGACAAAACATTTATTAGCAACACAATAGTGACACAAAACATTTATCACCGACACAATAGAGACAAAACATTTATTACCAACACAATAGTGACACAAAACATTTATTACCAACACAATAGTGACACAAAACATTTATTATCAACACAATAGTGACACAAAACATTTATTACCAAGACAATAGTGACACAAAACATTTATTACCGACACAATAGTGAGACTAACATTTACTATCAACACAAAATTGAGACAGTGTGGTGGACACGACAACAAAACATGTATTAGCAACACAATAGTCAGAAAAAACATTTATTACCAATACAATAGTGAGACAAAACATTTATTACCAACACAATAGTGACACAAAACATTTATTACAAACACAATAGTGACACAAAACATTTATTACCAACACAATAGTGACACAAAACATTTACTACCAACACAATAGTGAGACAAAACATTTATTACCAACACAATGGTCAGAGAAAACATTTATTACCAACACAATAGTGAGACAGAACTTTTATTACCAACACAATAGTGAGAGACAACATTTATCACCGACACAATAGAGACAAAGCATTTATTACCAACACAATAGTGACACAAAACATTTATTACCAACACAATAGTGACAAAAAACATTTATTCTCAACACAAAAGTGAGACAGTGTGGTGGACACGACAACAAAACATTTATTACCAACACAATAGTCAGAGAAAACATTTATTACCAACACAATAGTGAGAAAAAACATTTTACTATCAACACAATAGTGAGACAAAACATTTATTACCAACACAATAGTGACACAAAACATTTATTACCGACACAATAGTGAGACAAAACATTTACTATCAACACAAAAGTGATACAGTGTGGTGGACACGACAACAAAACATTTATTACCAACACAATAGTCAGAGAAAACATTTATTACCAACACAATAGTGAGAACAAACATTTACTATCAACGCAATAGTGAGACAAAACATTTATTACCAACACAATAGTGAGACAAAACTTTTATTACCAACACAATAGTGAGACAAAACATTTATCACCGACACAATAGAGACAAAGCATTTATTACCAACACAATAGTGACACAAAACATTTATTACCAACACAATAGTGAGACAAAACATTTATTACTAACACAATAGTGACAAAAAACATTTATTACCAACACAATAGTGAGACAAAACATTTATTACCAACACAATAGTGAGACAAAACATTTATTACCAAAACAAAAGTGACACAGAACAGTTATCACCGACACAATAGAGACAAAACATTTATTACCAACACAATAGTGACACAAAACATTTATTACCAACACAATAGTGACAAAAAACATTTATTCTCAACACAAAAGTGAGACAGTGTGGTGGACACGACAACAAAACATTTATTACCAACACAATAGTCAGAGAAAACATTTATTACCAACACAATAGTGAGAAAAAACATTTTACTATCAACACAATAGTGAGACAAAACATTTATTACCAACACAATAGTGACACAAAACATTTATTACCGACACAATAGTGAGACAAAACATTTACTATCAACACAAAAGTGAGACAGTGTGGTGGACACGACAACAAAACATTTATTACCAACACAATGGTCAGAGAAAACATTTATTACCAACACAATAGTGAGACAGAACTTTTATTACCAACACAATAGTGAGAGACAACATTTATCACCGACACAATAGAGACAAAGCATTTATTACCAACACAATAGTGACACAAAACATTTATTACCAACACAATAGTGACAAAAAACATTTATTCTCAACACAAAAGTGAGACAGTGTGGTGGACACGACAACCAAACATTTATTACCAACACAATAGTCAGAGAAAACATTTATTACCAACACAATAGTGAGAAAAAACATTTTACTATCAACACAATAGTGAGACAAAACATTTATTTCCAACACAATAGTGACACAAAACATTTATTACCGACACAATAGTGAGACAAAACATTTACTATCAACACAAAAGTGATACAGTGTGGTGGACACGACAACAAAACATTTATTACCAACACAATAGTCAGAGAAAACATTTATTACCAACACAATAGTGAGAACAAACATTTACTATCAACGCAATAGTGAGACAAAACATTTATTACCAACACAATAGTGAGACAAAACTTTTATTACCAACACAATAGTGAGACAAAACATTTATCACCGACACAATAGAGACAAAGCATTTATTACCAACACAATAGTGACACAAAACATTTATTACCAACACAATAGTGACAAAAAACATTTACTATCAACACAAAAGTGAGACAGTGTGGTGGACACGACAACAAAACATTTATTACCAACACAATAGCCAGAGAAAACATTTATTACCAACACAATAGTGAGAACAAACATTCATTACCAACACAATAGTGAGACAAAACATTTATTACCACCACAATAGTGACAAAAAACCTTTTATTACCGACACAATAGTGAGAGACAACATTTATTACCAACACAATAGAGACAAAAGTTTTATTACCAACACAATAGTCAGACAAAACATTTATTACCAACACAATAGTGAGACAAAACTTTTATTACCAACACAATAGTGAGACAAAACATTTATTACCAACACAATAGTGAGACAAAACATTTATTAGCAACACAATAGTGACACAAAACATTTATCACCGACACAATAGAGACAAAACATTTATTACCAACACAATAGTGACACAAAACATTTATTACCAACACAATAGTGACACAAAACATTTATTATCAACACAATAGTGACACAAAACATTTATTACCAAGACAATAGTGACACAAAACATTTATTACCGACACAATAGTGAGACTAACATTTACTATCAACACAAAATTGAGACAGTGTGGTGGACACGACAACAAAACATGTATTAGCAACACAATAGTCAGAAATAACATTTATTACCAATACAATAGTGAGACAAAACATTTATTACCAACACAATAGTGACACAAAACATTTATTACAAACACAATAGTGACACAAAACATTTATTACCAACACAATAGTGACACAAAACATTTACTACCAACACAATAGTGAGACAAAACATTTATTACCAACACAATGGTCAGAGAAAACATTTATTACCAACACAATAGTGAGACAGAACTTTTATTACCAACACAATAGTGAGAGACAACATTTATCACCGACACAATAGAGACAAAGCATTTATTACCAACACAATAGTGACACAAAACATTTATTACCAACACAATAGTGACAAAAAACATTTATTCTCAACACAAAAGTGAGACAGTGTGGTGGACACGACAACAAAACATTTATTACCAACACAATGGTCAGAGAAAACATTTATTACCAACACAATAGTGAGACAGAACTTTTATTACCAACACAATAGTGAGAGACAACATTTATTACCAACACAATAGTGACACAAAACATTTATTACCGACACAATAGTGAGACAAAACATTTACTATCAACACAAAAGTGATACAGTGTGGTGGACACGACAACAAAACATTTATTACCAACACAATAGTCAGAGAAAACATTTATTACCAACACAATAGTGAGAACAAACATTTACTATCAACGCAATAGTGAGACAAAACATTTATTACCAACACAATAGTGAGACAAAACTTTTATTACCAACACAATAGTGAGACAAAACATTTATCACCGACACAATAGAGACAAAGCATTTATTACCAACACAATAGTGACACAAAACATTTATTACCAACACAATAGTGAGACAAAACATTTATTACTAACACAATAGTGACAAAAAACATTTATTACCAACACAATAGTGAGACAAAACATTTATTACCAACACAATAGTGAGACAAAACATTTATTACCAAAACAAAAGTGACACAGAACAGTTATCACCGACACAATAGAGACAAAACATTTATTACCAACACAATAGTGACACAAAACATTTATTACCAACACAATAGTGACAAAAAACATTTATTCTCAACACAAAAGTGAGACAGTGTGGTGGACACGACAACAAAACATTTATTACCAACACAATAGTCAGAGAAAACATTTATTACCAACACAATAGTGAGAAAAAACATTTTACTATCAACACAATAGTGAGACAAAACATTTATTACCAACACAATAGTGACACAAAACATTTATTACCGACACAATAGTGAGACAAAACATTTACTATCAACACAAAAGTGAGACAGTGTGGTGGACACGACAACAAAACATTTATTACCAACACAATGGTCAGAGAAAACATTTATTACCAACACAATAGTGAGACAGAACTTTTATTGCCAACACAATAGTGAGAGACAACATTTATCACCGACACAATAGAGACAAAGCATTTATTACCAACACAATAGTGACACAAAACATTTATTACCAACACAATAGTGACAAAAAACATTTATTCTCAACACAAAAGTGAGACAGTGTGGTGGACACGACAACCAAACATTTATTACCAACACAATAGTCAGAGAAAACATTTATTACCAACACAATAGTGAGAAAAAACATTTTACTATCAACACAATAGTGAGACAAAACATTTATTTCCAACACAATAGTGACACAAAACATTTATTACCGACACAATAGTGAGACAAAACATTTACTATCAACACAAAAGTGATACAGTGTGGTGGACACGACAACAAAACATTTATTACCAACACAATAGTCAGAGAAAACATTTATTACCAACACAATAGTGAGAACAAACATTTACTATCAACGCAATAGTGAGACAAAACATTTATTACCAACACAATAGTGAGACAAAACTTTTATTACCAACACAATAGTGAGACAAAACATTTATCACCGACACAATAGAGACAAAGCATTTATTACCAACACAATAGTGACACAAAACATTTATTACCAACACAATAGTGACAAAAAACATTTACTATCAACACAAAAGTGAGACAGTGTGGTGGACACGACAACAAAACATTTATTACCAACACAATAGCCAGAGAAAACATTTATTACCAACACAATAGTGAGAACAAACATTCATTACCAACACAATAGTGAGACAAAACATTTATTACCACCACAATAGTGACAAAAAACCTTTTATTACCGACACAATAGTGAGAGACAACATTTATTACCAACACAATAGAGACAAAAGTTTTATTACCAACACAATAGTCAGACAAAACATTTATTACCAACACAATAGTGAGACAAAACATTTATTACCAACACAATAGTGAGACAAAACATTTATTACCAACACAATAGTGAGACAAAACATTTATTAGCAACACAATAGTGACACAAAACATTTATCACCGACACAATAGAGACAAAACATTTATTACCAACACAATAGTGACACAAAACATTTATTACCAACACAATAGTGACACAAAACATTTATTATCAACACAATAGTGACACAAAACATTTATTACCAAGACAATAGTGACACAAAACATTTATTACCGACACAATAGTGAGACTAACATTTACTATCAACACAAAATTGAGACAGTGTGGTGGACACGACAACAAAACATGTATTAGCAACACAATAGTCAGAAATAACATTTATTACCAATACAATAGTGAGACAAAACATTTATTACCAACACAATAGTGACACAAAACATTTATTACAAACACAATAGTGACACAAAACATTTATTACCAACACAATAGTGACACAAAACATTTACTACCAACACAATAGTGAGACAAAACATTTATTACCAACACAATGGTCAGAGAAAACATTTATTACCAACACAATAGTGAGACAGAACTTTTATTACCAACACAATAGTGAGAGACAACATTTATCACCGACACAATAGAGACAAAGCATTTATTACCAACACAATAGTGACACAAAACATTTATTACCAACACAATAGTGACAAAAAACATTTATTCTCAACACAAAAGTGAGACAGTGTGGTGGACACGACAACAAAACATTTATTACCAACACAATGGTCAGAGAAAACATTTATTACCAACACAATAGTGAGACAGAACTTTTATTACCAACACAATAGTGAGAGACAACATTTATCACCGACACAATAGAGACAAAGCATTTATTACCAACACAATAGTGACACAAAACATTTATTACCGACACAATAGTGAGACTAACATTTACTATCAACACAAAATTGAGACAGTGTGGTGGACACGACAACAAAACATGTATTAGCAACACAATAGTCAGAAAAAACATTTATTACCAATACAATAGTGAGACAAAACATTTATTACCAACACAATAGTGACACAAAACATTTATTACAAACACAATAGTGACACAAAACATTTACTACCAACACAATAGTGAGACAAAACATTTATTACCAACACAATGGTCAGAGAAAACATTTATTACCAACACAATAGTGAGACAGAACTTTTATTACCAACACAATAGTGAGAGACAACATTTATCACCGACACAATAGAGACAAAGCATTTATTACCAACACAATAGTGACACAAAACATTTATTACCAACACAATAGTGACAAAAAACATTTATTCTCAACACAAAAGTGAGACAGTGTGGTGGACACGACAACAAAACATTTATTACCAACACAATGGTCAGAGAAAACATTTATTACCAACACAATAGTGAGACAGAACTTTTATTACCAACACAATAGTGAGAGACAACATTTATCACCGACACAATAGAGACAAAGCATTTATTACCAACACAATAGTGACACAAAACATTTATTACCAACACAATAGTGACAAAAAACATTTATTCTCAACACAAAAGTGAGACAGTGTGGTGGACACGACAACAAAACATTTATTACCAACACAATAGTCAGAGAAAACATTTATTACCAACACAATAGTGAGAAAAAACATTTTACTATCAACACAATAGTGAGACAAAACATTTATTTCCAACACAATAGTGACACAAAACATTTATTACCGACACAATAGTGAGACAAAACATTTACTATCAACACAAAAGTGATACAGTGTGGTGGACACGACAACAAAACATTTATTACCAACACAATAGTCAGAGAAAACATTTATTACCAACACAATAGTGAGAACAAACATTTACTATCAACGCAATAGTGAGACAAAACATTTATTACCAACACAATAGTGAGACAAAACTTTTATTACCAACACAATAGTGAGACAAAACATTTATCACCGACACAATAGAGACAAAGCATTTATTACCAACACAATAGTGACACAAAACATTTATTACC
This sequence comes from Lampris incognitus, assembly GCF_029633865.1. Classification (NCBI taxonomy): domain Eukaryota; kingdom Metazoa; phylum Chordata; class Actinopteri; order Lampriformes; family Lampridae; genus Lampris; species Lampris incognitus. The sequence goes on along the minus strand of NC_079211.1, from coordinate 54,605,509 downwards.
AACACAATAGTGACAAAAAACATTTACTATCAACACAAAAGTGAGACAGTGTGGTGGACACGACAACAAAACATTTATTACCAACACAATAGCCAGAGAAAACATTTATTACCAACACAATAGTGAGAACAAACATTCATTACCAACACAATAGTGAGACAAAACATTTATTACCACCACAATAGTGACAAAAAACCTTTTATTACCGACACAATAGTGAGAGACAACATTTATTACCAACACAATAGAGACAAAAGTTTTATTACCAACACAATAGTCAGACAAAACATTTATTACCAACACAATAGTGACAAAAAACATTTATTACCAACACAATAGTGAGACAAAACATTTATTACCAACACAATAGTGAGACAAAACATTTATTAGCAACACAATAGTGACACAAAACATTTATCACCGACACAATAGAGACAAAACATTTATTACCAACACAATAGTGACACAAAACATTTATTACCAACACAATAGTGACACAAAACATTTATTATCAACACAATAGTGACACAAAACATTTATTACCAAGACAATAGTGACACAAAACATTTATTACCGACACAATAGTGAGACTAACATTTACTATCAACACAAAATTGAGACAGTGTGGTGGACACGACAACAAAACATGTATTAGCAACACAATAGTCAGAAAAAACATTTATTACCAATACAATAGTGAGACAAAACATTTATTACCAACACAATAGTGACACAAAACATTTATTACAAACACAATAGTGACACAAAACATTTATTACCAACACAATAGTGACACAAAACATTTACTACCAACACAATAGTGAGACAAAACATTTATTACCAACACAATGGTCAGAGAAAACATTTATTACCAACACAATAGTGAGACAGAACTTTTATTACCAACACAATAGTGAGAGACAACATTTATCACCGACACAATAGAGACAAAGCATTTATTACCAACACAATAGTGACACAAAACATTTATTACCAACACAATAGTGACAAAAAACATTTATTCTCAACACAAAAGTGAGACAGTGTGGTGGACACGACAACAAAACATTTATTACCAACACAATAGTCAGAGAAAACATTTATTACCAACACAATAGTGAGAAAAAACATTTTACTATCAACACAATAGTGAGACAAAACATTTATTACCAACACAATAGTGACACAAAACATTTATTACCGACACAATAGTGAGACAAAACATTTACTATCAACACAAAAGTGATACAGTGTGGTGGACACGACAACAAAACATTTATTACCAACACAATAGTCAGAGAAAACATTTATTACCAACACAATAGTGAGAACAAACATTTACTATCAACGCAATAGTGAGACAAAACATTTATTACCAACACAATAGTGAGACAAAACTTTTATTACCAACACAATAGTGAGACAAAACATTTATCACCGACACAATAGAGACAAAGCATTTATTACCAACACAATAGTGACACAAAACATTTATTACCAACACAATAGTGAGACAAAACATTTATTACTAACACAATAGTGACAAAAAACATTTATTACCAACACAATAGTGAGACAAAACATTTATTACCAACACAATAGTGAGACAAAACATTTATTACCAAAACAAAAGTGACACAGAACAGTTATCACCGACACAATAGAGACAAAACATTTATTACCAACACAATAGTGACACAAAACATTTATTACCAACACAATAGTGACAAAAAACATTTATTCTCAACACAAAAGTGAGACAGTGTGGTGGACACGACAACAAAACATTTATTACCAACACAATAGTCAGAGAAAACATTTATTACCAACACAATAGTGAGAAAAAACATTTTACTATCAACACAATAGTGAGACAAAACATTTATTACCAACACAATAGTGACACAAAACATTTATTACCGACACAATAGTGAGACAAAACATTTACTATCAACACAAAAGTGAGACAGTGTGGTGGACACGACAACAAAACATTTATTACCAACACAATGGTCAGAGAAAACATTTATTACCAACACAATAGTGAGACAGAACTTTTATTACCAACACAATAGTGAGAGACAACATTTATCACCGACACAATAGAGACAAAGCATTTATTACCAACACAATAGTGACACAAAACATTTATTACCAACACAATAGTGACAAAAAACATTTATTCTCAACACAAAAGTGAGACAGTGTGGTGGACACGACAACCAAACATTTATTACCAACACAATAGTCAGAGAAAACATTTATTACCAACACAATAGTGAGAAAAAACATTTTACTATCAACACAATAGTGAGACAAAACATTTATTTCCAACACAATAGTGACACAAAACATTTATTACCGACACAATAGTGAGACAAAACATTTACTATCAACACAAAAGTGATACAGTGTGGTGGACACGACAACAAAACATTTATTACCAACACAATAGTCAGAGAAAACATTTATTACCAACACAATAGTGAGAACAAACATTTACTATCAACGCAATAGTGAGACAAAACATTTATTACCAACACAATAGTGAGACAAAACTTTTATTACCAACACAATAGTGAGACAAAACATTTATCACCGACACAATAGAGACAAAGCATTTATTACCAACACAATAGTGACACAAAACATTTATTACCAACACAATAGTGACAAAAAACATTTACTATCAACACAAAAGTGAGACAGTGTGGTGGACACGACAACAAAACATTTATTACCAACACAATAGCCAGAGAAAACATTTATTACCAACACAATAGTGAGAACAAACATTCATTACCAACACAATAGTGAGACAAAACATTTATTACCACCACAATAGTGACAAAAAACCTTTTATTACCGACACAATAGTGAGAGACAACATTTATTACCAACACAATAGAGACAAAAGTTTTATTACCAACACAATAGTCAGACAAAACATTTATTACCAACACAATAGTGACAAAAAACATTTATTACCAACACAATAGTGAGACAAAACATTTATTACCAACACAATAGTGAGACAAAACATTTATTAGCAACACAATAGTGACACAAAACATTTATCACCGACACAATAGAGACAAAACATTTATTACCAACACAATAGTGACACAAAACATTTATTACCAACACAATAGTGACACAAAACATTTATTATCAACACAAAAGTGACACAAAACATTTATTACCAAGACAATAGTGACACAAAACATTTATTACCGACACAATAGTGAGACTAACATTTACTATCAACACAAAATTGAGACAGTGTGGTGGACACGACAACAAAACATGTATTAGCAACACAATAGTCAGAAAAAACATTTATTACCAATACAATAGTGAGACAAAACATTTATTACCAACACAATAGTGACACAAAACATTTATTACAAACACAATAGTGACACAAAACATTTATTACCAACACAATACTGACACAAAACATTTACTACCAACACAATAGTGAGACAAAACATTTATTACCAACACAATGGTCAGAGAAAACATTTATTACCAACACAATAGTGAGACAGAACTTTTATTACCAACACAATAGTGAGAGACAACATTTATCACCGACACAATAGAGACAAAGCATTTATTACCAACACAATAGTGACACAAAACATTTATTACCAACACAATAGTGACAAAAAACATTTATTCTCAACACAAAAGTGAGACAGTGTGGTGGACACGACAACAAAACATTTATTACCAACACAATAGTCAGAGAAAACATTTGTTACCAACACAATAGTGAGAAAAAACATTTTACTATCAACACAATAGTGAGACAAAACATTTATTACCAACACAATAGTGACACAAAACATTTATTACCGACACAATAGTGAGACAAAACATTTACTATCAACACAAAAGTGAGACAGTGTGGTGGACACGACAACAAAACATTTATTACCAACACAATAGTCAGAGAAAACATTTATTACCAACACAATAGTGAGAACAAACATTTACTATCAACGCAATAGTGAGACAAAATATTTATTACCAACACAATAGTGAGACAAAACATTTATCACCGACACAATAGAGACAAAGCATTTATTACCAACACAATAGTGACACAAAACATTTATTACCAACACAATAGTGACAAAAAACATTTACTATCAACACAAAAGTGAGACAGTGTGGTGGACACGACAACAAAACATTTATTACCAACACAATAAACAGAGAAAACATTTATTACCAACACAATAGTGAGAACAAACATTTATTACCAACACAATAGTGAGACAAAACATTTATTACCACCACAATAGTGACAAAAAACCTTTTATTACCGACACAATAGTGAGAGACAACATTTATTACCAACACAATAGAGACAAAAGTTTTATTACCAACACAATAGTCAGACAAAACATTTTTTACCAACACAATAGTGACAAAAAACATTTATTACCAACACAATAGTGAGACAAAACATTTATTACCAACACAATAGTGAGACAAAACATTTATTAGCAACACAATAGTGACACAAAACATTTATCACCGACACAATAGAGACAAAACATTTATTACCAACACAATAGTGACACAAAACATTTATTACCAACACAATAGTGACACAAAACATTTATTATCAACACAATAGTGACACAAAACATTTATTACCAAGACAATAGTGACACAAAACATTTATTACCGACACAATAGTGAGACTAACATTTACTATCAACACAAAATTGAGACAGTGTGGTGGACACGACAACAAAACATGTATTACCAACACAATAGTCAGAAAAAACATTTATTACCAATACAATAGTGAGACAAAACATTTATTACCAACACAATAGTGACACAAAACATTTATTACAAACACAATAGTGACACAAAACATTTATTACCAACACAATAGTGACACAAAACATTTACTACCAACACAATAGTGAGACAAAACATTTATTACCAACACAATGGTCAGAGAAAACATTTATTACCAACACAATAGTGAGACAGAACTTTTATTACCAACACAATAGTGAGAGACAACATTTATCACCGACACAATAGAGACAAAGCATTTATTACCAACACAATAGTGACACAAAACATTTATTACCAACACAATAGTGACAAAAAACATTTATTCTCAACACAAAAGTGAGACAGTGTGGTGGACACGACAACAAAACATTTATTACCAACACAATAGTCAGAGAAAACATTTGTTACCAACACAATAGTGAGAAAAAACATTTTACTATCAACACAATAGTGAGACAAAACATTTATTACCAACACAATAGTGACACAAAACATTAATTACCGACACAATAGTGAGACAAAACATTTACTATCAACACAAAAGTGAGACAGTGTGGTGGACACGACAACAAAACATTTATTACCAACACAATAGTCAGAGAAAACATTTATTACCAACACAATAGTGACACAAAACATTTATTACCAACACAATAGTGACACAAAACATTTATTATCAACACAATAGTGACACAAAACATTTATTACCAAGACAATAGTGACACAAAACATTTATTACCGACACAATAGTGAGACTAACATTTACTATCAACACAAAATTGAGACAGTGTGGTGGACACGACAACAAAACATGTATTACCAACACAATAGTCAGAAAAAACATTTACTATCAACGCAATAGTGAGACAAAACATTTATTACCAACACAATAGTGAGACAAAACTTTTATTACCAACACAATAGTGAGACAAAACATTTATCACCGACACAATAGAGACAAAGCATTTATTACCAACACAATAGTGACACAAAACATTTATTACCAACACAATAGTGACAAAAAACATTTACTATCAACACAAAAGTGAGACAGTGTGGTGGACACGACAACAAAACATTTATTACCAACACAATAGCCAGAGAAAACATTTATTACCAACACAATAGTGAGAACAAACATTCATTACCAACACAATAGTGAGACAAAACATTTATTACCACCACAATAGTGACAAAAAACCTTTTATTACCGACACAATAGTGAGAGACAACATTTATTACCAACACAATAGAGACAAAAGTTTTATTACCAACACAATAGTCAGACAAAACATTTATTACCAACACAATAGTGACAAAAAACATTTATTACCAACACAATAGTGAGACAAAACATTTATTACCAACACAATAGTGAGACAAAACATTTATTAGCAACACAATAGTGACACAAAACATTTATCACCGACACAATAGAGACAAAACATTTATTACCAACACAATAGTGACACAAAACATTTATTACCAACACAATAGTGACACAAAACATTTATTATCAACACAATAGTGACACAAAACATTTATTACCAAGACAATAGTGACACAAAACATTTATTACCGACACAATAGTGAGACTAACATTTACTATCAACACAAAATTGAGACAGTGTGGTGGACACGACAACAAAACATGTATTAGCAACACAATAGTCAGAAAAAACATTTATTACCAATACAATAGTGAGACAAAACATTTATTACCAACACAATAGTGACACAAAACATTTATTACAAACACAATAGTGACACAAAACATTTATTACCAACACAATAGTGACACAAAACATTTACTACCAACACAATAGTGAGACAAAACATTTATTACCAACACAATGGTCAGAGAAAACATTTATTACCAACACAATAGTGAGACAGAACTTTTATTACCAACACAATAGTGAGAGACAACATTTATCACCGACACAATAGAGACAAAGCATTTATTACCAACACAATAGTGACACAAAACATTTATTACCAACACAATAGTGACAAAAAACATTTATTCTCAACACAAAAGTGAGACAGTGTGGTGGACACGACAACAAAACATTTATTACCAACACAATAGTCAGAGAAAACATTTATTACCAACACAATAGTGAGAAAAAACATTTTACTATCAACACAATAGTGAGACAAAACATTTATTACCAACACAATAGTGACACAAAACATTTATTACCGACACAATAGTGAGACAAAACATTTACTATCAACACAAAAGTGATACAGTGTGGTGGACACGACAACAAAACATTTATTACCAACACAATAGTCAGAGAAAACATTTATTACCAACACAATAGTGAGAACAAACATTTACTATCAACGCAATAGTGAGACAAAACATTTATTACCAACACAATAGTGAGACAAAACTTTTATTACCAACACAATAGTGAGACAAAACATTTATCACCGACACAATAGAGACAAAGCATTTATTACCAACACAATAGTGACACAAAACATTTATTACCAACACAATAGTGAGACAAAACATTTATTACTAACACAATAGTGACAAAAAACATTTATTACCAACACAATAGTGAGACAAAACATTTATTACCAACACAATAGTGAGACAAAACATTTATTACCAAAACAAAAGTGACACAGAACAGTTATCACCGACACAATAGAGACAAAACATTTATTACCAACACAATAGTGACACAAAACATTTATTACCAACACAATAGTGACAAAAAACATTTATTCTCAACACAAAAGTGAGACAGTGTGGTGGACACGACAACAAAACATTTATTACCAACACAATAGTCAGAGAAAACATTTATTACCAACACAATAGTGAGAAAAAACATTTTACTATCAACACAATAGTGAGACAAAACATTTATTACCAACACAATAGTGACACAAAACATTTATTACCGACACAATAGTGAGACAAAACATTTACTATCAACACAAAAGTGAGACAGTGTGGTGGACACGACAACAAAACATTTATTACCAACACAATGGTCAGAGAAAACATTTATTACCAACACAATAGTGAGACAGAACTTTTATTACCAACACAATAGTGAGAGACAACATTTATCACCGACACAATAGAGACAAAGCATTTATTACCAACACAATAGTGACACAAAACATTTATTACCAACACAATAGTGACAAAAAACATTTATTCTCAACACAAAAGTGAGACAGTGTGGTGGACACGACAACCAAACATTTATTACCAAGACAATAGTCAGAGAAAACATTTATTACCAACACAATAGTGAGAAAAAACATTTTACTATCAACACAATAGTGAGACAAAACATTTATTTCCAACACAATAGTGACACAAAACATTTATTACCGACACAATAGTGAGACAAAACATTTACTATCAACACAAAAGTGATACAGTGTGGTGGACACGACAACAAAACATTTATTACCAACACAATAGTCAGAGAAAACATTTATTACCAACACAATAGTGAGAACAAACATTTACTATCAACGCAATAGTGAGACAAAACATTTATTACCAACACAATAGTGAGACAAAACTTTTATTACCAACACAATAGTGAGACAAAACATTTATCACCGACACAATAGAGACAAAGCATTTATTACCAACACAATAGTGACACAAAACATTTATTACCAACACAATAGTGACAAAAAACATTTACTATCAACACAAAAGTGAGACAGTGTGGTGGACACGACAACAAAACATTTATTACCAACACAATAGCCAGAGAAAACATTTATTACCAACACAATAGTGAGAACAAACATTCATTACCAACACAATAGTGAGACAAAACATTTATTACCACCACAATAGTGACAAAAAACCTTTTATTACCGACACAATAGTGAGAGACAACATTTATTACCAACACAATAGAGACAAAAGTTTTATTACCAACACAATAGTCAGACAAAACATTTATTACCAACACAATAGTGACAAAAAACATTTATTACCAACACAATAGTGAGACAAAACATTTATTACCAACACAATAGTGAGACAAAACATTTATTAGCAACACAATAGTGACACAAAACATTTATCACCGACACAATAGAGACAAAACATTTATTACCAACACAATAGTGACACAAAACATTTATTACCAACACAATAGTGACACAAAACATTTATTATCAACACAATAGTGACACAAAACATTTATTACCAAGACAATAGTGACACAAAACATTTATTACCGACACAATAGTGAGACTAACATTTACTATCAACACAAAATTGAGACAGTGTGGTGGACACGACAACAAAACATGTATTAGCAACACAATAGTCAGAAAAAACATTTATTACCAATACAATAGTGAGACAAAACATTTATTACCAACACAATAGTGACACAAAACATTTATTACAAACACAATAGTGACACAAAACATTTATTACCAACACAATACTGACACAAAACATTTACTACCAACACAATAGTGAGACAAAACATTTATTACCAACACAATGGTCAGAGAAAACATTTATTACCAACACAATAGTGAGACAGAACTTTTATTACCAACACAATAGTGAGAGACAACATTTATCACCGACACAATAGAGACAAAGCATTTATTACCAACACAATAGTGACACAAAACATTTATTACCAACACAATAGTGACAAAAAACATTTATTCTCAACACAAAAGTGAGACAGTGTGGTGGACACGACAACAAAACATTTATTACCAACACAATAGTCAGAGAAAACATTTGTTACCAACACAATAGTGAGAAAAAACATTTTACTATCAACACAATAGTGAGACAAAACATTTATTACCAACACAATAGTGACACAAAACATTTATTACCGACACAATAGTGAGACAAAACATTTACTATCAACACAAAAGTGAGACAGTGTGGTGGACACGACAACAAAACATTTATTACCAACACAATAGTCAGAGAAAACATTTATTACCAACACAATAGTGAGAACAAACATTTACTATCAACGCAATAGTGAGACAAAATATTTATTACCAACACAATAGTGAGACAAAACATTTATCACCGACACAATAGAGACAAAGCATTTATTACCAACACAATAGTGACACAAAACATTTATTACCAACACAATAGTGACAAAAAACATTTACTATCAACACAAAAGTGAGACAGTGTGGTGGACACGACAACAAAACATTTATTACCAACACAATAAACAGAGAAAACATTTATTACCAACACAATAGTGAGAACAAACATTTATTACCAACACAATAGTGAGACAAAACATTTATTACCACCACAATAGTGACAAAAAACCTTTTATTACCGACACAATAGTGAGAGACAACATTTATTACCAACACAATAGAGACAAAAGTTTTATTACCAACACAATAGTCAGACAAAACATTTTTTACCAACACAATAGTGACAAAAAACATTTATTACCAACACAATAGTGAGACAAAACATTTATTACCAACACAATAGTGAGACAAAACATTTATTAGCAACACAATAGTGACACAAAACATTTATCACCGACACAATAGAGACAAAACATTTATTACCAACACAATAGTGACACAAAACATTTATTACCAACACAATAGTGACAAAAAACATTTATTATCAACACAATAGTGACACAAAACATTTATTACCAAGACAATAGTGACACAAAACATTTATTACCGACACAATAGTGAGACTAACATTTACTATCAACACAAAATTGAGACAGTGTGGTGGACACGACAACAAAACATGTATTACCAACACAATAGTCAGAAAAAACATTTATTACCAATACAATAGTGAGACAAAACATTTATTACCAACACAATAGTGACACAAAACATTTATTACAAACACAATAGTGACACAAAACATTTATTACCAACACAATAGTGACACAAAACATTTACTACCAACACAATAGTGAGACAAAACATTTATTACCAACACAATGGTCAGAGAAAACATTTATTACCAACACAATAGTGAGACAGAACTTTTATTACCAACACAATAGTGAGAGACAACATTTATCACCGACACAATAGAGACAAAGCATTTATTACCAACACAATAGTGACACAAAACATTTATTACCAACACAATAGTGACAAAAAACATTTATTCTCAACACAAAAGTGAGACAGTGTGGTGGACACGACAACAAAACATTTATTACCAACACAATAGTCAGAGAAAACATTTGTTACCAACACAATAGTGAGAAAAAACATTTTACTATCAACACAATAGTGAGACAAAACATTTATTACCAACACAATAGTGACACAAAACATTTATTACCGACACAATAGTGAGACAAAACATTTACTATCAACACAAAAGTGAGACAGTGTGGTGGACACGACAACAAAACATTTATTACCAACACAATAGTCAGAGAAAACATTTATTACCAACACAATAGTGACACAAAACATTTATTACCAACACAATAGTGACACAAAACATTTATTATCAACACAATAGTGACACAAAACATTTATTACCAAGACAATAGTGACACAAAACATTTATTACCGACACAATAGTGAGACTAACATTTACTATCAACACAAAATTGAGACAGTGTGGTGGACACGACAACAAAACATGTATTACCAACACAATAGTCAGAAAAAACATTTATTACCAATACAATAGTGAGACAAAACATTTATTACCAACACAATAGTGACACAAAACATTTATTACAAACACAATAGTGACACAAAACATTTATTACCAACACAATAGTGACACAAAACATTTACTACCAACACAATAGTGAGACAAAACATTTATTACCAACACAATGGTCAGAGAAAACATTTATTACCAACACAATAGTGAGACAGAACTTTTATTACCAACACAATAGTGAGAGACAACATTTATCACCGACACAATAGAGACAAAGCATTTATTACCAACACAATAGTGACACAAAACATTTATTACCAACACAATAGTGACAAAAAACATTTATTCTCAACACAAAAGTGAGACAGTGTGGTGGACACGACAACAAAACATTTATTACCAACACAATAGTCAGAGAAAACATTTGTTACCAACACAATAGTGAGAAAAAACATTTTACTATCAACACAATAGTGAGACAAAACATTTATTACCAACACAATAGTGACACAAAACATTTATTACCGACACAATAGTGAGACAAAACATTTACTATCAACACAAAAGTGAGACAGTGTGGTGGACACGACAACAAAACATTTATTACCAACACAATAGCCAGAGAAAACATTTATTACCAACACAATAGTGAGACAGAACTTTTATTACCAACACAATAGTGAGAGACAACATTTATCACCGACACAATAGAGACAAAGCATTTATTACCAACACAATAGTGACACAAAACATTTATTACCAACACAATAGTGACAAAAAACATTTATTCTCAACACAAAAGTGAGACAGTGTGGTGGACACGACAACAAAACATTTATTACCAACACAATAGTCAGAGAAAACATTTGTTACCAACACAATAGTGAGAAAAAACATTTTACTATCAACACAATAGTGAGACAAAACATTTATTACCAACACAATAGTGACACAAAACATTTATTACCGACACAATAGTGAGACAAAACATTTACTATCAACACAAAAGTGAGACAGTGTGGTGGACACGACAACAAAACATTTATTACCAACACAATAGTCAGAGAAAACATTTATTACCAACACAATAGTGACACAAAACATTTATTACCAACACAATAGTGACACAAAACATTTATTATCAACACAATAGTGACACAAAACATTTATTACCAAGACAATAGTGACACAAAACATTTATTACCGACACAATAGTGAGACTAACATTTACTATCAACACAAAATTGAGACAGTGTGGTGGACACGACAACAAAACATGTATTACCAACACAATAGTCAGAAAAAACATTTATTACCAATACAATAGTGAGACAAAACATTTATTACCAACACAATAGTGACACAAAACATTTATTACAAACACAATAGTGACACAAAACATTTATTACCAACACAATAGTGACACAAAACATTTACTACCAACACAATAGTGAGACAAAACATTTATTACCAACACAATGGTCAGAGAAAACATTTATTACCAACACAATAGTGAGACAGAACTTTTATTACCAACACAATAGTGAGAGACAACATTTATCACCGACACAATAGAGACAAAGCATTTATTACCAACACAATAGTGACACAAAACATTTATTACCAACACAATAGTGACAAAAAACATTTATTCTCAACACAAAAGTGAGACAGTGTGGTGGACACGACAACAAAACATTTATTACCAACACAATAGTCAGAGAAAACATTTGTTACCAACACAATAGTGAGAAAAAACATTTTACTATCAACACAATAGTGAGACAAAACATTTATTACCAACACAATAGTGACACAAAACATTTATTACCGACACAATAGTGAGACAAAACATTTACTATCAACACAAAAGTGAGACAGTGTGGTGGACACGACAACAAAACATTTATTACCAACACAATAGCCAGAGAAAACATTTATTACCAACACAATAGTGAGAACAAACATTTATTACCAACACAATAGTGAGACAAAACATTTATTACCACCACAATAGTGACAAAAAACCTTTTATTACCGACACAATAGTGAGAGACAACATTTATTACCAACACAATAGAGACAAAAGTTTTATTACCAACACAATAGTCAGACAAAACATTTATTACCAACACAATAGTGACAAAAAACATTTATTACCAACACAATAGTGAGACAAAACATTTATTACCAACACAATAGTGAGACAAAACATTTATTAGCAACACAATAGTGACACAAAACATTTATCACCGACACAATAGAGACAAAACATTTATTACCAACACAATAGTGACACAAAACATTTATTACCAACACAATAGTGACACAAAACATTTATTATCAACACAATAGTGACACAAAACATTTATTACCAAGACAATAGTGACACAAAACATTTATTACCGACACAATAGTGAGACTAACATTTACTATCAACACAAAATTGAGACAGTGTGGTGGACACGACAACAAAACATGTATTACCAACACAATAGTCAGAAAAAACATTTATTACCAATACAATAGTGAGACAAAACATTTATTACCAACACAATAGTGACACAAAACATTTATTACAAACACAATAGTGACACAAAACATTTATTACCAACACAATAGTGAGACAAAACATTTATTACCAACACAATAGTGAGAACAAACATTTATTACCAACACAATAGTGAGACAAAACATTTATTACCACCACAATAGTGACAAAAAACCTTTTATTACCGACACAATAGTGAGAGACAACATTTATTACCAACACAATAGAGACAAAAGTTTTATTACCAACACAATAGTCAGACAAAACATTTATTACCAACACAATAGTGACAAAAAACATTTATTACCAACACAATAGTGAGACAAAACATTTATTACCAACACAATAGTGAGACAAAACATTTATTAGCAACACAATAGTGACAAAAAACATTTATCACCGACACAATAGAGACAAAACATTTATTACCAACACAATAGTGACACAAAACATTTATTACCAACACAATAGTGACACAAAACATTTATTATCAACACAATAGTGACACAAAACATTTATTACCAAGACAATAGTGACACAAAACATTTATTACCGACACAATAGTGAGACTAACATTTACTATCAACACAAAATTGAGACATTGTGGTGGACACGACAACAAAACATTTATTACCAACACAATAGTGAGACAAAACTTTTATTACCAACACAATAGTGAGACAAAACATTTATCACCGACACAATAGAGACAAAGCATTTATTACCAACACAATAGTGACACAAAACATTTATTACCAACACAATAGTGAGACAAAAAACATTTACTATCAACACAAAAGTGAGACAGTGTGGTGGACACGACAACAAAACATTTATTACCAACACAATAGCCAGAGAAAACATTTATTACCAACACAATAGTGAGAACAAACATTCATTACCAACACAATAGTGAGACAAAACATTTATTACCACCACAATAGTGACAAAAAACCTTTTATTACCGACACAATAGTGAGAGACAACATTTATTACCAACACAATAGAGACAAAAGTTTTATTACCAACACAATAGTCAGACAAAACATTTATTACCAACACAATAGTGACAAAAAACATTTATTACCAACACAATAGTGAGACAAAACATTTATTACCAACACAATAGTGAGACAAAACATTTATTAGCAACACAATAGTGACACAAAACATTTATCACCGACACAATAGAGACAAAACATTTATTACCAACACAATAGTGACACAAAACAT
The DNA here is from genome assembly GCF_029633865.1 of Lampris incognitus. Classification (NCBI taxonomy): domain Eukaryota; kingdom Metazoa; phylum Chordata; class Actinopteri; order Lampriformes; family Lampridae; genus Lampris; species Lampris incognitus. The sequence goes on along the minus strand of NC_079211.1, from coordinate 54,590,225 downwards.
TTATTACCAACACAATAGTGACACAAAACATTTATTATCAACACAATAGTGACACAAAACATTTATTACCAAGACAATAGTGACACAAAACATTTATTACCGACACAATAGTGAGACTAACATTTACTATCAACACAAAATTGAGACAGTGTGGTGGACACGACAACAAAACATGTATTAGCAACACAATAGTCAGAAAAAACATTTATTACCAATACAATAGTGAGACAAAACATTTATTACCAACACAATAGTGACACAAAACATTTATTACAAACACAATAGTGACACAAAACATTTATTACCAACACAATACTGACACAAAACATTTACTACCAACACAATAGTGAGACAAAACATTTATTACCAACACAATGGTCAGAGAAAACATTTATTACCAACACAATAGTGAGACAGAACTTTTATTACCAACACAATAGTGAGAGACAACATTTATCACCGACACAATAGAGACAAAGCATTTATTACCAACACAATAGTGACACAAAACATTTATTACCAACACAATAGTGACAAAAAACATTTATTCTCAACACAAAAGTGAGACAGTGTGGTGGACACGACAACAAAACATTTATTACCAACACAATAGTCAGAGAAAACATTTGTTACCAACACAATAGTGAGAAAAAACATTTTACTATCAACACAATAGTGAGACAAAACATTTATTACCAACACAATAGTGACACAAAACATTTATTACCGACACAATAGTGAGACAAAACATTTACTATCAACACAAAAGTGAGACAGTGTGGTGGACACGACAACAAAACATTTATTACCAACACAATAGTCAGAGAAAACATTTATTACCAACACAATAGTGAGAACAAACATTTACTATCAACGCAATAGTGAGACAAAATATTTATTACCAACACAATAGTGAGACAAAACATTTATCACCGACACAATAGAGACAAAGCATTTATTACCAACACAATAGAGACACAAAACATTTATTACCAACACAATAGTGACAAAAAACATTTACTATCAACACAAAAGTGAGACAGTGTGGTGGACACGACAACAAAACATTTATTACCAACACAATAAACAGAGAAAACATTTATTACCAACACAATAGTGAGAACAAACATTTATTACCAACACAATAGTGAGACAAAACATTTATTACCACCACAATAGTGACAAAAAACCTTTTATTACCGACACAATAGTGAGAGACAACATTTATTACCAACACAATAGAGACAAAAGTTTTATTACCAACACAATAGTCAGACAAAACATTTTTTACCAACACAATAGTGACAAAAAACATTTATTACCAACACAATAGTGAGACAAAACATTTATTACCAACACAATAGTGAGACAAAACATTTATTAGCAACACAATAGTGACACAAAACATTTATCACCGACACAATAGAGACAAAACATTTATTACCAACACAATAGTGACACAAAACATTTATTACCAACACAATAGTGACACAAAACATTTATTATCAACACAATAGTGACACAAAACATTTATTACCAAGACAATAGTGACACAAAACATTTATTACCGACACAATAGTGAGACTAACATTTACTATCAACACAAAATTGAGACAGTGTGGTGGACACGACAACAAAACATGTATTACCAACACAATAGTCAGAAAAAACATTTATTACCAATACAATAGTGAGACAAAACATTTATTACCAACACAATAGTGACACAAAACATTTATTACAAACACAATAGTGACACAAAACATTTATTACCAACACAATAGTGAGACAAAACATTTATTACCAACACAATGGTCAGAGAAAACATTTATTACCAACACAATAGTGAGACAGAACTTTTATTACCAACACAATAGTGAGAGACAACATTTATCACCGACACAATAGAGACAAAGCATTTATTACCAACACAATAGTGACACAAAACATTTATTACCAACACAATAGTGACAAAAAACATTTATTCTCAACACAAAAGTGAGACAGTGTGGTGGACACGACAACAAAACATTTATTACCAACACAATAGTCAGAGAAAACATTTGTTACCAACACAATAGTGAGAAAAAACATTTTACTATCAACACAATAGTGAGACAAAACATTTATTACCAACACAATAGTGACACAAAACATTTATTACCGACACAATAGTGAGACAAAACATTTACTATCAACACAAAAGTGAGACAGTGTGGTGGACACGACAACAAAACATTTATTACCAACACAATAGTCAGAGAAAACATTTATTACCAACACAATAGTGACACAAAACATTTATTACCAACACAATAGTGACACAAAACATTTATTATCAACACAATAGTGACACAAAACATTTATTACCAAGACAATAGTGACACAAAACATTTATTACCGACACAATAGTGAGACTAACATTTACTATCAACACAAAATTGAGACAGTGTGGTGGACACGACAACAAAACATGTATTACCAACACAATAGTCAGAAAAAACATTTATTACCAATACAATAGTGAGACAAAACATTTATTACCAACACAATAGTGACACAAAACATTTATTACAAACACAATAGTGACACAAAACATTTATTACCAACACAATAGTGACACAAAACATTTACTACCAACACAATAGTGAGACAAAACATTTATTACCAACACAATGGTCAGAGAAAACATTTATTACCAACACAATAGTGAGACAGAACTTTTATTACCAACACAATAGTGAGAGACAACATTTATCACCGACACAATAGAGACAAAGCATTTATTACCAACACAATAGTGACACAAAACATTTATTACCAACACAATAGTGACAAAAAACATTTATTCTCAACACAAAAGTGAGACAGTGTGGTGGACACGACAACAAAACATTTATTACCAACACAATAGTCAGAGAAAACATTTGTTACCAACACAATAGTGAGAAAAAACATTTTACTATCAACACAATAGTGAGACAAAACATTTATTACCAACACAATAGTGACACAAAACATTTATTACCGACACAATAGTGAGACAAAACATTTACTATCAACACAAAAGTGAGACAGTGTGGTGGACACGACAACAAAACATTTATTACCAACACAATAGTCAGAGAAAACATTTATTACCAACACAATAGTGAGAACAAACATTTACTATCAACGCAATAGTGAGACAAAATATTTATTACCAACACAATAGTGAGATAAAACATTTATCACCGACACAATAGAGACAAAGCATTTATTACCAACACGATAGTGACACAAAACATTTATTACCAACACAATAGTGACAAAAAACCTTTTATTACCGACACAATAGTGAGAGACAACATTTATTACCAACACAATAGAGACAAAAGTTTTATTACCAACACAATAGTCAGACAAAACATTTATTACCAACACAATAGTGACAAAAAACATTTATTACCAACACAATAGTGAGACAAAACATTTATTACCAACACAATAGTGAGACAAAACATTTATTAGCAACACAATAGTGACACAAAACATTTATCACCGACACAATAGAGACAAAACATTTATTACCAACACAATAGTGACACAAAACATTTATTACCAACACAATAGTGACACAAAACATTTATTATCAACACAATAGTGACACAAAACATTTATTACCAAGACAATAGTGACACAAAACATTTATTACCGACACAATAGTGAGACTAACATTTACTATCAACACAAAATTGAGACAGTGTGGTGGACACGACAACAAAACATGTATTACCAACACAATAGTCAGAAAAAACATTTATTACCAATACAATAGTGAGACAAAACATTTATTACCAACACAATAGTGACACAAAACATTTATTACAAACACAATAGTGACACAAAACATTTATTACCAACACAATAGTGAGACAAAACATTTATTACCAACACAATAGTGAGAACAAACATTTATTACCAACACAATAGTGAGACAAAACATTTATTACCACCACAATAGTGACAAAAAACCTTTTATTACCGACACAATAGTGAGAGACAACATTTATTACCAACACAATAGAGACAAAAGTTTTATTACCAACACAATAGTCAGACAAAACATTTATTACCAACACAATAGTGACAAAAAACATTTATTACCAACACAATAGTGAGACAAAACATTTATTACCAACACAATAGTGAGACAAAACATTTATTAGCAACACAATAGTGACAAAAAACATTTATCACCGACACAATAGAGACAAAACATTTATTACCAACACAATAGTGACACAAAACATTTATTACCAACACAATAGTGACACAAAACATTTATTATCAACACAATAGTGACACAAAACATTTATTACCAAGACAATAGTGACACAAAACATTTATTACCGACACAATAGTGAGACTAACATTTACTATCAACACAAAATTGAGACATTGTGGTGGACACGACAACAAAACATTTATTACCAACACAATAGTGAGACAAAACTTTTATTACCAACACAATAGTGAGACAAAACATTTATCACCGACACAATAGAGACAAAGCATTTATTACCAACACAATAGTGACACAAAACATTTATTACCAACACAATAGTGAGACAAAAAACATTTACTATCAACACAAAAGTGAGACAGTGTGGTGGACACGACAACAAAACATTTATTACCAACACAATAGCCAGAGAAAACATTTATTACCAACACAATAGTGAGAACAAACATTCATTACCAACACAATAGTGAGACAAAACATTTATTACCACCACAATAGTGACAAAAAACCTTTTATTACCGACACAATAGTGAGAGACAACATTTATTACCAACACAATAGAGACAAAAGTTTTATTACCAACACAATAGTCAGACAAAACATTTATTACCAACACAATAGTGACAAAAAACATTTATTACCAACACAATAGTGAGACAAAACATTTATTACCAACACAATAGTGAGACAAAACATTTATTAGCAACACAATAGTGACACAAAACATTTATCACCGACACAATAGAGACAAAACATTTATTACCAACACAATAGTGACACAAAACATTTATTACCAACACAATAGTGACACAAAACATTTATTATCAACACAATAGTGACACAAAACATTTATTACCAAGACAATAGTGACACAAAACATTTATTACCGACACAATAGTGAGACTAACATTTACTATCAACACAAAATTGAGACAGTGTGGTGGACACGACAACAAAACATGTATTAGCAACACAATAGTCAGAAAAAACATTTATTACCAATACAATAGTGAGACAAAACATTTATTACCAACACAATAGTGACACAAAACATTTATTACAAACACAATAGTGACACAAAACATTTATTACCAACACAATACTGACACAAAACATTTACTACCAACACAATAGTGAGACAAAACATTTATTACCAACACAATGGTCAGAGAAAACATTTATTACCAACACAATAGTGAGACAGAACTTTTATTACCAACACAATAGTGAGAGACAACATTTATCACCGACACAATAGAGACAAAGCATTTATTACCAACACAATAGTGACACAAAACATTTATTACCAACACAATAGTGACAAAAAACATTTATTCTCAACACAAAAGTGAGACAGTGTGGTGGACACGACAACAAAACATTTATTACCAACACAATAGTCAGAGAAAACATTTGTTACCAACACAATAGTGAGAAAAAACATTTTACTATCAACACAATAGTGAGACAAAACATTTATTACCAACACAATAGTGACACAAAACATTTATTACCGACACAATAGTGAGACAAAACATTTACTATCAACACAAAAGTGAGACAGTGTGGTGGACACGACAACAAAACATTTATTACCAACACAATAGTCAGAGAAAACATTTATTACCAACACAATAGTGAGAACAAACATTTACTATCAACGCAATAGTGAGACAAAATATTTATTACCAACACAATAGTGAGACAAAACATTTATCACCGACACAATAGAGACAAAGCATTTATTACCAACACAATAGAGACACAAAACATTTATTACCAACACAATAGTGACAAAAAACATTTACTATCAACACAAAAGTGAGACAGTGTGGTGGACACGACAACAAAACATTTATTACCAACACAATAAACAGAGAAAACATTTATTACCAACACAATAGTGAGAACAAACATTTATTACCAACACAATAGTGAGACAAAACATTTATTACCACCACAATAGTGACAAAAAACCTTTTATTACCGACACAATAGTGAGAGACAACATTTATTACCAACACAATAGAGACAAAAGTTTTATTACCAACACAATAGTCAGACAAAACATTTTTTACCAACACAATAGTGACAAAAAACATTTATTACCAACACAATAGTGAGACAAAACATTTATTACCAACACAATAGTGAGACAAAACATTTATTAGCAACACAATAGTGACACAAAACATTTATCACCGACACAATAGAGACAAAACATTTATTACCAACACAATAGTGACACAAAACATTTATTACCAACACAATAGTGACACAAAACATTTATTATCAACACAATAGTGACACAAAACATTTATTACCAAGACAATAGTGACACAAAACATTTATTACCGACACAATAGTGAGACTAACATTTACTATCAACACAAAATTGAGACAGTGTGGTGGACACGACAACAAAACATGTATTACCAACACAATAGTCAGAAAAAACATTTATTACCAATACAATAGTGAGACAAAACATTTATTACCAACACAATAGTGACACAAAACATTTATTACAAACACAATAGTGACACAAAACATTTATTACCAACACAATAGTGAGACAAAACATTTATTACCAACACAATGGTCAGAGAAAACATTTATTACCAACACAATAGTGAGACAGAACTTTTATTACCAACACAATAGTGAGAGACAACATTTATCACCGACACAATAGAGACAAAGCATTTATTACCAACACAATAGTGACACAAAACATTTATTACCAACACAATAGTGACAAAAAACATTTATTCTCAACACAAAAGTGAGACAGTGTGGTGGACACGACAACAAAACATTTATTACCAACACAATAGTCAGAGAAAACATTTGTTACCAACACAATAGTGAGAAAAAACATTTTACTATCAACACAATAGTGAGACAAAACATTTATTACCAACACAATAGTGACACAAAACATTTATTACCGACACAATAGTGAGACAAAACATTTACTATCAACACAAAAGTGAGACAGTGTGGTGGACACGACAACAAAACATTTATTACCAACACAATAGTCAGAGAAAACATTTATTACCAACACAATAGTGACACAAAACATTTATTACCAACACAATAGTGACACAAAACATTTATTATCAACACAATAGTGACACAAAACATTTATTACCAAGACAATAGTGACACAAAACATTTATTACCGACACAATAGTGAGACTAACATTTACTATCAACACAAAATTGAGACAGTGTGGTGGACACGACAACAAAACATGTATTACCAACACAATAGTCAGAAAAAACATTTATTACCAATACAATAGTGAGACAAAACATTTATTACCAACACAATAGTGACACAAAACATTTATTACAAACACAATAGTGACACAAAACATTTATTACCAACACAATAGTGACACAAAACATTTACTACCAACACAATAGTGAGACAAAACATTTATTACCAACACAATGGTCAGAGAAAACATTTATTACCAACACAATAGTGAGACAGAACTTTTATTACCAACACAATAGTGAGAGACAACATTTATCACCGACACAATAGAGACAAAGCATTTATTACCAACACAATAGTGACACAAAACATTTATTACCAACACAATAGTGACAAAAAACATTTATTCTCAACACAAAAGTGAGACAGTGTGGTGGACACGACAACAAAACATTTATTACCAACACAATAGTCAGAGAAAACATTTGTTACCAACACAATAGTGAGAAAAAACATTTTACTATCAACACAATAGTGAGACAAAACATTTATTACCAACACAATAGTGACACAAAACATTTATTACCGACACAATAGTGAGACAAAACATTTACTATCAACACAAAAGTGAGACAGTGTGGTGGACACGACAACAAAACATTTATTACCAACACAATAGTCAGAGAAAACATTTATTACCAACACAATAGTGAGAACAAACATTTACTATCAACGCAATAGTGAGACAAAATATTTATTACCAACACAATAGTGAGATAAAACATTTATCACCGACACAATAGAGACAAAGCATTTATTACCAACACGATAGTGACACAAAACATTTATTACCAACACAATAGTGACAAAAAACATTTACTATCAACACAAAAGTGAGACAGTGTGGTGGACACGACAACAAAACATTTATTACCAACACAATAGCCAGAGAAAACATTTATTACCAACACAATAGTGAGAACAAACATTTATTACCAACACAATAGTGAGACAAAACATTTATTACCACCACAATAGTGACAAAAAACCTTTTATTACCGACACAATAGTGAGAGACAACATTTATTACCAACACAATAGAGACAAAAGTTTTATTACCAACACAATAGTCAGACAAAACATTTATTACCAACACAATAGTGACAAAAAACATTTATTACCAACACAATAGTGAGACAAAACATTTATTACCAACACAATAGTGAGACAAAACATTTATTAGCAACACAATAGTGACACAAAACATTTATCACCGACACAATAGAGACAAAACATTTATTACCAACACAATAGTGACACAAAACATTTATTACCAACACAATAGTGACACAAAACATTTATTATCAACACAATAGTGACACAAAACATTTATTACCAAGACAATAGTGACACAAAACATTTATTACCGACACAATAGTGAGACTAACATTTACTATCAACACAAAATTGAGACAGTGTGGTGGACACGACAACAAAACATGTATTACCAACACAATAGTCAGAAAAAACATTTATTACCAATACAATAGTGAGACAAAACATTTATTACCAACACAATAGTGACACAAAACATTTATTACAAACACAATAGTGACACAAAACATTTATTACCAACACAATAGTGAGACAAAACATTTATTACCAACACAATAGTGAGAACAAACATTTATTACCAACACAATAGTGAGACAAAACATTTATTACCACCACAATAGTGACAAAAAACCTTTTATTACCGACACAATAGTGAGAGACAACATTTATTACCAACACAATAGAGACAAAAGTTTTATTACCAACACAATAGTCAGACAAAACATTTATTACCAACACAATAGTGACAAAAAACATTTATTACCAACACAATAGTGAGACAAAACATTTATTACCAACACAATAGTGAGACAAAACATTTATTAGCAACACAATAGTGACAAAAAACATTTATCACCGACACAATAGAGACAAAACATTTATTACCAACACAATAGTGACACAAAACATTTATTACCAACACAATAGTGACACAAAACATTTATTATCAACACAATAGTGACACAAAACATTTATTACCAAGACAATAGTGACACAAAACATTTATTACCGACACAATAGTGAGACTAACATTTACTATCAACACAAAATTGAGACATTGTGGTGGACACGACAACAAAACATGTATTACCAACACAGTAGTCAGAAAAAACATTTATTACCAATACAATAGTGAGACAAAACATTTATTACCAACACAATAGTGACACAAAACATTTATTACAAACACAATAGTGACACAAAACATTTATTACCAACACAATAGTGACACAAAACATTTATTACCAACACAATAGTGAGACAAAACATTTATTACTAACACAATAGTGACAAAAAACATTTATTACCAACACAATAGTGAGACAAAACATTTATTACCAACACAATAGTGAGACAAAACATTTATTACCAAAACAAAAGTGACACAGAACAGTTATCACCGACACAATAGAGACAAAACATTTATTACCAACACAATAGTGACACAAAACATTTATTACCAACACAATAGTGACAAAAAACATTTATTCTCAACACAAAAGTGAGACAGTGTGGTGGACACGACAACAAAACATTTATTACCAACACAATAGTCAGAGAAAACATTTATTACCAACACAATAGTGAGAAAAAACATTTTACTATCAACACAATAGTGAGACAAAACATTTATTACCAACACAATAGTGACACAAAACATTTATTACCAACACAATAGTGAGACAAAACATTTACTATCAACACAAAAGTGAGACAGTGTGGTGGACACGACAACAAAACATTTATTACCAACACAATGGTCAGAGAAAACATTTATTACCAACACAATAGTGAGACAGAACTTTTATTACCAACACAATAGTGAGAGACAACATTTATCACCGACACAATAGAGACAAAGCATTTATTACCAACACAATAGTGACACAAAACATTTATTACCAACACAATAGTGACAAAAAACATTTATTCTCAACACAAAAGTGAGACAGTGTGGTGGACACGACAACAAAACATTTATTACCAACACAATAGTCAGAGAAAACATTTATTACCAACACAATAGTGAGAAAAAACATTTTACTATCAACACAATAGTGAGACAAAACATTTATTACCAACACAATAGTGACACAAAACATTTATTACCGACACAATAGTGAGACAAAACATTTACTATCAACACAAAAGTGATACAGTGTGGTGGACACGACAACAAAACATTTATTACCAACACAATAGTCAGAGAAAACATTTATTACCAACACAATAGTGAGAACAAACATTTACTATCAACGCAATAGTGAGACAAAACATTTATTACCAACACAATAGTGAGACAAAACTTTTATTACCAACACAATAGTGAGACAAAACATTTATCACCGACACAATAGAGACAAAGCATTTATTACCAACACAATAGTGACACAAAACATTTATTACCAACACAATAGTGACAAAAAACATTTACTATCAACACAAAAGTGAGACAGTGTGGTGGACACGACAACAAAACATTTATTACCAACACAATAGCCAGAGAAAACATTTATTACCAACACAATAGTGAGAACAAACATTTATTACCAACACAATAGTGAGACAAAACATTTATTACCACCACAATAGTGACAAAAAACCTTTTATTACCGACACAATAGTGAGAGACAACATTTATTACCAACACAATAGAGACAAAAGTTTTATTACCAACACAATAGTCAGACAAAACATTTATTACCAACACAATAGTGACACAAAACATTTATTACAAACACAATAGTGACACAAAACATTTATTACCAAGACAATAGTGACACAAAACATTTATTACCGACACAATAGTGAGACTAACATTTACTATCAACACAAAATTCAGACAGTGTGGTGGACACGACAACAAAACATGTATTACCAACACAGTAGTCAGAAAAAACATTTATTACCAATACAATAGTGAGACAAAACATTTATTACCAACACAATAGTGACACAAAACATTTATTACAAACACAATAGTGACACAAAACATTTATTACCAACACAATAGTGACACAAAACATTTATTACCAACACAATAGTGAGACAAAACATTTATTACTAACACAATAGTGACAAAAAACATTTATTACCAACACAATAGTGAGACAAAACATTTATTACCAACACAATAGTGAGACAAAACATTTATTAGCAACACAATAGTGACACAAAACATTTATCACCGACACAATAGAGACAAAACATTTATTACCAACACAATAGTGACACAAAACATTTATTACAAACACAATAGTGACACAAAACATTTATTACCAAGACAATAGTGACACAAAACATTTATTACCGACACAATAGTGAGACTAACATTTACTATCAACACAAAATTGAGACAGTATGGTGGACACGACAACAAAACATGTATTACCAACACAGTAGTCAGAAAAAACATTTATTACCAATACAATAGTGAGACAAAACATTTATTACCAACACAATAGTGACACAAAACATTTATTACAAACACAATAGTGACACAAAACATTTATTACCAACACAATAGTGACACAAAACATTTATTACCAACACAATAGTGAGACAAAACATTTATTACTAACACAATAGTGACAAAAAACATTTATTACCAACACAATAGTGAGACAAAACATTTATTACCAACACAATAGTGAGACAAAACATTTATTACCAACACAATAGTCAGAGAAAACATTTATTACCAACACAATAGTGAGAAAAAACATTTTACTATCAACACAATAGTGAGACAAAACATTTATTACCAACACAATAGTGACACAAAACATTTATTACCGACACAATAGTGAGACAAAACATTTACTATCAACACAAAAGTGAGACAGTGTGGTGGACACGACAACAAAACATTTATTACCAACACAATGGTCAGAGAAAACATTTATTACCAACACAATAGTGAGACAGAACTTTTATTACCAACACAATAGTGAGAGACAACATTTATCACTGACACAATAGAGACAAAGCATTTATTACCAACACAATAGTGACACAAAACATTTATCACCGACACAATAGAGACAAAGCATTTATTACCAACACAATAGTGACACAAAACATTTATTACCAACACAATAGTGACAAAAAACATTTATTCTCAACACAAAAGTGAGACAGTGTGATGGACACGACAACAAAACATTTTTTACCAACACAATAGTCAGAGAAAACATTTATTACCAACACAATAGTGAGAAAAAACATTTTACTATCAACACAATAGTGAGACAAAACATTTATTACCAACACAATAGTGACACAAAACATTTATTACCGACACAATAGTGAGACAAAACATTTACTATCAACACAAAAGTGATACAGTGTGGTGGACACGACAACAAAACATTTATTACCAACACAATAGTCAGAGAAAATATTTATTACCAACACAATAGTGAGAACAAACATTTACTATCAACGCAATAGTGAGACAAAACATTTATTACCAACACAATAGTGAGACAAAACTTTTATTACCAACACAATAGTGAGACAAAACATTTATCACCGACACAATAGAGACAAAGCATTTATTACCAACACAATAGTGACACAAAACATTTATTACCAACACAATAGTGACAAAAAACATTTACTATCAACACAAAAGTGAGACAGTGTGGTGGACACGACAACAAAATATTTATTACCAACACAATAGCCAGAGAAAACATTTATTACCAACACAATAGTGAGAACAAACATTTATTACCAACACAATAGTGAGACAAAACATTTATTACCACCACAATAGTGACAAAAAACCTTTTATTACCGACACAATAGTGAGAGACAACATTTATTACCAACACAATAGAGACAAAAGTTTTATTACCAACACAATAGTCAGACAAAACATTTATTACCAACACAATAGTGACAAAAAACATTTATTACCAACACAATAGTGAGACAAAACATTTATTACCAACACAATAGTGAGACAAAACATATATTAGCAACACAATAGTGACACAAAACATTTATCACCGACACAATAGAGACAAAACATTTATTACCAACACAATAGTGACACAAAACATTTATTACCAACACAATAGTGACACAAAACATTTATTATCAACACAATAGTGACACAAAACATTTATTACCAAGACAATAGTGACACAAAACATTTATTACCGACACAATAGTGAGACTAACATTTACTATCAACACAAAATTGAGACAGTGTGGTGGACACGACAACAAAACATGTATTACCAACACAATAGTCAGAAAAAACATTTATTACCAACACAATAGTGAGACAAAACATTTATTACCAACACAATAGTGACACAAAACATTTATTACAAACACAATAGTGACACAAAACATTTATTACCAACACAATAGTGACACAAAACATTTATTACCAACACAATAGTGAGAACAAACATTTATTACCAACACAATAGTGAGACAAAACATTTATTACCACCACAATAGTGACAAAAAACCTTTTATTACCGACACAATAGTGAGAGACAACATTTATTACCAACACAATAGAGACAAAAGTTTTATTACCAACACAATAGTCAGACAAAACATTTATTACCAACACAATAGTGACAAAAAACATTTATTACCAACACAATAGTGAGACAAAACATTTATTACCAACACAATAGTGAGACAAAACATTTATTAGCAACACAATAGTGACACAAAACATTTATCACCGACACAATAGAGACAAAACATTTATTACCAACACAATAGTGACACAAAACATTTATTACCAACACAATAGTGACACAAAACATTTATTATCAACACAATAGTGACACAAAACATTTATTACCAAGACAATAGTGACACAAAACATTTATTACCGACACAATAGTGAGACTAACATTTACTATCAACACAAAATTGAGACAGTGTGGTGGACACGACAACAAAACATGTATTACCAACACAATAGTCAGAAAAAACATTTATTACCAATACAATAGTGAGACAAAACATTTATTACCAACACAATAGTGACACATAACATTTATTACAAACACAATAGTGACACAAAACATTTATTACCAACACAATAGTGACACAAAACATTTACTACCAACACAATAGTGAGACAAAACATTTATTACTAACACAATAGTGACAAAAAACATGTATTACCAACACAATAGTGAGACAAAACATTTATTACCAACACAATAGTGAGACAAAACATTTATTACCAAAACAAAAGTGACACAGAACAGTTATCACCGACACAATAGAGACAAAACATTTATTACCAACACAATAGTGACACAAAACATTTATTACCAACACAATAGTGACAAAAAACATTTATTCTCAACACAAAAGTGAGACAGTGTGGTGGACACGGCAACAAAACATTTATTACCAACACAATAGTCAGAGAAAACATTTATTACCAACACAATAGTGAGAAAAAACATTTTACTATCAACACAATAGTGAGACAAAACATTTATTACCAACACAATAGTGACACAAAACATTTATTACCGACACAATAGTGAGACAAAACATTTACTATCAACACAAAAGTGAGACAGTGTGGTGGACACGACAACAAAACATTTATTACCAACACAATGGTCAGAGAAAACATTTATTACCAACACAATAGTGAGACAGAACTTTTATTACCAACACAATAGTGAGAGACAACATTTATCACCGACAGAATAGAGACAAAGCATTTATTACCAACACAATAGTGACACAAAACATTTATTACCAACACAATAGTGACAAAAAACATTTATTCTCAACACAAAATTGAGACAGTGTGGTGGACACGACAACAAAACATTTATTACCAACACAATAGTCAGAGAAAACATTTATTACCAACACAATAGTGAGAAAAAACATTTTACTATCAACACAATAGTGAGACAAAACATTTATTACCAACACAATAGTGACACAAAACATTTATTACCGACACAATAGTGAGACAAAACATTTACTATCAACACAAAAGTGAGACAGTGTGGTGGACACGACAACAAAACATTTATTACCAACACAATAGTCAGAGAAAACATTTATTACCAACACAATAGTGAGAACAAACATTTACTATCAACGCAATAGTGAGACAAAACATTTATTACCAACACAATAGTGAGACAAAACTTTTATTACCAACACAATAGTGAGACAAAACATTTATCACCTACACAATAGAGACAAAGCATTTATTACCAACACAATAGTGACACAAAACATTTATTACCAACACAATAGTGACAAAAAACATTTACTATCAACACAAAAGTGAGACAGTGTGGTGGACACGACAACAAAACATTTATTACCAACACAATAGCCAGAGAAAACATTTATTACCAACACAATATTTAGAACAAACATTTACTATCAACGCAGAAGTGAGACAAAACATTTATTTCCAACACAATAGTGAGACAAAACATTTATTACCAACACAATAGTGAGACAAAACATTTATTACCAACACAATAGTGAGACAAAACATTTATCACCGACACAATAGTGAGACAAAACATTTATAAACAACACAATAGTGACAAAAAACATTTATTACCAACACAATAGTGACACAAAACCTTTTATTACCGACACAATAGTGAGAGACAACATTTATTACCAACACAATAGAGACAAAACTTTTATTACCAACACAATAGTCAGACAAAACATTTATTACCAACACAATAGTGACACAAAACATTTATTACAAACACAATAGTGACACAAAACATTTATTACCAACACAATAGTGACACAAAACATTTATTACCAACACAATAGTGAGACAAAACATTTATTACTAACACAATAGTGACAAAAAACATTTATTACCAACACAATAGTGAGACAAAACATTTATTACCAACACAATAGTGAGACAAAACATTTATTACCAAAACAAAAGTGACACAGAACAGTTATCACTGACACAATAGAGACAAAACATTTATTACCAACACAATAGTGACACAAAACATTTATTACCAACACAATAGTGACAAAAAACATTTATTCTCAACACAAAAGTGAGACAGTGTGATGGACACGACAACAAAACATTTATTACCAACACAATAGTCAGAGAAAACATTTATTACCAACACAATAGTGAGAAAAAACATTTTACTATCAACACAATAGTGAGACAAAACATTTATTACCAACACAATAGTGACACAAAACATTTATTACCGACACAATAGTGAGACAAAACATTTACTATCAACACAAAAGTGAGACAGTGTGGTGGACACGACAACAAAACATTTATTACCAACACAATAGTCAGAGAAAACATTTATTACCAACACAATAGTGAGAACAAACATTTACTATCAACGCAATAGTGAGACAAAACATTTATTACCAACACAATAGTGAGACAAAACTTTTATTACCAACACAATAGTGAGACAAAACATTTATCACCGACACAATAGAGACAAAGCATTTATTACCAACACAATAGTGACACAAAACATTTATTACCAACACAATAGTGACAAAAAACATTTATTCTCAACACAAAAGTGAGACAGTGTGGTGGACACGACAACAAAACATTTATTACCAACACAATAGTCAGAGAAAACATTTATTACCAACACAATAGCGAGAAAAAACATTTACTATCAACACAATAGTGAGACAAAACATTTATTACCAACACAATAGTGACACAAAACATTTATTACCGACACAATAGTGAGACAAAACATTTACTATCAACACAAAAGTGAGACAGTGTGGTGGACACGACAACAAAACATTTATTACCAATACAATAGTCAGAGAAAACATTTATTACAAAAACAATAGTGAGACAGAACTTTTATTACCAACACAATAGTGAGAGACAACATTTATCACCGACACAATAGAGACAAAGCATTTATTACCAACACAATAGTGACACAAAACATTTATTACCAACACAATAGTGACAAAAAACATTTATTCTCAACACAAAAATGAGACAGTGTGGTGGACACGACAACAAAACATTTATTACCAACACAATAGTCAGAGAAAACATTTATTACCAACACAATAGTGAGAACAAACATTTACTATCAACGCAATAGTGAGACAAAACATTTATTATCAACACAATAGTGAGACAAAACATTTAATACCAACACAATAGTGAGACAAAACATTTATTACCAACACAATACTGAGACAAAACATTTATCACCGACACAATAGTGAGACAAAACATTTATTAACAACACAATAGTGAGACAAAACATTAATCACCGACACAACATAGACAAAGGATTTATTACCAACAAAATAGTGACACAAAACATTTATTACCAACACAATAGTGAGAAAAAACATTTACTCTCAACACAAAAGTGAGACAGTGTGGTGGACACGACAACTAAACATTTATTACCAACACAATAGTCAGAGAGAACATTTATTACCAACACAATAGTGACACAAAACATTTATTACCGACACAATAGTGAGACAAAACATTTACTATCAACACAAAAGTGAGACAGTGTGGTGGACACGACAACAAAACATTTATTACCAACACAATAGTCAGAGAAAACATTTATTACCAACACAATAGTGAAAAAAACCATTTACTATCAACGTAATAGTGAGACAAAACATTTATTACCAACACAATAGTGAGACAAAACATTTATTACCAACACAATAGTGAGACAAAACATTTATTACTAACACAATAGTGAGACAAAACATTTATTACCGACACAATAGTGAGACAAAACATTTATTAACAACACAATAGTGAGACAAAACATTTATTACCACCACAATAGTGACAAAAAACCTTTTATTACCGACACAATAGTGAGAGACAACATTTATTACCAACACAATAGAGACAAAAGTTTTATTACCAACACAATAGTCAGACAAAACATTTATTACCAACACAATAGTGACAAAAAACATTTATTACCAACACAATAGTGAGACAAAACATTTATTACCAACACAATAGTGAGACAAAACATTTATTAGCAACACAATAGTGACACAAAACATTTATCACCGACACAATAGAGACAAAACATTTATTACCAACACAATAGTGACACAAAACATTTATTACCAACACAATAATGACACAAAACATTTATTATCAACACAATAGTGACACAAAACATTTATTACCAAGACAATAGTGACACAAAACATTTATTACCGACACAATAGTGAGACTAACATTTACTATCAACACAAAATTGAGACAGTGTGGTGGACACGACAACAAAACATGTATTACCAACACAATAGTCAGAAAAAACATTTATTACCAATACAATAGTGAGACAAAACATTTATTACCAACACAATAGTGACACAAAACATTTATCACCGAAACAATAGAGACAAAGGATTTATTACAACACAATAGTGACACAAAACATTTATTACCAACACAATAGTGAGAAAAAACATTTACTCTCAACACAAAAGTGAGACAGTGTGGTGGACACGACAACAAAACATTTATTACCAACACAATAGTGAGAGAAAACATTTATTACCAACACAATAGTGAGACAAAACATTTATTACCAACACAATAGTGAGACAAAACATTTATTAGCAACACAATAGTGACACAAAACATTTATCACCGACACAATAGAGACAAAACATTTATTACCAACACAATAGTGACACAAAACATTTATTACAAACACAATAGTGACACAAAACATTTATTACCAAGACAATAGTGACACAAAACATTTATTACCGACACAATAGTGAGACTAACATTTACTATCAACACAAAATTGAGACAGTATGGTGGACACGACAACAAAACATGTATTACCAACACAGTAGTCAGAAAAAACATTTATTACCAATACAATAGTGAGACAAAACATTTATTACCAACACAATAGTGACACAAAACATTTATTACAAACACAATAGTGACACAAAACATTTATTACCAACACAATAGTGACACAAAACATTTATTACCAACACAATAGTGAGACAAAACATTTATTACTAACACAATAGTGACAAAAAACATTTATTACCAACACAATAGTGAGACAAAACATTTATTACCAACACAATAGTGAGACAAAACATTTATTACCAACACAATAGTCAGAGAAAACATTTATTACCAACACAATAGTGAGAAAAAACATTTTACTATCAACACAATAGTGAGACAAAACATTTATTACCAACACAATAGTGACACAAAACATTTATTACCGACACAATAGTGAGACAAAACATTTACTATCAACACAAAAGTGAGACAGTGTGGTGGACACGACAACAAAACATTTATTACCAACACAATGGTCAGAGAAAACATTTATTACCAACACAATAGTGAGACAGAACTTTTATTACCAACACAATAGTGAGAGACAACATTTATCACTGACACAATAGAGACAAAGCATTTATTACCAACACAATAGTGACACAAAACATTTATCACCGACACAATAGAGACAAAGCATTTATTACCAACACAATAGTGACACAAAACATTTATTACCAACACAATAGTGACAAAAAACATTTATTCTCAACACAAAAGTGAGACAGTGTGGTGGACACGACAACAAAACATTTTTTACCAACACAATAGTCAGAGAAAACATTTATTACCAACACAATAGTGAGAAAAAACATTTTACTATCAACACAATAGTGAGACAAAACATTTATTACCAACACAATAGTGACACAAAACATTTATTACCGACACAATAGTGAGACAAAACATTTACTATCAACACAAAAGTGATACAGTGTGGTGGACACGACAACAAAACATTTATTACCAACACAATAGTCAGAGAAAACATTTATTACCAACACAATAGTGAGAACAAACATTTACTATCAACGCAATAGTGAGACAAAACATTTATTACCAACACAATAGTGAGACAAAACTTTTATTACCAACACAATAGTGAGACAAAACATTTATCACCGACACAATAGAGACAAAGCATTTATTACCAACACAATAGTGACACAAAACATTTATTACCAACACAATAGTGACAAAAAACATTTACTATCAACACAAAAGTGAGACAGTGTGGTGGACACGACAACAAAATATTTATTACCAACACAATAGCCAGAGAAAACATTTATTACCAACACAATAGTGAGAACAAACATTTATTACCAACACAATAGTGAGACAAAACATTTATTACCACCACAATAGTGACAAAAAACCTTTTATTACCGACACAATAGTGAGAGACAACATTTATTACCAACACAATAGAGACAAAAGTTTTATTACCAACACAATAGTCAGACAAAACATTTATTACCAACACAATAGTGACAAAAAACATTTATTACCAACACAATAGTGAGACAAAACATTTATTACCAACACAATAGTGAGACAAAACATATATTAGCAACACAATAGTGACACAAAACATTTATCACCGACACAATAGAGACAAAACATTTATTACCAACACAATAGTGACACAAAACATTTATTACCAACACAATAGTGACACAAAACATTTATTATCAACACAATAGTGACACAAAACATTTATTACCAAGACAATAGTGACACAAAACATTTATTACCGACACAATAGTGAGACTAACATTTACTATCAACACAAAATTGAGACAGTGTGGTGGACACGACAACAAAACATGTATTACCAACACAATAGTCAGAAAAAACATTTATTACCAATACAATAGTGAGACAAAACATTTATTACCAACACAATAGTGACACAAAACATTTATTACAAACACAATAGTGACACAAAACATTTATTACCAACACAATAGTGACACAAAACATTTATTACCAACACAATAGTGAGAACAAACATTTATTACCAACACAATAGTGAGACAAAACATTTATTACCACCACAATAGTGACAAAAAACCTTTTATTACCGACACAATAGTGAGAGACAACATTTATTACCAACACAATAGAGACAAAAGTTTTATTACCAACACAATAGTCAGACAAAACATTTATTACCAACACAATAGTGACAAAAAACATTTATTACCAACACAATAGTGAGACAAAACATTTATTACCAACACAATAGTGAGACAAAACATTTATTAGCAACACAATAGTGACACAAAACATTTATCACCGACACAATAGAGACAAAACATTTATTACCAACACAATAGTGACACAAAACATTTATTACCAACACAATAGTGACACAAAACATTTATTATCAACACAATAGTGACACAAAACATTTATTACCAAGACAATAGTGACACAAAACATTTATTACCGACACAATAGTGAGACTAACATTTACTATCAACACAAAATTGAGACAGTGTGGTGGACACGACAACAAAACATGTATTACCAACACAATAGTCAGAAAAAACATTTATTACCAATACAATAGTGAGACAAAACATTTATTACCAACACAATAGTGACACATAACATTTATTACAAACACAATAGTGACACAAAACATTTATTACCAACACAATAGTGACACAAAACATTTACTACCAACACAATAGTGAGACAAAACATTTATTACTAACACAATAGTGACAAAAAACATGTATTACCAACACAATAGTGAGACAAAACATTTATTACCAACACAATAGTGAGACAAAACATTTATTACCAAAACAAAAGTGACACAGAACAGTTATCACCGACACAATAGAGACAAAACATTTATTACCAACACAATAGTGACACAAAACATTTATTACCAACACAATAGTGACAAAAAACATTTATTCTCAACACAAAAGTGAGACAGTGTGGTGGACACGGCAACAAAACATTTATTACCAACACAATAGTCAGAGAAAACATTTATTACCAACACAATAGTGAGAAAAAACATTTTACTATCAACACAATAGTGAGACAAAACATTTATTACCAACACAATAGTGACACAAAACATTTATTACCGACACAATAGTGAGACAAAACATTTACTATCAACACAAAAGTGAGACAGTGTGGTGGACACGACAACAAAACATTTATTACCAACACAATGGTCAGAGAAAACATTTATTACCAACACAATAGTGAGACAGAACTTTTATTACCAACACAATAGTGAGAGACAACATTTATCACCGACAGAATAGAGACAAAGCATTTATTACCAACACAATAGTGACACAAAACATTTATTACCAACACAATAGTGACAAAAAACATTTATTCTCAACACAAAATTGAGACAGTGTGGTGGACACGACAACAAAACATTTATCACCAACACAATAGTCAGAGAAAACATTTATTACCAACACAATAGTGAGAAAAAACATTTTACTATCAACACAATAGTGAGACAAAACATTTATTACCAACACAATAGTGACACAAAACATTTATTACCGACACAATAGTGAGACAAAACATTTACTATCAACACAAAAGTGAGACAGTGTGGTGGACACGACAACAAAACATTTATTACCAACACAATAGTCAGAGAAAACATTTATTACCAACACAATAGTGAGAACAAACATTTACTATCAACGCAATAGTGAGACAAAACATTTATTACCAACACAATAGTGAGACAAAACTTTTATTACCAACACAATAGTGAGACAAAACATTTATCACCTACACAATAGAGACAAAGCATTTATTACCAACACAATAGTGACACAAAACATTTATTACCAACACAATAGTGACAAAAAACATTTACTATCAACACAAAAGTGAGACAGTGTGGTGGACACGACAACAAAACATTTATTACCAACACAATAGCCAGAGAAAACATTTATTACCAACACAATATTTAGAACAAACATTTACTATCAACGCAGAAGTGAGACAAAACATTTATTTCCAACACAATAGTGAGACAAAACATTTATTACCAACACAATAGTGAGACAAAACATTTATTACCAACACAATAGTGAGACAAAACATTTATCACCGACACAATAGTGAGACAAAACATTTATAAACAACACAATAGTGACAAAAAACATTTATTACCAACACAATAGTGACACAAAACCTTTTATTACCGACACAATAGTGAGAGACAACATTTATTACCAACACAATAGAGACAAAACTTTTATTACCAACACAATAGTCAGACAAAACATTTATTACCAACACAATAGTGACACAAAACATTTATTACAAACACAATAGTGACACAAAACATTTATTACCAACACAATAGTGACACAAAACATTTATTTCCAACACAATAGTGAGACAAAACATTTATTACTAACACAATAGTGACAAAAAACATTTATTACCAACACAATAGTGAGACAAAACATTTATTACCAACACAATAGTGAGACAAAACATTTATTACCAAAACAAAAGTGACACAGAACAGTTATCACTGACACAATAGAGACAAAACATTTATTACCAACACAATAGTGACACAAAACATTTATTACCAACACAATAGTGACAAAAAACATTTATTCTCAACACAAAAGTGAGACAGTGTGATGGACACGACAACAAAACATTTATTACCAACACAATAGTCAGAGAAAACATTTATTACCAACACAATAGTGAGAAAAAACATTTTACTATCAACACAATAGTGAGACAAAACATTTATTACCAACACAATAGTGACACAAAACATTTATTACCGACACAATAGTGAGACAAAACATTTACTATCAACACAAAAGTGAGACAGTGTGGTGGACACGACAACAAAACATTTATTACCAACACAATAGTCAGAGAAAACATTTATTACCAACACAATAGTGAGAACAAACATTTACTATCAACGCAATAGTGAGACAAAACATTTATTACCAACACAATAGTGAGACAAAACTTTTATTACCAACACAATAGTGAGACAAAACATTTATCACCGACACAATAGAGACAAAGCATTTATTACCAACACAATAGTGACACAAAACATTTATTACCAACACAATAGTGACAAAAAACATTTATTCTCAACACAAAAGTGAGACAGTGTGGTGGACACGACAACAAAACATTTATTACCAACACAATAGTCAGAGAAAACATTTATTACCAACACAATAGCGAGAAAAAACATTTACTATCAACACAATAGTGAGACAAAACATTTATTACCAACACAATAGTGACACAAAACATTTATTACCGACACAATAGTGAGACAAAACATTTACTATCAACACAAAAGTGAGACAGTGTGGTGGACACGACAACAAAACATTTATTACCAATACAATAGTCAGAGAAAACATTTATTACAAAAACAATAGTGAGACAGAACTTTTATTACCAACACAATAGTGAGAGACAACATTTATCACCGACACAATAGAGACAAAGCATTTATTACCAACACAATAGTGACACAAAACATTTATTACCAACACAATAGTGACAAAAAACATTTATTCTCAACACAAAAATGAGACAGTGTGGTGGACACGACAACAAAACATTTATTACCAACACAATAGTCAGAGAAAACATTTATTACCAACACAATAGTGAGAACAAACATTTACTATCAACGCAATAGTGAGACAAAACATTTATTATCAACACAATAGTGAGACAAAACATTTAATACCAACACAATAGTGAGACAAAACATTTATTACCAACACAATACTGAGACAAAACATTTATCACCGACACAATAGTGAGACAAAACATTTATTAACAACACAATAGTGAGACAAAACATTAATCACCGACACAACATAGACAAAGGATTTATTACCAACACAATAGTGACACAAAACATTTATTACCAACACAATAGTGAGAAAAAACATTTACTCTCAACACAAAAGTGAGACAGTGTGGTGGACACGACAACTAAACATTTATTACCAACACAATAGTCAGAGAGAACATTTATTACCAACACAATAGTGACACAAAACATTTATTACCGACACAATAGTGAGACAAAACATTTACTATCAACACAAAAGTGAGACAGTGTGGTGGACACGACAACAAAACATTTATTACCAACACAATAGTCAGAGAAAACATTTATTACCAACACAATAGTGAAAAAAACCATTTACTATCAACGTAATAGTGAGACAAAACATTTATTACCAACACAATAGTGAGACAAAACATTTATTACCAACACAATAGTGAGACAAAACATTTATTACTAACACAATAGTGAGACAAAACATTTATTACCGACACAATAGTGAGACAAAACATTTATTAACAACACAATAGTGAGACAAAACATTTATTACCACCACAATAGTGACAAAAAACCTTTTATTACCGACACAATAGTGAGAGACAACATTTATTACCAACACAATAGAGACAAAAGTTTTATTACCAACACAATAGTCAGACAAAACATTTATTACCAACACAATAGTGACAAAAAACATTTATTACCAACACAATAGTGAGACAAAACATTTATTACCAACACAATAGTGAGACAAAACATTTATTAGCAACACAATAGTGACACAAAACATTTATCACCGACACAATAGAGACAAAACATTTATTACCAACACAATAGTGACACAAAACATTTATTACCAACACAATAATGACACAAAACATTTATTATCAACACAATAGTGACACAAAACATTTATTACCAAGACAATAGTGACACAAAACATTTATTACCGACACAATAGTGAGACTAACATTTACTATCAACACAAAATTGAGACAGTGTGGTGGACACGACAACAAAACATGTATTACCAACACAATAGTCAGAAAAAACATTTATTACCAATACAATAGTGAGACAAAACTTTTATTACCAACACAATAGTGAGACAAAACATTTATCACCGAAACAATAGAGACAAAGGATTTATTACAACACAATAGTGACACAAAACATTTATTACCAACACAATAGTGAGAAAAAACATTTACTCTCAACACAAAAGTGAGACAGTGTGGTGGACACGACAACAAAACATTTATTACCAACACAATAGTGAGAGAAAACATTTATTACCAACACAATAGTGACACAAAACATTTATTACCGACACAATAGTGAGACAAAACATTTACTATCAACACAAAAGTCAGACAGTGTGGTGGACACGACAACAAAACATTTATTACCAACACAATGGTCAGAGAAAACATTTATTACCAACACAATAGTGAGACAGAACTTTTATTACCAACACAATAGTGAGAGACAACATTTATCACCGACACAATAGAGACAAAGCATTTATTACCAACACAATAGTGACACAAAACATTTATTACCAACACAATAGTGACAAAAAACATTTATTCTCAACACAATAGTGAGACAAAACATTTATTACCAACACAATAGTGACACAAAACATTTATTACCGACACAATAGTGAGACAAAACATTTACTATCAACACAAAAGTGAGACAGTGTGGTGTACACGACAACAAAACATCTATTACCAACACAATAGTCAGAGAAAACATTTATTACCAACACAATAGTGACAAAAAACATTTATTACCAACACAATAGTGAGACAAAACATTTATTACCAACACAATAGTGAGACAAAACATTTATTACCAAAACAAAAATGACACAGAACAGTTATCACCGACACAATAGAGACAAAACATTTATTACCAACACAATAGTGACACAAAACATTTATTACCAACACAATAGTGACAAAAAACATTTATTCTCAACACAAAAGTGAGACAGTGTGGTGGACACGACAACAAAACATTTATTACCAACACAATAGTCAGAGAAAACATTTATTACCAACACAATAGTGAGAAAAAACATTTTACTATCAACACAATAGTGAGACAAAACATTTATTACCAACACAATAGTGACACAAAACATTTATTAACGACACAATAGTGAGACAAAACATTTACTATCAACACAAAAGTGAGACAGTGTGGTGGACACGACAACAAAACATTTATTACCAACACAATGGTCAGAGAAAACATTTATTACCAACACAATAGTGAGACAGAGCTTTTATTACCAACACAATAGTGAGAGACAACATTTATCACCGACACAATAGAGACAAAGCATTTATTACCAACACAATAGTGACACAAAACATTTATTACCAACACAATAGTGACAAAAAACATTTATTCTCAACACAAAAGTGAGACAGTGTGGTGGACACGACAACAAAACATTTATTACCAACACAATAGTCAGAGAAAACATTTATTACCAACACAATAGTGAGAAAAAACATTTTACTATCAACACAATAGTGAGACAAAACATTTATTACCAACACAATAGTGACACAAAACATTTATTACCGACACAATAGTGAGACAAAACATTTACTATCAACACAAAAGTGAGACAGTGTGGTGGACACGACAACAAAACATTTATTACCAACACAATAGTCAGAGAAAACATTTATTACCAACACAATAGTGAGAACAAACATTTACTATCAACGCAATAGTGAGACAAAACATTTATTACCAACACAATAGTGAGACAAAACTTTTATTACCAACACAATAGTGAGACAAAACATTTATCACCGACACAATAGAGACAAAGCATTTATTACCAACACAATAGTGACACAAAACATTTATTACCAACACAATAGTGACAAAAAACATTTACTATCAACACAAAAGTGAGACAGTGTGGTGGACACGACAACAAAACATTTATTACCAACACAATAGCCAGAGAAAACATTTATTACCAACACAATAGTGAGAACAAACATTTATTACCAACACAATAGTGAGAACAAACATTTACTATCAACGCAATAGTGAGACAAAACATTTATTATCAACACAATAGTGAGACAAAACATTTATTACCAACACAATAGTGAGACAAAACATGTATTACCAACACAATAGTGAGACAAAACATTTATCACCGACACAATAGTGACACAAAACATTTATTACCAACACAATAATGACACAAAACATTTATTATCAACACAATAGTGACACAAAAC
This sequence comes from Lampris incognitus, assembly GCF_029633865.1. NCBI lineage: Eukaryota > Metazoa > Chordata > Actinopteri > Lampriformes > Lampridae > Lampris > Lampris incognitus. The sequence continues at coordinate 54,561,545 of NC_079211.1, read as the reverse complement.
ATTTATTACCAAGACAATAGTGACACAAAACATTTATTACCGACACAATAGTGAGACTAACATTTACTATCAACACAAAATTGAGACAGTGTGGTGGACACGACAACAAAACATGTATTACCAACACAATAGTCAGAAAAAACATTTATTACCAATACAATAGTGAGACAAAACTTTTATTACCAACACAATAGTGAGACAAAACATTTATCACCGAAACAATAGAGACAAAGGATTTATTACAACACAATAGTGACACAAAACATTTATTACCAACACAATAGTGAGAAAAAACATTTACTCTCAACACAAAAGTGAGACAGTGTGGTGGACACGACAACAAAACATTTATTACCAACACAATAGTGAGAGAAAACATTTATTACCAACACAATAGTGACACAAAACATTTATTACCGACACAATAGTGAGACAAAACATTTACTATCAACACAAAAGTCAGACAGTGTGGTGGACACGACAACAAAACATTTATTACCAACACAATGGTCAGAGAAAACATTTATTACCAACACAATAGTGAGACAGAACTTTTATTACCAACACAATAGTGAGAGACAACATTTATCACCGACACAATAGAGACAAAGCATTTATTACCAACACAATAGTGACACAAAACATTTATTACCAACACAATAGTGACAAAAAACATTTATTCTCAACACAATAGTGAGACAAAACATTTATTACCAACACAATAGTGACACAAAACATTTATTACCGACACAATAGTGAGACAAAACATTTACTATCAACACAAAAGTGAGACAGTGTGGTGTACACGACAACAAAACATCTATTACCAACACAATAGTCAGAGAAAACATTTATTACCAACACAATAGTGACAAAAAACATTTATTACCAACACAATAGTGAGACAAAACATTTATTACCAACACAATAGTGAGACAAAACATTTATTACCAAAACAAAAATGACACAGAACAGTTATCACCGACACAATAGAGACAAAACATTTATTACCAACACAATAGTGACACAAAACATTTATTACCAACACAATAGTGACAAAAAACATTTATTCTCAACACAAAAGTGAGACAGTGTGGTGGACACGACAACAAAACATTTATTACCAACACAATAGTCAGAGAAAACATTTATTACCAACACAATAGTGAGAAAAAACATTTTACTATCAACACAATAGTGAGACAAAACATTTATTACCAACACAATAGTGACACAAAACATTTATTACCGACACAATAGTGAGACAAAACATTTACTATCAACACAAAAGTGAGACAGTGTGGTGGACACGACAACAAAACATTTATTACCAACACAATGGTCAGAGAAAACATTTATTACCAACACAATAGTGAGACAGAGCTTTTATTACCAACACAATAGTGAGAGACAACATTTATCACCGACACAATAGAGACAAAGCATTTATTACCAACACAATAGTGACACAAAACATTTATTACCAACACAATAGTGACAAAAAACATTTATTCTCAACACAAAAGTGAGACAGTGTGGTGGACACGACAACAAAACATTTATTACCAACACAATAGTCAGAGAAAACATTTATTACCAACACAATAGTGAGAAAAAACATTTTACTATCAACACAATAGTGAGACAAAACATTTATTACCAACACAATAGTGACACAAAACATTTATTACCGACACAATAGTGAGACAAAACATTTACTATCAACACAAAAGTGAGACAGTGTGGTGGACACGACAACAAAACATTTATTACCAACACAATAGTCAGAGAAAACATTTATTACCAACACAATAGTGAGAACAAACATTTACTATCAACGCAATAGTGAGACAAAACATTTATTACCAACACAATAGTGAGACAAAACTTTTATTACCAACACAATAGTGAGACAAAACATTTATCACCGACACAATAGAGACAAAGCATTTATTACCAACACAATAGTGACACAAAACATTTATTACCAACACAATAGTGACAAAAAACATTTACTATCAACACAAAAGTGAGACAGTGTGGTGGACACGACAACAAAACATTTATTACCAACACAATAGCCAGAGAAAACATTTATTACCAACACAATAGTGAGAACAAACATTTATTACCAACACAATAGTGAGAACAAACATTTACTATCAACGCAATAGTGAGACAAAACATTTATTATCAACACAATAGTGAGACAAAACATTTATTACCAACACAATAGTGAGACAAAACATGTATTACCAACACAATAGTGAGACAAAACATTTATCACCGACACAATAGTGAGACAAAACATTTATTAACAACACAATAGTGAGACAAAACATTTATCACCGACACAATATAGACAAAGGATTTATTACCAACACAATAGTGACACAAAACATTTATTACCGACACAATAGTGAGACAAAACATTTACTATCAACACAAAAGTGAGACAGTGTGGTGGACACGTAAACAAAACATTTATTACCAACACAATAGTCAGAGAAAACATTTATTACCAACACAATAGTGAGAACAAACATTTACTATCAACGCAATAGTGAGACAAAACATTTATTACCAACACAATAGTGAGACAAAACTTTTATTACCAACACAATAGTGAGACAAAACATTTATCACCGACACAATAGAGACAAAGCATTTATTACCAACACAATAGTGACACAAAACATTTATTACCAACACAATAGTGACAAAAAACATTTACTATCAACACAAAAGTGAGACAGTGTGGTGGACACGACAACAAAACATTTATTACCAACACAATAGCCAGAGAAAACATTTATTACCAACACAATAGTGAGAACAAACATTTATTACCAACACAATAGTGAGACAAAACATTTATTACCACCACAATAGTGACAAAAAACCTTTTATTACCGACACAATAGTGAGAGACAACATTTATTACCAACACAATAGAGACAAAAGTTTTATTACCAACACAATAGTCAGACAAAACATTTATTACCAACACAATAGTGACAAAAAACATTTATTACCAACACAATAGTGAGACAAAACATTTATTACCAACACAATAGTGAGACAAAACATTTATTAGAAACACAATAGTGACACAAAACATTTATCACCGACACAATAGAGACAAAACATTTATTACCAACACAATAGTGACACAAAACATTTATTACCAACACAATAGTGACACAAAACATTTATTACCAACACAATAGTCAGAGAAAATATGTATTACCAACACAATAGTGAGAACAAACATTTACTATCAACGCAATAGTGAGACAAAACATTTATTACCAACACAATAGTGAGACAAAACTTTTATTACCAACACAATAGTGAGACAAAACATTTATTCTCAACACAAAAGTGAGACAGTGTGGTGGACACGACAACAAAACATTTATTACCAACACAATAGTCAGAGAAAACATTTATTACCAACACAATAGTGAGAAAAAACATTTTACTATCAACACAATAGTGAGACAAAACATTTATTACCAACACAATAGTGACACAAAACATTTATTACCGACACAATAGTGAGACAAAACATTTACTATCAACACAAAAGTGAGACAGTGTGGTGGACACGACAACAAAACATTTATTACCAACACAATGGTCAGAGAAAACATTTATTACCAACACAATAGTGAGACAGAGCTTTTATTACCAACACAATAGTGAGAGACAACATTTATCACCGACACAATAGAGACAAAGCATTTATTACCAACACAATAGTGACACAAAACATTTATTACCAACACAATAGTGACAAAAAACATTTATTCTCAACACAAAAGTGAGACAGTGTGGTGGACACGACAACAAAACATTTATTACCAACACAATAGTCAGAGAAAACATTTATTACCAACACAATAGTGAGAAAAAACATTTTACTATCAACACAATAGTGAGACAAAACATTTATTACCAACACAATAGTGACACAAAACATTTATTACCGACACAATAGTGAGACAAAACATTTACTATCAACACAAAAGTGAGACAGTGTGGTGGACACGACAACAAAACATTTATTACCAACACAATAGTCAGAGAAAACATTTATTACCAACACAATAGTGAGAACAAACATTTACTATCAACGCAATAGTGAGACAAAACATTTATTACCAACACAATAGTGAGACAAAACTTTTATTACCAACACAATAGTGAGACAAAACATTTATTCTCAACACAAAAGTGAGACAGTGTGGTGGACACGACAACAAAACATTTATTACCAACACAATAGTCAGAGAAAACATTTATTACCAACACAATAGTGAGAAAAAACATTTTACTATCAACACAATAGTGAGACAAAACATTTATTACCAACACAATAGTGACACAAAACATTTATTACCGACACAATAGTGAGACAAAACATTTACTATCAACACAAAAGTGAGACAGTGTGGTGGACACGACAACAAAACATTTATTACCAACACAATGGTCAGAGAAAACATTTATTACCAACACAATAGTGAGACAGAGCTTTTATTACCAACACAATAGTGAGAGACAACATTTATCACCGACACAATAGAGACAAAGCATTTATTACCAACACAATAGTGACACAAAACATTTATTACCAACACAATAGTGACAAAAAACATTTATTCTCAACACAAAAGTGAGACAGTGTGGTGGACACGACAACAAAACATTTATTACCAACACAATAGTCAGAGAAAACATTTATTACCAACACAATAGTGAGAAAAAACATTTTACTATCAACACAATAGTGAGACAAAACATTTATTACCAACACAATAGTGACACAAAACATTTATTACCGACACAATAGTGAGACAAAACATTTACTATCAACACAAAAGTGAGACAGTGTGGTGGACACGACAACAAAACATTTATTACCAACACAATAGTCAGAGAAAACATTTATTACCAACACAATAGTGAGAACAAACATTTACTATCAACGCAATAGTGAGACAAAACATTTATTACCAACACAATAGTGAGACAAAACTTTTATTACCAACACAATAGTGAGACAAAACATTTATTCTCAACACAAAAGTGAGACAGTGTGGTGGACACGACAACAAAACATTTATTACCAACACAATAGTCAGAGATAACATTTATTATCAACACAATAGTGAGAAAAAACATTTTACTATCAACACAATAGTGAGACAAAACATTTATTACCAACACAATAGTGACACAAAACATTTATTACCGACACAATAGTGAGACAAAACATTTACTATCAACACAAAAGTGAGACAGTGTGGTGGACACGACAACAAAACATTTATTACCAACACAATGGTCAGAGAAAACATTTATTACCAACACAATAGTGAGACAGAGCTTTTATTACCAACACAATAGTGAGAGACAACATTTATCACCGACACAATAGAGACAAAGCATTTATTACCAACACAATAGTGACACAAAACATTTATTACCAACACAATAGTGACAAAAAACATTTATTCTCAACACAAAAGTGAGACAGTGTGGTGGACACGACAACAAAACATTTATTACCAACACAATAGTCAGAGAAAACATTTATTACCAACACAATAGTGAGAAAAAACATTTTACTATCAACACAATAGTGAGACAAAACATTTATTACCAACACAATAGTGACACAAAACATTTATTACCGACACAATAGTGAGACAAAACATTTACTATCAACACAAAAGTGAGACAGTGTGGTGGACACGACAACAAAACATTTATTACCAACACAATAGTCAGAGAAAACATTTATTACCAACACAATAGTGAGAACAAACATTTACTATCAACGCAATAGTGAGACAAAACATTTATTACCAACACAATAGTGAGACAAAACTTTTATTACCAACACAATAGTGAGACAAAACATTTATCACCGACACAATAGAGACAAAGCATTTATTACCAACACAATAGTGACACAAAACATTTATTACCAACACAATAGTGACAAAAAACATTTACTATCAACACAAAAGTGAGACAGTGTGGTGGACACGACAACAAAACATTTATTACCAACACAATAGCCAGAGAAAACATTTATTACCAACACAATAGTGAGAACAAACATTTATTACCAACACAATAGTGAGAACAAACATTTACTATCAACGCAATAGTGAGACAAAACATTTATTATCAACACAATAGTGAGACAAAACATTTATTACCAACACAATAGTGAGACAAAACATGTATTACCAACACAATAGTGAGACAAAACATTTATCACCGACACAATAGTGAGACAAAACATTTATTAACAACACAATAGTGAGACAAAACATTTATCACCGACACAATATAGACAAAGGATTTATTACCAACACAATAGTGACACAAAACATTTATTACCGACACAATAGTGAGACAAAACATTTACTATCAACACAAAAGTGAGACAGTGTGGTGGACACGTAAACAAAACATTTATTACCAACACAATAGTCAGAGAAAACATTTATTACCAACACAATAGTGAGAACAAACATTTACTATCAACGCAATAGTGAGACAAAACATTTATTACCAACACAATAGTGAGACAAAACTTTTATTACCAACACAATAGTGAGACAAAACATTTATCACCGACACAATAGAGACAAAGCATTTATTACCAACACAATAGTGACACAAAACATTTATTACCAACACAATAGTGACAAAAAACATTTACTATCAACGCAAAAGTGAGACAGTGTGGTGGACACGACAACAAAACATTTATTACCAACACAATAGCCAGAGAAAACATTTATTACCAACACAATAGTGAGAACAAACATTTATTACCAACACAATAGTGAGAAAAAACATTTTACTATCAACACAATAGTGAGACAAAACATTTATTACCAACACAATAGTGACACAAAACATTTATTACCGACACAATAGTGAGACAAAACATTTACTATCAACACAAAAGTGAGACAGTGTGGTGGACACGACAACAAAACATTTATTACCAACACAATGGTCAGAGAAAACATTTATTACCAACACAATAGTGAGACAGAGCTTTTATTACCAACACAATAGTGAGAGACAACATTTATCACCGACACAATAGAGACAAAGCATTTATTACCAACACAATAGTGACACAAAACATTTATTACCAACACAATAGTGACAAAAAACATTTATTCTCAACACAAAAGTGAGACAGTGTGGTGGACACGACAACAAAACATTTATTACCAACACAATAGTCAGAGAAAACATTTATTACCAACACAATAGTGAGAAAAAACATTTTACTATCAACACAATAGTGAGACAAAACATTTATTACCAACACAATAGTGACACAAAACATTTATTACCGACACAATAGTGAGACAAAACATTTACTATCAACACAAAAGTGAGACAGTGTGGTGGACACGACAACAAAACATTTATTACCAACACAATAGTCAGAGAAAACATTTATTACCAACACAATAGTGAGAACAAACATTTACTATCAACGCAATAGTGAGACAAAACATTTATTACCAACACAATAGTGAGACAAAACTTTTATTACCAACACAATAGTGAGACAAAACATTTATCACCGACACAATAGAGACAAAGCATTTATTACCAACACAATAGTGACACAAAACATTTATTACCAACACAATAGTGACAAAAAACATTTACTATCAACACAAAAGTGAGACAGTGTGGTGGACACGACAACAAAACATTTATTACCAACACAATAGCCAGAGAAAACATTTATTACCAACACAATAGTGAGAACAAACATTTATTACCAACACAATAGTGAGAACAAACATTTACTATCAACGCAATAGTGAGACAAAACATTTATTATCAACACAATAGTGAGACAAAACATTTATTACCAACACAATAGTGAGACAAAACATGTATTACCAACACAATAGTGAGACAAAACATTTATCACCGACACAATAGTGAGACAAAACATTTATTAACAACACAATAGTGAGACAAAACATTTATCACCGACACAATATAGACAAAGGATTTATTACCAACACAATAGTGACACAAAACATTTATTACCGACACAATAGTGAGACAAAACATTTACTATCAACACAAAAGTGAGACAGTGTGGTGGACACGTAAACAAAACATTTATTACCAACACAATAGTCAGAGAAAACATTTATTACCAACACAATAGTGAGAACAAACATTTACTATCAACGCAATAGTGAGACAAAACATTTATTACCAACACAATAGTGAGACAAAACTTTTATTACCAACACAATAGTGAGACAAAACATTTATCACCGACACAATAGAGACAAAGCATTTATTACCAACACAATAGTGACACAAAACATTTATTACCAACACAATAGTGACAAAAAACATTTACTATCAACACAAAAGTGAGACAGTGTGGTGGACACGACAACAAAACATTTATTACCAACACAATAGCCAGAGAAAACATTTATTACCAACACAATAGTGAGAACAAACATTTATTACCAACACAATAGTGAGACAAAACATTTATTACCACCACAATAGTGACAAAAAACCTTTTATTACCGACACAATAGTGAGAGACAACATTTATTACCAACACAATAGAGACAAAAGTTTTATTACCAACACAATAGTCAGACAAAACATTTATTACCAACACAATAGTGACAAAAATTATTTATTACCAACACAATAGTGAGACAAAACATTTATTACCAACACAATAGTGACACAAAACATTTATCACCGACACAATAGAGACAAAACATTTATTACCAACACAATAGTGACACAAAACATTTATTACCAACACAATAGTGACACAAAACATTTATTACCAACACAATAGTCAGAGAAAACATTTATTACCAACACAATAGTGAGAACAAACATTTACTATCAACGCAATAGTGAGACAAAACATTTATTACCAACACAATAGTGAGACAAAACTTTTATTACCAACACAATAGTGAGACAAAACATTTATCACCGACACAATAGAGACAAAGCATTTATTACCAACACAATAGTGACACAAAACATTTATTACCAACACAATAGTGACAAAAAACATTTACTATCAACACAAAAGTGAGACAGTGTGGTGGACACGACAACAAAACATTTATTACCAACACAATAGCCAGAGAAAACATTTATTACCAACACAATAGTGAGAACAAACATTTACTATCAACGCAATAGTGAGACAAAACATTTATTTCCAACACAATAGTGAGACAAAACATTTATTACCAACACAATAGTGAGACAAAACATTTATTACCAACACAATAGTGAGACAAAACATTTATCACCGACACAATAGTGAGACAAAACATTTTATAAACAACACAATAGTGAGACAAAACATTTATTACCAACACAATAGTGACACAAAACCTTTTATTACCGACACAATAGTGAGAGACAACATTTATATCAACATTATAGAGACAAAACTTTTATTACCAACACAATAGTCAGACAAAACATTTATTACCAACACAATAGTGACACAAAACATTTATTACAAACACAATAGTGACACAAAACATTTATTACCAACACAATAGTGACACAAAACATTTATTACCAACACAATAGTGAGACAAAACATTTATTACTAACACAATAGTGACAAAAAACATTTATTACCAACACAATAGTGAGACAAAACATTTATTACCAACACAATAGTGAGACAAAACATGTATTACCAAAACAAAAGTGACACAGAACAGTTATCACTGACACAATAGAGACAAAACATTTATTACCAACACAATAGTGACACAAAACATTTATTACCAACACAATAGTGACAAAAAACATTTATTCTCAACACAAAAGTGAGACAGTGTGGTGGACACGACAACAAAACATTTATTACCAACAAAATAGTCAGAGAAAACATTTATTACCAACACAATAGTGAGAAAAAACATTTTACTATCAACACAATAGTGAGACAAAACATTTATTACCAACACAATAGTGACACAAAACATTTATTACCGACACAATAGTGAGACAAAACATTTACTATCAACACAAAAGTGAGACAGTGTGGTGGACACGACAACAAAACATTTATTACCAACACAATAGTCAGAGAAAACATTTATTACCAACACAATAGTGAGAACAAACATTTACTATCAACGCAATAGTGAGACAAAACATTTATTACCAACACAATAGTGAGACAAAACTTTTATTACCAACACAATAGTGAGACAAAACATTTATCACCGACACAATAGAGACAAAGCATTTATTACCAACACAATAGTGACACAAAACATTTATTACCAACACAATAGTGACAAAAAACATTTATTCTCAACACAAAAGTGAGACAGTGTGGTGGACACGACAACAAAACATTTATTACCAACACAATAGTCAGAGAAAACATTTATTACCAACAGAATAGTGAGAAAAAACATTTACTATCAACACAATAGTGAGACAAAACATTTATTACCAACACAATAGTGACACAAAACATTTATTACCGACACAATAGTGAGACAAAACATTTACTATCAACACAAAAGTGAGACAGTGTGGTGGACACGACAACAAAACATTTATTACCAACACAATAGTCAGAGAAAACATTTATTACCAACACAATAGTGAGAACAAACATTTACTATCAACGCAATAGTGAGACAAAACATTTATTACCAACACAATAGTGAGACAAAACTTTTATTACCAACACAATAGTGAGACAAAACATTTATCACCGACACAATAGAGACAAAGCATTTATTACCAACACAATAGTGACACAAAACATTTATTACCAACACAATAGTGACAAAAAACATTTATTCTCAACACAAAAGTGAGACAGTGTGGTGGACACGACAACAAAACATTTATTACCAACACAATAGTCAGAGAAAACATTTATTACCAACACAATAGTGAGAAAAAACATTTACTATCAACACAATAGTGAGACAAAACATTTATTACCAACACAATAGTGACACAAAACATTTATTACCGACACAATAGTGAGACAAAACATTTACTATCAACACAAAAGTGAGACAGTGTGGTGGACACGACAACAAAACATTTATTACCAACACAATAGTCAGAGAAAACATTTATTACAAAAACAATAGTGAGACAGAACTTTTATTACCAACACAATAGTGAGAGACAACATTTATCACCGACACAATAGAGACAAAGCATTTATTACCAACACAATAGTGACACAAAACATTTATTACCAACACAATAGTGACAAAAAACATTTATTCTCAACACAAAAATGAGACAGTGTGGTGGACACGACAACAAAACATTTATTACCAACACAATAGTCAGAGAAAACATTTATTACCAACACAATAGTGAGAACAAACATTTACTATCAACGCAATAGTGAGACAAAACATTTATTATCAACACAATAGTGAGACAAAACATTTATTGCCAACACAATAGTGAGACAAAACATGTATTACCAACACAATAGTGAGACAAAACATTTATCACCGACACAATAGTGAGACAAAACATTTATTAACAACACAATAGTGAGACAAAACATTTATCACCGACACAATATAGACAAAGGATTTATTACCAACACAATAGTGACACAAAACATTTATTACCGACACAATAGTGAGACAAAACATTTACTATCAACACAAAAGTGAGACAGTGTGGTGGACACGACAACAAAACATTTATTACCAACACAATAGTCAGAGAAAACATTTATTACCAACACAATAGTGAGAACAAACATTTACTATCAACGCAATAGTGAGACAAAACATTTATTACCAACACAATAGTGAGACAAAACTTTTATTACCAACACAATAGTGAGACAAAACATTTATCACCGACACAATAGAGACAAAGCATTTATTACCAACACAATAGTGACACAAAACATTTATTACCAACACAATAGTGACAAAAAACATTTACTATCAACACAAAAGTGAGACAGTGTGGTGGACACGACAACAAAACATTTATTACCAACACAATAGCCAGAGAAAACATTTATTACCAACACAATAGTGAGAACAAACATTTATTACCAACACAATAGTGAGACAAAACATTTATTACCACCACAATAGTGACAAAAAACCTTTTATTACCGACACAATAGTGAGAGACAACATTTATTACCAACACAATAGAGACAAAAGTTTTATTACCAACACAATAGTCAGACAAAACATTTATTACCAACACAATAGTGACAAAAAACATTTATTACCAACACAATAGTGAGACAAAACATTTATTAGCAACACAATAGTGAAACAAAACATTTATCACCGACACAATAGAGACAAAACATTTATTACCAACACAATAGTGACACAAAACATTTATTACCAACACAATAGTGACACAAAACATTTATTACCAACACAATAGTCAGAGAAAACATTTATTACCAACACAATAGTGAGAACAAACATTTACTATCAACGCAATAGTGAGACAAAACATTTATTACCAACACAATAGTGAGACAAAACTTTTATTACCAACACAATAGTGAGACAAAACATTTATCACCGACACAATAGAGACAAAGCATTTATTACCAACACAATAGTGACACAAAACATTTATTACCAACACAATAGTGACAAAAAACATTTACTATCAACACAAAAGTGAGACAGTGTGGTGGACACGACAACAAAACATTTATTACCAACACAATAGCCAGAGAAAACATTTATTACCAACACAATAGTGAGAACAAACATTTACTATCAACGCAATAGTGAGACAAAACATTTATTTCCAACACAATAGTGAGACAAAACATTTATTACCAACACAATAGTGAGACAAAACATTTATTACCAACATAATAGTGAGACAAAACATTTATCACCGACACAATAGTGAGACAAAACATTTATAAACAACACAATAGTGAGACAAAACAATTATTACCAACACAATAGTGACACAAAACCTTTTATTACCGACACAATAGTGAGAGACAACATTTATTACCAACATTATAGAGACAAAACTTTTATTACCAACACAATAGTCAGACAAAACATTTATTACCAACACAATAGTGACACAAAACATTTATTACCAACACAATAGTGACACAAAACATTTATTACCAACACAATAGTGAGACAAAACATTTATTACTAACACAATAGTGACAAAAAACATTTATTACCAACACAATAGTGAGACAGAACTTTTATTACCAACACAATAGTGAGAGACAACATTTATCACCGACACAATAGAGACAAAGCATTTATTACCAACACAATAGTGACACAAAACATTTATTACCAACACAATAGTGACAAAAAACATTTATTCTCAACACAAAAATGAGACAGTGTGGTGGACACGACAACAAAACATTTTTTACCAACACAATAGTCAGAGAAAACATTTATTACCAACACAATAGTGAGAACAAACATTTACTATCAACGCAATAGTGAGACAAAACATTTATTATCAACACAATAGTGAGACAAAACATTTATTACCAACACAATAGTGAGACAAAACATGTATTACCAACACAATAGTGAGACAAAACATTTATCACCGACACAATAGTGAGACAAAACATTTATTAACAACACAATAGTGAGACAAAACATTTATCACCGACACAATATAGACAAAGGATTTATTACCAACACAATAGTGACACAAAACATTTATTACCAACACAATAGTGAGAAAAAACATTTACTCTCAACACAAAAGTGAGACAGTGTGGTGGACACGACAACAAAACATTTATTACCAACACAATAGTCAGAGAAAACATTTATTACCAACACAATAGTGACACAAAACATTTATTACCAACGCAAAAGCGACACAAAACATTTACTCTCAACACAAAAGTGAGACAGTGTGGTGGACACGACAACTAAACATTTATTACCAACACAATAGTCAGAGAGAACATTTATTACCAACACAATAGTGACACAAAACATTTATTACCGACACAATAGTGAGACAAAACATTTACTATCAACACAAAAGTGAGACAGTGTGGTGGACACGACAACAAAACATTTATTACCAACACAATAGTCAGAGAAAACATTTATTACCAACACAATAGTGAAAAAAACCATTTACTATCAACGTAATAGTGAGACAAAACATTTATTACCAACACAATAGTGAGACAAAACATTTATTACGAACACAATAGTGAGACAAAACATTTATTACCAACACAATACTGAGACAAAACATTTATTACCGACACAATAGTGAGAGACAACATTTATTACCAACACAATAGAGACAAAAGTTTTATTACCAACACAATAGTCAGACAAAACATTTATTACCAACACAATAGTGACAAAAAACATTTATTACCAACACAATAGTGAGACAAAACATTTATTACCAACACAATAGTGAGACAAAACATTTATTACCAACACAATAGTGACAAAAAACATTTATTACCAACACAATAGTGAGACAAAACATTTATTACCAACACAATAGTGAGACAAAACATTTATTAGCAACACAATAGTGACACAAAGCATTTATCACCGACACAATAGAGACAAAACATTTATTACCAACACAATAGTGACACAAAACATTTATTACCAACACAATAATGACACAAAACATTTATTATCAACACAATAGTGACACAAAACATTTATTACCAAGACAATAGTGACACAAAACATTTATTACAAAAACAATAGTGAGACAGAACTTTTATTACCAACACAATAGTGAGAGACAACATTTATCACCGACACAATAGAGACAAAGCATTTATTACCAACACAATAGTGACACAAAACATTTATTACCAACACAATAGTGACAAAAAAAATTTATTCTCAACACAAAAATGAGACAGTGTGGTGGACACGACAACAAAACATTTATTACCAACACAATAGTGAGACAAAACATTTATCACCGACACAATAGTGAGACAAAACATTTATTAACAACACAATAGTGAGACAAAACATTTATCACCGACACAATATAGACAAAGGATTTATTACCAACACAATAGTGACACAAAACATTTATTACCAACACAATAGTGAGAAAAAACATTTACTCTCAACACAAAAGTGAGACAGTGTGGTGGACACGACAACAAAACATTTATTACCAACACAATAGTCAGAGAAAACATTTATTACCAACACAATAGTGACACAAAACATTTATTACCAACGCAAAAGCGACACAAAACATTTACTCTCAACACAAAAGTGAGACAGTGTGGTGGACACGACAACTAAACATTTATTACCAACACAATAGTCAGAGAGAACATTTATTACCAACACAATAGTGACACAAAACATTTATTACCGACACAATAGTGAGACAAAACATTTACTATCAACACAAAAGTGAGACAGTGTGGTGGACACGACAACAAAACATTTATTACCAACACAATAGTCAGAGAAAACATTTATTACCAACACAATAGTGAAAAAAACCATTTACTATCAACGTAATAGTGAGACAAAACATTTATTACCAACACAATAGTGAGACAAAACATTTATTACGAACACAATAGTGAGACAAAACATTTATTACCAACACAATACTGAGACAAAACATTTATTACCGACACAATAGTGAGAGACAACATTTATTACCAACACAATAGAGACAAAAGTTTTATTACCAACACAATAGTCAGACAAAACATTTATTACCAACACAATAGTGACAAAAAACATTTATTACCAACACAATAGTGAGACAAAACATTTATTACCAACACAATAGTGAGACAAAACATTTATTACCAACACAATAGTGACAAAAAACATTTATTACCAACACAATAGTGAGACAAAACATTTATTACCAACACAATAGTGAGACAAAACATTTATTAGCAACACAATAGTGACACAAAGCATTTATCACCGACACAATAGAGACAAAACATTTATTACCAACACAATAGTGACACAAAACATTTATTACCAACACAATAATGACACAAAACATTTATTATCAACACAATAGTGACACAAAACATTTATTACCAAGACAATAGTGACACAAAACATTTATTACAAAAACAATAGTGAGACAGAACTTTTATTACCAACACAATAGTGAGAGACAACATTTATCACCGACACAATAGAGACAAAGCATTTATTACCAACACAATAGTGACACAAAACATTTATTACCAACACAATAGTGACAAAAAAAATTTATTCTCAACACAAAAATGAGACAGTGTGGTGGACACGACAACAAAACATTTATTACCAACACAATAGTCAGAGAAAACATTTATTACCAACACAATAGTGAGAACAAACATTTACTATCAACGCAATAGTGAGACAAAACATTTATTATCAACACAATAGTGAGACAAAACATTTATTACCAACACAATAGTGAGACAAAACATGTATTACCAACACAATAGTGAGACAAAACATTTATCACCGACACAATAGTGAGACAAAACATTTATTAACAACACAATAGTGAGACAAAACATTTATCACCGACACAATATAGACAAAGGATTTATTACCAAGACAATAGTGACACAAAACATTTATTACCAACACAATAGTGAGAAAAAACATTTACTCTCAACACAAAAGTGAGACAGTGTGGTGGACACGACAACAAAACATTTATTACCAACACAATAGTCAGAGAAAACATTTATTACCAACACAATAGTGACACAAAACATTTATTACCAACGCAAAAGCGACACAAAACATTTACTCTCAACACAAAAGTGAGACAGTGTGTTGGACACGACAACTAAACATTTATTACCAACACAATAGTCAGAGAGAACATTTATTACCAACACAATAGTGACACAAAACATTTATTACCGACACAATAGTGAGACAAAACATTTACTATCAACACAAAAGTGAGACAGTGTGGTGGACACGACAACAAAACATTTATTACCAACACAATAGTCAGAGAAAACATTTATTACCAACACAATAGTGAAAAAAACCATTTACTATCAACGTAATAGTGAGACAAAACATTTATTACCAACACAATAGTGAGACAAAACATTTATTACCAACACAATAGTGAGACAAAACATTTATTACCGACACAATAGTGAGAGACAACATTTATTACCAACACAAGAGAGACAACATTTATTACCAACACAATAGTCAGACAAAACATTTATTACCAACACAATAGTGACAAAAAACATGTATTACCAACACAATAGTGAGACAAAACATTTATTACCAACACAATAGTGAGACAAAACATTTATTACCAACACAATAGTGACAAAAAACATTTATTACCAACACAATAGTGAGACAAAACATTTATTACCAACACAATAGTGAGACAAAACATTTATTAGCAACACAATAGTGACACAAAGCATTTATCACCGACACAATAGAGACAAAACATTTATTACCAACACAATAGTGACACAAAACATTTATTACCAACACAATAATGACACAAAACATTTATTATCAACACAATAGTGACACAAAACATTTATTACCAAGACAATAGTGACACAAAACATTTATTACCGACACAATAGTGAGACTAACATTTACTATCAATACAAAATTGAGACAGTGTGGTGGACACGACAACAAAACATGTATTACCAACACAATAGTCAGAAAAAACATTTATTACCAATACAATAGTGAGACAAAACTTTTATTACCAACACAATAGTGAGACAAAACATTTATCACCGAAACAATAGAGACAAAGGATTTATTACCAACACAATAGTGACACAAAACATTTATTACCAACACAATAGTGAGAAAAAACATTTACTCTCAACACAAAAGTGAGACAGTGTGGTGGACACGACAACAAAACATTTATTACCAACACAATAGTGAGAGAAAACATTTATTACCAACACAATAGTGACACAAAACATTTATTACCGACACAATAGTGAGACAAAACATTTACTATCAACACAAAAGTGAGACAGTGTGGTGGACACGACAACAAAACATTTATTACCAACACAATGGTCAGAGAAAACATTTATTACCAACACAATAGTGAGACAGAACTTTTATTACCAACACAATAGTGAGAGACAACATTTATCACCGACACAATAGAGACAAAGCATTTATTACCAACACAATAGTGACACAAAACATTTATTACCAACACAATAGTGACAAAAAACATTTATTCTCAACACAATAGTGAGACAAAACATTTATTTCCAACACAATAGTGACACAAAACATTTATTACCGACACAATAGTGAGACAAAACATTTACTATCAACACAAAAGTGAGACAGTGTGGTGTACACGACAACAAAACATTTATTACCAACACAATAGTCAGAGAAAACATTTATTACCAACACAATAGTGACAAAAAACATTTATTACCAACACAATAGTGAGACAAAACATTTATTACCAACACAATAGTGAGACAAAACATTTATTACCAAAACAAAAGTGACACAGAACAGTTATCACCGACACAATAGAGACAAAACATTTATTACCAACACAATAGTGACACAAAACATTTATTACCAACACAATAGTGACAAAAAACATTTATTCTCAACACAAAAGTGAGACAGTGTGGTGGACACGACAACAAAACATTTATTACCAACACAATAGTCAGAGAAAACATTTATTACCAACACAATAGTGAGAAAAAACATTTTACTATCAACACAATAGTGAGACAAAACATTTATTACCAACACAATAGTGACACAAAACATTTATTACCGACACAATAGTGAGACAAAACATTTACTATCAACACAAAAGTGAGACAGTGTGGTGGACACGACAACAAAACATTTATTACCAACACAATGGTCAGAGAAAACATTTATTACCAACACAATAGTGAGACAGAGCTTTTATTACCAACACAATAGTGAGAGACAACATTTATCACCGACACAATAGAGACAAAGCATTTATTACCAACACAATAGTGACACAAAACATTTATTACCAACACAATAGTGACAAAAAACATTTATTCTCAACACAAAAGTGAGACAGTGTGGTGGACACGACAACAAAACATTTATTACCAACACAATAGTCAGAGAAAACATTTATTACCAACACAATAGTGAGAAAAAACATTTTACTATCAACACAATAGTGAGACAAAACATTTATTACCAACACAATAGTGACACAAAACATTTATTACCGACACAATAGTGAGACAAAACATTTACTATCAACACAAAAGTGAGACAGTGTGGTGGACACGACAACAAAACATTTATTACCAACACAATAGTCAGAGAAAACATTTATTACCAACACAATAGTGAGAACAAACATTTACTATCAACGCAATAGTGAGACAAAACATTTATTACCAACACAATAGTGAGACAAAACTTTTATTACCAACACAATAGTGAGACAAAACATTTATCACCGACACAATAGAGACAAAGCATTTATTACCAACACAATAGTGACACAAAACATTTATTACCAACACAATAGTGACAAAAAACATTTACTATCAACACAAAAGTGAGACAGTGTGGTGGACACGACAACAAAACATTTATTACCAACACAATAGCCAGAGAAAACATTTATTACCAACACAATAGTGAGAACAAACATTTATTACCAACACAATAGTGAGACAAAACATTTATTACCACCACAATAGTGACAAAAAACCTTTTATTACCGACACAATAGTGAGAGACAACATTTATTACCAACACAATAGAGACAAAAGTTTTATTACCAACACAATAGTCAGACAAAACATTTATTACCAACACAATAGTAACAAAAAACATTTATTACCAACACAATAGTGAGACAAAACATTTATTACCAACACAATAGTGAGACAAAACATTTATTAGCAACACAATAGTGACACAAAACATTTATCACCGACACAATAGAGACAAAACATTTATTACCAACACAATAGTGACACAAAACATTTATTACCAACACAAGAGTGACACAAACCATTTATTATCAACACAATAGTGACACAAAACATTTATTACCAAGACAATAGTGACACAAAACATTTATTACCGACACAATAGTGAGACTAACATTTACTATCAACACAAAATTGAGACAGTGTGGTGGACACGACAACAAAACATGTATTACCAACACAATAGTCAGAAAAAACATTTATTACCAATACAATAGTGAGACAAAACATTTATTACCAACACAATAGTGACACAAAACATTTATTACAAACACAATAGTGACACAAAACATTTATTACCAACACAATAGTGACACAAAACATTTATTACCAACACAATAGTGAGACAAAAGATTTATTACTAACACAATTGTGACAAAAAACATTTATTACCAACACAATAGTGAGACAAAACATTTATTACCAACACAATAGTGAGACAAAACATTTATTACCAAAACAAAAGTGACACAGAACAGTTATCACCGACACAATAGAGACAAAACATTTATTACCAACACAATAGTGACACAAAACATTTATTACCAACACAATAGTGACAAAAAACATTTATTCTCAACACAAAATTGAGACAGTGTGGTGGACACGACAACAAAACATTTATTACCAACACAATAGTCAGAGAAAACATTTATTACCAACACAATAGTGAGAAAAAACATTTTACTATCAACACAATAGTGAGACAAAACATTTATTACCAACACAATAGTGACACAAAACATTTATTACCGACACAATATTGAGACAAAACATTTACTATCAACACAAAAGTGAGACAGTGTGGTGGACACGACAACAAAACATTTATTACCAACACAATAGTGAGACAGAACTTTTATTACCAACACAATAGTGAGAGACAACATTTATCACCGACACAATAGAGACAAAGCATTTATTACCAACACAATAGTGACACAAAACATTTATTACCAACACATTAGTGACATAAAACATTTATTCTCAACACAAAAGTGAGACAGTGTGGTGGACACGACAACAAAACATTTATTACCAACACAATAGTCAGAGAAAACATTTATTACCAACACAATAGTGAGAAAAAACATTTTACTATCAACACAATAGTGAGACAAAACATTTATTACCAACACAATAGTGAGACAAAACATTTATCACCGACACAATAGAGACAAAGCATTTATTACCAACACAATAGTGACACAAAACATTTATTACCAACACAATAGTGACAAAAAACATTTACTATCAACACAAAAGTGAGACAGTGTGGTGGACACGACAACAAAACATTTATTACCAACACAATAGCCAGAGAAAACATTTATTACCAACACAATAGTGAGAACAAACATTTATTACCAACACAATAGTGAGACAAAACATTTATTACCACCACAATAGTGACAAAAAACCTTTTATTACCGACACAATAGTGAGAGACAACATTTATTACCAACACAATAGAGACAAAAGTTTTATTACCAACACAATAGTCAGACAAAACATTTATTACCACCACAATAGTGACAAAAAACATTTATTACCAACACAATAGTGAGACAAAACATTTATTACCAACACAATAGTGAGACAAAACATTTATTAGCAACACAATAGTGACACAAAACATTTATCACCGACACAATAGAGACAAAACATTTATTACCAACACAATAGTGACACAAAACATTTATTACCAACACAATAGTGACACAAAACATTTATTATCAACACAATAGTGACACAAAACATTTATTACCAAGACAATAGTGACACAAAACATTTATTACCGACACAATAGTGAGACTAACATTTACTATCAACACAAAATTGAGACAGTGTGGTGGACACGACAACAAAACATGTATTACCAACACAATAGTCAGAAAAAACATTTATTACCAATACAATAGTGAGACAAAACATTTATTACCAACACAATAGTGACACAAAACATTTATTACAAACACAATAGTGACACAAAACATTTATTACCAACACAATAGTGACAAAAAACATTTATTACCAACACAATAGTGAGACAAAACATTTATTACTAACACAATTGTGACAAAAAACATTTATTACCAACACAATAGTGAGACAAAACATTTATTACCAACACAATAGTGAGACAAAACATTTATTACCAAAACAAAAGTGACACAGAACAGTCATCACCGACACAATAGAGACAAAACATTTATTACCAACACAATAGTGACACAAAACATTTATTACCAACACAATAGTGACAAAAAACATTTATTCTCAACACAAAAGTGAGACAGTGTGGTGGACACGACAACAAAACATTTATTACCAACACAATAGTCAGAGAAAACATTTATTACCAACACAATACTGAGAAAAAACATTTTACTATCAACACAATAGTGAGACAAAACATTTATTACCAACACAATAGTGACACAAAACATTTATTACCAACACAATAGTGAGACAAAACATTTACTATCAACACAAAAGTGAGACAGTATGGTGGACACGACAACAAAACATTTATTACCAACACAATGGTCAGAGAAAACATTTATTACCAACACAATAGTGAGACAGAACTTTTATTACCAACACAATAGTCAGACAAAACATTTATTACCAACACAATAGTGACAAAAAACATTTATTACCAACACAATAGTGAGACAAAACATTTATTACCAACACAATAGTGAGACAAAACATTTATTACCAACACAATAGTGACACAAAACATTTATCACCGACACAATAGAGACAAAACATTTATTACCAACACAATAGTGACACAAAACATTTATTACCAACACAATAGTGACACAAAACATTTATTATCAACACAATAGTGACACAAAACATTTATTACCAACACAATAGTGAGAACAAACATTTACTATCAACGCAATAGTGAGACAAAACATTTATTACCAACACAATAGTGAGACAAAACTTTTATTACCAACACAATAGTGAGACAAAACATTTATCACCGACACAATAGAGACAAAGCATTTATTACCAACACAATAGTGACACAAAACATTTATTACCAACACAATAGTGACAAAAAACATTTACTATCAACACAAAAGTGAGACAGTGTGGTGGACACGACAACAAAACATTTATTACCAACACAATAGCCAGAGAAAACATTTATTACCAACACAATAGTGAGAACAAACATTTATTACCAACACAATAGTGAGACAAAACATTTATTACCACCACAATAGTGACAAAAAACCTTTTATTACCGACACAATAGTGAGAGACAACATTTATTACCAACACAATAGAGACAAAAGTTTTATTACCAACACAATAGTCAGACAAAACATTTATTACCAACACAATAGTGACAAAAAACATTTATTACCAACACAATAGTGAGACAAAACATTTATTACCAACACAATAGTGAGACAAAACATTTATTAGCAACACAATAGTGACACAAAACATTTATCACCGACACAATAGAGACAAAACATTTATTACCAACACAATAGTGACACAAAACATTTATTACCAACACAATAGTGACACAAAACATTTATTATCAACACAATAGTGACACAAAACATTTATTACCAAGACAATAGTGACACAAAACATTTATTACCGACACAATAGTGAGACTAACATTTACTATCAACACAAAATTGAGACAGTGTGGTGGACACGACAACAAAACATGTATTACCAACACAATAGTCAGAAAAAACATTTATTACCAATACAATAGTGAGACAAAACATTTATTACCAACACAATAGTGACACAAAACATTTATTACAAACACAATAGTGACACAAAACATTTATTACCAACACAATAGTGACACAAAACATTTACTACCAACACAATAGTGAGACAAAACATTTATTACTAACACAATAGTGACAAAAAACATTTATTACCAACACAATAGTGAGACAAAACATTTATTACCAATACAATAGTGAGACAAAACATTTATTACCAAAACAAAAGTGACACAGAACAGTTATCACCGACACAATAGAGACAAAACATTTATTACCAACACAATAGTGACACAAAACATTTATTACCAACACAATAGTGACAAAACATTTATTCTCAACACAAAAGTGAGACAGTGTGGTGGACACGACAACAAAACATTTATTACCAACACAATAGTCAGAGAAAACATTTATTACCAACACAATAGTGAGAAAAAACATTTTACTATCAACACAATAGTGAGACAAAACATTTATTACCAACACAATAGTGACACAAAACATTTATTACCGACACAATAGTGAGACAAAACATTTACTATCAACACAAAAGTGAGACAGTGTGGTGGACACGACAACAAAACATTTATTACCAACACAATGGTCAGAGAAACCATTTATTACCAACACAATAGTGAGACAGAACTTTTATTACCAACACAATAGTGAGAGACAACATTTATCACCGACACAATAGAGACAAAGCATTTATTACCAACACAATAGTGACACAAAACATTTATTACCAACACAATAGTGACAAAAAACATTTATTCTCAACACAAAAGTGAGACAGTGTGGTGGACACGACAACAAAACATTTATTACCAACACAATAGTCAGAGAAAACATTTATTACCAACACAATAGTGAGAAAAAACATTTTACTATCAACACAATAGTGAGACAAAACATTTATTACCAACACAATAGTGACACAAAACATTTATTACCGACACAATAGTGAGACAAAACATTTACTATCAACACAAAAGTGAGACAGTGTGGTGGACACGACAACAAAACATTTATTACCAACACAATAGTCAGAGAAAACATTTATTACCAACACAATAGTGAGAACAAACATTTACTATCAACGCAATAGTGAGACAAAACATTTATTACCAACACAATAGTGAGACAAAACTTTTATTACCAACACAATAGTGAGACAAAACATTTATCACCGACACAATAGAGACAAAGCATTTATTACCAACACAATAGTGACACAAAACATTTATTACCAACACAATAGTGACAAAAAACATTTACTATCAACACAAAAGTGAGACAGTGTGGTGGACACGACAACAAAACATTTATTACCAACACAATAGCCAGAGAAAACATTTATTACCAACACAATAGTGACACAAAACATTTATTACCAACACATTAGTGACAAAAAACATTTATTCTCAACACAAAAGTGAGACAGTGTGGTGGACACGACAACAAAACATTTATTACCAACACAATAGTCAGAGAAAACATTTATTACCAACACAATAGTGAGAAAAAACATTTTACTATCAACACAATAGTGAGACAAAACATGTATTACCAACACAATAGTGAGACAAAACATTTATCACCGACACAATAGAGACAAAGCATTTATTACCAACACAATAGTGACACAAAACATTTATTACCAACACAATAGTGACAAAAAACATTTACTATCAACACAAAAGTGAGACAGTGTGGTGGACACGACAACAAAACATTTATTACCAACACAATAGCCAGAGAAAACATTTATTACCAACACAATAGTGAGAACAAACATTTATTACCAACACAATAGTGAGACAAAACATTTATTACCACCACAATAGTGACAAAAAACCTTTTATTACCGACACAATAGTGAGAGACAACATTTATTACCAACACAATAGAGACAAAAGTTTTATTACCAACACAATAGTCAGACAAAACATTTATTACCAACACAATAGTGACAAAAAACATTTATTACCAACACAATAGTGAGACAAAACATTTATTACCAACACAATAGTGAGACAAAACATTTATTAGCAACACAATAGTGACACAAAACATTTATCACCGACACAATAGAGACAAAACATTTATTACCAACACAATAGTGACAAAAAACATTTATTACCAACACAATAGTGACACAAAACATTTATTACCAACACAATAGTGACACAAAACATTTATTATCAACACAATAGTGACACAAAACATTTATTACCAAGACAATAGTGACACAAAACATTTATTACCGACACAATAGCGAGACTAACATTTACTATCAACACAAAATTGAGACAGTGTGGTGGACACGACAACAAAACATGTATTAGCAACACAATAGTCAGAAAAAACATTTATTACCAATACAATAGTGAGACAAAACATTTATTACCAACACAATAGTGACACAAAACATTTATTACAAACACAATAGTGACACAAAACATTTATTACCAACACAATAGTGACAAAAAACATTTATTACCAACACAATAGTGAGACAAAACATTTATTACTAACACAATTGTGACAAAAAACATTTATTACCAACACAATAGTGAGACAAAACATTTATTACCAACACAATAGTGAGACAAAACATTTATTACCAAAACAAAAGTGACACAGAACAGTCATCACCGACACAATAGAGACAAAACATTTATTACCAACACAATAGTGACACAAAACATTTATTACCAACACAATAGTGACAAAAAACATTTATTCTCAACACAAAAGTGAGACAGTGTGGTGGACACGACAACAAAACATTTATTACCAACACAATAGTCAGAGAAAACATTTATTACCAACACAATAGTGAGAAAAAACATTTTACTATCAACACAATAGTGAGACAAAACTTTTATTACCAACACAATAGTGACACAAAACATTTATTACCGACACAATAGTGAGACAAAACATTTACTATCAACACAAAAGTGAGACAGTATGGTGGACAAGACAACAAAACATTTATTACCAACACAATGGTCAGAGAAAACATTTATTACCAACACAATAGTGAGACAGAACTTTTATTACCAACACAATAGTGAGAGACAACATTTATCACCGACACAATAGAGACAAAGCATTTATTACCAACACAATAGTGACACAAAACATTTATTACCAACTCAATAGTGACAAAAAACATTTATTCTCAACACAAAAGTGAGACAGTGTGGTGGACACGACAACAAAACATTTATTACCAACACAATAGTCAGAGAAAACATTTATTACCAACACAATAGTGAGAAAAAACATTTTACTATCAACACAATAGTGAGACAAAACATTTATTACCAACATAATAGTGACACAAAACATTTATTACCGACACAATAGTGAGACAAAACATTTACTATCAACACAAAAGTGAGACAGTGTGGTGGACACGACAACAAAACATTTATTACCAACACAATAGTCAGAGAAAACATTTATTACCAACACAATAGTGAGACAAAACATTTATTACCACCACAATAGTGACAAAAAACCTTTTATTACCGACACAATAGTGAGAGACAACATTTATTACCAACACAATAGAGACAAAAGTTTTATTACCAACACAATAGTCAGACAAAACATTTATTACCAACACAATAGTGACAAAAAACATTTATTACCAACACAATAGTGAGACAAAACATTTATTACCAACACAATAGTGAGACAAAACATTTATTAGCAACACAATAGTGACACAAAACATTTATCACCGACACAATAGAGACAAAACATTTATTACCAACACAATAGTGACACAAAACATTTATTACCAACACAATAGTGACACAAAACATTTATTATCAACACAATAGTGACACAAAACATTTATTACCAAGACAATAGTGACACAAAACATTTATTACCGACACAATAGTGAGACTAACATTTACTATCAACACAAAATTGAGACAGTGTGGTGGACACGACAACAAAACATGTATTACCAACACAATAGTCAGAAAAAACATTTATTACCAATACAATAGTGAGACAAAACATTTATTACCAACACAATAGTGACACAAAACATTTATTACAAACACAATAGTGACACAAAACATTTATTACCAACACAATAGTGACACAAAACATTTATTACCAACACAATAGTGAGACAAAACATTTATTACTAACACAATAGTGACAAAAAACATTTATTACCAACACAATAGTGAGACAAAACAT
Organism: Lampris incognitus; assembly: GCF_029633865.1. NCBI lineage: Eukaryota > Metazoa > Chordata > Actinopteri > Lampriformes > Lampridae > Lampris > Lampris incognitus. The sequence continues at coordinate 54,533,423 of NC_079211.1, read as the reverse complement.
TTATTACCAACACAATAGTGAGACAAAACATTTATTACCAAAACAAAAGTGACACAGAACAGTTATCACCGACACAATAGAGACAAAACATTTATTAACAACACAATAGTGACACAAAACATTTATTACCAACACAATAGTGACAAAACATTTATTCTCAACACAAAAGTGAGACAGTGTGGTGGACACGACAACAAAACATTTATTACCAACACAATAGTCAGAGAAAACATTTATTACCAACACAATAGTGAGAAAAAACATTTTACTATCAACACAATAGTGAGACAAAACATTTATTACCAACACAATAGTGACACAAAACATTTATTACCGACACAATAGTGAGACAAAACATTTACTATCAAAACAAAAGTGAGACAGTGTGGTGGACACGACAACAAAACATTTATTACCAACACAATGGTCAGAGAAACCATTTATTACCAACACAATAGTGAGACAGAACTTTTATTACCAACACAATAGTGAGAGACAACATTTATCACCGACACAATAGAGACAAAGCATTTATTACCAACACAATAGTGACACAAAACATTTATTACCAACACAATAGTGACAAAAAACATTTATTCTCAACACAAAAGTGAGACAGTGTGGTGGACACGACAACAAAACATTTATTACCAACACAATAGTCAGAGAAAACATTTATTACCAACACAATAGTGAGAAAAAACATTTTACTATCAACACAATAGTGAGACAAAACATTTATTACCAACACAATAGTGACACAAAACATTTATTACCGACACAATAGTGAGACAAAACATTTACTATCAACACAAAAGTGAGACAGTGTGGTGGACACGACAACAAAACATTTATTACCAACACAATAGTCAGAGAAAACATTTATTACCAACACAATAGTGAGAACAAACATTTACTATCAACGCAATAGTGAGACAAAACATTTATTACCAACACAATAGTGAGACAAAACTTTTATTACCAACACAATAGTGAGACAAAACATTTATCACCGACACAATAGAGACAAAGCATTTATTACCAACACAATAGTGACACAAAACATTTATTACCAACACAATAGTGACAAAAAACATTTACTATCAACACAAAAGTGAGACAGTGTGGTGGACACGACAACAAAACATTTATTACCAACACAATAGCCAGAGAAAACATTTATTACCAACACAATAGTGAGAACAAACATTTACTATCAACGCAATAGTGAGACAAAACATTTATTTCCAACACAATAGTGAGACAAAACATTTATTACCAACACAATAGTGAGACAAAACATTTATTACCAACACAATAGTGAGACAAAACATTTATCACCGACACAATAGTGAGACAAAACATTTATAAACAACACAATAGTGAGACAAAACATTTATTACCAACACAATAGTGACACAAAACCTTTTATTACCGACACAATAGTGAGAGACAACATTTATTACCAACACAATAGAGACAAAACTTTTATTACCAACACAATAGTCAGACAAAACATTTATTACCAACGCAATAGTGACACAAAACATTTATTACAAACACAATAGTGACACAAAACATTTATTACCAACACAATAGTGACACAAAACATTTATTACCAACACAATAGTGAGACAAAACATTTATTACTAACACAATAGTGACAAAAAACATTTATTACCAACACAATAGTGAGACAAAACATTTATTACCAACACAATAGTGAGACAAAACATTTATTACCAAAACAAAAGTGACACAGAACAGTTATCACCGACACAATAGAGACAAAACATTTATTACCAACACAATAGTGACACAAAACATTTATTACCAACACAATAGTGACAAAAAACATTTATTCTCAACACAAAAGTGAGACAGTGTGGTGGACACGACAACAAAACATTTATTACCAACACAATAGTCAGAGAAAACATTTATTACCAACACAATAGTGAGAAAAAACATTTTACTATCAACACAATAGTGAGACAAAACATTTATTACCAACACAATAGTGACACAAAACATTTATTACCGACACAATAGTGAGACAAAACATTTACTATCAACACAAAAGTGAGACAGTGTGGTGGACACGACAACAAAACATTTATTACCAACACAATAGTCAGAGAAAACATTTATTACCAACACAATAGTGAGAACAAACATTTACTATCAACGCAATAGTGAGACAAAACATTTATTACCAACACAATAGTGAGACAAAACTTTTATTACCAACACAATAGTGAGACAAAACATTTATCACCGACACAATAGAGACAAAGCATTTATTACCAACACAATAGTGACACAAAACATTTATTACCAACACAATAGTGACAAAAAACATTTATTCTCAACACAAAAGTGAGACAGTGTGGTGGACACGACAACAAAACATTTATTACCAACACAATAGTCAGAGAAAACATTTATTACCAACACAATAGTGAGAAAAAACATTTACTATCAACACAATAGTGAGACAAAACATTTATTACCAACACAATAGTGACACAAAACATTTATTACCGACACAATAGTGAGACAAAACATTTACTATCAACACAAAAGTGAGACAGTGTGGTGGACACGACAACAAAACATTTATTACCAACACAATAGTCAGAGAAAACATTTATTACAAAAACAATAGTGAGACAGAACTTTTATTACCAACACAATAGTGAGAGACAACATTTATCACCGACGCAATAGAGACAAAGCATTTATTACCAACACAATAGTGACACAAAACATTTATTACCAACACAATAGTGACAAAAAACATTTATTCTCAACTCAAAAATGAGACAGTGTGGTGGACACGACAACAAAACATTTATTACCAACACAATAGTCAGAGAAAACATTTATTACCAACACAATAGTGAGAACAAACATTTACTATCAACGCAATAGTGAGACAAAACATTTATTATCAACACAATAGTGAGACAAAACATTTATTACCAACACAATAGTGAAACAAAACATTTATTACCAACACAATACTGAGACAAAACATTTATCACCGACACAATAGTGAGACAAAACATTTTTTAACAACACAATAGTGAGACAAAACATTTATCACCGACACAATATAGACAAAGGATTTATTACCAACACAATAGTGACACAAAACATTTATTACCAACACAATAGTGAGAAAAAACATTTACTCTCAACACAAAAGTGAGACAGTGTGGTGGACACGACAACAAAACATTTATTACCAACACAATAGTCAGAGAAAACATTTATTACCAACACAATAGTGACACAAAACATTTATTACCAACGCAAAAGCGACACAAAACATTTACTCTCAACACAAAAGTGAGACAGTGTGGTGGACACGACAACTAAACATTTATTACCAACACAATAGTCAGAGAGAACATTTATTACCAACACAATAGTGACACAAAACATTTATTACCGACACAATAGTGAGACAAAACATTTACTATCAACACAAAAGTGAGACAGTGTGGTGGACACGACAACAAAACATTTATTACCAACACAATAGTCAGAGAAAACATTTATTACCAACACAATAGTGAAAAAAACCATTTACTATCAACGTAATAGTGAGACAAAACAGTTATTACCAACACAATAGTGAGACAAAACATTTATTACCAACACAATAGTGAGACAAAACATTTATTACCAACACAATAGTGAGACAAAACATTTATTACCGACATAATAGTGAGACAAAACATTTATTAACAACACAATAGTGAGACAAAACATTTATTACCAACACAATAGTGACACAAAACCTTTTATTACCGACACAATAGTGAGAGACAACATTTATTACCAACACAATAGAGACAAAAGTTTTATTACCAACACAATAGTCAGACAAAACATTTATTACCAACACAATAGTGACAAAAAACATTTATTACCAACACAATAGTGAGACAAAACATTTATTACCAACACAATAGTGAGACAAAACATTTATTAGCAACACAATAGTGACACAAAACATTTATCACCGACACAATAGAGACAAAACATTTATTACCAACACAATAGTGACACAAAACATTTATTACCAACACAATAGTGACACAAAACATTTATTATCAACACAATAGTGACACAAAACATTTATTACCAAGACAATAGTGACACATAACATTTATTACCGACACAATAGTGAGACTAACATTTACTATCAACACAAAAGTGAGACAGTGTGGTGGACACGACAACAAAACATGTATTACCAACACAATAGTCAGAGAAAACATTTATTACCAACACAATAGTGAGACAAAACTTTTATTACCAACACAATAGTGAGACAAAACATTTATCACCGAAACAATAGAGACAAAGGATTTATTACCAACACAATAGTGACACAAAACATTTATTACCAACACAATAGTGAGAAAAAACATTTATTATCAACACAATAGTGACACAAAACATTTATTACCAAGACAATAGTGACACAAAACATTTATTACCGACACAATAGTGAGACCAACATTTACTATCAACACAAAAGTGAGACAGTGTGGTGGACACGACAACAAAACATTTATTACCAACACAATAGCCAGAGAAAACATTTATTACCAACACAATAGTGAGAACAAACATTTATTACCAACACAATAGTGAGACAAAACATTTATTACCACCACAATAGTGACAAAAAACCTTTTATTACCGACACAATAGTGAGAGACAACATTTATTACCAACACAATAGAGACAAAAGTTTTATTACCAACACAATAGTCAGACAAAACATTTATTACCAACACAATAGTAACAAAAAACATTTATTACCAACACAATAGTGAGACAAAACATTTATTACCAACACAATAGTGAGACAAAACATTTATTAGCAACACAATAGTGAGACAAAACATTTATCACCGACACAATAGAGACAAAACATTTATTACCAACACAATAGTGACACAAAACATTTATTACCAACACAATAGTGACACAAAACATTTATTATCAACACAATAGTGACACAAAACATTTATTACCAAGACAATAGTGACACAAAACATTTATTACCGACACAATAGTGAGACTAACATTTACTATCAACACAAAATTGAGACAGTGTGGTGGACACGACAACAAAACAGGTATTACCAACACAATAGTCAGAGAAAACATTTATTACCAACACAATAGTGAGAAAAAACATTTTACTATCAACACAATAGTGAGACAAAACATTTATTACCAACACAATAGTGACACAAAACATTTATTACCGACACAATAGTGAGACAAAACATTTACTATCAACACAAGTCAGAGAAAACATTTATTACCAACACAATAGTGAGAACAAACATTTACTATCAACGCAATAGTGAGACAAAACATTTATTACCAACACAATAGTGAGACAAAACTTTTATTACCAACACAATAGTGAGACAAAACATTTATCACCGACACAATAGAGACAAAGCATTTATTACCAACACAATAGTGACACAAAACATTTATTACCAACACAATAGTGACAAAAAACATTTATTCTCAACACAAAAGTGAGACAGTGTGGTGGACACGACAACAAAACATTTATTACCAACACAATAGTCAGAGAAAACATTTATTACCAACACAATAGTGAGAAAAAACATTTACTATCAACACAATAGTGAGACAAAACATTTATTACCAACACAATAGTGACACAAAACATTTATTACCGACACAATAGTGAGACAAAACATTTACTATCAAAACAAAAGTGAGACAGTGTGGTGGACACGACAACAAAACATTTATTACCAACACAATAGTCAGAGAAAACATTTATTACAAAAACAATAGTGAGACAGAACTTTTATTACCAACACAATAGTGAGAGACAACATTTATCACCGACACAATAGAGACAAAGCATTTATTACCAACACAATAGTGACACAAAACATTTATTACCAACACAATAGTGACAAAAAAAATTTATTCTCAACTCAAAAATGAGACAGTGTGGTGGACACGACAACAAAACATTTATTACCAACACAATAGTCAGAGAAAACATTTATTACCAACACAATAGTGAGAACAAACATTTACTATCAACGCAATAGTGAGACAAAACATTTATTATCAACACAATAGTGAGACAAAACATTTATTACCAACACAATAGTGAGACAAAACATTTATTACCAACACAATACTGAGACAAAACATTTATCACCGACACAATATAGACAAAGGATTTATTACCAACACAATAGTGACACAAAACATTTATTACCAACACAATAGTGAGAAAAAACATTTACTCTCAACACAAAAGTGAGACAGTGTGGTGGACACGACAACAAAACATTTATTACCAACACAGTAGTCAGAGAAAACATTTATTACCAACACAATAGTGACACAAAACATTTATTACCAACGCAAAAGCGACACAAAACATTTACTCTCAACACAAAAGTGAGACAGTGTGGTGGACACGACAACTAAACATTTATTACCAACACAATAGTCAGAGAGAACATTTATTACCAACACAATAGTGACACAAAACATTTATTACCGACACAATAGTGAGACAAAACATTTACTATCAACACAAAAGTGAGACAGTGTGGTGGACACGACAACAAAACATTTATTACCAACACAATAGTCAGAGAAAACATTTATTACCAACACAATAGTGAAAAAAACCATTTACTATCAACGTAATAGTGAGACAAAACAGTTATTACCAACACAATAGTGAGACAAAACATTTATTACCAACACAATAGTGAGACAAAACATTTATTACCAACACAATAGTGAGACAAAGCATTTATTACCGACACAATAGTGAGACAAAACATTTATTAACAACACAATAGTGAGACAAAACATTTATTACCAACACAATAGTGACACAAAACCTTTTATTACCGACACAATAGTGAGAGACAACATTTATTACCAACACAATAGAGACAAAAGTTTTATTACCAACACAATAGTCAGACAAAACATTTATTACCTACACAATAGTGACAAAAAACATTTATTACCAACACAATAGTGAGACAAAACATTTATTACCAACACAATAGTGAGACAAAACATTTATTAGCAACACAATAGTGACACAAAACATTTATCACCGACACAATAGAGACAAAACATTTATTACCAACACAATAGTGACACAAAACATTTATTACCAACACAATAGTGACACAAAACATTTATTATCAACACAATAGTGACACAAAACATTTATTACCAAGACAATAGTGACACATAACATTTATTACCGACACAATAGTGAGACTAACATTTACTATCAACACAAAAGTGAGACAGTGTGGTGGACACGACAACAAAACATGTATTACCAACACAATAGTCAGAGAAAACATTTATTACCAACACAATAGTGAGACAAAACTTTTATTACCAACACAATAGTGAGACAAAACATTTATCACCGAAACAATAGAGACAAAGGATTTATTACCAACACAATAGTGACACAAAACATTTATTACCAACACAATAGTGAGAAAAAACATTTATTATCAACACAATAGTGACACAAAACATTTATTACCAAGACAATAGTCAGACAAAACATTTATTACCAACACAATAGTAACAAAAAACATTTATTACCAACACAATAGTGAGACAAAACATTTATTACCAACACAATAGTGAGACAAAACATTTATTAGCAACACAATAGTGACACAAAACATTTATCACCGACACAATAGAGACAAAACATTTATTACCAACACAATAGTGACACAAAACATTTATTACCAACACAAGAGTGACACAAACCATTTATTATCAACACAATAGTGACACAAAACATTTATTACCAAGACAATAGTGACACAAAACATTTATTACCGACACAATAGTGAGACTAACATTTACTATCAACACAAAATTGAGACAGTGTGGTGGACACGACAACAAAACATGTATTACCAACACAATAGTCAGAAAAAACATTTATTACCAATACAATAGTGAGACAAAACATTTATTACCAACACAATAGTGACACAAAACATTTATTACAAACACAATAGTGACACAAAACATTTATTACCAACACAATAGTGACACAAAACATTTATTACCAACACAATAGTGAGACAAAAGATTTATTACTAACACAATTGTGACAAAAAACATTTATTACCAACACAATAGTGAGACAAAACATTTATTACCAACACAATAGTGAGACAAAACATTTATTACCAAAACAAAAGTGACACAGAACAGTTATCACCGACACAATAGAGACAAAACATTTATTACCAACACAATAGTGACACAAAACATTTATTACCAACACAATAGTGACAAAAAACATTTATTCTCAACACAAAATTGAGACAGTGTGGTGGACACGACAACAAAACATTTATTACCAACACAATAGTCAGAGAAAACATTTATTACCAACACAATAGTGAGAAAAAACATTTTACTATCAACACAATAGTGAGACAAAACATTTATTACCAACACAATAGTGACACAAAACATTTATTACCGACACAATATTGAGACAAAACATTTACTATCAACACAAAAGTGAGACAGTGTGGTGGACACGACAACAAAACATTTATTACCAACACAATAGTGAGACAGAACTTTTATTACCAACACAATAGTGAGAGACAACATTTATCACCGACACAATAGAGACAAAGCATTTATTACCAACACAATAGTGACACAAAACATTTATTACCAACACATTAGTGACATAAAACATTTATTCTCAACACAAAAGTGAGACAGTGTGGTGGACACGACAACAAAACATTTATTACCAACACAATAGTCAGAGAAAACATTTATTACCAACACAATAGTGAGAAAAAACATTTTACTATCAACACAATAGTGAGACAAAACATTTATTACCAACACAATAGTGAGACAAAACATTTATCACCGACACAATAGAGACAAAGCATTTATTACCAACACAATAGTGACACAAAACATTTATTACCAACACAATAGTGACAAAAAACATTTACTATCAACACAAAAGTGAGACAGTGTGGTGGACACGACAACAAAACATTTATTACCAACACAATAGCCAGAGAAAACATTTATTACCAACACAATAGTGAGAACAAACATTTATTACCAACACAATAGTGAGACAAAACATTTATTACCACCACAATAGTGACAAAAAACCTTTTATTACCGACACAATAGTGAGAGACAACATTTATTACCAACACAATAGAGACAAAAGTTTTATTACCAACACAATAGTCAGACAAAACATTTATTACCACCACAATAGTGACAAAAAACATTTATTACCAACACAATAGTGAGACAAAACATTTATTACCAACACAATAGTGAGACAAAACATTTATTAGCAACACAATAGTGACACAAAACATTTATCACCGACACAATAGAGACAAAACATTTATTACCAACACAATAGTGACACAAAACATTTATTACCAACACAATAGTGACACAAAACATTTATTATCAACACAATAGTGACACAAAACATTTATTACCAAGACAATAGTGACACAAAACATTTATTACCGACACAATAGTGAGACTAACATTTACTATCAACACAAAATTGAGACAGTGTGGTGGACACGACAACAAAACATGTATTACCAACACAATAGTCAGAAAAAACATTTATTACCAATACAATAGTGAGACAAAACATTTATTACCAACACAATAGTGACACAAAACATTTATTACAAACACAATAGTGACACAAAACATTTATTACCAACACAATAGTGACAAAAAACATTTATTACCAACACAATAGTGAGACAAAACATTTATTACTAACACAATTGTGACAAAAAACATTTATTACCAACACAATAGTGAGACAAAACATTTATTACCAACACAATAGTGAGACAAAACATTTATTACCAAAACAAAAGTGACACAGAACAGTCATCACCGACACAATAGAGACAAAACATTTATTACCAACACAATAGTGACACAAAACATTTATTACCAACACAATAGTGACAAAAAACATTTATTCTCAACACAAAAGTGAGACAGTGTGGTGGACACGACAACAAAACATTTATTACCAACACAATAGTCAGAGAAAACATTTATTACCAACACAATACTGAGAAAAAACATTTTACTATCAACACAATAGTGAGACAAAACATTTATTACCAACACAATAGTGACACAAAACATTTATTACCAACACAATAGTGAGACAAAACATTTACTATCAACACAAAAGTGAGACAGTATGGTGGACACGACAACAAAACATTTATTACCAACACAATGGTCAGAGAAAACATTTATTACCAACACAATAGTGAGACAGAACTTTTATTACCAACACAATAGTCAGACAAAACATTTATTACCAACACAATAGTGACAAAAAACATTTATTACCAACACAATAGTGAGACAAAACATTTATTACCAACACAATAGTGAGACAAAACATTTATTACCAACACAATAGTGACACAAAACATTTATCACCGACACAATAGAGACAAAACATTTATTACCAACACAATAGTGACACAAAACATTTATTACCAACACAATAGTGACACAAAACATTTATTATCAACACAATAGTGACACAAAACATTTATTACCAACACAATAGTGAGAACAAACATTTACTATCAACGCAATAGTGAGACAAAACATTTATTACCAACACAATAGTGAGACAAAACTTTTATTACCAACACAATAGTGAGACAAAACATTTATCACCGACACAATAGAGACAAAGCATTTATTACCAACACAATAGTGACACAAAACATTTATTACCAACACAATAGTGACAAAAAACATTTACTATCAACACAAAAGTGAGACAGTGTGGTGGACACGACAACAAAACATTTATTACCAACACAATAGCCAGAGAAAACATTTATTACCAACACAATAGTGAGAACAAACATTTATTACCAACACAATAGTGAGACAAAACATTTATTACCACCACAATAGTGACAAAAAACCTTTTATTACCGACACAATAGTGAGAGACAACATTTATTACCAACACAATAGAGACAAAAGTTTTATTACCAACACAATAGTCAGACAAAACATTTATTACCAACACAATAGTGACAAAAAACATTTATTACCAACACAATAGTGAGACAAAACATTTATTACCAACACAATAGTGAGACAAAACATTTATTAGCAACACAATAGTGACACAAAACATTTATCACCGACACAATAGAGACAAAACATTTATTACCAACACAATAGTGACACAAAACATTTATTACCAACACAATAGTGACACAAAACATTTATTATCAACACAATAGTGACACAAAACATTTATTACCAAGACAATAGTGACACAAAACATTTATTACCGACACAATAGTGAGACTAACATTTACTATCAACACAAAATTGAGACAGTGTGGTGGACACGACAACAAAACATGTATTACCAACACAATAGTCAGAAAAAACATTTATTACCAATACAATAGTGAGACAAAACATTTATTACCAACACAATAGTGACACAAAACATTTATTACAAACACAATAGTGACACAAAACATTTATTACCAACACAATAGTGACACAAAACATTTACTACCAACACAATAGTGAGACAAAACATTTATTACTAACACAATAGTGACAAAAAACATTTATTACCAACACAATAGTGAGACAAAACATTTATTACCAATACAATAGTGAGACAAAACATTTATTACCAAAACAAAAGTGACACAGAACAGTTATCACCGACACAATAGAGACAAAACATTTATTACCAACACAATAGTGACACAAAACATTTATTACCAACACAATAGTGACAAAACATTTATTCTCAACACAAAAGTGAGACAGTGTGGTGGACACGACAACAAAACATTTATTACCAACACAATAGTCAGAGAAAACATTTATTACCAACACAATAGTGAGAAAAAACATTTTACTATCAACACAATAGTGAGACAAAACATTTATTACCAACACAATAGTGACACAAAACATTTATTACCGACACAATAGTGAGACAAAACATTTACTATCAACACAAAAGTGAGACAGTGTGGTGGACACGACAACAAAACATTTATTACCAACACAATGGTCAGAGAAACCATTTATTACCAACACAATAGTGAGACAGAACTTTTATTACCAACACAATAGTGAGAGACAACATTTATCACCGACACAATAGAGACAAAGCATTTATTACCAACACAATAGTGACACAAAACATTTATTACCAACACAATAGTGACAAAAAACATTTATTCTCAACACAAAAGTGAGACAGTGTGGTGGACACGACAACAAAACATTTATTACCAACACAATAGTCAGAGAAAACATTTATTACCAACACAATAGTGAGAAAAAACATTTTACTATCAACACAATAGTGAGACAAAACATTTATTACCAACACAATAGTGACACAAAACATTTATTACCGACACAATAGTGAGACAAAACATTTACTATCAACACAAAAGTGAGACAGTGTGGTGGACACGACAACAAAACATTTATTACCAACACAATAGTCAGAGAAAACATTTATTACCAACACAATAGTGAGAACAAACATTTACTATCAACGCAATAGTGAGACAAAACATTTATTACCAACACAATAGTGAGACAAAACTTTTATTACCAACACAATAGTGAGACAAAACATTTATCACCGACACAATAGAGACAAAGCATTTATTACCAACACAATAGTGACACAAAACATTTATTACCAACACAATAGTGACAAAAAACATTTACTATCAACACAAAAGTGAGACAGTGTGGTGGACACGACAACAAAACATTTATTACCAACACAATAGCCAGAGAAAACATTTATTACCAACACAATAGTGACACAAAACATTTATTACCAACACATTAGTGACAAAAAACATTTATTCTCAACACAAAAGTGAGACAGTGTGGTGGACACGACAACAAAACATTTATTACCAACACAATAGTCAGAGAAAACATTTATTACCAACACAATAGTGAGAAAAAACATTTTACTATCAACACAATAGTGAGACAAAACATGTATTACCAACACAATAGTGAGACAAAACATTTATCACCGACACAATAGAGACAAAGCATTTATTACCAACACAATAGTGACACAAAACATTTATTACCAACACAATAGTGACAAAAAACATTTACTATCAACACAAAAGTGAGACAGTGTGGTGGACACGACAACAAAACATTTATTACCAACACAATAGCCAGAGAAAACATTTATTACCAACACAATAGTGAGAACAAACATTTATTACCAACACAATAGTGAGACAAAACATTTATTACCACCACAATAGTGACAAAAAACCTTTTATTACCGACACAATAGTGAGAGACAACATTTATTACCAACACAATAGAGACAAAAGTTTTATTACCAACACAATAGTCAGACAAAACATTTATTACCAACACAATAGTGACAAAAAACATTTATTACCAACACAATAGTGAGACAAAACATTTATTACCAACACAATAGTGAGACAAAACATTTATTAGCAACACAATAGTGACACAAAACATTTATCACCGACACAATAGAGACAAAACATTTATTACCAACACAATAGTGACAAAAAACATTTATTACCAACACAATAGTGACACAAAACATTTATTACCAACACAATAGTGACACAAAACATTTATTATCAACACAATAGTGACACAAAACATTTATTACCAAGACAATAGTGACACAAAACATTTATTACCGACACAATAGCGAGACTAACATTTACTATCAACACAAAATTGAGACAGTGTGGTGGACACGACAACAAAACATGTATTAGCAACACAATAGTCAGAAAAAACATTTATTACCAATACAATAGTGAGACAAAACATTTATTACCAACACAATAGTGACACAAAACATTTATTACAAACACAATAGTGACACAAAACATTTATTACCAACACAATAGTGACAAAAAACATTTATTACCAACACAATAGTGAGACAAAACATTTATTACTAACACAATTGTGACAAAAAACATTTATTACCAACACAATAGTGAGACAAAACATTTATTACCAACACAATAGTGAGACAAAACATTTATTACCAAAACAAAAGTGACACAGAACAGTCATCACCGACACAATAGAGACAAAACATTTATTACCAACACAATAGTGACACAAAACATTTATTACCAACACAATAGTGACAAAAAACATTTATTCTCAACACAAAAGTGAGACAGTGTGGTGGACACGACAACAAAACATTTATTACCAACACAATAGTCAGAGAAAACATTTATTACCAACACAATAGTGAGAAAAAACATTTTACTATCAACACAATAGTGAGACAAAACTTTTATTACCAACACAATAGTGACACAAAACATTTATTACCGACACAATAGTGAGACAAAACATTTACTATCAACACAAAAGTGAGACAGTATGGTGGACAAGACAACAAAACATTTATTACCAACACAATGGTCAGAGAAAACATTTATTACCAACACAATAGTGAGACAGAACTTTTATTACCAACACAATAGTGAGAGACAACATTTATCACCGACACAATAGAGACAAAGCATTTATTACCAACACAATAGTGACACAAAACATTTATTACCAACTCAATAGTGACAAAAAACATTTATTCTCAACACAAAAGTGAGACAGTGTGGTGGACACGACAACAAAACATTTATTACCAACACAATAGTCAGAGAAAACATTTATTACCAACACAATAGTGAGAAAAAACATTTTACTATCAACACAATAGTGAGACAAAACATTTATTACCAACATAATAGTGACACAAAACATTTATTACCGACACAATAGTGAGACAAAACATTTACTATCAACACAAAAGTGAGACAGTGTGGTGGACACGACAACAAAACATTTATTACCAACACAATAGTCAGAGAAAACATTTATTACCAACACAATAGTGAGACAAAACATTTATTACCACCACAATAGTGACAAAAAACCTTTTATTACCGACACAATAGTGAGAGACAACATTTATTACCAACACAATAGAGACAAAAGTTTTATTACCAACACAATAGTCAGACAAAACATTTATTACCAACACAATAGTGACAAAAAACATTTATTACCAACACAATAGTGAGACAAAACATTTATTACCAACACAATAGTGAGACAAAACATTTATTAGCAACACAATAGTGACACAAAACATTTATCACCGACACAATAGAGACAAAACATTTATTACCAACACAATAGTGACACAAAACATTTATTACCAACACAATAGTGACACAAAACATTTATTATCAACACAATAGTGACACAAAACATTTATTACCAAGACAATAGTGACACAAAACATTTATTACCGACACAATAGTGAGACTAACATTTACTATCAACACAAAATTGAGACAGTGTGGTGGACACGACAACAAAACATGTATTACCAACACAATAGTCAGAAAAAACATTTATTACCAATACAATAGTGAGACAAAACATTTATTACCAACACAATAGTGACACAAAACATTTATTACAAACACAATAGTGACACAAAACATTTATTACCAACACAATAGTGACACAAAACATTTATTACCAACACAATAGTGAGACAAAACATTTATTACTAACACAATAGTGACAAAAAACATTTATTACCAACACAATAGTGAGACAAAACATTTATTACCAACACAATAGTGAGACAAAACATTTATTACCAAAACAAAAGTGACACAGAACAGTTATCACCGACACAATAGAGACAAAACATTTATTAACAACACAATAGTGACACAAAACATTTATTACCAACACAATAGTGACAAAACATTTATTCTCAACACAAAAGTGAGACAGTGTGGTGGACACGACAACAAAACATTTATTACCAACACAATAGTCAGAGAAAACATTTATTACCAACACAATAGTGAGAAAAAACATTTTACTATCAACACAATAGTGAGACAAAACATTTATTACCAACACAATAGTGACACAAAACATTTATTACCGACACAATAGTGAGACAAAACATTTACTATCAAAACAAAAGTGAGACAGTGTGGTGGACACGACAACAAAACATTTATTACCAACACAATGGTCAGAGAAACCATTTATTACCAACACAATAGTGAGACAGAACTTTTATTACCAACACAATAGTGAGAGACAACATTTATCACCGACACAATAGAGACAAAGCATTTATTACCAACACAATAGTGACACAAAACATTTATTACCAACACAATAGTGACAAAAAACATTTATTCTCAACACAAAAGTGAGACAGTGTGGTGGACACGACAACAAAACATTTATTACCAACACAATAGTCAGAGAAAACATTTATTACCAACACAATAGTGAGAAAAAACATTTTACTATCAACACAATAGTGAGACAAAACATTTATTACCAACACAATAGTGACACAAAACATTTATTACCGACACAATAGTGAGACAAAACATTTACTATCAACACAAAAGTGAGACAGTGTGGTGGACACGACAACAAAACATTTATTACCAACACAATAGTCAGAGAAAACATTTATTACCAACACAATAGTGAGAACAAACATTTACTATCAACGCAATAGTGAGACAAAACATTTATTACCAACACAATAGTGAGACAAAACTTTTATTACCAACACAATAGTGAGACAAAACATTTATCACCGACACAATAGAGACAAAGCATTTATTACCAACACAATAGTGACACAAAACATTTATTACCAACACAATAGTGACAAAAAACATTTACTATCAACACAAAAGTGAGACAGTGTGGTGGACACGACAACAAAACATTTATTACCAACACAATAGCCAGAGAAAACATTTATTACCAACACAATAGTGAGAACAAACATTTACTATCAACGCAATAGTGAGACAAAACATTTATTTCCAACACAATAGTGAGACAAAACATTTATTACCAACACAATAGTGAGACAAAACATTTATTACCAACACAATAGTGAGACAAAACATTTATCACCGACACAATAGTGAGACAAAACATTTATAAACAACACAATAGTGAGACAAAACATTTATTACCAACACAATAGTGACACAAAACCTTTTATTACCGACACAATAGTGAGAGACAACATTTATTACCAACACAATAGAGACAAAACTTTTATTACCAACACAATAGTCAGACAAAACATTTATTACCAACGCAATAGTGACACAAAACATTTATTACAAACACAATAGTGACACAAAACATTTATTACCAACACAATAGTGACACAAAACATTTATTACCAACACAATAGTGAGACAAAACATTTATTACTAACACAATAGTGACAAAAAACATTTATTACCAACACAATAGTGAGACAAAACATTTATTACCAACACAATAGTGAGACAAAACATTTATTACCAAAACAAAAGTGACACAGAACAGTTATCACCGACACAATAGAGACAAAACATTTATTACCAACACAATAGTGACACAAAACATTTATTACCAACACAATAGTGACAAAAAACATTTATTCTCAACACAAAAGTGAGACAGTGTGGTGGACACGACAACAAAACATTTATTACCAACACAATAGTCAGAGAAAACATTTATTACCAACACAATAGTGAGAAAAAACATTTTACTATCAACACAATAGTGAGACAAAACATTTATTACCAACACAATAGTGACACAAAACATTTATTACCGACACAATAGTGAGACAAAACATTTACTATCAACACAAAAGTGAGACAGTGTGGTGGACACGACAACAAAACATTTATTACCAACACAATAGTCAGAGAAAACATTTATTACCAACACAATAGTGAGAACAAACATTTACTATCAACGCAATAGTGAGACAAAACATTTATTACCAACACAATAGTGAGACAAAACTTTTATTACCAACACAATAGTGAGACAAAACATTTATCACCGACACAATAGAGACAAAGCATTTATTACCAACACAATAGTGACACAAAACATTTATTACCAACACAATAGTGACAAAAAACATTTATTCTCAACACAAAAGTGAGACAGTGTGGTGGACACGACAACAAAACATTTATTACCAACACAATAGTCAGAGAAAACATTTATTACCAACACAATAGTGAGAAAAAACATTTACTATCAACACAATAGTGAGACAAAACATTTATTACCAACACAATAGTGACACAAAACATTTATTACCGACACAATAGTGAGACAAAACATTTACTATCAACACAAAAGTGAGACAGTGTGGTGGACACGACAACAAAACATTTATTACCAACACAATAGTCAGAGAAAACATTTATTACAAAAACAATAGTGAGACAGAACTTTTATTACCAACACAATAGTGAGAGACAACATTTATCACCGACGCAATAGAGACAAAGCATTTATTACCAACACAATAGTGACACAAAACATTTATTACCAACACAATAGTGACAAAAAACATTTATTCTCAACTCAAAAATGAGACAGTGTGGTGGACACGACAACAAAACATTTATTACCAACACAATAGTCAGAGAAAACATTTATTACCAACACAATAGTGAGAACAAACATTTACTATCAACGCAATAGTGAGACAAAACATTTATTATCAACACAATAGTGAGACAAAACATTTATTACCAACACAATAGTGAAACAAAACATTTATTACCAACACAATACTGAGACAAAACATTTATCACCGACACAATAGTGAGACAAAACATTTTTTAACAACACAATAGTGAGACAAAACATTTATCACCGACACAATATAGACAAAGGATTTATTACCAACACAATAGTGACACAAAACATTTATTACCAACACAATAGTGAGAAAAAACATTTACTCTCAACACAAAAGTGAGACAGTGTGGTGGACACGACAACAAAACATTTATTACCAACACAATAGTCAGAGAAAACATTTATTACCAACACAATAGTGACACAAAACATTTATTACCAACGCAAAAGCGACACAAAACATTTACTCTCAACACAAAAGTGAGACAGTGTGGTGGACACGACAACTAAACATTTATTACCAACACAATAGTCAGAGAGAACATTTATTACCAACACAATAGTGACACAAAACATTTATTACCGACACAATAGTGAGACAAAACATTTACTATCAACACAAAAGTGAGACAGTGTGGTGGACACGACAACAAAACATTTATTACCAACACAATAGTCAGAGAAAACATTTATTACCAACACAATAGTGAAAAAAACCATTTACTATCAACGTAATAGTGAGACAAAACAGTTATTACCAACACAATAGTGAGACAAAACATTTATTACCAACACAATAGTGAGACAAAACATTTATTACCAACACAATAGTGAGACAAAACATTTATTACCGACATAATAGTGAGACAAAACATTTATTAACAACACAATAGTGAGACAAAACATTTATTACCAACACAATAGTGACACAAAACCTTTTATTACCGACACAATAGTGAGAGACAACATTTATTACCAACACAATAGAGACAAAAGTTTTATTACCAACACAATAGTCAGACAAAACATTTATTACCAACACAATAGTGACAAAAAACATTTATTACCAACACAATAGTGAGACAAAACATTTATTACCAACACAATAGTGAGACAAAACATTTATTAGCAACACAATAGTGACACAAAACATTTATCACCGACACAATAGAGACAAAACATTTATTACCAACACAATAGTGACACAAAACATTTATTACCAACACAATAGTGACACAAAACATTTATTATCAACACAATAGTGACACAAAACATTTATTACCAAGACAATAGTGACACATAACATTTATTACCGACACAATAGTGAGACTAACATTTACTATCAACACAAAAGTGAGACAGTGTGGTGGACACGACAACAAAACATGTATTACCAACACAATAGTCAGAGAAAACATTTATTACCAACACAATAGTGAGACAAAACTTTTATTACCAACACAATAGTGAGACAAAACATTTATCACCGAAACAATAGAGACAAAGGATTTATTACCAACACAATAGTGACACAAAACATTTATTACCAACACAATAGTGAGAAAAAACATTTATTATCAACACAATAGTGACACAAAACATTTATTACCAAGACAATAGTGACACAAAACATTTATTACCGACACAATAGTGAGACCAACATTTACTATCAACACAAAAGTGAGACAGTGTGGTGGACACGACAACAAAACATTTATTACCAACACAATAGCCAGAGAAAACATTTATTACCAACACAATAGTGAGAACAAACATTTATTACCAACACAATAGTGAGACAAAACATTTATTACCACCACAATAGTGACAAAAAACCTTTTATTACCGACACAATAGTGAGAGACAACATTTATTACCAACACAATAGAGACAAAAGTTTTATTACCAACACAATAGTCAGACAAAACATTTATTACCAACACAATAGTAACAAAAAACATTTATTACCAACACAATAGTGAGACAAAACATTTATTACCAACACAATAGTGAGACAAAACATTTATTAGCAACACAATAGTGAGACAAAACATTTATCACCGACACAATAGAGACAAAACATTTATTACCAACACAATAGTGACACAAAACATTTATTACCAACACAATAGTGACACAAAACATTTATTATCAACACAATAGTGACACAAAACATTTATTACCAAGACAATAGTGACACAAAACATTTATTACCGACACAATAGTGAGACTAACATTTACTATCAACACAAAATTGAGACAGTGTGGTGGACACGACAACAAAACAGGTATTACCAACACAATAGTCAGAGAAAACATTTATTACCAACACAATAGTGAGAAAAAACATTTTACTATCAACACAATAGTGAGACAAAACATTTATTACCAACACAATAGTGACACAAAACATTTATTACCGACACAATAGTGAGACAAAACATTTACTATCAACACAAGTCAGAGAAAACATTTATTACCAACACAATAGTGAGAACAAACATTTACTATCAACGCAATAGTGAGACAAAACATTTATTACCAACACAATAGTGAGACAAAACTTTTATTACCAACACAATAGTGAGACAAAACATTTATCACCGACACAATAGAGACAAAGCATTTATTACCAACACAATAGTGACACAAAACATTTATTACCAACACAATAGTGACAAAAAACATTTATTCTCAACACAAAAGTGAGACAGTGTGGTGGACACGACAACAAAACATTTATTACCAACACAATAGTCAGAGAAAACATTTATTACCAACACAATAGTGAGAAAAAACATTTACTATCAACACAATAGTGAGACAAAACATTTATTACCAACACAATAGTGACACAAAACATTTATTACCGACACAATAGTGAGACAAAACATTTACTATCAAAACAAAAGTGAGACAGTGTGGTGGACACGACAACAAAACATTTATTACCAACACAATAGTCAGAGAAAACATTTATTACAAAAACAATAGTGAGACAGAACTTTTATTACCAACACAATAGTGAGAGACAACATTTATCACCGACACAATAGAGACAAAGCATTTATTACCAACACAATAGTGACACAAAACATTTATTACCAACACAATAGTGACAAAAAAAATTTATTCTCAACTCAAAAATGAGACAGTGTGGTGGACACGACAACAAAACATTTATTACCAACACAATAGTCAGAGAAAACATTTATTACCAACACAATAGTGAGAACAAACATTTACTATCAACGCAATAGTGAGACAAAACATTTATTATCAACACAATAGTGAGACAAAACATTTATTACCAACACAATAGTGAGACAAAACATTTATTACCAACACAATACTGAGACAAAACATTTATCACCGACACAATATAGACAAAGGATTTATTACCAACACAATAGTGACACAAAACATTTATTACCAACACAATAGTGAGAAAAAACATTTACTCTCAACACAAAAGTGAGACAGTGTGGTGGACACGACAACAAAACATTTATTACCAACACAGTAGTCAGAGAAAACATTTATTACCAACACAATAGTGACACAAAACATTTATTACCAACGCAAAAGCGACACAAAACATTTACTCTCAACACAAAAGTGAGACAGTGTGGTGGACACGACAACTAAACATTTATTACCAACACAATAGTCAGAGAGAACATTTATTACCAACACAATAGTGACACAAAACATTTATTACCGACACAATAGTGAGACAAAACATTTACTATCAACACAAAAGTGAGACAGTGTGGTGGACACGACAACAAAACATTTATTACCAACACAATAGTCAGAGAAAACATTTATTACCAACACAATAGTGAAAAAAACCATTTACTATCAACGTAATAGTGAGACAAAACAGTTATTACCAACACAATAGTGAGACAAAACATTTATTACCAACACAATAGTGAGACAAAACATTTATTACCAACACAATAGTGAGACAAAGCATTTATTACCGACACAATAGTGAGACAAAACATTTATTAACAACACAATAGTGAGACAAAACATTTATTACCAACACAATAGTGACACAAAACCTTTTATTACCGACACAATAGTGAGAGACAACATTTATTACCAACACAATAGAGACAAAAGTTTTATTACCAACACAATAGTCAGACAAAACATTTATTACCTACACAATAGTGACAAAAAACATTTATTACCAACACAATAGTGAGACAAAACATTTATTACCAACACAATAGTGAGACAAAACATTTATTAGCAACACAATAGTGACACAAAACATTTATCACCGACACAATAGAGACAAAACATTTATTACCAACACAATAGTGACACAAAACATTTATTACCAACACAATAGTGACACAAAACATTTATTATCAACACAATAGTGACACAAAACATTTATTACCAAGACAATAGTGACACATAACATTTATTACCGACACAATAGTGAGACTAACATTTACTATCAACACAAAAGTGAGACAGTGTGGTGGACACGACAACAAAACATGTATTACCAACACAATAGTCAGAGAAAACATTTATTACCAACACAATAGTGAGACAAAACTTTTATTACCAACACAATAGTGAGACAAAACATTTATCACCGAAACAATAGAGACAAAGGATTTATTACCAACACAATAGTGACACAAAACATTTATTACCAACACAATAGTGAGAAAAAACATTTATTATCAACACAATAGTGACACAAAACATTTATTACCAAGACAATAGTGACACAAAACATTTATTACCGACACAATAGTGAGACTAACATTTACTATCAACACAAAAGTGAGACAGTGTGGTGGACACGACAACAAAACATTTATTACCAACACAATAGCCAGAGAAAACATTTATTACCAACACAATAGTGAGAACAAACATTTATTACCAACACAATAGTGAGACAAAACATTTATTACCACTACAATAGTGACAAAAAACCTTTTATTACAAACACAATAGTGACACAAAACATTTATTACCAACACAATAGTGACACAAAACATTTATTACCAACACAATAGTGAGACAAAACATTTATTACTAACACAATAGTGACAAAAAACATTTATTACCAACACAATAGTGAGACAAAACATTTATTACCAACACAATAGTGAGACAAAACATTTATTAGCAACACAATAGTGACACAAAACATTTATCACCGACACAATAGAGACAAAACATTTATTACCAACACAATAGTGACACAAAACATTTATTACAAACACAATAGTGACACAAAACATTTATTACCAAGACAATAGTGACACAAAACATTTATTACCGACACAATAGTGAGACTAACATTTACTATCAACACAAAATTGAGACAGTATGGTGGACACGACAACAAAACATGTATTACCAACACAGTAGTCAGAAAAAACATTTATTACCAATACAATAGTGAGACAAAACATTTATTACCAACACAATAGTGACACAAAACATTTATTACAAACACAATAGTGACACAAAACATTTATTACCAACACAATAGTGACACAAAACATTTATTACCAACACAATAGTGAGACAAAACATTTATTACTAACACAATAGTGACAAAAAACATTTATTACCAACACAATAGTGAGACAAAACATTTATTACCAACACAATAGTGAGACAAAACATTTATTACTAACACAATAGTGACAAAAAACATTTATTACCAACACAATAGTGAGACAAAACATTTATTACCAACACAATAGTGAGACAAAACATTTATTAGCAACACAATAGTGACACAAAACATTTATCACCGACACAATAGAGACAAAACATTTATTACCAACACAATAGTGACACAAAACATTTATTACAAACACAATAGTGACACAAAACATTTATTACCAAGACAATAGTGACACAAAACATTTATTACCGACACAATAGTGAGACTAACATTTACTATCAACACAAAATTGAGACAGTATGGTGGACACGACAACAAAACATGTATTACCAACACAGTAGTCAGAAAAAACATTTATTACCAATACAATAGTGAGACAAAACATTTATTACCAACACAATAGTGACACAAAACATTTATTACAAACACAATAGTGAGACAAAACTTTTATTACCAACACAATAGTGAGACAAAACATTTATCACCGACACAATAGAGACAAAGCATTTATTACCAACACAATAGTGACACAAAACATTTATTACCAACACAATAGTGACAAAAAACATTTACTATCAACACAAAAGTGAGACAGTGTGGTGGACACGACAACAAAACATTTATTACCAACACAATAGCCAGAGAAAACATTTATTACCAACACAATAGTGACACAAAACATTTATTACCAACACATTAGTGACAAAAAACATTTATTCTCAACACAAAAGTGAGACAGTGTGGTGGACACGACAACAAAACATTTATTACCAACACAATAGTCAGAGAAAACATTTATTACCAACAC
This sequence comes from Lampris incognitus, assembly GCF_029633865.1. NCBI lineage: Eukaryota > Metazoa > Chordata > Actinopteri > Lampriformes > Lampridae > Lampris > Lampris incognitus. The sequence goes on along the minus strand of NC_079211.1, from coordinate 54,508,212 downwards.
AATAGTGAGAAAAAACATTTTACTATCAACACAATAGTGAGACAAAACATGTATTACCAACACAATAGTGAGACAAAACATTTATCACCGACACAATAGAGACAAAGCATTTATTACCAACACAATAGTGACACAAAACATTTATTACCAACACAATAGTGACAAAAAACATTTACTATCAACACAAAAGTGAGACAGTGTGGTGGACACGACAACAAAACATTTATTACCAACACAATAGCCAGAGAAAACATTTATTACCAACACAATAGTGAGAACAAACATTTATTACCAACACAATAGTGAGACAAAACATTTATTACCACCACAATAGTGACAAAAAACCTTTTATTACCGACACAATAGTGAGAGACAACATTTATTACCAACACAATAGAGACAAAAGTTTTATTACCAACACAATAGTCAGACAAAACATTTATTACCAACACAATAGTGACAAAAAACATTTATTACCAACACAATAGTGAGACAAAACATTTATTACCAACACAATAGTGAGACAAAACATTTATTAGCAACACAATAGTGACACAAAACATTTATCACCGACACAATAGAGACAAAACATTTATTACCAACACAATAGTGACAAAAAACATTTATTACCAACACAATAGTGACACAAAACATTTATTACCAACACAATAGTGACACAAAACATTTATTATCAACACAATAGTGACACAAAACATTTATTACCAAGACAATAGTGACACAAAACATTTATTACCGACACAATAGCGAGACTAACATTTACTATCAACACAAAATTGAGACAGTGTGGTGGACACGACAACAAAACATGTATTAGCAACACAATAGTCAGAAAAAACATTTATTACCAATACAATAGTGAGACAAAACATTTATTACCAACACAATAGTGACACAAAACATTTATTACAAACACAATAGTGACACAAAACATTTATTACCAACACAATAGTGACAAAAAACATTTATTACCAACACAATAGTGAGACAAAACATTTATTACTAACACAATTGTGACAAAAAACATTTATTACCAACACAATAGTGAGACAAAACATTTATTACCAACACAATAGTGAGACAAAACATTTATTACCAAAACAAAAGTGACACAGAACAGTCATCACCGACACAATAGAGACAAAACATTTATTACCAACACAATAGTGACACAAAACATTTATTACCAACACAATAGTGACAAAAAACATTTATTCTCAACACAAAAGTGAGACAGTGTGGTGGACACGACAACAAAACATTTATTACCAACACAATAGTCAGAGAAAACATTTATTACCAACACAATAGTGAGAAAAAACATTTTACTATCAACACAATAGTGAGACAAAACTTTTATTACCAACACAATAGTGACACAAAACATTTATTACCGACACAATAGTGAGACAAAACATTTACTATCAACACAAAAGTGAGACAGTATGGTGGACAAGACAACAAAACATTTATTACCAACACAATGGTCAGAGAAAACATTTATTACCAACACAATAGTGAGACAGAACTTTTATTACCAACACAATAGTGAGAGACAACATTTATCACCGACACAATAGAGACAAAGCATTTATTACCAACACAATAGTGACACAAAACATTTATTACCAACTCAATAGTGACAAAAAACATTTATTCTCAACACAAAAGTGAGACAGTGTGGTGGACACGACAACAAAACATTTATTACCAACACAATAGTCAGAGAAAACATTTATTACCAACACAATAGTGAGAAAAAACATTTTACTATCAACACAATAGTGAGACAAAACATTTATTACCAACATAATAGTGACACAAAACATTTATTACCGACACAATAGTGAGACAAAACATTTACTATCAACACAAAAGTGAGACAGTGTGGTGGACACGACAACAAAACATTTATTACCAACACAATAGTCAGAGAAAACATTTATTACCAACACAATAGTGAGACAAAACATTTATTACCACCACAATAGTGACAAAAAACCTTTTATTACCGACACAATAGTGAGAGACAACATTTATTACCAACACAATAGAGACAAAAGTTTTATTACCAACACAATAGTCAGACAAAACATTTATTACCAACACAATAGTGACAAAAAACATTTATTACCAACACAATAGTGAGACAAAACATTTATTACCAACACAATAGTGAGACAAAACATTTATTAGCAACACAATAGTGACACAAAACATTTATCACCGACACAATAGAGACAAAACATTTATTACCAACACAATAGTGACACAAAACATTTATTACCAACACAATAGTGACACAAAACATTTATTATCAACACAATAGTGACACAAAACATTTATTACCAAGACAATAGTGACACAAAACATTTATTACCGACACAATAGTGAGACTAACATTTACTATCAACACAAAATTGAGACAGTGTGGTGGACACGACAACAAAACATGTATTACCAACACAATAGTCAGAAAAAACATTTATTACCAATACAATAGTGAGACAAAACATTTATTACCAACACAATAGTGACACAAAACATTTATTACAAACACAATAGTGACACAAAACATTTATTACCAACACAATAGTGACACAAAACATTTATTACCAACACAATAGTGAGACAAAACATTTATTACTAACACAATAGTGACAAAAAACATTTATTACCAACACAATAGTGAGACAAAACATTTATTACCAACACAATAGTGAGACAAAACATTTATTACCAAAACAAAAGTGACACAGAACAGTTATCACCGACACAATAGAGACAAAACATTTATTACCAACACAATAGTGACACAAAACATTTATTACCAACACAATAGTGACAAAACATTTATTCTCAACACAAAAGTGAGACAGTGTGGTGGACACGACAACAAAACATTTATTACCAACACAATAGTCAGAGAAAACATTTATTACCAACACAATAGTGAGAAAAAACATTTTACTATCAACACAATAGTGAGACAAAACATTTATTACCAACACAATAGTGACACAAAACATTTATTACCGACACAATAGTGAGACAAAACATTTACTATCAAAACAAAAGTGAGACAGTGTGGTGGACACGACAACAAAACATTTATTACCAACACAATGGTCAGAGAAACCATTTATTACCAACACAATAGTGAGACAGAACTTTTATTACCAACACAATAGTGAGAGACAACATTTATCACCGACACAATAGAGACAAAGCATTTATTACCAACACAATAGTGACACAAAACATTTATTACCAACACAATAGTGACAAAAAACATTTATTCTCAACACAAAAGTGAGACAGTGTGGTGGACACGACAACAAAACATTTATTACCAACACAATAGTCAGAGAAAACATTTATTACCAACACAATAGTGAGAAAAAACATTTTACTATCAACACAATAGTGAGACAAAACATTTATTACCAACACAATAGTGACACAAAACATTTATTACCGACACAATAGTGAGACAAAACATTTACTATCAACACAAAAGTGAGACAGTGTGGTGGACACGACAACAAAACATTTATTACCAACACAATAGTCAGAGAAAACATTTATTACCAACACAATAGTGAGAACAAACATTTACTATCAACGCAATAGTGAGACAAAACATTTATTACCAACACAATAGTGAGACAAAACTTTTATTACCAACACAATAGTGAGACAAAACATTTATCACCGACACAATAGAGACAAAGCATTTATTACCAACACAATAGTGACACAAAACATTTATTACCAACACAATAGTGACAAAAAACATTTACTATCAACACAAAAGTGAGACAGTGTGGTGGACACGACAACAAAACATTTATTACCAACACAATAGCCAGAGAAAACATTTATTACCAACACAATAGTGAGAACAAACATTTACTATCAACGCAATAGTGAGACAAAACATTTATTTCCAACACAATAGTGAGACAAAACATTTATTACCAACACAATAGTGAGACAAAACATTTATTACCAACACAATAGTGAGACAAAACATTTATCACCGACACAATAGTGAGACAAAACATTTATAAACAACACAATAGTGAGACAAAACATTTATTACCAACACAATAGTGACACAAAACCTTTTATTACCGACACAATAGTGAGAGACAACATTTATTACCAACACAATAGAGACAAAACTTTTATTACCAACACAATAGTCAGACAAAACATTTATTACCAACACAATAGTGACACAAAACATTTATTACAAACACAATAGTGACACAAAACATTTATTACCAACACAATAGTGACACAAAACATTTATTACCAACACAATAGTGAGACAAAACATTTATTACTAACACAATAGTGACAAAAAACATTTATTACCAACACAATAGTGAGACAAAACATTTATTACCAACACAATAGTGAGACAAAACATTTATTACCAAAACAAAAGTGACACAGAACAGTTATCACCGACACAATAGAGACAAAACATTTATTACCAACACAATAGTGACACAAAACATTTATTACCAACACAATAGTGACAAAAAACATTTATTCTCAACACAAAAGTGAGACAGTGTGGTGGACACGACAACAAAACATTTATTACCAACACAATAGTCAGAGAAAACATTTATTACCAACACAATAGTGAGAAAAAACATTTTACTATCAACACAATAGTGAGACAAAACATTTATTACCAACACAATAGTGACACAAAACATTTATTACCGACACAATAGTGAGACAAAACATTTACTATCAACACAAAAGTGAGACAGTGTGGTGGACACGACAACAAAACATTTATTACCAACACAATAGTCAGAGAAAACATTTATTACCAACACAATAGTGAGAACAAACATTTACTATCAACGCAATAGTGAGACAAAACATTTATTACCAACACAATAGTGAGACAAAACTTTTATTACCAACACAATAGTGAGACAAAACATTTATCACCGACACAATAGAGACAAAGCATTTATTACCAACACAATAGTGACACAAAACATTTATTACCAACACAATAGTGACAAAAAACATTTATTCTCAACACAAAAGTGAGACAGTGTGGTGGACACGACAACAAAACATTTATTACCAACACAATAGTCAGAGAAAACATTTATTACCAACACAATAGTGAGAAAAAACATTTACTATCAACACAATAGTGAGACAAAACATTTATTACCAACACAATAGTGACACAAAACATTTATTACCGACACAATAGTGAGACAAAACATTTACTATCAACACAAAAGTGAGACAGTGTGGTGGACACGACAACAAAACATTTATTACCAACACAATAGTCAGAGAAAACATTTATTACAAAAACAATAGTGAGACAGAACTTTTATTACCAACACAATAGTGAGAGACAACATTTATCACCGACACAATAGAGACAAAGCATTTATTACCAACACAATAGTGACACAAAACATTTATTACCAACACAATAGTGACAAAAAACATTTATTCTCAACTCAAAAATGAGACAGTGTGGTGGACACGACAACAAAACATTTATTACCAACACAATAGTCAGAGAAAACATTTATTACCAACACAATAGTGAGAACAAACATTTACTATCAACGCAATAGTGAGACAAAACATTTATTATCAACACAATAGTGAGACAAAACATTTATTACCAACACAATAGTGAAACAAAACATTTATTACCAACACAATACTGAGACAAAACATTTATCACCGACACAATAGTGAGACAAAACATTTTTTAACAACACAATAGTGAGACAAAACATTTATCACCGACACAATATAGACAAAGGATTTATTACCAACACAATAGTGACACAAAACATTTATTACCAACACAATAGTGAGAAAAAACATTTACTCTCAACACAAAAGTGAGACAGTGTGGTGGACACGACAACAAAACATTTATTACCAACACAATAGTCAGAGAAAACATTTATTACCAACACAATAGTGACACAAAACATTTATTACCAACGCAAAAGCGACACAAAACATTTACTCTCAACACAAAAGTGAGACAGTGTGGTGGACACGACAACTAAACATTTATTACCAACACAATAGTCAGAGAGAACATTTATTACCAACACAATAGTGACACAAAACATTTATTACCGACACAATAGTGAGACAAAACATTTACTATCAACACAAAAGTGAGACAGTGTGGTGGACACGACAACAAAACATTTATTACCAACACAATAATCAGAGAAAACATTTATTACCAACACATTAGTGAAAAAAACCATTTACTATCAACGTAATAGTGAGACAAAACAGTTATTACCAACACAATAGTCAGAGAAAACATTTATTACAAAAACAATAGTGAGACAGAACTTTTATTACCAACACAATAGTGAGAGACAACATTTATCACCGACACAATAGAGACAAAGCATTTATTACCAACACAATAGTGACACAAAACATTTATTACCAACACAATAGTGACAAAAAACATTTATTCTCAACTCAAAAATGAGACAGTGTGGTGGACACGACAACAAAACATTTATTACCAACACAATAGTCAGAGAAAACATTTATTACCAACACAATAGTGAGAACAAACATTTACTATCAACGCAATAGTGAGACAAAACATTTATTATCAACACAATAGTGAGACAAAACATTTATTACCAACACAATAGTGAAACAAAACATTTATTACCAACACAATACTGAGACAAAACATTTATCACCGACACAATAGTGAGACAAAACATTTTTTAACAACACAATAGTGAGACAAAACATTTATCACCGACACAATATAGACAAAGGATTTATTACCAACACAATAGTGACACAAAACATTTATTACCAACACAATAGTGAGAAAAAACATTTACTCTCAACACAAAAGTGAGACAGTGTGGTGGACACGACAACAAAACATTTATTACCAACACAATAGTCAGAGAAAACATTTATTACCAACACAATAGTGACACAAAACATTTATTACCAACGCAAAAGCGACACAAAACATTTACTCTCAACACAAAAGTGAGACAGTGTGGTGGACACGACAACTAAACATTTATTACCAACACAATAGTCAGAGAGAACATTTATTACCAACACAATAGTGACACAAAACATTTATTACCGACACAATAGTGAGACAAAACATTTACTATCAACACAAAAGTGAGACAGTGTGGTGGACACGACAACAAAACATTTATTACCAACACAATAATCAGAGAAAACATTTATTACCAACACATTAGTGAAAAAAACCATTTACTATCAACGTAATAGTGAGACAAAACAGTTATTACCAACACAATAGTGAGACAAAACATTTATTACCAACACAATAGTGAGACAAAACATTTATTACCAACACAATAGTGAGACAAAACATTTATTACCGACATAATAGTGAGACAAAACATTTATTAACAACACAATAGTGAGACAAAACATTTATTACCAACACAATAGTGACACAAAACCTTTTATTACCGACACAATAGTGAGAGACAACATTTATTACCAACACAATAGAGACAAAAGTTTTATTACCAACACAATAGTCAGACAAAACATTTATTACCAACACAATAGTGACAAAAAACATTTATTACCAACACAATAGTGAGACAAAACATTTATTACCAACACAATAGTGAGACAAAACATTTATTAGCAACACAATAGTGACACAAAACATTTATCACCGACACAATAGAGACAAAACATTTATTACCAACACAATAGTGACACAAAACATTTATTACCAACACAATAGTGACACAAAACATTTATTATCAACACAATAGTGACACAAAACATTTATTACCAAGACAATAGTGACACATAACATTTATTACCGACACAATAGTGAGACTAACATTTACTATCAACACAAAAGTGAGACAGTGTGGTGGACACGACAACAAAACATGTATTACCAACACAATAGTCAGAGAAAACATTTATTACCAACACAATAGTGAGACAAAACTTTTATTACCAACACAATAGTGAGACAAAACATTTATCACCGAAACAATAGAGACAAAGGATTTATTACCAACACAATAGTGACACAAAACATTTATTACCAACACAATAGTGAGAAAAAACATTTATTATCAACACAATAGTGACACAAAACATTTATTACCAAGACAATAGTGACACAAAACATTTATTACCGACACAATAGTGAGACCAACATTTACTATCAACACAAAAGTGAGACAGTGTGGTGGACACGACAACAAAACATTTATTACCAACACAATAGCCAGAGAAAACATTTATTACCAACACAATAGTGAGAACAAACATTTATTACCAACACAATAGTGAGACAAAACATTTATTGCCACCACAATAGTGACAAAAAACCTTTTATTACCGACACAATAGTGAGAGACAACATTTATTACCAACACAATAGAGACAAAAGTTTTATTACCAACACAATAGTCAGACAAAACATTTATTACCAACACAATAGTAACAAAAAACATTTATTACCAACACAATAGTGAGACAAAACATTTATTACCAACACAATAGTGAGACAAAACATTTATTAGCAACACAATAGTGAGACAAAACATTTATCACCGACACAATAGAGACAAAACATTTATTACCAACACAATAGTGACACAAAACATTTATTACCAACACAATAGTGACACAAAACATTTATTATCAACACAATAGTGACACAAAACATTTATTACCAAGACAATAGTGACACAAAACATTTATTACCGACACAATAGTGAGACTAACATTTACTATCAACACAAAATTGAGACAGTGTGGTGGACACGACAACAAAACAGGTATTACCAACACAATAGTCAGAGAAAACATTTATTACCAACACAATAGTGAGAAAAAACATTTTACTATCAACACAATAGTGAGACAAAACATTTATTACCAACACAATAGTGACACAAAACATTTATTACCGACACAATAGTGAGACAAAACATTTACTATCAACACAAGTCAGAGAAAACATTTATTACCAACACAATAGTGAGAACAAACATTTACTATCAACGCAATAGTGAGACAAAACATTTATTACCAACACAATAGTGAGACAAAACTTTTATTACCAACACAATAGTGAGACAAAACATTTATCACCGACACAATAGAGACAAAGCATTTATTACCAACACAATAGTGACACAAAACATTTATTACCAACACAATAGTGACAAAAAACATTTATTCTCAACACAAAAGTGAGACAGTGTGGTGGACACGACAACAAAACATTTATTACCAACACAATAGTCAGAGAAAACATTTATTACCAACACAATAGTGAGAAAAAACATTTTACTATCAACACAATAGTGAGACAAAACATTTATTACCAACACAATAGTGACACAAAACATTTATTACCGACACAATAGTGAGACAAAACATTTACTATCAACACAAAAGTGAGACAGTGTGGTGGACACGACAACAAAACATTTATTACCAACACAATAGTCAGAGAAAACATTTATTACCAACACAATAGTGAGAACAAACATTTACTATCAACGCAATAGTGAGACAAAACATTTATTACCAACACAATAGTGAGACAAAACTTTTATTACCAACACAATAGTGAGACAAAACATTTATCACCGACACAATAGAGACAAAGCATTTATTACCAACACAATAGTGACACAAAACATTTATTACCAACACAATAGTGAGACAAAACATTTATTACTAACACAATAGTGACAAAAAACATTTATTACCAACACAATAGTGAGACAAAACATTTATTACCAACACAATAGTGAGACAAAACATTTATTACCAAAACAAAAGTGACACAGAACAGTTATCACCGACACAATAGAGACAAAACATTTATTACCAACACAATAGTGACACAAAACATTTATTACCAACACAATAGTGACAAAAAACATTTATTCTCAACACAAAAGTGAGACAGTGTGGTGGACACGACAACAAAACATTTATTACCAACACAATAGTCAGAGAAAACATTTATTACCAACACAATAGTGAGAAAAAACATTTTACTATCAACACAATAGTGAGACAAAACATTTATTACCAACACAATAGTGACACAAAACATTTATTACCGACACAATAGTGAGACAAAACATTTACTATCAACACAAAAGTGAGACAGTGTGGTGGACACGACAACAAAACATTTATTACCAACACAATGGTCAGAGAAAACATTTATTACCAACACAATAGTGAGACAGAACTTTTATTACCAACACAATAGTGAGAGACAACATTTATCACCGACACAATAGAGACAAAGCATTTATTACCAACACAATAGTGACACAAAACATTTATTACCAACACAATAGTGACAAAAAACATTTATTCTCAACACAAAAGTGAGACAGTGTGGTGGACACGACAACCAAACATTTATTACCAAGACAATAGTCAGAGAAAACATTTATTACCAACACAATAGTGAGAAAAAACATTTTACTATCAACACAATAGTGAGACAAAACATTTATTTCCAACACAATAGTGACACAAAACATTTATTACCGACACAATAGTGAGACAAAACATTTACTATCAACACAAAAGTGATACAGTGTGGTGGACACGACAACAAAACATTTATTACCAACACAATAGTCAGAGAAAACATTTATTACCAACACAATAGTGAGAACAAACATTTACTATCAACGCAATAGTGAGACAAAACATTTATTACCAACACAATAGTGAGACAAAACTTTTATTACCAACACAATAGTGAGACAAAACATTTATCACCGACACAATAGAGACAAAGCATTTATTACCAACACAATAGTGACACAAAACATTTATTACCAACACAATAGTGACAAAAAACATTTACTATCAACACAAAAGTGAGACAGTGTGGTGGACACGACAACAAAACATTTATTACCAACACAATAGCCAGAGAAAACATTTATTACCAACACAATAGTGAGAACAAACATTCATTACCAACACAATAGTGAGACAAAACATTTATTACCACCACAATAGTGACAAAAAACCTTTTATTACCGACACAATAGTGAGAGACAACATTTATTACCAACACAATAGAGACAAAAGTTTTATTACCAACACAATAGTCAGACAAAACATTTATTACCAACACAATAGTGACAAAAAACATTTATTACCAACACAATAGTGAGACAAAACATTTATTACCAACACAATAGTGAGACAAAACATTTATTAGCAACACAATAGTGACACAAAACATTTATCACCGACACAATAGAGACAAAACATTTATTACCAACACAATAGTGACACAAAACATTTATTACCAACACAATAGTGACACAAAACATTTATTATCAACACAATAGTGACACAAAACATTTATTACCAAGACAATAGTGACACAAAACATTTATTACCGACACAATAGTGAGACTAACATTTACTATCAACACAAAATTGAGACAGTGTGGTGGACACGACAACAAAACATGTATTAGCAACACAATAGTCAGAAAAAACATTTATTACCAATACAATAGTGAGACAAAACATTTATTACCAACACAATAGTGACACAAAACATTTATTACAAACACAATAGTGACACAAAACATTTATTACCAACACAATACTGACACAAAACATTTACTACCAACACAATAGTGAGACAAAACATTTATTACCAACACAATGGTCAGAGAAAACATTTATTACCAACACAATAGTGAGACAGAACTTTTATTACCAACACAATAGTGAGAGACAACATTTATCACCGACACAATAGAGACAAAGCATTTATTACCAACACAATAGTGACACAAAACATTTATTACCAACACAATAGTGACAAAAAACATTTATTCTCAACACAAAAGTGAGACAGTGTGGTGGACACGACAACAAAACATTTATTACCAACACAATAGTCAGAGAAAACATTTGTTACCAACACAATAGTGAGAAAAAACATTTTACTATCAACACAATAGTGAGACAAAACATTTATTACCAACACAATAGTGACACAAAACATTTATTACCGACACAATAGTGAGACAAAACATTTACTATCAACACAAAAGTGAGACAGTGTGGTGGACACGACAACAAAACATTTATTACCAACACAATAGTCAGAGAAAACATTTATTACCAACACAATAGTGAGAACAAACATTTACTATCAACGCAATAGTGAGACAAAATATTTATTACCAACACAATAGTGAGACAAAACATTTATCACCGACACAATAGAGACAAAGCATTTATTACCAACACAATAGTGACACAAAACATTTATTACCAACACAATAGTGACAAAAAACATTTACTATCAACACAAAAGTGAGACAGTGTGGTGGACACGACAACAAAACATTTATTACCAACACAATAAACAGAGAAAACATTTATTACCAACACAATAGTGAGAACAAACATTTATTACCAACACAATAGTGAGACAAAACATTTATTACCACCACAATAGTGACAAAAAACCTTTTATTACCGACACAATAGTGAGAGACAACATTTATTACCAACACAATAGAGACAAAAGTTTTATTACCAACACAATAGTCAGACAAAACATTTTTTACCAACACAATAGTGACAAAAAACATTTATTACCAACACAATAGTGAGACAAAACATTTATTACCAACACAATAGTGAGACAAAACATTTATTAGCAACACAATAGTGACACAAAACATTTATCACCGACACAATAGAGACAAAACATTTATTACCAACACAATAGTGACACAAAACATTTATTACCAACACAATAGTGACACAAAACATTTATTATCAACACAATAGTGACACAAAACATTTATTACCAAGACAATAGTGACACAAAACATTTATTACCGACACAATAGTGAGACTAACATTTACTATCAACACAAAATTGAGACAGTGTGGTGGACACGACAACAAAACATGTATTACCAACACAATAGTCAGAAAAAACATTTATTACCAATACAATAGTGAGACAAAACATTTATTACCAACACAATAGTGACACAAAACATTTATTACAAACACAATAGTGACACAAAACATTTATTACCAACACAATAGTGACACAAAACATTTACTACCAACACAATAGTGAGACAAAACATTTATTACCAACACAATGGTCAGAGAAAACATTTATTACCAACACAATAGTGAGACAGAACTTTTATTACCAACACAATAGTGAGAGACAACATTTATCACCGACACAATAGAGACAAAGCATTTATTACCAACACAATAGTGACACAAAACATTTATTACCAACACAATAGTGACAAAAAACATTTATTCTCAACACAAAAGTGAGACAGTGTGGTGGACACGACAACAAAACATTTATTACCAACACAATAGTCAGAGAAAACATTTGTTACCAACACAATAGTGAGAAAAAACATTTTACTATCAACACAATAGTGAGACAAAACATTTATTACCAACACAATAGTGACACAAAACATTTATTACCGACACAATAGTGAGACAAAACATTTACTATCAACACAAAAGTGAGACAGTGTGGTGGACACGACAACAAAACATTTATTACCAACACAATAGTCAGAGAAAACATTTATTACCAACACAATAGTGACACAAAACATTTATTACCAACACAATAGTGACACAAAACATTTATTATCAACACAATAGTGACACAAAACATTTATTACCAAGACAATAGTGACACAAAACATTTATTACCGACACAATAGTGAGACTAACATTTACTATCAACACAAAATTGAGACAGTGTGGTGGACACGACAACAAAACATGTATTACCAACACAATAGTCAGAAAAAACATTTATTACCAATACAATAGTGAGACAAAACATTTATTACCAACACAATAGTGACACAAAACATTTATTACAAACACAATAGTGACACAAAACATTTATTACCAACACAATAGTGACACAAAACATTTACTACCAACACAATAGTGAGACAAAACATTTATTACCAACACAATGGTCAGAGAAAACATTTATTACCAACACAATAGTGAGACAGAACTTTTATTACCAACACAATAGTGAGAGACAACATTTATCACCGACACAATAGAGACAAAGCATTTATTACCAACACAATAGTGACACAAAACATTTATTACCAACACAATAGTGACAAAAAACATTTATTCTCAACACAAAAGTGAGACAGTGTGGTGGACACGACAACAAAACATTTATTACCAACACAATAGTCAGAGAAAACATTTGTTACCAACACAATAGTGAGAAAAAACATTTTACTATCAACACAATAGTGAGACAAAACATTTATTACCAACACAATAGTGACACAAAACATTTATTACCGACACAATAGTGAGACAAAACATTTACTATCAACACAAAAGTGAGACAGTGTGGTGGACACGACAACAAAACATTTATTACCAACACAATAGCCAGAGAAAACATTTATTACCAACACAATAGTGAGACAGAACTTTTATTACCAACACAATAGTGAGAGACAACATTTATCACCGACACAATAGAGACAAAGCATTTATTACCAACACAATAGTGACACAAAACATTTATTACCAACACAATAGTGACAAAAAACATTTATTCTCAACACAAAAGTGAGACAGTGTGGTGGACACGACAACAAAACATTTATTACCAACACAATAGTCAGAGAAAACATTTGTTACCAACACAATAGTGAGAAAAAACATTTTACTATCAACACAATAGTGAGACAAAACATTTATTACCAACACAATAGTGACACAAAACATTTATTACCGACACAATAGTGAGACAAAACATTTACTATCAACACAAAAGTGAGACAGTGTGGTGGACACGACAACAAAACATTTATTACCAACACAATAGTCAGAGAAAACATTTATTACCAACACAATAGTGACACAAAACATTTATTACCAACACAATAGTGACACAAAACATTTATTATCAACACAATAGTGACACAAAACATTTATTACCAAGACAATAGTGACACAAAACATTTATTACCGACACAATAGTGAGACTAACATTTACTATCAACACAAAATTGAGACAGTGTGGTGGACACGACAACAAAACATGTATTACCAACACAATAGTCAGAAAAAACATTTATTACCAATACAATAGTGAGACAAAACATTTATTACCAACACAATAGTGACACAAAACATTTATTACAAACACAATAGTGACACAAAACATTTATTACCAACACAATAGTGACACAAAACATTTACTACCAACACAATAGTGAGACAAAACATTTATTACCAACACAATGGTCAGAGAAAACATTTATTACCAACACAATAGTGAGACAGAACTTTTATTACCAACACAATAGTGAGAGACAACATTTATCACCGACACAATAGAGACAAAGCATTTATTACCAACACAATAGTGACACAAAACATTTATTACCAACACAATAGTGACAAAAAACATTTATTCTCAACACAAAAGTGAGACAGTGTGGTGGACACGACAACAAAACATTTATTACCAACACAATAGTCAGAGAAAACATTTGTTACCAACACAATAGTGAGAAAAAACATTTTACTATCAACACAATAGTGAGACAAAACATTTATTACCAACACAATAGTGACACAAAACATTTATTACCGACACAATAGTGAGACAAAACATTTACTATCAACACAAAAGTGAGACAGTGTGGTGGACACGACAACAAAACATTTATTACCAACACAATAGCCAGAGAAAACATTTATTACCAACACAATAGTGAGAACAAACATTTATTACCAACACAATAGTGAGACAAAACATTTATTACCACCACAATAGTGACAAAAAACCTTTTATTACCGACACAATAGTGAGAGACAACATTTATTACCAACACAATAGAGACAAAAGTTTTATTACCAACACAATAGTCAGACAAAACATTTATTACCAACACAATAGTGACAAAAAACATTTATTACCAACACAATAGTGAGACAAAACATTTATTACCAACACAATAGTGAGACAAAACATTTATTAGCAACACAATAGTGACACAAAACATTTATCACCGACACAATAGAGACAAAACATTTATTACCAACACAATAGTGACACAAAACATTTATTACCAACACAATAGTGACACAAAACATTTATTATCAACACAATAGTGACACAAAACATTTATTACCAAGACAATAGTGACACAAAACATTTATTACCGACACAATAGTGAGACTAACATTTACTATCAACACAAAATTGAGACAGTGTGGTGGACACGACAACAAAACATGTATTACCAACACAATAGTCAGAAAAAACATTTATTACCAATACAATAGTGAGACAAAACATTTATTACCAACACAATAGTGACACAAAACATTTATTACAAACACAATAGTGACACAAAACATTTATTACCAACACAATAGTGAGACAAAACATTTATTACCAACACAATAGTGAGAACAAACATTTATTACCAACACAATAGTGAGACAAAACATTTATTACCACCACAATAGTGACAAAAAACCTTTTATTACCGACACAATAGTGAGAGACAACATTTATTACCAACACAATAGAGACAAAAGTTTTATTACCAACACAATAGTCAGACAAAACATTTATTACCAACACAATAGTGACAAAAAACATTTATTACCAACACAATAGTGAGACAAAACATTTATTACCAACACAATAGTGAGACAAAACATTTATTAGCAACACAATAGTGACAAAAAACATTTATCACCGACACAATAGAGACAAAACATTTATTACCAACACAATAGTGACACAAAACATTTATTACCAACACAATAGTGACACAAAACATTTATTATCAACACAATAGTGACACAAAACATTTATTACCAAGACAATAGTGACACAAAACATTTATTACCGACACAATAGTGAGACTAACATTTACTATCAACACAAAATTGAGACATTGTGGTGGACACGACAACAAAACATTTATTACCAACACAATAGTGAGACAAAACTTTTATTACCAACACAATAGTGAGACAAAACATTTATCACCGACACAATAGAGACAAAGCATTTATTACCAACACAATAGTGACACAAAACATTTATTACCAACACAATAGTGAGACAAAAAACATTTACTATCAACACAAAAGTGAGACAGTGTGGTGGACACGACAACAAAACATTTATTACCAACACAATAGCCAGAGAAAACATTTATTACCAACACAATAGTGAGAACAAACATTCATTACCAACACAATAGTGAGACAAAACATTTATTACCACCACAATAGTGACAAAAAACCTTTTATTACCGACACAATAGTGAGAGACAACATTTATTACCAACACAATAGAGACAAAAGTTTTATTACCAACACAATAGTCAGACAAAACATTTATTACCAACACAATAGTGACAAAAAACATTTATTACCAACACAATAGTGAGACAAAACATTTATTACCAACACAATAGTGAGACAAAACATTTATTAGCAACACAATAGTGACACAAAACATTTATCACCGACACAATAGAGACAAAACATTTATTACCAACACAATAGTGACACAAAACATTTATTACCAACACAATAGTGACACAAAACATTTATTATCAACACAATAGTGACACAAAACATTTATTACCAAGACAATAGTGACACAAAACATTTATTACCGACACAATAGTGAGACTAACATTTACTATCAACACAAAATTGAGACAGTGTGGTGGACACGACAACAAAACATGTATTAGCAACACAATAGTCAGAAAAAACATTTATTACCAATACAATAGTGAGACAAAACATTTATTACCAACACAATAGTGACACAAAACATTTATTACAAACACAATAGTGACACAAAACATTTATTACCAACACAATACTGACACAAAACATTTACTACCAACACAATAGTGAGACAAAACATTTATTACCAACACAATGGTCAGAGAAAACATTTATTACCAACACAATAGTGAGACAGAACTTTTATTACCAACACAATAGTGAGAGACAACATTTATCACCGACACAATAGAGACAAAGCATTTATTACCAACACAATAGTGACACAAAACATTTATTACCAACACAATAGTGACAAAAAACATTTATTCTCAACACAAAAGTGAGACAGTGTGGTGGACACGACAACAAAACATTTATTACCAACACAATAGTCAGAGAAAACATTTGTTACCAACACAATAGTGAGAAAAAACATTTTACTATCAACACAATAGTGAGACAAAACATTTATTACCAACACAATAGTGACACAAAACATTTATTACCGACACAATAGTGAGACAAAACATTTACTATCAACACAAAAGTGAGACAGTGTGGTGGACACGACAACAAAACATTTATTACCAACACAATAGTCAGAGAAAACATTTATTACCAACACAATAGTGAGAACAAACATTTACTATCAACGCAATAGTGAGACAAAATATTTATTACCAACACAATAGTGAGACAAAACATTTATCACCGACACAATAGAGACAAAGCATTTATTACCAACACAATAGAGACACAAAACATTTATTACCAACACAATAGTGACAAAAAACATTTACTATCAACACAAAAGTGAGACAGTGTGGTGGACACGACAACAAAACATTTATTACCAACACAATAAACAGAGAAAACATTTATTACCAACACAATAGTGAGAACAAACATTTATTACCAACACAATAGTGAGACAAAACATTTATTACCACCACAATAGTGACAAAAAACCTTTTATTACCGACACAATAGTGAGAGACAACATTTATTACCAACACAATAGAGACAAAAGTTTTATTACCAACACAATAGTCAGACAAAACATTTTTTACCAACACAATAGTGACAAAAAACATTTATTACCAACACAATAGTGAGACAAAACATTTATTACCAACACAATAGTGAGACAAAACATTTATTAGCAACACAATAGTGACACAAAACATTTATCACCGACACAATAGAGACAAAACATTTATTACCAACACAATAGTGACACAAAACATTTATTACCAACACAATAGTGACACAAAACATTTATTATCAACACAATAGTGACACAAAACATTTATTACCAAGACAATAGTGACACAAAACATTTATTACCGACACAATAGTGAGACTAACATTTACTATCAACACAAAATTGAGACAGTGTGGTGGACACGACAACAAAACATGTATTACCAACACAATAGTCAGAAAAAACATTTATTACCAATACAATAGTGAGACAAAACATTTATTACCAACACAATAGTGACACAAAACATTTATTACAAACACAATAGTGACACAAAACATTTATTACCAACACAATAGTGAGACAAAACATTTATTACCAACACAATGGTCAGAGAAAACATTTATTACCAACACAATAGTGAGACAGAACTTTTATTACCAACACAATAGTGAGAGACAACATTTATCACCGACACAATAGAGACAAAGCATTTATTACCAACACAATAGTGACACAAAACATTTATTACCAACACAATAGTGACAAAAAACATTTATTCTCAACACAAAAGTGAGACAGTGTGGTGGACACGACAACAAAACATTTATTACCAACACAATAGTCAGAGAAAACATTTGTTACCAACACAATAGTGAGAAAAAACATTTTACTATCAACACAATAGTGAGACAAAACATTTATTACCAACACAATAGTGACACAAAACATTTATTACCGACACAATAGTGAGACAAAACATTTACTATCAACACAAAAGTGAGACAGTGTGGTGGACACGACAACAAAACATTTATTACCAACACAATAGTCAGAGAAAACATTTATTACCAACACAATAGTGACACAAAACATTTATTACCAACACAATAGTGACACAAAACATTTATTATCAACACAATAGTGACACAAAACATTTATTACCAAGACAATAGTGACACAAAACATTTATTACCGACACAATAGTGAGACTAACATTTACTATCAACACAAAATTGAGACAGTGTGGTGGACACGACAACAAAACATGTATTACCAACACAATAGTCAGAAAAAACATTTATTACCAATACAATAGTGAGACAAAACATTTATTACCAACACAATAGTGACACAAAACATTTATTACAAACACAATAGTGACACAAAACATTTATTACCAACACAATAGTGACACAAAACATTTACTACCAACACAATAGTGAGACAAAACATTTATTACCAACACAATGGTCAGAGAAAACATTTATTACCAACACAATAGTGAGACAGAACTTTTATTACCAACACAATAGTGAGAGACAACATTTATCACCGACACAATAGAGACAAAGCATTTATTACCAACACAATAGTGACACAAAACATTTATTACCAACACAATAGTGACAAAAAACATTTATTCTCAACACAAAAGTGAGACAGTGTGGTGGACACGACAACAAAACATTTATTACCAACACAATAGTCAGAGAAAACATTTGTTACCAACACAATAGTGAGAAAAAACATTTTACTATCAACACAATAGTGAGACAAAACATTTATTACCAACACAATAGTGACACAAAACATTTATTACCGACACAATAGTGAGACAAAACATTTACTATCAACACAAAAGTGAGACAGTGTGGTGGACACGACAACAAAACATTTATTACCAACACAATAGTCAGAGAAAACATTTATTACCAACACAATAGTGAGAACAAACATTTACTATCAACGCAATAGTGAGACAAAATATTTATTACCAACACAATAGTGAGATAAAACATTTATCACCGACACAATAGAGACAAAGCATTTATTACCAACACGATAGTGACACAAAACATTTATTACCAACACAATAGTGACAAAAAACATTTACTATCAACACAAAAGTGAGACAGTGTGGTGGACACGACAACAAAACATTTATTACCAACACAATAGCCAGAGAAAACATTTATTACCAACACAATAGTGAGAACAAACATTTATTACCAACACAATAGTGAGACAAAACATTTATTACCACCACAATAGTGACAAAAAACCTTTTATTACCGACACAATAGTGAGAGACAACATTTATTACCAACACAATAGAGACAAAAGTTTTATTACCAACACAATAGTCAGACAAAACATTTATTACCAACACAATAGTGACAAAAAACATTTATTACCAACACAATAGTGAGACAAAACATTTATTACCAACACAATAGTGAGACAAAACATTTATTAGCAACACAATAGTGACACAAAACATTTATCACCGACACAATAGAGACAAAACATTTATTACCAACACAATAGTGACACAAAACATTTATTACCAACACAATAGTGACACAAAACATTTATTATCAACACAATAGTGACACAAAACATTTATTACCAAGACAATAGTGACACAAAACATTTATTACCGACACAATAGTGAGACTAACATTTACTATCAACACAAAATTGAGACAGTGTGGTGGACACGACAACAAAACATGTATTACCAACACAATAGTCAGAAAAAACATTTATTACCAATACAATAGTGAGACAAAACATTTATTACCAACACAATAGTGACACAAAACATTTATTACAAACACAATAGTGACACAAAACATTTATTACCAACACAATAGTGAGACAAAACATTTATTACCAACACAATAGTGAGAACAAACATTTATTACCAACACAATAGTGAGACAAAACATTTATTACCACCACAATAGTGACAAAAAACCTTTTATTACCGACACAATAGTGAGAGACAACATTTATTACCAACACAATAGAGACAAAAGTTTTATTACCAACACAATAGTCAGACAAAACATTTATTACCAACACAATAGTGACAAAAAACATTTATTACCAACACAATAGTGAGACAAAACATTTATTACCAACACAATAGTGAGACAAAACATTTATTAGCAACACAATAGTGACAAAAAACATTTATCACCGACACAATAGAGACAAAACATTTATTACCAACACAATAGTGACACAAAACATTTATTACCAACACAATAGTGACACAAAACATTTATTATCAACACAATAGTGACACAAAACATTTATTACCAAGACAATAGTGACACAAAACATTTATTACCGACACAATAGTGAGACTAACATTTACTATCAACACAAAATTGAGACATTGTGGTGGACACGACAACAAAACATGTATTACCAACACAGTAGTCAGAAAAAACATTTATTACCAATACAATAGTGAGACAAAACATTTATTACCAACACAATAGTGACACAAAACATTTATTACAAACACAATAGTGACACAAAACATTTATTACCAACACAATAGTGACACAAAACATTTATTACCAACACAATAGTGAGACAAAACATTTATTACTAACACAATAGTGACAAAAAACATTTATTACCAACACAATAGTGAGACAAAACATTTATTACCAACACAATAGTGAGACAAAACATTTATTACCAAAACAAAAGTGACACAGAACAGTTATCACCGACACAATAGAGACAAAACATTTATTACCAACACAATAGTGACACAAAACATTTATTACCAACACAATAGTGACAAAAAACATTTATTCTCAACACAAAAGTGAGACAGTGTGGTGGACACGACAACAAAACATTTATTACCAACACAATAGTCAGAGAAAACATTTATTACCAACACAATAGTGAGAAAAAACATTTTACTATCAACACAATAGTGAGACAAAACATTTATTACCAACACAATAGTGACACAAAACATTTATTACCAACACAATAGTGAGACAAAACATTTACTATCAACACAAAAGTGAGACAGTGTGGTGGACACGACAACAAAACATTTATTACCAACACAATGGTCAGAGAAAACATTTATTACCAACACAATAGTGAGACAGAACTTTTATTACCAACACAATAGTGAGAGACAACATTTATCACCGACACAATAGAGACAAAGCATTTATTACCAACACAATAGTGACACAAAACATTTATTACCAACACAATAGTGACAAAAAACATTTATTCTCAACACAAAAGTGAGACAGTGTGGTGGACACGACAACAAAACATTTATTACCAACACAATAGTCAGAGAAAACATTTATTACCAACACAATAGTGAGAAAAAACATTTTACTATCAACACAATAGTGAGACAAAACATTTATTACCAACACAATAGTGACACAAAACATTTATTACCGACACAATAGTGAGACAAAACATTTACTATCAACACAAAAGTGATACAGTGTGGTGGACACGACAACAAAACATTTATTACCAACACAATAGTCAGAGAAAACATTTATTACCAACACAATAGTGAGAACAAACATTTACTATCAACGCAATAGTGAGACAAAACATTTATTACCAACACAATAGTGAGACAAAACTTTTATTACCAACACAATAGTGAGACAAAACATTTATCACCGACACAATAGAGACAAAGCATTTATTACCAACACAATAGTGACACAAAACATTTATTACCAACACAATAGTGACAAAAAACATTTACTATCAACACAAAAGTGAGACAGTGTGGTGGACACGACAACAAAACATTTATTACCAACACAATAGCCAGAGAAAACATTTATTACCAACACAATAGTGAGAACAAACATTTATTACCAACACAATAGTGAGACAAAACATTTATTACCACCACAATAGTGACAAAAAACCTTTTATTACCGACACAATAGTGAGAGACAACATTTATTACCAACACAATAGAGACAAAAGTTTTATTACCAACACAATAGTCAGACAAAACATTTATTACCAACACAATAGTGACACAAAACATTTATTACAAACACAATAGTGACACAAAACATTTATTACCAAGACAATAGTGACACAAAACATTTATTACCGACACAATAGTGAGACTAACATTTACTATCAACACAAAATTCAGACAGTGTGGTGGACACGACAACAAAACATGTATTACCAACACAGTAGTCAGAAAAAACATTTATTACCAATACAATAGTGAGACAAAACATTTATTACCAACACAATAGTGACACAAAACATTTATTACAAACACAATAGTGACACAAAACATTTATTACCAACACAATAGTGACACAAAACATTTATTACCAACACAATAGTGAGACAAAACATTTATTACTAACACAATAGTGACAAAAAACATTTATTACCAACACAATAGTGAGACAAAACATTTATTACCAACACAATAGTGAGACAAAACATTTATTAGCAACACAATAGTGACACAAAACATTTATCACCGACACAATAGAGACAAAACATTTATTACCAACACAATAGTGACACAAAACATTTATTACAAACACAATAGTGACACAAAACATTTATTACCAAGACAATAGTGACACAAAACATTTATTACCGACACAATAGTGAGACTAACATTTACTATCAACACAAAATTGAGACAGTGTGGTGGACACGACAACAAAACATGTATTACCAACACAATAGTCAGAAAAAACATTTATTACCAATACAATAGTGAGACAAAACATTTATTACCAACACAATAGTGACACAAAACATTTATTACAAACACAATAGTGACACAAAACATTTATTACCAACACAATAGTGACACAAAACATTTACTACCAACACAATAGTGAAACAAAACATTTATTACTAACACAATAGTGACAAAAAACATTTATTACCAACACAATAGTGAGACAAAACATTTATTACCAACACAATAGTGAGACAAAACATTTATTACCAACACAATAGTCAGAGAAAACATTTATTACCAACACAATAGTGAGAAAAAACATTTTACTATCAACACAATAGTGAGACAAAACATTTATTACCAACACAATAGTGACACAAAACATTTATTACCGACACAATAGTGAGACAAAACATTTACTATCAACACAAAAGTGAGACAGTGTGGTGGACACGACAACAAAACATTTATTACCAACACAATGGTCAGAGAAAACATTTATTACCAACACAATAGTGAGACAGAACTTTTATTACCAACACAATAGTGAGAGACAACATTTATCACTGACACAATAGAGACAAAGCATTTATTACCAACACAATAGTGACACAAAACATTTATCACCGACACAATAGAGACAAAGCATTTATTACCAACACAATAGTGACACAAAACATTTATTACCAACACAATAGTGACAAAAAACATTTATTCTCAACACAAAAGTGAGACAGTGTGATGGACACGACAACAAAACATTTTTTACCAACACAATAGTCAGAGAAAACATTTATTACCAACACAATAGTGAGAAAAAACATTTTACTATCAACACAATAGTGAGACAAAACATTTATTACCAACACAATAGTGACACAAAACATTTATTACCGACACAATAGTGAGACAAAACATTTACTATCAACACAAAAGTGATACAGTGTGGTGGACACGACAACAAAACATTTATTACCAACACAATAGTCAGAGAAAATATTTATTACCAACACAATAGTGAGAACAAACATTTACTATCAACGCAATAGTGAGACAAAACATTTATTACCAACACAATAGTGAGACAAAACTTTTATTACCAACACAATAGTGAGACAAAACATTTATCACCGACACAATAGAGACAAAGCATTTATTACCAACACAATAGTGACACAAAACATTTATTACCAACACAATAGTGACAAAAAACATTTACTATCAACACAAAAGTGAGACAGTGTGGTGGACACGACAACAAAATATTTATTACCAACACAATAGCCAGAGAAAACATTTATTACCAACACAATAGTGAGAACAAACATTTATTACCAACACAATAGTGAGACAAAACATTTATTACCACCACAATAGTGACAAAAAACCTTTTATTACCGACACAATAGTGAGAGACAACATTTATTACCAACACAATAGAGACAAAAGTTTTATTACCAACACAATAGTCAGACAAAACATTTATTACCAACACAATAGTGACAAAAAACATTTATTACCAACACAATAGTGAGACAAAACATTTATTACCAACACAATAGTGAGACAAAACATATATTAGCAACACAATAGTGACACAAAACATTTATCACCGACACAATAGAGACAAAACATTTATTACCAACACAATAGTGACACAAAACATTTATTACCAACACAATAGTGACACAAAACATTTATTATCAACACAATAGTGACACAAAACATTTATTACCAAGACAATAGTGACACAAAACATTTATTACCGACACAATAGTGAGACTAACATTTACTATCAACACAAAATTGAGACAGTGTGGTGGACACGACAACAAAACATGTATTACCAACACAATAGTCAGAAAAAACATTTATTACCAACACAATAGTGAGACAAAACATTTATTACCAACACAATAGTGACACAAAACATTTATTACAAACACAATAGTGACACAAAACATTTATTACCAACACAATAGTGACACAAAACATTTATTACCAACACAATAGTGAGAACAAACATTTATTACCAACACAATAGTGAGACAAAACATTTATTACCACCACAATAGTGACAAAAAACCTTTTATTACCGACACAATAGTGAGAGACAACATTTATTACCAACACAATAGAGACAAAAGTTTTATTACCAACACAATAGTCAGACAAAACATTTATTACCAACACAATAGTGACAAAAAACATTTATTACCAACACAATAGTGAGACAAAACATTTATTACCAACACAATAGTGAGACAAAACATTTATTAGCAACACAATAGTGACACAAAACATTTATCACCGACACAATAGAGACAAAACATTTATTACCAACACAATAGTGACACAAAACATTTATTACCAACACAATAGTGACACAAAACATTTATTATCAACACAATAGTGACACAAAACATTTATTACCAAGACAATAGTGACACAAAACATTTATTACCGACACAATAGTGAGACTAACATTTACTATCAACACAAAATTGAGACAGTGTGGTGGACACGACAACAAAACATGTATTACCAACACAATAGTCAGAAAAAACATTTATTACCAATACAATAGTGAGACAAAACATTTATTACCAACACAATAGTGACACATAACATTTATTACAAACACAATAGTGACACAAAACATTTATTACCAACACAATAGTGACACAAAACATTTACTACCAACACAATAGTGAGACAAAACATTTATTACTAACACAATAGTGACAAAAAACATGTATTACCAACACAATAGTGAGACAAAACATTTATTACCAACACAATAGTGAGACAAAACATTTATTACCAAAACAAAAGTGACACAGAACAGTTATCACCGACACAATAGAGACAAAACATTTATTACCAACACAATAGTGACACAAAACATTTATTACCAACACAATAGTGACAAAAAACATTTATTCTCAACACAAAAGTGAGACAGTGTGGTGGACACGGCAACAAAACATTTATTACCAACACAATAGTCAGAGAAAACATTTATTACCAACACAATAGTGAGAAAAAACATTTTACTATCAACACAATAGTGAGACAAAACATTTATTACCAACACAATAGTGACACAAAACATTTATTACCGACACAATAGTGAGACAAAACATTTACTATCAACACAAAAGTGAGACAGTGTGGTGGACACGACAACAAAACATTTATTACCAACACAATGGTCAGAGAAAACATTTATTACCAACACAATAGTGAGACAGAACTTTTATTACCAACACAATAGTGAGAGACAACATTTATCACCGACAGAATAGAGACAAAGCATTTATTACCAACACAATAGTGACACAAAACATTTATTACCAACACAATAGTGACAAAAAACATTTATTCTCAACACAAAATTGAGACAGTGTGGTGGACACGACAACAAAACATTTATTACCAACACAATAGTCAGAGAAAACATTTATTACCAACACAATAGTGAGAAAAAACATTTTACTATCAACACAATAGTGAGACAAAACATTTATTACCAACACAATAGTGACACAAAACATTTATTACCGACACAATAGTGAGACAAAACATTTACTATCAACACAAAAGTGAGACAGTGTGGTGGACACGACAACAAAACATTTATTACCAACACAATAGTCAGAGAAAACATTTATTACCAACACAATAGTGAGAACAAACATTTACTATCAACGCAATAGTGAGACAAAACATTTATTACCAACACAATAGTGAGACAAAACTTTTATTACCAACACAATAGTGAGACAAAACATTTATCACCTACACAATAGAGACAAAGCATTTATTACCAACACAATAGTGACACAAAACATTTATTACCAACACAATAGTGACAAAAAACATTTACTATCAACACAAAAGTGAGACAGTGTGGTGGACACGACAACAAAACATTTATTACCAACACAATAGCCAGAGAAAACATTTATTACCAACACAATATTTAGAACAAACATTTACTATCAACGCAGAAGTGAGACAAAACATTTATTTCCAACACAATAGTGAGACAAAACATTTATTACCAACACAATAGTGAGACAAAACATTTATTACCAACACAATAGTGAGACAAAACATTTATCACCGACACAATAGTGAGACAAAACATTTATAAACAACACAATAGTGACAAAAAACATTTATTACCAACACAATAGTGACACAAAACCTTTTATTACCGACACAATAGTGAGAGACAACATTTATTACCAACACAATAGAGACAAAACTTTTATTACCAACACAATAGTCAGACAAAACATTTATTACCAACACAATAGTGACACAAAACATTTATTACAAACACAATAGTGACACAAAACATTTATTACCAACACAATAGTGACACAAAACATTTATTACCAACACAATAGTGAGACAAAACATTTATTACTAACACAATAGTGACAAAAAACATTTATTACCAACACAATAGTGAGACAAAACATTTATTACCAACACAATAGTGAGACAAAACATTTATTACCAAAACAAAAGTGACACAGAACAGTTATCACTGACACAATAGAGACAAAACATTTATTACCAACACAATAGTGACACAAAACATTTATTACCAACACAATAGTGACAAAAAACATTTATTCTCAACACAAAAGTGAGACAGTGTGATGGACACGACAACAAAACATTTATTACCAACACAATAGTCAGAGAAAACATTTATTACCAACACAATAGTGAGAAAAAACATTTTACTATCAACACAATAGTGAGACAAAACATTTATTACCAACACAATAGTGACACAAAACATTTATTACCGACACAATAGTGAGACAAAACATTTACTATCAACACAAAAGTGAGACAGTGTGGTGGACACGACAACAAAACATTTATTACCAACACAATAGTCAGAGAAAACATTTATTACCAACACAATAGTGAGAACAAACATTTACTATCAACGCAATAGTGAGACAAAACATTTATTACCAACACAATAGTGAGACAAAACTTTTATTACCAACACAATAGTGAGACAAAACATTTATCACCGACACAATAGAGACAAAGCATTTATTACCAACACAATAGTGACACAAAACATTTATTACCAACACAATAGTGACAAAAAACATTTATTCTCAACACAAAAGTGAGACAGTGTGGTGGACACGACAACAAAACATTTATTACCAACACAATAGTCAGAGAAAACATTTATTACCAACACAATAGCGAGAAAAAACATTTACTATCAACACAATAGTGAGACAAAACATTTATTACCAACACAATAGTGACACAAAACATTTATTACCGACACAATAGTGAGACAAAACATTTACTATCAACACAAAAGTGAGACAGTGTGGTGGACACGACAACAAAACATTTATTACCAATACAATAGTCAGAGAAAACATTTATTACAAAAACAATAGTGAGACAGAACTTTTATTACCAACACAATAGTGAGAGACAACATTTATCACCGACACAATAGAGACAAAGCATTTATTACCAACACAATAGTGACACAAAACATTTATTACCAACACAATAGTGACAAAAAACATTTATTCTCAACACAAAAATGAGACAGTGTGGTGGACACGACAACAAAACATTTATTACCAACACAATAGTCAGAGAAAACATTTATTACCAACACAATAGTGAGAACAAACATTTACTATCAACGCAATAGTGAGACAAAACATTTATTATCAACACAATAGTGAGACAAAACATTTAATACCAACACAATAGTGAGACAAAACATTTATTACCAACACAATACTGAGACAAAACATTTATCACCGACACAATAGTGAGACAAAACATTTATTAACAACACAATAGTGAGACAAAACATTAATCACCGACACAACATAGACAAAGGATTTATTACCAACAAAATAGTGACACAAAACATTTATTACCAACACAATAGTGAGAAAAAACATTTACTCTCAACACAAAAGTGAGACAGTGTGGTGGACACGACAACTAAACATTTATTACCAACACAATAGTCAGAGAGAACATTTATTACCAACACAATAGTGACACAAAACATTTATTACCGACACAATAGTGAGACAAAACATTTACTATCAACACAAAAGTGAGACAGTGTGGTGGACACGACAACAAAACATTTATTACCAACACAATAGTCAGAGAAAACATTTATTACCAACACAATAGTGAAAAAAACCATTTACTATCAACGTAATAGTGAGACAAAACATTTATTACCAACACAATAGTGAGACAAAACATTTATTACCAACACAATAGTGAGACAAAACATTTATTACTAACACAATAGTGAGACAAAACATTTATTACCGACACAATAGTGAGACAAAACATTTATTAACAACACAATAGTGAGACAAAACATTTATTACCACCACAATAGTGACAAAAAACCTTTTATTACCGACACAATAGTGAGAGACAACATTTATTACCAACACAATAGAGACAAAAGTTTTATTACCAACACAATAGTCAGACAAAACATTTATTACCAACACAATAGTGACAAAAAACATTTATTACTAACACAATAGTGAGACAAAACATTTATTACCAACACAATAGTGAGACAAAACATTTATTAGCAACACAATAGTGACACAAAACATTTATCACCGACACAATAGAGACAAAACATTTATTACCAACACAATAGTGACACAAAACATTTATTACCAACACAATAATGACACAAAACATTTATTATCAACACAATAGTGACACAAAACATTTATTACCAAGACAATAGTGACACAAAACATTTATTACCGACACAATAGTGAGACTAACATTTACTATCAACACAAAATTGAGACAGTGTGGTGGACACGACAACAAAACATGTATTACCAACACAATAGTCAGAAAAAACATTTATTACCAATACAATAGTGAGACAAAACATTTATTACCAACACAATAGTGACACAAAACATTTATCACCGAAACAATAGAGACAAAGGATTTATTACAACACAATAGTGACACAAAACATTTATTACCAACACAATAGTGAGAAAAAACATTTACTCTCAACACAAAAGTGAGACAGTGTGGTGGACACGACAACAAAACATTTATTACCAACACAATAGTGAGAGAAAACATTTATTACCAACACAATAGTGAGACAAAACATTTATTACCAACACAATAGTGAGACAAAACATTTATTAGCAACACAATAGTGACACAAAACATTTATCACCGACACAATAGAGACAAAACATTTATTACCAACACAATAGTGACACAAAACATTTATTACAAACACAATAGTGACACAAAACATTTATTACCAAGACAATAGTGACACAAAACATTTATTACCGACACAATAGTGAGACTAACATTTACTATCAACACAAAATTGAGACAGTATGGTGGACACGACAACAAAACATGTATTACCAACACAGTAGTCAGAAAAAACATTTATTACCAATACAATAGTGAGACAAAACATTTATTACCAACACAATAGTGACACAAAACATTTATTACAAACACAATAGTGACACAAAACATTTATTACCAACACAATAGTGACACAAAACATTTATTACCAACACAATAGTGAGACAAAACATTTATTACTAACACAATAGTGACAAAAAACATTTATTACCAACACAATAGTGAGACAAAACATTTATTACCAACACAATAGTGAGACAAAACATTTATTACCAACACAATAGTCAGAGAAAACATTTATTACCAACACAATAGTGAGAAAAAACATTTTACTATCAACACAATAGTGAGACAAAACATTTATTACCAACACAATAGTGACACAAAACATTTATTACCGACACAATAGTGAGACAAAACATTTACTATCAACACAAAAGTGAGACAGTGTGGTGGACACGACAACAAAACATTTATTACCAACACAATGGTCAGAGAAAACATTTATTACCAACACAATAGTGAGACAGAACTTTTATTACCAACACAATAGTGAGAGACAACATTTATCACTGACACAATAGAGACAAAGCATTTATTACCAACACAATAGTGACACAAAACATTTATCACCGACACAATAGAGACAAAGCATTTATTACCAACACAATAGTGACACAAAACATTTATTACCAACACAATAGTGACAAAAAACATTTATTCTCAACACAAAAGTGAGACAGTGTGGTGGACACGACAACAAAACATTTTTTACCAACACAATAGTCAGAGAAAACATTTATTACCAACACAATAGTGAGAAAAAACATTTTACTATCAACACAATAGTGAGACAAAACATTTATTACCAACACAATAGTGACACAAAACATTTATTACCGACACAATAGTGAGACAAAACATTTACTATCAACACAAAAGTGATACAGTGTGGTGGACACGACAACAAAACATTTATTACCAACACAATAGTCAGAGAAAACATTTATTACCAACACAATAGTGAGAACAAACATTTACTATCAACGCAATAGTGAGACAAAACATTTATTACCAACACAATAGTGAGACAAAACTTTTATTACCAACACAATAGTGAGACAAAACATTTATCACCGACACAATAGAGACAAAGCATTTATTACCAACACAATAGTGACACAAAACATTTATTACCAACACAATAGTGACAAAAAACATTTACTATCAACACAAAAGTGAGACAGTGTGGTGGACACGACAACAAAATATTTATTACCAACACAATAGCCAGAGAAAACATTTATTACCAACACAATAGTGAGAACAAACATTTATTACCAACACAATAGTGAGACAAAACATTTATTACCACCACAATAGTGACAAAAAACCTTTTATTACCGACACAATAGTGAGAGACAACATTTATTACCAACACAATAGAGACAAAAGTTTTATTACCAACACAATAGTCAGACAAAACATTT
Source organism: Lampris incognitus (assembly GCF_029633865.1). Classification (NCBI taxonomy): domain Eukaryota; kingdom Metazoa; phylum Chordata; class Actinopteri; order Lampriformes; family Lampridae; genus Lampris; species Lampris incognitus. Next base: position 54,474,560 of record NC_079211.1, on the reverse strand, counting down.
ATTACCAACACAATAGTGACAAAAAACATTTATTACCAACACAATAGTGAGACAAAACATTTATTACCAACACAATAGTGAGACAAAACATATATTAGCAACACAATAGTGACACAAAACATTTATCACCGACACAATAGAGACAAAACATTTATTACCAACACAATAGTGACACAAAACATTTATTACCAACACAATAGTGACACAAAACATTTATTATCAACACAATAGTGACACAAAACATTTATTACCAAGACAATAGTGACACAAAACATTTATTACCGACACAATAGTGAGACTAACATTTACTATCAACACAAAATTGAGACAGTGTGGTGGACACGACAACAAAACATGTATTACCAACACAATAGTCAGAAAAAACATTTATTACCAATACAATAGTGAGACAAAACATTTATTACCAACACAATAGTGACACAAAACATTTATTACAAACACAATAGTGACACAAAACATTTATTACCAACACAATAGTGACACAAAACATTTATTACCAACACAATAGTGAGAACAAACATTTATTACCAACACAATAGTGAGACAAAACATTTATTACCACCACAATAGTGACAAAAAACCTTTTATTACCGACACAATAGTGAGAGACAACATTTATTACCAACACAATAGAGACAAAAGTTTTATTACCAACACAATAGTCAGACAAAACATTTATTACCAACACAATAGTGACAAAAAACATTTATTACCAACACAATAGTGAGACAAAACATTTATTACCAACACAATAGTGAGACAAAACATTTATTAGCAACACAATAGTGACACAAAACATTTATCACCGACACAATAGAGACAAAACATTTATTACCAACACAATAGTGACACAAAACATTTATTACCAACACAATAGTGACACAAAACATTTATTATCAACACAATAGTGACACAAAACATTTATTACCAAGACAATAGTGACACAAAACATTTATTACCGACACAATAGTGAGACTAACATTTACTATCAACACAAAATTGAGACAGTGTGGTGGACACGACAACAAAACATGTATTACCAACACAATAGTCAGAAAAAACATTTATTACCAATACAATAGTGAGACAAAACATTTATTACCAACACAATAGTGACACATAACATTTATTACAAACACAATAGTGACACAAAACATTTATTACCAACACAATAGTGACACAAAACATTTACTACCAACACAATAGTGAGACAAAACATTTATTACTAACACAATAGTGACAAAAAACATGTATTACCAACACAATAGTGAGACAAAACATTTATTACCAACACAATAGTGAGACAAAACATTTATTACCAAAACAAAAGTGACACAGAACAGTTATCACCGACACAATAGAGACAAAACATTTATTACCAACACAATAGTGACACAAAACATTTATTACCAACACAATAGTGACAAAAAACATTTATTCTCAACACAAAAGTGAGACAGTGTGGTGGACACGGCAACAAAACATTTATTACCAACACAATAGTCAGAGAAAACATTTATTACCAACACAATAGTGAGAAAAAACATTTTACTATCAACACAATAGTGAGACAAAACATTTATTACCAACACAATAGTGACACAAAACATTTATTACCGACACAATAGTGAGACAAAACATTTACTATCAACACAAAAGTGAGACAGTGTGGTGGACACGACAACAAAACATTTATTACCAACACAATGGTCAGAGAAAACATTTATTACCAACACAATAGTGAGACAGAACTTTTATTACCAACACAATAGTGAGAGACAACATTTATCACCGACAGAATAGAGACAAAGCATTTATTACCAACACAATAGTGACACAAAACATTTATTACCAACACAATAGTGACAAAAAACATTTATTCTCAACACAAAATTGAGACAGTGTGGTGGACACGACAACAAAACATTTATTACCAACACAATAGTCAGAGAAAACATTTATTACCAACACAATAGTGAGAAAAAACATTTTACTATCAACACAATAGTGAGACAAAACATTTATTACCAACACAATAGTGACACAAAACATTTATTACCGACACAATAGTGAGACAAAACATTTACTATCAACACAAAAGTGAGACAGTGTGGTGGACACGACAACAAAACATTTATTACCAACACAATAGTCAGAGAAAACATTTATTACCAACACAATAGTGAGAACAAACATTTACTATCAACGCAATAGTGAGACAAAACATTTATTACCAACACAATAGTGAGACAAAACTTTTATTACCAACACAATAGTGAGACAAAACATTTATCACCTACACAATAGAGACAAAGCATTTATTACCAACACAATAGTGACACAAAACATTTATTACCAACACAATAGTGACAAAAAACATTTACTATCAACACAAAAGTGAGACAGTGTGGTGGACACGACAACAAAACATTTATTACCAACACAATAGCCAGAGAAAACATTTATTACCAACACAATATTTAGAACAAACATTTACTATCAACGCAGAAGTGAGACAAAACATTTATTTCCAACACAATAGTGAGACAAAACATTTATTACCAACACAATAGTGAGACAAAACATTTATTACCAACACAATAGTGAGACAAAACATTTATCACCGACACAATAGTGAGACAAAACATTTATAAACAACACAATAGTGACAAAAAACATTTATTACCAACACAATAGTGACACAAAACCTTTTATTACCGACACAATAGTGAGAGACAACATTTATTACCAACACAATAGAGACAAAACTTTTATTACCAACACAATAGTCAGACAAAACATTTATTACCAACACAATAGTGACACAAAACATTTATTACAAACACAATAGTGACACAAAACATTTATTACCAACACAATAGTGACACAAAACATTTATTTCCAACACAATAGTGAGACAAAACATTTATTACTAACACAATAGTGACAAAAAACATTTATTACCAACACAATAGTGAGACAAAACATTTATTACCAACACAATAGTGAGACAAAACATTTATTACCAAAACAAAAGTGACACAGAACAGTTATCACTGACACAATAGAGACAAAACATTTATTACCAACACAATAGTGACACAAAACATTTATTACCAACACAATAGTGACAAAAAACATTTATTCTCAACACAAAAGTGAGACAGTGTGATGGACACGACAACAAAACATTTATTACCAACACAATAGTCAGAGAAAACATTTATTACCAACACAATAGTGAGAAAAAACATTTTACTATCAACACAATAGTGAGACAAAACATTTATTACCAACACAATAGTGACACAAAACATTTATTACCGACACAATAGTGAGACAAAACATTTACTATCAACACAAAAGTGAGACAGTGTGGTGGACACGACAACAAAACATTTATTACCAACACAATAGTCAGAGAAAACATTTATTACCAACACAATAGTGAGAACAAACATTTACTATCAACGCAATAGTGAGACAAAACATTTATTACCAACACAATAGTGAGACAAAACTTTTATTACCAACACAATAGTGAGACAAAACATTTATCACCGACACAATAGAGACAAAGCATTTATTACCAACACAATAGTGACACAAAACATTTATTACCAACACAATAGTGACAAAAAACATTTATTCTCAACACAAAAGTGAGACAGTGTGGTGGACACGACAACAAAACATTTATTACCAACACAATAGTCAGAGAAAACATTTATTACCAACACAATAGCGAGAAAAAACATTTACTATCAACACAATAGTGAGACAAAACATTTATTACCAACACAATAGTGACACAAAACATTTATTACCGACACAATAGTGAGACAAAACATTTACTATCAACACAAAAGTGAGACAGTGTGGTGGACACGACAACAAAACATTTATTACCAATACAATAGTCAGAGAAAACATTTATTACAAAAACAATAGTGAGACAGAACTTTTATTACCAACACAATAGTGAGAGACAACATTTATCACCGACACAATAGAGACAAAGCATTTATTACCAACACAATAGTGACACAAAACATTTATTACCAACACAATAGTGACAAAAAACATTTATTCTCAACACAAAAATGAGACAGTGTGGTGGACACGACAACAAAACATTTATTACCAACACAATAGTCAGAGAAAACATTTATTACCAACACAATAGTGAGAACAAACATTTACTATCAACGCAATAGTGAGACAAAACATTTATTATCAACACAATAGTGAGACAAAACATTTAATACCAACACAATAGTGAGACAAAACATTTATTACCAACACAATACTGAGACAAAACATTTATCACCGACACAATAGTGAGACAAAACATTTATTAACAACACAATAGTGAGACAAAACATTAATCACCGACACAACATAGACAAAGGATTTATTACCAACACAATAGTGACACAAAACATTTATTACCAACACAATAGTGAGAAAAAACATTTACTCTCAACACAAAAGTGAGACAGTGTGGTGGACACGACAACTAAACATTTATTACCAACACAATAGTCAGAGAGAACATTTATTACCAACACAATAGTGACACAAAACATTTATTACCGACACAATAGTGAGACAAAACATTTACTATCAACACAAAAGTGAGACAGTGTGGTGGACACGACAACAAAACATTTATTACCAACACAATAGTCAGAGAAAACATTTATTACCAACACAATAGTGAAAAAAACCATTTACTATCAACGTAATAGTGAGACAAAACATTTATTACCAACACAATAGTGAGACAAAACATTTATTACCAACACAATAGTGAGACAAAACATTTATTACTAACACAATAGTGAGACAAAACATTTATTACCGACACAATAGTGAGACAAAACATTTATTAACAACACAATAGTGAGACAAAACATTTATTACCACCACAATAGTGACAAAAAACCTTTTATTACCGACACAATAGTGAGAGACAACATTTATTACCAACACAATAGAGACAAAAGTTTTATTACCAACACAATAGTCAGACAAAACATTTATTACCAACACAATAGTGACAAAAAACATTTATTACCAACACAATAGTGAGACAAAACATTTATTACCAACACAATAGTGAGACAAAACATTTATTAGCAACACAATAGTGACACAAAACATTTATCACCGACACAATAGAGACAAAACATTTATTACCAACACAATAGTGACACAAAACATTTATTACCAACACAATAATGACACAAAACATTTATTATCAACACAATAGTGACACAAAACATTTATTACCAAGACAATAGTGACACAAAACATTTATTACCGACACAATAGTGAGACTAACATTTACTATCAACACAAAATTGAGACAGTGTGGTGGACACGACAACAAAACATGTATTACCAACACAATAGTCAGAAAAAACATTTATTACCAATACAATAGTGAGACAAAACTTTTATTACCAACACAATAGTGAGACAAAACATTTATCACCGAAACAATAGAGACAAAGGATTTATTACAACACAATAGTGACACAAAACATTTATTACCAACACAATAGTGAGAAAAAACATTTACTCTCAACACAAAAGTGAGACAGTGTGGTGGACACGACAACAAAACATTTATTACCAACACAATAGTGAGAGAAAACATTTATTACCAACACAATAGTGACACAAAACATTTATTACCGACACAATAGTGAGACAAAACATTTACTATCAACACAAAAGTCAGACAGTGTGGTGGACACGACAACAAAACATTTATTACCAACACAATGGTCAGAGAAAACATTTATTACCAACACAATAGTGAGACAGAACTTTTATTACCAACACAATAGTGAGAGACAACATTTATCACCGACACAATAGAGACAAAGCATTTATTACCAACACAATAGTGACACAAAACATTTATTACCAACACAATAGTGACAAAAAACATTTATTCTCAACACAATAGTGAGACAAAACATTTATTACCAACACAATAGTGACACAAAACATTTATTACCGACACAATAGTGAGACAAAACATTTACTATCAACACAAAAGTGAGACAGTGTGGTGTACACGACAACAAAACATCTATTACCAACACAATAGTCAGAGAAAACATTTATTACCAACACAATAGTGACAAAAAACATTTATTACCAACACAATAGTGAGACAAAACATTTATTACCAACACAATAGTGAGACAAAACATTTATTACCAAAACAAAAATGACACAGAACAGTTATCACCGACACAATAGAGACAAAACATTTATTACCAACACAATAGTGACACAAAACATTTATTACCAACACAATAGTGACAAAAAACATTTATTCTCAACACAAAAGTGAGACAGTGTGGTGGACACGACAACAAAACATTTATTACCAACACAATAGTCAGAGAAAACATTTATTACCAACACAATAGTGAGAAAAAACATTTTACTATCAACACAATAGTGAGACAAAACATTTATTACCAACACAATAGTGACACAAAACATTTATTAACGACACAATAGTGAGACAAAACATTTACTATCAACACAAAAGTGAGACAGTGTGGTGGACACGACAACAAAACATTTATTACCAACACAATGGTCAGAGAAAACATTTATTACCAACACAATAGTGAGACAGAGCTTTTATTACCAACACAATAGTGAGAGACAACATTTATCACCGACACAATAGAGACAAAGCATTTATTACCAACACAATAGTGACACAAAACATTTATTACCAACACAATAGTGACAAAAAACATTTATTCTCAACACAAAAGTGAGACAGTGTGGTGGACACGACAACAAAACATTTATTACCAACACAATAGTCAGAGAAAACATTTATTACCAACACAATAGTGAGAAAAAACATTTTACTATCAACACAATAGTGAGACAAAACATTTATTACCAACACAATAGTGACACAAAACATTTATTACCGACACAATAGTGAGACAAAACATTTACTATCAACACAAAAGTGAGACAGTGTGGTGGACACGACAACAAAACATTTATTACCAACACAATAGTCAGAGAAAACATTTATTACCAACACAATAGTGAGAACAAACATTTACTATCAACGCAATAGTGAGACAAAACATTTATTACCAACACAATAGTGAGACAAAACTTTTATTACCAACACAATAGTGAGACAAAACATTTATCACCGACACAATAGAGACAAAGCATTTATTACCAACACAATAGTGACACAAAACATTTATTACCAACACAATAGTGACAAAAAACATTTACTATCAACACAAAAGTGAGACAGTGTGGTGGACACGACAACAAAACATTTATTACCAACACAATAGCCAGAGAAAACATTTATTACCAACACAATAGTGAGAACAAACATTTATTACCAACACAATAGTGAGAACAAACATTTACTATCAACGCAATAGTGAGACAAAACATTTATTATCAACACAATAGTGAGACAAAACATTTATTACCAACACAATAGTGAGACAAAACATGTATTACCAACACAATAGTGAGACAAAACATTTATCACCGACACAATAGTGACACAAAACATTTATTACCAACACAATAATGACACAAAACATTTATTATCAACACAATAGTGACACAAAACATTTATTACCAAGACAATAGTGACACAAAACATTTATTACCGACACAATAGTGAGACTAACATTTACTATCAACACAAAATTGAGACAGTGTGGTGGACACGACAACAAAACATGTATTACCAACACAATAGTCAGAAAAAACATTTATTACCAATACAATAGTGAGACAAAACTTTTATTACCAACACAATAGTGAGACAAAACATTTATCACCGAAACAATAGAGACAAAGGATTTATTACAACACAATAGTGACACAAAACATTTATTACCAACACAATAGTGAGAAAAAACATTTACTCTCAACACAAAAGTGAGACAGTGTGGTGGACACGACAACAAAACATTTATTACCAACACAATAGTGAGAGAAAACATTTATTACCAACACAATAGTGACACAAAACATTTATTACCGACACAATAGTGAGACAAAACATTTACTATCAACACAAAAGTCAGACAGTGTGGTGGACACGACAACAAAACATTTATTACCAACACAATGGTCAGAGAAAACATTTATTACCAACACAATAGTGAGACAGAACTTTTATTACCAACACAATAGTGAGAGACAACATTTATCACCGACACAATAGAGACAAAGCATTTATTACCAACACAATAGTGACACAAAACATTTATTACCAACACAATAGTGACAAAAAACATTTATTCTCAACACAATAGTGAGACAAAACATTTATTACCAACACAATAGTGACACAAAACATTTATTACCGACACAATAGTGAGACAAAACATTTACTATCAACACAAAAGTGAGACAGTGTGGTGTACACGACAACAAAACATCTATTACCAACACAATAGTCAGAGAAAACATTTATTACCAACACAATAGTGACAAAAAACATTTATTACCAACACAATAGTGAGACAAAACATTTATTACCAACACAATAGTGAGACAAAACATTTATTACCAAAACAAAAATGACACAGAACAGTTATCACCGACACAATAGAGACAAAACATTTATTACCAACACAATAGTGACACAAAACATTTATTACCAACACAATAGTGACAAAAAACATTTATTCTCAACACAAAAGTGAGACAGTGTGGTGGACACGACAACAAAACATTTATTACCAACACAATAGTCAGAGAAAACATTTATTACCAACACAATAGTGAGAAAAAACATTTTACTATCAACACAATAGTGAGACAAAACATTTATTACCAACACAATAGTGACACAAAACATTTATTACCGACACAATAGTGAGACAAAACATTTACTATCAACACAAAAGTGAGACAGTGTGGTGGACACGACAACAAAACATTTATTACCAACACAATGGTCAGAGAAAACATTTATTACCAACACAATAGTGAGACAGAGCTTTTATTACCAACACAATAGTGAGAGACAACATTTATCACCGACACAATAGAGACAAAGCATTTATTACCAACACAATAGTGACACAAAACATTTATTACCAACACAATAGTGACAAAAAACATTTATTCTCAACACAAAAGTGAGACAGTGTGGTGGACACGACAACAAAACATTTATTACCAACACAATAGTCAGAGAAAACATTTATTACCAACACAATAGTGAGAAAAAACATTTTACTATCAACACAATAGTGAGACAAAACATTTATTACCAACACAATAGTGACACAAAACATTTATTACCGACACAATAGTGAGACAAAACATTTACTATCAACACAAAAGTGAGACAGTGTGGTGGACACGACAACAAAACATTTATTACCAACACAATAGTCAGAGAAAACATTTATTACCAACACAATAGTGAGAACAAACATTTACTATCAACGCAATAGTGAGACAAAACATTTATTACCAACACAATAGTGAGACAAAACTTTTATTACCAACACAATAGTGAGACAAAACATTTATCACCGACACAATAGAGACAAAGCATTTATTACCAACACAATAGTGACACAAAACATTTATTACCAACACAATAGTGACAAAAAACATTTACTATCAACACAAAAGTGAGACAGTGTGGTGGACACGACAACAAAACATTTATTACCAACACAATAGCCAGAGAAAACATTTATTACCAACACAATAGTGAGAACAAACATTTATTACCAACACAATAGTGAGAACAAACATTTACTATCAACGCAATAGTGAGACAAAACATTTATTATCAACACAATAGTGAGACAAAACATTTATTACCAACACAATAGTGAGACAAAACATGTATTACCAACACAATAGTGAGACAAAACATTTATCACCGACACAATAGTGAGACAAAACATTTATTAACAACACAATAGTGAGACAAAACATTTATCACCGACACAATATAGACAAAGGATTTATTACCAACACAATAGTGACACAAAACATTTATTACCGACACAATAGTGAGACAAAACATTTACTATCAACACAAAAGTGAGACAGTGTGGTGGACACGTAAACAAAACATTTATTACCAACACAATAGTCAGAGAAAACATTTATTACCAACACAATAGTGAGAACAAACATTTACTATCAACGCAATAGTGAGACAAAACATTTATTACCAACACAATAGTGAGACAAAACTTTTATTACCAACACAATAGTGAGACAAAACATTTATCACCGACACAATAGAGACAAAGCATTTATTACCAACACAATAGTGACACAAAACATTTATTACCAACACAATAGTGACAAAAAACATTTACTATCAACACAAAAGTGAGACAGTGTGGTGGACACGACAACAAAACATTTATTACCAACACAATAGCCAGAGAAAACATTTATTACCAACACAATAGTGAGAACAAACATTTATTACCAACACAATAGTGAGACAAAACATTTATTACCACCACAATAGTGACAAAAAACCTTTTATTACCGACACAATAGTGAGAGACAACATTTATTACCAACACAATAGAGACAAAAGTTTTATTACCAACACAATAGTCAGACAAAACATTTATTACCAACACAATAGTGACAAAAAACATTTATTACCAACACAATAGTGAGACAAAACATTTATTACCAACACAATAGTGAGACAAAACATTTATTAGAAACACAATAGTGACACAAAACATTTATCACCGACACAATAGAGACAAAACATTTATTACCAACACAATAGTGACACAAAACATTTATTACCAACACAATAGTGACACAAAACATTTATTACCAACACAATAGTCAGAGAAAATATGTATTACCAACACAATAGTGAGAACAAACATTTACTATCAACGCAATAGTGAGACAAAACATTTATTACCAACACAATAGTGAGACAAAACTTTTATTACCAACACAATAGTGAGACAAAACATTTATTCTCAACACAAAAGTGAGACAGTGTGGTGGACACGACAACAAAACATTTATTACCAACACAATAGTCAGAGAAAACATTTATTACCAACACAATAGTGAGAAAAAACATTTTACTATCAACACAATAGTGAGACAAAACATTTATTACCAACACAATAGTGACACAAAACATTTATTACCGACACAATAGTGAGACAAAACATTTACTATCAACACAAAAGTGAGACAGTGTGGTGGACACGACAACAAAACATTTATTACCAACACAATGGTCAGAGAAAACATTTATTACCAACACAATAGTGAGACAGAGCTTTTATTACCAACACAATAGTGAGAGACAACATTTATCACCGACACAATAGAGACAAAGCATTTATTACCAACACAATAGTGACACAAAACATTTATTACCAACACAATAGTGACAAAAAACATTTATTCTCAACACAAAAGTGAGACAGTGTGGTGGACACGACAACAAAACATTTATTACCAACACAATAGTCAGAGAAAACATTTATTACCAACACAATAGTGAGAAAAAACATTTTACTATCAACACAATAGTGAGACAAAACATTTATTACCAACACAATAGTGACACAAAACATTTATTACCGACACAATAGTGAGACAAAACATTTACTATCAACACAAAAGTGAGACAGTGTGGTGGACACGACAACAAAACATTTATTACCAACACAATAGTCAGAGAAAACATTTATTACCAACACAATAGTGAGAACAAACATTTACTATCAACGCAATAGTGAGACAAAACATTTATTACCAACACAATAGTGAGACAAAACTTTTATTACCAACACAATAGTGAGACAAAACATTTATTCTCAACACAAAAGTGAGACAGTGTGGTGGACACGACAACAAAACATTTATTACCAACACAATAGTCAGAGAAAACATTTATTACCAACACAATAGTGAGAAAAAACATTTTACTATCAACACAATAGTGAGACAAAACATTTATTACCAACACAATAGTGACACAAAACATTTATTACCGACACAATAGTGAGACAAAACATTTACTATCAACACAAAAGTGAGACAGTGTGGTGGACACGACAACAAAACATTTATTACCAACACAATGGTCAGAGAAAACATTTATTACCAACACAATAGTGAGACAGAGCTTTTATTACCAACACAATAGTGAGAGACAACATTTATCACCGACACAATAGAGACAAAGCATTTATTACCAACACAATAGTGACACAAAACATTTATTACCAACACAATAGTGACAAAAAACATTTATTCTCAACACAAAAGTGAGACAGTGTGGTGGACACGACAACAAAACATTTATTACCAACACAATAGTCAGAGAAAACATTTATTACCAACACAATAGTGAGAAAAAACATTTTACTATCAACACAATAGTGAGACAAAACATTTATTACCAACACAATAGTGACACAAAACATTTATTACCGACACAATAGTGAGACAAAACATTTACTATCAACACAAAAGTGAGACAGTGTGGTGGACACGACAACAAAACATTTATTACCAACACAATAGTCAGAGAAAACATTTATTACCAACACAATAGTGAGAACAAACATTTACTATCAACGCAATAGTGAGACAAAACATTTATTACCAACACAATAGTGAGACAAAACTTTTATTACCAACACAATAGTGAGACAAAACATTTATTCTCAACACAAAAGTGAGACAGTGTGGTGGACACGACAACAAAACATTTATTACCAACACAATAGTCAGAGATAACATTTATTATCAACACAATAGTGAGAAAAAACATTTTACTATCAACACAATAGTGAGACAAAACATTTATTACCAACACAATAGTGACACAAAACATTTATTACCGACACAATAGTGAGACAAAACATTTACTATCAACACAAAAGTGAGACAGTGTGGTGGACACGACAACAAAACATTTATTACCAACACAATGGTCAGAGAAAACATTTATTACCAACACAATAGTGAGACAGAGCTTTTATTACCAACACAATAGTGAGAGACAACATTTATCACCGACACAATAGAGACAAAGCATTTATTACCAACACAATAGTGACACAAAACATTTATTACCAACACAATAGTGACAAAAAACATTTATTCTCAACACAAAAGTGAGACAGTGTGGTGGACACGACAACAAAACATTTATTACCAACACAATAGTCAGAGAAAACATTTATTACCAACACAATAGTGAGAAAAAACATTTTACTATCAACACAATAGTGAGACAAAACATTTATTACCAACACAATAGTGACACAAAACATTTATTACCGACACAATAGTGAGACAAAACATTTACTATCAACACAAAAGTGAGACAGTGTGGTGGACACGACAACAAAACATTTATTACCAACACAATAGTCAGAGAAAACATTTATTACCAACACAATAGTGAGAACAAACATTTACTATCAACGCAATAGTGAGACAAAACATTTATTACCAACACAATAGTGAGACAAAACTTTTATTACCAACACAATAGTGAGACAAAACATTTATCACCGACACAATAGAGACAAAGCATTTATTACCAACACAATAGTGACACAAAACATTTATTACCAACACAATAGTGACAAAAAACATTTACTATCAACACAAAAGTGAGACAGTGTGGTGGACACGACAACAAAACATTTATTACCAACACAATAGCCAGAGAAAACATTTATTACCAACACAATAGTGAGAACAAACATTTATTACCAACACAATAGTGAGAACAAACATTTACTATCAACGCAATAGTGAGACAAAACATTTATTATCAACACAATAGTGAGACAAAACATTTATTACCAACACAATAGTGAGACAAAACATGTATTACCAACACAATAGTGAGACAAAACATTTATCACCGACACAATAGTGAGACAAAACATTTATTAACAACACAATAGTGAGACAAAACATTTATCACCGACACAATATAGACAAAGGATTTATTACCAACACAATAGTGACACAAAACATTTATTACCGACACAATAGTGAGACAAAACATTTACTATCAACACAAAAGTGAGACAGTGTGGTGGACACGTAAACAAAACATTTATTACCAACACAATAGTCAGAGAAAACATTTATTACCAACACAATAGTGAGAACAAACATTTACTATCAACGCAATAGTGAGACAAAACATTTATTACCAACACAATAGTGAGACAAAACTTTTATTACCAACACAATAGTGAGACAAAACATTTATCACCGACACAATAGAGACAAAGCATTTATTACCAACACAATAGTGACACAAAACATTTATTACCAACACAATAGTGACAAAAAACATTTACTATCAACACAAAAGTGAGACAGTGTGGTGGACACGACAACAAAACATTTATTACCAACACAATAGCCAGAGAAAACATTTATTACCAACACAATAGTGAGAACAAACATTTATTACCAACACAATAGTGAGAAAAAACATTTTACTATCAACACAATAGTGAGACAAAACATTTATTACCAACACAATAGTGACACAAAACATTTATTACCGACACAATAGTGAGACAAAACATTTACTATCAACACAAAAGTGAGACAGTGTGGTGGACACGACAACAAAACATTTATTACCAACACAATGGTCAGAGAAAACATTTATTACCAACACAATAGTGAGACAGAGCTTTTATTACCAACACAATAGTGAGAGACAACATTTATCACCGACACAATAGAGACAAAGCATTTATTACCAACACAATAGTGACACAAAACATTTATTACCAACACAATAGTGACAAAAAACATTTATTCTCAACACAAAAGTGAGACAGTGTGGTGGACACGACAACAAAACATTTATTACCAACACAATAGTCAGAGAAAACATTTATTACCAACACAATAGTGAGAAAAAACATTTTACTATCAACACAATAGTGAGACAAAACATTTATTACCAACACAATAGTGACACAAAACATTTATTACCGACACAATAGTGAGACAAAACATTTACTATCAACACAAAAGTGAGACAGTGTGGTGGACACGACAACAAAACATTTATTACCAACACAATAGTCAGAGAAAACATTTATTACCAACACAATAGTGAGAACAAACATTTACTATCAACGCAATAGTGAGACAAAACATTTATTACCAACACAATAGTGAGACAAAACTTTTATTACCAACACAATAGTGAGACAAAACATTTATCACCGACACAATAGAGACAAAGCATTTATTACCAACACAATAGTGACACAAAACATTTATTACCAACACAATAGTGACAAAAAACATTTACTATCAACACAAAAGTGAGACAGTGTGGTGGACACGACAACAAAACATTTATTACCAACACAATAGCCAGAGAAAACATTTATTACCAACACAATAGTGAGAACAAACATTTATTACCAACACAATAGTGAGAACAAACATTTACTATCAACGCAATAGTGAGACAAAACATTTATTATCAACACAATAGTGAGACAAAACATTTATTACCAACACAATAGTGAGACAAAACATGTATTACCAACACAATAGTGAGACAAAACATTTATCACCGACACAATAGTGAGACAAAACATTTATTAACAACACAATAGTGAGACAAAACATTTATCACCGACACAATATAGACAAAGGATTTATTACCAACACAATAGTGACACAAAACATTTATTACCGACACAATAGTGAGACAAAACATTTACTATCAACACAAAAGTGAGACAGTGTGGTGGACACGTAAACAAAACATTTATTACCAACACAATAGTCAGAGAAAACATTTATTACCAACACAATAGTGAGAACAAACATTTACTATCAACGCAATAGTGAGACAAAACATTTATTACCAACACAATAGTGAGACAAAACTTTTATTACCAACACAATAGTGAGACAAAACATTTATCACCGACACAATAGAGACAAAGCATTTATTACCAACACAATAGTGACACAAAACATTTATTACCAACACAATAGTGACAAAAAACATTTACTATCAACACAAAAGTGAGACAGTGTGGTGGACACGACAACAAAACATTTATTACCAACACAATAGCCAGAGAAAACATTTATTACCAACACAATAGTGAGAACAAACATTTATTACCAACACAATAGTGAGACAAAACATTTATTACCACCACAATAGTGACAAAAAACCTTTTATTACCGACACAATAGTGAGAGTCAACATTTATTACCAACACAATAGAGACAAAAGTTTTATTACCAACACAATAGTCAGACAAAACATTTATTACCAACACAATAGTGACAAAAATTATTTATTACCAACACAATAGTGAGACAAAACATTTATTACCAACACAATAGTGACACAAAACATTTATCACCGACACAATAGAGACAAAACATTTATTACCAACACAATAGTGACACAAAACATTTATTACCAACACAATAGTGACACAAAACATTTATTACCAACACAATAGTCAGAGAAAACATTTATTACCAACACAATAGTGAGAACAAACATTTACTATCAACGCAATAGTGAGACAAAACATTTATTACCAACACAATAGTGAGACAAAACTTTTATTACCAACACAATAGTGAGACAAAACATTTATCACCGACACAATAGAGACAAAGCATTTATTACCAACACAATAGTGACACAAAACATTTATTACCAACACAATAGTGACAAAAAACATTTACTATCAACACAAAAGTGAGACAGTGTGGTGGACACGACAACAAAACATTTATTACCAACACAATAGCCAGAGAAAACATTTATTACCAACACAATAGTGAGAACAAACATTTACTATCAACGCAATAGTGAGACAAAACATTTATTTCCAACACAATAGTGAGACAAAACATTTATTACCAACACAATAGTGAGACAAAACATTTATTACCAACACAATAGTGAGACAAAACATTTATCACCGACACAATAGTGAGACAAAACATTTTATAAACAACACAATAGTGAGACAAAACATTTATTACCAACACAATAGTGACACAAAACCTTTTATTACCGACACAATAGTGAGAGACAACATTTATATCAACATTATAGAGACAAAACTTTTATTACCAACACAATAGTCAGACAAAACATTTATTACCAACACAATAGTGACACAAAACATTTATTACAAACACAATAGTGACACAAAACATTTATTACCAACACAATAGTGACACAAAACATTTATTACCAACACAATAGTGAGACAAAACATTTATTACTAACACAATAGTGACAAAAAACATTTATTACCAACACAATAGTGAGACAAAACATTTATTACCAACACAATAGTGAGACAAAACATGTATTACCAAAACAAAAGTGACACAGAACAGTTATCACTGACACAATAGAGACAAAACATTTATTACCAACACAATAGTGACACAAAACATTTATTACCAACACAATAGTGACAAAAAACATTTATTCTCAACACAAAAGTGAGACAGTGTGGTGGACACGACAACAAAACATTTATTACCAACAAAATAGTCAGAGAAAACATTTATTACCAACACAATAGTGAGAAAAAACATTTTACTATCAACACAATAGTGAGACAAAACATTTATTACCAACACAATAGTGACACAAAACATTTATTACCGACACAATAGTGAGACAAAACATTTACTATCAACACAAAAGTGAGACAGTGTGGTGGACACGACAACAAAACATTTATTACCAACACAATAGTCAGAGAAAACATTTATTACCAACACAATAGTGAGAACAAACATTTACTATCAACGCAATAGTGAGACAAAACATTTATTACCAACACAATAGTGAGACAAAACTTTTATTACCAACACAATAGTGAGACAAAACATTTATCACCGACACAATAGAGACAAAGCATTTATTACCAACACAATAGTGACACAAAACATTTATTACCAACACAATAGTGACAAAAAACATTTATTCTCAACACAAAAGTGAGACAGTGTGGTGGACACGACAACAAAACATTTATTACCAACACAATAGTCAGAGAAAACATTTATTACCAACAGAATAGTGAGAAAAAACATTTACTATCAACACAATAGTGAGACAAAACATTTATTACCAACACAATAGTGACACAAAACATTTATTACCGACACAATAGTGAGACAAAACATTTACTATCAACACAAAAGTGAGACAGTGTGGTGGACACGACAACAAAACATTTATTACCAACACAATAGTCAGAGAAAACATTTATTACCAACACAATAGTGAGAACAAACATTTACTATCAACGCAATAGTGAGACAAAACATTTATTACCAACACAATAGTGAGACAAAACTTTTATTACCAACACAATAGTGAGACAAAACATTTATCACCGACACAATAGAGACAAAGCATTTATTACCAACACAATAGTGACACAAAACATTTATTACCAACACAATAGTGACAAAAAACATTTATTCTCAACACAAAAGTGAGACAGTGTGGTGGACACGACAACAAAACATTTATTACCAACACAATAGTCAGAGAAAACATTTATTACCAACACAATAGTGAGAAAAAACATTTACTATCAACACAATAGTGAGACAAAACATTTATTACCAACACAATAGTGACACAAAACATTTATTACCGACACAATAGTGAGACAAAACATTTACTATCAACACAAAAGTGAGACAGTGTGGTGGACACGACAACAAAACATTTATTACCAACACAATAGTCAGAGAAAACATTTATTACAAAAACAATAGTGAGACAGAACTTTTATTACCAACACAATAGTGAGAGACAACATTTATCACCGACACAATAGAGACAAAGCATTTATTACCAACACAATAGTGACACAAAACATTTATTACCAACACAATAGTGACAAAAAACATTTATTCTCAACACAAAAATGAGACAGTGTGGTGGACACGACAACAAAACATTTATTACCAACACAATAGTCAGAGAAAACATTTATTACCAACACAATAGTGAGAACAAACATTTACTATCAACGCAATAGTGAGACAAAACATTTATTATCAACACAATAGTGAGACAAAACATTTATTGCCAACACAATAGTGAGACAAAACATGTATTACCAACACAATAGTGAGACAAAACATTTATCACCGACACAATAGTGAGACAAAACATTTATTAACAACACAATAGTGAGACAAAACATTTATCACCGACACAATATAGACAAAGGATTTATTACCAACACAATAGTGACACAAAACATTTATTACCGACACAATAGTGAGACAAAACATTTACTATCAACACAAAAGTGAGACAGTGTGGTGGACACGACAACAAAACATTTATTACCAACACAATAGTCAGAGAAAACATTTATTACCAACACAATAGTGAGAACAAACATTTACTATCAACGCAATAGTGAGACAAAACATTTATTACCAACACAATAGTGAGACAAAACTTTTATTACCAACACAATAGTGAGACAAAACATTTATCACCGACACAATAGAGACAAAGCATTTATTACCAACACAATAGTGACACAAAACATTTATTACCAACACAATAGTGACAAAAAACATTTACTATCAACACAAAAGTGAGACAGTGTGGTGGACACGACAACAAAACATTTATTACCAACACAATAGCCAGAGAAAACATTTATTACCAACACAATAGTGAGAACAAACATTTATTACCAACACAATAGTGAGACAAAACATTTATTACCACCACAATAGTGACAAAAAACCTTTTATTACCGACACAATAGTGAGAGACAACATTTATTACCAACACAATAGAGACAAAAGTTTTATTACCAACACAATAGTCAGACAAAACATTTATTACCAACACAATAGTGACAAAAAACATTTATTACCAACACAATAGTGAGACAAAACATTTATTAGCAACACAATAGTGAAACAAAACATTTATCACCGACACAATAGAGACAAAACATTTATTACCAACACAATAGTGACACAAAACATTTATTACCAACACAATAGTGACACAAAACATTTATTACCAACACAATAGTCAGAGAAAACATTTATTACCAACACAATAGTGAGAACAAACATTTACTATCAACGCAATAGTGAGACAAAACATTTATTACCAACACAATAGTGAGACAAAACTTTTATTACCAACACAATAGTGAGACAAAACATTTATCACCGACACAATAGAGACAAAGCATTTATTACCAACACAATAGTGACACAAAACATTTATTACCAACACAATAGTGACAAAAAACATTTACTATCAACACAAAAGTGAGACAGTGTGGTGGACACGACAACAAAACATTTATTACCAACACAATAGCCAGAGAAAACATTTATTACCAACACAATAGTGAGAACAAACATTTACTATCAACGCAATAGTGAGACAAAACATTTATTTCCAACACAATAGTGAGACAAAACATTTATTACCAACACAATAGTGAGACAAAACATTTATTACCAACATAATAGTGAGACAAAACATTTATCACCGACACAATAGTGAGACAAAACATTTATAAACAACACAATAGTGAGACAAAACAATTATTACCAACACAATAGTGACACAAAACCTTTTATTACCGACACAATAGTGAGAGACAACATTTATTACCAACATTATAGAGACAAAACTTTTATTACCAACACAATAGTCAGACAAAACATTTATTACCAACACAATAGTGACACAAAACATTTATTACCAACACAATAGTGACACAAAACATTTATTACCAACACAATAGTGAGACAAAACATTTATTACTAACACAATAGTGACAAAAAACATTTATTACCAACACAATAGTGAGACAGAACTTTTATTACCAACACAATAGTGAGAGACAACATTTATCACCGACACAATAGAGACAAAGCATTTATTACCAACACAATAGTGACACAAAACATTTATTACCAACACAATAGTGACAAAAAACATTTATTCTCAACACAAAAATGAGACAGTGTGGTGGACACGACAACAAAACATTTTTTACCAACACAATAGTCAGAGAAAACATTTATTACCAACACAATAGTGAGAACAAACATTTACTATCAACGCAATAGTGAGACAAAACATTTATTATCAACACAATAGTGAGACAAAACATTTATTACCAACACAATAGTGAGACAAAACATGTATTACCAACACAATAGTGAGACAAAACATTTATCACCGACACAATAGTGAGACAAAACATTTATTAACAACACAATAGTGAGACAAAACATTTATCACCGACACAATATAGACAAAGGATTTATTACCAACACAATAGTGACACAAAACATTTATTACCAACACAATAGTGAGAAAAAACATTTACTCTCAACACAAAAGTGAGACAGTGTGGTGGACACGACAACAAAACATTTATTACCAACACAATAGTCAGAGAAAACATTTATTACCAACACAATAGTGACACAAAACATTTATTACCAACGCAAAAGCGACACAAAACATTTACTCTCAACACAAAAGTGAGACAGTGTGGTGGACACGACAACTAAACATTTATTACCAACACAATAGTCAGAGAGAACATTTATTACCAACACAATAGTGACACAAAACATTTATTACCGACACAATAGTGAGACAAAACATTTACTATCAACACAAAAGTGAGACAGTGTGGTGGACACGACAACAAAACATTTATTACCAACACAATAGTCAGAGAAAACATTTATTACCAACACAATAGTGAAAAAAACCATTTACTATCAACGTAATAGTGAGACAAAACATTTATTACCAACACAATAGTGAGACAAAACATTTATTACGAACACAATAGTGAGACAAAACATTTATTACCAACACAATACTGAGACAAAACATTTATTACCGACACAATAGTGAGAGACAACATTTATTACCAACACAATAGAGACAAAAGTTTTATTACCAACACAATAGTCAGACAAAACATTTATTACCAACACAATAGTGACAAAAAACATTTATTACCAACACAATAGTGAGACAAAACATTTATTACCAACACAATAGTGAGACAAAACATTTATTACCAACACAATAGTGACAAAAAACATTTATTACCAACACAATAGTGAGACAAAACATTTATTACCAACACAATAGTGAGACAAAACATTTATTAGCAACACAATAGTGACACAAAGCATTTATCACCGACACAATAGAGACAAAACATTTATTACCAACACAATAGTGACACAAAACATTTATTACCAACACAATAATGACACAAAACATTTATTATCAACACAATAGTGACACAAAACATTTATTACCAAGACAATAGTGACACAAAACATTTATTACAAAAACAATAGTGAGACAGAACTTTTATTACCAACACAATAGTGAGAGACAACATTTATCACCGACACAATAGAGACAAAGCATTTATTACCAACACAATAGTGACACAAAACATTTATTACCAACACAATAGTGACAAAAAAAATTTATTCTCAACACAAAAATGAGACAGTGTGGTGGACACGACAACAAAACATTTATTACCAACACAATAGTGAGACAAAACATTTATCACCGACACAATAGTGAGACAAAACATTTATTAACAACACAATAGTGAGACAAAACATTTATCACCGACACAATATAGACAAAGGATTTATTACCAACACAATAGTGACACAAAACATTTATTACCAACACAATAGTGAGAAAAAACATTTACTCTCAACACAAAAGTGAGACAGTGTGGTGGACACGACAACAAAACATTTATTACCAACACAATAGTCAGAGAAAACATTTATTACCAACACAATAGTGACACAAAACATTTATTACCAACGCAAAAGCGACACAAAACATTTACTCTCAACACAAAAGTGAGACAGTGTGGTGGACACGACAACTAAACATTTATTACCAACACAATAGTCAGAGAGAACATTTATTACCAACACAATAGTGACACAAAACATTTATTACCGACACAATAGTGAGACAAAACATTTACTATCAACACAAAAGTGAGACAGTGTGGTGGACACGACAACAAAACATTTATTACCAACACAATAGTCAGAGAAAACATTTATTACCAACACAATAGTGAAAAAAACCATTTACTATCAACGTAATAGTGAGACAAAACATTTATTACCAACACAATAGTGAGACAAAACATTTATTACGAACACAATAGTGAGACAAAACATTTATTACCAACACAATACTGAGACAAAACATTTATTACCGACACAATAGTGAGAGACAACATTTATTACCAACACAATAGAGACAAAAGTTTTATTACCAACACAATAGTCAGACAAAACATTTATTACCAACACAATAGTGACAAAAAACATTTATTACCAACACAATAGTGAGACAAAACATTTATTACCAACACAATAGTGAGACAAAACATTTATTACCAACACAATAGTGACAAAAAACATTTATTACCAACACAATAGTGAGACAAAACATTTATTACCAACACAATAGTGAGACAAAACATTTATTAGCAACACAATAGTGACACAAAGCATTTATCACCGACACAATAGAGACAAAACATTTATTACCAACACAATAGTGACACAAAACATTTATTACCAACACAATAATGACACAAAACATTTATTATCAACACAATAGTGACACAAAACATTTATTACCAAGACAATAGTGACACAAAACATTTATTACAAAAACAATAGTGAGACAGAACTTTTATTACCAACACAATAGTGAGAGACAACATTTATCACCGACACAATAGAGACAAAGCATTTATTACCAACACAATAGTGACACAAAACATTTATTACCAACACAATAGTGACAAAAAAAATTTATTCTCAACACAAAAATGAGACAGTGTGGTGGACACGACAACAAAACATTTATTACCAACACAATAGTCAGAGAAAACATTTATTACCAACACAATAGTGAGAACAAACATTTACTATCAACGCAATAGTGAGACAAAACATTTATTATCAACACAATAGTGAGACAAAACATTTATTACCAACACAATAGTGAGACAAAACATGTATTACCAACACAATAGTGAGACAAAACATTTATCACCGACACAATAGTGAGACAAAACATTTATTAACAACACAATAGTGAGACAAAACATTTATCACCGACACAATATAGACAAAGGATTTATTACCAAGACAATAGTGACACAAAACATTTATTACCAACACAATAGTGAGAAAAAACATTTACTCTCAACACAAAAGTGAGACAGTGTGGTGGACACGACAACAAAACATTTATTACCAACACAATAGTCAGAGAAAACATTTATTACCAACACAATAGTGACACAAAACATTTATTACCAACGCAAAAGCGACACAAAACATTTACTCTCAACACAAAAGTGAGACAGTGTGTTGGACACGACAACTAAACATTTATTACCAACACAATAGTCAGAGAGAACATTTATTACCAACACAATAGTGACACAAAACATTTATTACCGACACAATAGTGAGACAAAACATTTACTATCAACACAAAAGTGAGACAGTGTGGTGGACACGACAACAAAACATTTATTACCAACACAATAGTCAGAGAAAACATTTATTACCAACACAATAGTGAAAAAAACCATTTACTATCAACGTAATAGTGAGACAAAACATTTATTACCAACACAATAGTGAGACAAAACATTTATTACCAACACAATAGTGAGACAAAACATTTATTACCGACACAATAGTGAGAGACAACATTTATTACCAACACAAGAGAGACAACATTTATTACCAACACAATAGTCAGACAAAACATTTATTACCAACACAATAGTGACAAAAAACATGTATTACCAACACAATAGTGAGACAAAACATTTATTACCAACACAATAGTGAGACAAAACATTTATTACCAACACAATAGTGACAAAAAACATTTATTACCAACACAATAGTGAGACAAAACATTTATTACCAACACAATAGTGAGACAAAACATTTATTAGCAACACAATAGTGACACAAAGCATTTATCACCGACACAATAGAGACAAAACATTTATTACCAACACAATAGTGACACAAAACATTTATTACCAACACAATAATGACACAAAACATTTATTATCAACACAATAGTGACACAAAACATTTATTACCAAGACAATAGTGACACAAAACATTTATTACCGACACAATAGTGAGACTAACATTTACTATCAATACAAAATTGAGACAGTGTGGTGGACACGACAACAAAACATGTATTACCAACACAATAGTCAGAAAAAACATTTATTACCAATACAATAGTGAGACAAAACTTTTATTACCAACACAATAGTGAGACAAAACATTTATCACCGAAACAATAGAGACAAAGGATTTATTACCAACACAATAGTGACACAAAACATTTATTACCAACACAATAGTGAGAAAAAACATTTACTCTCAACACAAAAGTGAGACAGTGTGGTGGACACGACAACAAAACATTTATTACCAACACAATAGTGAGAGAAAACATTTATTACCAACACAATAGTGACACAAAACATTTATTACCGACACAATAGTGAGACAAAACATTTACTATCAACACAAAAGTGAGACAGTGTGGTGGACACGACAACAAAACATTTATTACCAACACAATGGTCAGAGAAAACATTTATTACCAACACAATAGTGAGACAGAACTTTTATTACCAACACAATAGTGAGAGACAACATTTATCACCGACACAATAGAGACAAAGCATTTATTACCAACACAATAGTGACACAAAACATTTATTACCAACACAATAGTGACAAAAAACATTTATTCTCAACACAATAGTGAGACAAAACATTTATTTCCAACACAATAGTGACACAAAACATTTATTACCGACACAATAGTGAGACAAAACATTTACTATCAACACAAAAGTGAGACAGTGTGGTGTACACGACAACAAAACATTTATTACCAACACAATAGTCAGAGAAAACATTTATTACCAACACAATAGTGACAAAAAACATTTATTACCAACACAATAGTGAGACAAAACATTTATTACCAACACAATAGTGAGACAAAACATTTATTACCAAAACAAAAGTGACACAGAACAGTTATCACCGACACAATAGAGACAAAACATTTATTACCAACACAATAGTGACACAAAACATTTATTACCAACACAATAGTGACAAAAAACATTTATTCTCAACACAAAAGTGAGACAGTGTGGTGGACACGACAACAAAACATTTATTACCAACACAATAGTCAGAGAAAACATTTATTACCAACACAATAGTGAGAAAAAACATTTTACTATCAACACAATAGTGAGACAAAACATTTATTACCAACACAATAGTGACACAAAACATTTATTACCGACACAATAGTGAGACAAAACATTTACTATCAACACAAAAGTGAGACAGTGTGGTGGACACGACAACAAAACATTTATTACCAACACAATGGTCAGAGAAAACATTTATTACCAACACAATAGTGAGACAGAGCTTTTATTACCAACACAATAGTGAGAGACAACATTTATCACCGACACAATAGAGACAAAGCATTTATTACCAACACAATAGTGACACAAAACATTTATTACCAACACAATAGTGACAAAAAACATTTATTCTCAACACAAAAGTGAGACAGTGTGGTGGACACGACAACAAAACATTTATTACCAACACAATAGTCAGAGAAAACATTTATTACCAACACAATAGTGAGAAAAAACATTTTACTATCAACACAATAGTGAGACAAAACATTTATTACCAACACAATAGTGACACAAAACATTTATTACCGACACAATAGTGAGACAAAACATTTACTATCAACACAAAAGTGAGACAGTGTGGTGGACACGACAACAAAACATTTATTACCAACACAATAGTCAGAGAAAACATTTATTACCAACACAATAGTGAGAACAAACATTTACTATCAACGCAATAGTGAGACAAAACATTTATTACCAACACAATAGTGAGACAAAACTTTTATTACCAACACAATAGTGAGACAAAACATTTATCACCGACACAATAGAGACAAAGCATTTATTACCAACACAATAGTGACACAAAACATTTATTACCAACACAATAGTGACAAAAAACATTTACTATCAACACAAAAGTGAGACAGTGTGGTGGACACGACAACAAAACATTTATTACCAACACAATAGCCAGAGAAAACATTTATTACCAACACAATAGTGAGAACAAACATTTATTACCAACACAATAGTGAGACAAAACATTTATTACCACCACAATAGTGACAAAAAACCTTTTATTACCGACACAATAGTGAGAGACAACATTTATTACCAACACAATAGAGACAAAAGTTTTATTACCAACACAATAGTCAGACAAAACATTTATTACCAACACAATAGTAACAAAAAACATTTATTACCAACACAATAGTGAGACAAAACATTTATTACCAACACAATAGTGAGACAAAACATTTATTAGCAACACAATAGTGACACAAAACATTTATCACCGACACAATAGAGACAAAACATTTATTACCAACACAATAGTGACACAAAACATTTATTACCAACACAAGAGTGACACAAACCATTTATTATCAACACAATAGTGACACAAAACATTTATTACCAAGACAATAGTGACACAAAACATTTATTACCGACACAATAGTGAGACTAACATTTACTATCAACACAAAATTGAGACAGTGTGGTGGACACGACAACAAAACATGTATTACCAACACAATAGTCAGAAAAAACATTTATTACCAATACAATAGTGAGACAAAACATTTATTACCAACACAATAGTGACACAAAACATTTATTACAAACACAATAGTGACACAAAACATTTATTACCAACACAATAGTGACACAAAACATTTATTACCAACACAATAGTGAGACAAAAGATTTATTACTAACACAATTGTGACAAAAAACATTTATTACCAACACAATAGTGAGACAAAACATTTATTACCAACACAATAGTGAGACAAAACATTTATTACCAAAACAAAAGTGACACAGAACAGTTATCACCGACACAATAGAGACAAAACATTTATTACCAACACAATAGTGACACAAAACATTTATTACCAACACAATAGTGACAAAAAACATTTATTCTCAACACAAAATTGAGACAGTGTGGTGGACACGACAACAAAACATTTATTACCAACACAATAGTCAGAGAAAACATTTATTACCAACACAATAGTGAGAAAAAACATTTTACTATCAACACAATAGTGAGACAAAACATTTATTACCAACACAATAGTGACACAAAACATTTATTACCGACACAATATTGAGACAAAACATTTACTATCAACACAAAAGTGAGACAGTGTGGTGGACACGACAACAAAACATTTATTACCAACACAATAGTGAGACAGAACTTTTATTACCAACACAATAGTGAGAGACAACATTTATCACCGACACAATAGAGACAAAGCATTTATTACCAACACAATAGTGACACAAAACATTTATTACCAACACATTAGTGACATAAAACATTTATTCTCAACACAAAAGTGAGACAGTGTGGTGGACACGACAACAAAACATTTATTACCAACACAATAGTCAGAGAAAACATTTATTACCAACACAATAGTGAGAAAAAACATTTTACTATCAACACAATAGTGAGACAAAACATTTATTACCAACACAATAGTGAGACAAAACATTTATCACCGACACAATAGAGACAAAGCATTTATTACCAACACAATAGTGACACAAAACATTTATTACCAACACAATAGTGACAAAAAACATTTACTATCAACACAAAAGTGAGACAGTGTGGTGGACACGACAACAAAACATTTATTACCAACACAATAGCCAGAGAAAACATTTATTACCAACACAATAGTGAGAACAAACATTTATTACCAACACAATAGTGAGACAAAACATTTATTACCACCACAATAGTGACAAAAAACCTTTTATTACCGACACAATAGTGAGAGACAACATTTATTACCAACACAATAGAGACAAAAGTTTTATTACCAACACAATAGTCAGACAAAACATTTATTACCACCACAATAGTGACAAAAAACATTTATTACCAACACAATAGTGAGACAAAACATTTATTACCAACACAATAGTGAGACAAAACATTTATTAGCAACACAATAGTGACACAAAACATTTATCACCGACACAATAGAGACAAAACATTTATTACCAACACAATAGTGACACAAAACATTTATTACCAACACAATAGTGACACAAAACATTTATTATCAACACAATAGTGACACAAAACATTTATTACCAAGACAATAGTGACACAAAACATTTATTACCGACACAATAGTGAGACTAACATTTACTATCAACACAAAATTGAGACAGTGTGGTGGACACGACAACAAAACATGTATTACCAACACAATAGTCAGAAAAAACATTTATTACCAATACAATAGTGAGACAAAACATTTATTACCAACACAATAGTGACACAAAACATTTATTACAAACACAATAGTGACACAAAACATTTATTACCAACACAATAGTGACAAAAAACATTTATTACCAACACAATAGTGAGACAAAACATTTATTACTAACACAATTGTGACAAAAAACATTTATTACCAACACAATAGTGAGACAAAACATTTATTACCAACACAATAGTGAGACAAAACATTTATTACCAAAACAAAAGTGACACAGAACAGTCATCACCGACACAATAGAGACAAAACATTTATTACCAACACAATAGTGACACAAAACATTTATTACCAACACAATAGTGACAAAAAACATTTATTCTCAACACAAAAGTGAGACAGTGTGGTGGACACGACAACAAAACATTTATTACCAACACAATAGTCAGAGAAAACATTTATTACCAACACAATACTGAGAAAAAACATTTTACTATCAACACAATAGTGAGACAAAACATTTATTACCAACACAATAGTGACACAAAACATTTATTACCAACACAATAGTGAGACAAAACATTTACTATCAACACAAAAGTGAGACAGTATGGTGGACACGACAACAAAACATTTATTACCAACACAATGGTCAGAGAAAACATTTATTACCAACACAATAGTGAGACAGAACTTTTATTACCAACACAATAGTCAGACAAAACATTTATTACCAACACAATAGTGACAAAAAACATTTATTACCAACACAATAGTGAGACAAAACATTTATTACCAACACAATAGTGAGACAAAACATTTATTACCAACACAATAGTGACACAAAACATTTATCACCGACACAATAGAGACAAAACATTTATTACCAACACAATAGTGACACAAAACATTTATTACCAACACAATAGTGACACAAAACATTTATTATCAACACAATAGTGACACAAAACATTTATTACCAACACAATAGTGAGAACAAACATTTACTATCAACGCAATAGTGAGACAAAACATTTATTACCAACACAATAGTGAGACAAAACTTTTATTACCAACACAATAGTGAGACAAAACATTTATCACCGACACAATAGAGACAAAGCATTTATTACCAACACAATAGTGACACAAAACATTTATTACCAACACAATAGTGACAAAAAACATTTACTATCAACACAAAAGTGAGACAGTGTGGTGGACACGACAACAAAACATTTATTACCAACACAATAGCCAGAGAAAACATTTATTACCAACACAATAGTGAGAACAAACATTTATTACCAACACAATAGTGAGACAAAACATTTATTACCACCACAATAGTGACAAAAAACCTTTTATTACCGACACAATAGTGAGAGACAACATTTATTACCAACACAATAGAGACAAAAGTTTTATTACCAACACAATAGTCAGACAAAACATTTATTACCAACACAATAGTGACAAAAAACATTTATTACCAACACAATAGTGAGACAAAACATTTATTACCAACACAATAGTGAGACAAAACATTTATTAGCAACACAATAGTGACACAAAACATTTATCACCGACACAATAGAGACAAAACATTTATTACCAACACAATAGTGACACAAAACATTTATTACCAACACAATAGTGACACAAAACATTTATTATCAACACAATAGTGACACAAAACATTTATTACCAAGACAATAGTGACACAAAACATTTATTACCGACACAATAGTGAGACTAACATTTACTATCAACACAAAATTGAGACAGTGTGGTGGACACGACAACAAAACATGTATTACCAACACAATAGTCAGAAAAAACATTTATTACCAATACAATAGTGAGACAAAACATTTATTACCAACACAATAGTGACACAAAACATTTATTACAAACACAATAGTGACACAAAACATTTATTACCAACACAATAGTGACACAAAACATTTACTACCAACACAATAGTGAGACAAAACATTTATTACTAACACAATAGTGACAAAAAACATTTATTACCAACACAATAGTGAGACAAAACATTTATTACCAATACAATAGTGAGACAAAACATTTATTACCAAAACAAAAGTGACACAGAACAGTTATCACCGACACAATAGAGACAAAACATTTATTACCAACACAATAGTGACACAAAACATTTATTACCAACACAATAGTGACAAAACATTTATTCTCAACACAAAAGTGAGACAGTGTGGTGGACACGACAACAAAACATTTATTACCAACACAATAGTCAGAGAAAACATTTATTACCAACACAATAGTGAGAAAAAACATTTTACTATCAACACAATAGTGAGACAAAACATTTATTACCAACACAATAGTGACACAAAACATTTATTACCGACACAATAGTGAGACAAAACATTTACTATCAACACAAAAGTGAGACAGTGTGGTGGACACGACAACAAAACATTTATTACCAACACAATGGTCAGAGAAACCATTTATTACCAACACAATAGTGAGACAGAACTTTTATTACCAACACAATAGTGAGAGACAACATTTATCACCGACACAATAGAGACAAAGCATTTATTACCAACACAATAGTGACACAAAACATTTATTACCAACACAATAGTGACAAAAAACATTTATTCTCAACACAAAAGTGAGACAGTGTGGTGGACACGACAACAAAACATTTATTACCAACACAATAGTCAGAGAAAACATTTATTACCAACACAATAGTGAGAAAAAACATTTTACTATCAACACAATAGTGAGACAAAACATTTATTACCAACACAATAGTGACACAAAACATTTATTACCGACACAATAGTGAGACAAAACATTTACTACCAACACAAAAGTGAGACAGTGTGGTGGACACGACAACAAAACATTTATTACCAACACAATAGTCAGAGAAAACATTTATTACCAACACAATAGTGAGAACAAACATTTACTATCAACGCAATAGTGAGACAAAACATTTATTACCAACACAATAGTGAGACAAAACTTTTATTACCAACACAATAGTGAGACAAAACATTTATCACCGACACAATAGAGACAAAGCATTTATTACCAACACAATAGTGACACAAAACATTTATTACCAACACAATAGTGACAAAAAACATTTACTATCAACACAAAAGTGAGACAGTGTGGTGGACACGACAACAAAACATTTATTACCAACACAATAGCCAGAGAAAACATTTATTACCAACACAATAGTGACACAAAACATTTATTACCAACACATTAGTGACAAAAAACATTTATTCTCAACACAAAAGTGAGACAGTGTGGTGGACACGACAACAAAACATTTATTACCAACACAATAGTCAGAGAAAACATTTATTACCAACACAATAGTGAGAAAAAACATTTTACTATCAACACAATAGTGAGACAAAACATGTATTACCAACACAATAGTGAGACAAAACATTTATCACCGACACAATAGAGACAAAGCATTTATTACCAACACAATAGTGACACAAAACATTTATTACCAACACAATAGTGACAAAAAACATTTACTATCAACACAAAAGTGAGACAGTGTGGTGGACACGACAACAAAACATTTATTACCAACACAATAGCCAGAGAAAACATTTATTACCAACACAATAGTGAGAACAAACATTTATTACCAACACAATAGTGAGACAAAACATTTATTACCACCACAATAGTGACAAAAAACCTTTTATTACCGACACAATAGTGAGAGACAACATTTATTACCAACACAATAGAGACAAAAGTTTTATTACCAACACAATAGTCAGACAAAACATTTATTACCAACACAATAGTGACAAAAAACATTTATTACCAACACAATAGTGAGACAAAACATTTATTACCAACACAATAGTGAGACAAAACATTTATTAGCAACACAATAGTGACACAAAACATTTATCACCGACACAATAGAGACAAAACATTTATTACCAACACAATAGTGACAAAAAACATTTATTACCAACACAATAGTGACACAAAACATTTATTACCAACACAATAGTGACACAAAACATTTATTATCAACACAATAGTGACACAAAACATTTATTACCAAGACAATAGTGACACAAAACATTTATTACCGACACAATAGCGAGACTAACATTTACTATCAACACAAAATTGAGACAGTGTGGTGGACACGACAACAAAACATGTATTAGCAACACAATAGTCAGAAAAAACATTTATTACCAATACAATAGTGAGACAAAACATTTATTACCAACACAATAGTGACACAAAACATTTATTACAAACACAATAGTGACACAAAACATTTATTACCAACACAATAGTGACAAAAAACATTTATTACCAACACAATAGTGAGACAAAACATTTATTACTAACACAATTGTGACAAAAAACATTTATTACCAACACAATAGTGAGACAAAACATTTATTACCAACACAATAGTGAGACAAAACATTTATTACCAAAACAAAAGTGACACAGAACAGTCATCACCGACACAATAGAGACAAAACATTTATTACCAACACAATAGTGACACAAAACATTTATTACCAACACAATAGTGACAAAAAACATTTATTCTCAACACAAAAGTGAGACAGTGTGGTGGACACGACAACAAAACATTTATTACCAACACAATAGTCAGAGAAAACATTTATTACCAACACAATAGTGAGAAAAAACATTTTACTATCAACACAATAGTGAGACAAAACTTTTATTACCAACACAATAGTGACACAAAACATTTATTACCGACACAATAGTGAGACAAAACATTTACTATCAACACAAAAGTGAGACAGTATGGTGGACAAGACAACAAAACATTTATTACCAACACAATGGTCAGAGAAAACATTTATTACCAACACAATAGTGAGACAGAACTTTTATTACCAACACAATAGTGAGAGACAACATTTATCACCGACACAATAGAGACAAAGCATTTATTACCAACACAATAGTGACACAAAACATTTATTACCAACTCAATAGTGACAAAAAACATTTATTCTCAACACAAAAGTGAGACAGTGTGGTGGACACGACAACAAAACATTTATTACCAACACAATAGTCAGAGAAAACATTTATTACCAACACAATAGTGAGAAAAAACATTTTACTATCAACACAATAGTGAGACAAAACATTTATTACCAACATAATAGTGACACAAAACATTTATTACCGACACAATAGTGAGACAAAACATTTACTATCAACACAAAAGTGAGACAGTGTGGTGGACACGACAACAAAACATTTATTACCAACACAATAGTCAGAGAAAACATTTATTACCAACACAATAGTGAGACAAAACATTTATTACCACCACAATAGTGACAAAAAACCTTTTATTACCGACACAATAGTGAGAGACAACATTTATTACCAACACAATAGAGACAAAAGTTTTATTACCAACACAATAGTCAGACAAAACATTTATTACCAACACAATAGTGACAAAAAACATTTATTACCAACACAATAGTGAGACAAAACATTTATTACCAACACAATAGTGAGACAAAACATTTATTAGCAACACAATAGTGACACAAAACATTTATCACCGACACAATAGAGACAAAACATTTATTACCAACACAATAGTGACACAAAACATTTATTACCAACACAATAGTGACACAAAACATTTATTATCAACACAATAGTGACACAAAACATTTATTACCAAGACAATAGTGACACAAAACATTTATTACCGACACAATAGTGAGACTAACATTTACTATCAACACAAAATTGAGACAGTGTGGTGGACACGACAACAAAACATGTATTACCAACACAATAGTCAGAAAAAACATTTATTACCAATACAATAGTGAGACAAAACATTTATTACCAACACAATAGTGACACAAAACATTTATTACAAACACAATAGTGACACAAAACATTTATTACCAACACAATAGTGACACAAAACATTTATTACCAACACAATAGTGAGACAAAACATTTATTACTAACACAATAGTGACAAAAAACATTTATTACCAACACAATAGTGAGACAAAACATTTATTACCAACACAATAGTGAGACAAAACATTTATTACCAAAACAAAAGTGACACAGAACAGTTATCACCGACACAATAGAGACAAAACATTTATTAACAACACAATAGTGACACAAAACATTTATTACCAACACAATAGTGACAAAACATTTATTCTCAACACAAAAGTGAGACAGTGTGGTGGACACGACAACAAAACATTTATTACCAACACAATAGTCAGAGAAAACATTTATTACCAACACAATAGTGAGAAAAAACATTTTACTATCAACACAATAGTGAGACAAAACATTTATTACCAACACAATAGTGACACAAAACATTTATTACCGACACAATAGTGAGACAAAACATTTACTATCAAAACAAAAGTGAGACAGTGTGGTGGACACGACAACAAAACATTTATTACCAACACAATGGTCAGAGAAACCATTTATTACCAACACAATAGTGAGACAGAACTTTTATTACCAACACAATAGTGAGAGACAACATTTATCACCGACACAATAGAGACAAAGCATTTATTACCAACACAATAGTGACACAAAACATTTATTACCAACACAATAGTGACAAAAAACATTTATTCTCAACACAAAAGTGAGACAGTGTGGTGGACACGACAACAAAACATTTATTACCAACACAATAGTCAGAGAAAACATTTATTACCAACACAATAGTGAGAAAAAACATTTTACTATCAACACAATAGTGAGACAAAACATTTATTACCAACACAATAGTGACACAAAACATTTATTACCGACACAATAGTGAGACAAAACATTTACTATCAACACAAAAGTGAGACAGTGTGGTGGACACGACAACAAAACATTTATTACCAACACAATAGTCAGAGAAAACATTTATTACCAACACAATAGTGAGAACAAACATTTACTATCAACGCAATAGTGAGACAAAACATTTATTACCAACACAATAGTGAGACAAAACTTTTATTACCAACACAATAGTGAGACAAAACATTTATCACCGACACAATAGAGACAAAGCATTTATTACCAACACAATAGTGACACAAAACATTTATTACCAACACAATAGTGACAAAAAACATTTACTATCAACACAAAAGTGAGACAGTGTGGTGGACACGACAACAAAACATTTATTACCAACACAATAGCCAGAGAAAACATTTATTACCAACACAATAGTGAGAACAAACATTTACTATCAACGCAATAGTGAGACAAAACATTTATTTCCAACACAATAGTGAGACAAAACATTTATTACCAACACAATAGTGAGACAAAACATTTATTACCAACACAATAGTGAGACAAAACAATTATCACCGACACAATAGTGAGACAAAACATTTATAAACAACACAATAGTGAGACAAAACATTTATTACCAACACAATAGTGACACAAAACCTTTTATTACCGACACAATAGTGAGAGACAACATTTATTACCAACACAATAGAGACAAAACTTTTATTACCAACACAATAGTCAGACAAAACATTTATTACCAACGCAATAGTGACACAAAACATTTATTACAAACACAATAGTGACACAAAACATTTATTACCAACACAATAGTGACACAAAACATTTATTACCAACACAATAGTGAGACAAAACATTTATTACTAACACAATAGTGACAAAAAACATTTATTACCAACACAATAGTGAGACAAAACATTTATTACCAACACAATAGTGAGACAAAACATTTATTACCAAAACAAAAGTGACACAGAACAGTTATCACCGACACAATAGAGACAAAACATTTATTACCAACACAATAGTGACACAAAACATTTATTACCAACACAATAGTGACAAAAAACATTTATTCTCAACACAAAAGTGAGACAGTGTGGTGGACACGACAACAAAACATTTATTACCAACACAATAGTCAGAGAAAACATTTATTACCAACACAATAGTGAGAAAAAACATTTTACTATCAACACAATAGTGAGACAAAACATTTATTACCAACACAATAGTGACACAAAACATTTATTACCGACACAATAGTGAGACAAAACATTTACTATCAACACAAAAGTGAGACAGTGTGGTGGACACGACAACAAAACATTTATTACCAACACAATAGTCAGAGAAAACATTTATTACCAACACAATAGTGAGAACAAACATTTACTATCAACGCAATAGTGAGACAAAACATTTATTACCAACACAATAGTGAGACAAAACTTTTATTACCAACACAATAGTGAGACAAAACATTTATCACCGACACAATAGAGACAAAGCATTTATTACCAACACAATAGTGACACAAAACATTTATTACCAACACAATAGTGACAAAAAACATTTATTCTCAACACAAAAGTGAGACAGTGTGGTGGACACGACAACAAAACATTTATTACCAACACAATAGTCAGAGAAAACATTTATTACCAACACAATAGTGAGAAAAAACATTTACTATCAACACAATAGTGAGACAAAACATTTATTACCAACACAATAGTGACACAAAACATTTATTACCGACACAATAGTGAGACAAAACATTTACTATCAACACAAAAGTGAGACAGTGTGGTGGACACGACAACAAAACATTTATTACCAACACAATAGTCAGAGAAAACATTTATTACAAAAACAATAGTGAGACAGAACTTTTATTACCAACACAATAGTGAGAGACAACATTTATCACCGACGCAATAGAGACAAAGCATTTATTACCAACACAATAGTGACACAAAACATTTATTACCAACACAATAGTGACAAAAAACATTTATTCTCAACTCAAAAATGAGACAGTGTGGTGGACACGACAACAAAACATTTATTACCAACACAATAGTCAGAGAAAACATTTATTACCAACACAATAGTGAGAACAAACATTTACTATCAACGCAATAGTGAGACAAAACATTTATTATCAACACAATAGTGAGACAAAACATTTATTACCAACACAATAGTGAAACAAAACATTTATTACCAACACAATACTGAGACAAAACATTTATCACCGACACAATAGTGAGACAAAACATTTTTTAACAACACAATAGTGAGACAAAACATTTATCACCGACACAATATAGACAAAGGATTTATTACCAACACAATAGTGACACAAAACATTTATTACCAACACAATAGTGAGAAAAAACATTTACTCTCAACACAAAAGTGAGACAGTGTGGTGGACACGACAACAAAACATTTATTACCAACACAATAGTCAGAGAAAACATTTATTACCAACACAATAGTGACACAAAACATTTATTACCAACGCAAAAGCGACACAAAACATTTACTCTCAACACAAAAGTGAGACAGTGTGGTGGACACGACAACTAAACATTTATTACCAACACAATAGTCAGAGAGAACATTTATTACCAACACAATAGTGACACAAAACATTTATTACCGACACAATAGTGAGACAAAACATTTACTATCAACACAAAAGTGAGACAGTGTGGTGGACACGACAACAAAACATTTATTACCAACACAATAGTCAGAGAAAACATTTATTACCAACACAATAGTGAAAAAAACCATTTACTATCAACGTAATAGTGAGACAAAACAGTTATTACCAACACAATAGTGAGACAAAACATTTATTACCAACACAATAGTGAGACAAAACATTTATTACCAACACAATAGTGAGACAAAACATTTATTACCGACATAATAGTGAGACAAAACATTTATTAACAACACAATAGTGAGACAAAACATTTATTACCAACACAATAGTGACACAAAACCTTTTATTACCGACACAATAGTGAGAGACAACATTTATTACCAACACAATAGAGACAAAAGTTTTATTACCAACACAATAGTCAGACAAAACATTTATTACCAACACAATAGTGACAAAAAACATTTATTACCAACACAATAGTGAGACAAAACATTTATTACCAACACAATAGTGAGACAAAACATTTATTAGCAACACAATAGTGACACAAAACATTTATCACCGACACAATAGAGACAAAACATTTATTACCAACACAATAGTGACACAAAACATTTATTACCAACACAATAGTGACACAAAACATTTATTATCAACACAATAGTGACACAAAACATTTATTACCAAGACAATAGTGACACATAACATTTATTACCGACACAATAGTGAGACTAACATTTACTATCAACACAAAAGTGAGACAGTGTGGTGGACACGACAACAAAACATGTATTACCAACACAATAGTCAGAGAAAACATTTATTACCAACACAATAGTGAGACAAAACTTTTATTACCAACACAATAGTGAGACAAAACATTTATCACCGAAACAATAGAGACAAAGGATTTATTACCAACACAATAGTGACACAAAACATTTATTACCAACACAATAGTGAGAAAAAACATTTATTATCAACACAATAGTGACACAAAACATTTATTACCAAGACAATAGTGACACAAAACATTTATTACCGACACAATAGTGAGACCAACATTTACTATCAACACAAAAGTGAGACAGTGTGGTGGACACGACAACAAAACATTTATTACCAACACAATAGCCAGAGAAAACATTTATTACCAACACAATAGTGAGAACAAACATTTATTACCAACACAATAGTGAGACAAAACATTTATTACCACCACAATAGTGACAAAAAACCTTTTATTACCGACACAATAGTGAGAGACAACATTTATTACCAACACAATAGAGACAAAAGTTTTATTACCAACACAATAGTCAGACAAAACATTTATTACCAACACAATAGTAACAAAAAACATTTATTACCAACACAATAGTGAGACAAAACATTTATTACCAACACAATAGTGAGACAAAACATTTATTAGCAACACAATAGTGAGACAAAACATTTATCACCGACACAATAGAGACAAAACATTTATTACCAACACAATAGTGACACAAAACATTTATTACCAACACAATAGTGACACAAAACATTTATTATCAACACAATAGTGACACAAAACATTTATTACCAAGACAATAGTGACACAAAACATTTATTACCGACACAATAGTGAGACTAACATTTACTATCAACACAAAATTGAGACAGTGTGGTGGACACGACAACAAAACAGGTATTACCAACACAATAGTCAGAGAAAACATTTATTACCAACACAATAGTGAGAAAAAACATTTTACTATCAACACAATAGTGAGACAAAACATTTATTACCAACACAATAGTGACACAAAACATTTATTACCGACACAATAGTGAGACAAAACATTTACTATCAACACAAGTCAGAGAAAACATTTATTACCAACACAATAGTGAGAACAAACATTTACTATCAACGCAATAGTGAGACAAAACATTTATTACCAACACAATAGTGAGACAAAACTTTTATTACCAACACAATAGTGAGACAAAACATTTATCACCGACACAATAGAGACAAAGCATTTATTACCAACACAATAGTGACACAAAACATTTATTACCAACACAATAGTGACAAAAAACATTTATTCTCAACACAAAAGTGAGACAGTGTGGTGGACACGACAACAAAACATTTATTACCAACACAATAGTCAGAGAAAACATTTATTACCAACACAATAGTGAGAAAAAACATTTACTATCAACACAATAGTGAGACAAAACATTTATTACCAACACAATAGTGACACAAAACATTTATTACCGACACAATAGTGAGACAAAACATTTACTATCAAAACAAAAGTGAGACAGTGTGGTGGACACGACAACAAAACATTTATTACCAACACAATAGTCAGAGAAAACATTTATTACAAAAACAATAGTGAGACAGAACTTTTATTACCAACACAATAGTGAGAGACAACATTTATCACCGACACAATAGAGACAAAGCATTTATTACCAACACAATAGTGACACAAAACATTTATTACCAACACAATAGTGACAAAAAAAATTTATTCTCAACTCAAAAATGAGACAGTGTGGTGGACACGACAACAAAACATTTATTACCAACACAATAGTCAGAGAAAACATTTATTACCAACACAATAGTGAGAACAAACATTTACTATCAACGCAATAGTGAGACAAAACATTTATTATCAACACAATAGTGAGACAAAACATTTATTACCAACACAATAGTGAGACAAAACATTTATTACCAACACAATACTGAGACAAAACATTTATCACCGACACAATATAGACAAAGGATTTATTACCAACACAATAGTGACACAAAACATTTATTACCAACACAATAGTGAGAAAAAACATTTACTCTCAACACAAAAGTGAGACAGTGTGGTGGACACGACAACAAAACATTTATTACCAACACAGTAGTCAGAGAAAACATTTATTACCAACACAATAGTGACACAAAACATTTATTACCAACGCAAAAGCGACACAAAACATTTACTCTCAACACAAAAGTGAGACAGTGTGGTGGACACGACAACTAAACATTTATTACCAACACAATAGTCAGAGAGAACATTTATTACCAACACAATAGTGACACAAAACATTTATTACCGACACAATAGTGAGACAAAACATTTACTATCAACACAAAAGTGAGACAGTGTGGTGGACACGACAACAAAACATTTATTACCAACACAATAGTCAGAGAAAACATTTATTACCAACACAATAGTGAAAAAAACCATTTACTATCAACGTAATAGTGAGACAAAACAGTTATTACCAACACAATAGTGAGACAAAACATTTATTACCAACACAATAGTGAGACAAAACATTTATTACCAACACAATAGTGAGACAAAGCATTTATTACCGACACAATAGTGAGACAAAACATTTATTAACAACACAATAGTGAGACAAAACATTTATTACCAACACAATAGTGACACAAAACCTTTTATTACCGACACAATAGTGAGAGACAACATTTATTACCAACACAATAGAGACAAAAGTTTTATTACCAACACAATAGTCAGACAAAACATTTATTACCTACACAATAGTGACAAAAAACATTTATTACCAACACAATAGTGAGACAAAACATTTATTACCAACACAATAGTGAGACAAAACATTTATTAGCAACACAATAGTGACACAAAACATTTATCACCGACACAATAGAGACAAAACATTTATTACCAACACAATAGTGACACAAAACATTTATTACCAACACAATAGTGACACAAAACATTTATTATCAACACAATAGTGACACAAAACATTTATTACCAAGACAATAGTGACACATAACATTTATTACCGACACAATAGTGAGACTAACATTTACTATCAACACAAAAGTGAGACAGTGTGGTGGACACGACAACAAAACATGTATTACCAACACAATAGTCAGAGAAAACATTTATTACCAACACAATAGTGAGACAAAACTTTTATTACCAACACAATAGTGAGACAAAACATTTATCACCGAAACAATAGAGACAAAGGATTTATTACCAACACAATAGTGACACAAAACATTTATTACCAACACAATAGTGAGAAAAAACATTTATTATCAACACAATAGTGACACAAAACATTTATTACCAAGACAATAGTGACACAAAACATTTATTACCGACACAATAGTGAGACTAACATTTACTATCAACACAAAAGTGAGACAGTGTGGTGGACACGACAACAAAACATTTATTACCAACACAATAGCCAGAGAAAACATTTATTACCAACACAATAGTGAGAACAAACATTTATTACCAACACAATAGTGAGACAAAACATTTATTACCACTACAATAGTGACAAAAAACCTTTTATTACCGACACAATAGTGAGAGACAACATTTATTACCAACACAATAGAGACAAAAGTTTTATTACCAACACAATAGTCAGACAAAACATTTATTACCAACACAATAGTAACAAAAAACATTTATTACCAACACAATAGTGAGACAAAACATTTATTACCAACACAATAGTGAGACAAAACATTTATTAGCAACACAATAGTGACACAAAACATTTATCACCGACACAATAGAGACAAAACATTTATTACCAACACAATAGTGACACAAAACATTTATTACCAACACAATAGTGACACAAAACATTTATTATCAACACAATAGTGACACAAAACATTTATTACCAAGACAATAGTGACACAAAACATTTATTACCGACACAATAGTGAGACTAACATTTACTATCAACACAAAATTGAGACAGTGTGGTGGACACGACAACAAAACATGTATTACCAACACAATAGTCAGAAAAAACATTTATTACCAATACAATAGTGAGACAAAACATTTATTACCAACACAATAGTGACACAAAACATTTATTACAAACACAATAGTGACACAAAACATTTATTACCAACACAATAGTGACACAAAACATTTACTACCAACACAATAGTGAAACAAAACATTTATTACTAACACAATAGTGACAAAAAACATTTATTACCAACACAATAGTGAGACAAAACATTTATTACCAACACAATAGTGAGACAAAACATTTATTACCAAAACAAAAGTGACACAGAACAGTTATCACCGACACAATAGAGACAAAACATTTATTACCAACACAATAGTGACACAAAACATTTATTACCAACACAATAGTGACAAAACATTTATTCTCAACACAAAAGTGAGACAGTGTGGTGGACACGACAACAAAACATTTATTACCAACACAATAGTCAGAGAAAACATTTATTACCAACACAATAGTGAGAAAAAACATTTTACTATCAACACAATAGTGAGACAAAACATTTATTACCAACACAATAGTGAGAACAAACATTTACTATCAACGCAATAGTGAGACAAAACATTTATTACCAACACAATAGTGAGACAAAACTTTTATTACCAACACAATAGTGAGACAAAAC
Source organism: Lampris incognitus (assembly GCF_029633865.1). Lineage (NCBI taxonomy): Eukaryota > Metazoa > Chordata > Actinopteri > Lampriformes > Lampridae > Lampris > Lampris incognitus. The sequence continues at coordinate 54,429,794 of NC_079211.1, read as the reverse complement.
ATTTATCACCGACACAATAGAGACAAAGCATTTATTACCAACACAATAGTGACACAAAACATTTATTACCAACACAATAGTGACAAAAAACATTTACTATCAACACAAAAGTGAGACAGTGTGGTGGACACGACAACAAAACATTTATTACCAACACAATAGCCAGAGAAAACATTTATTACCAACACAATAGTGACACAAAACATTTATTACCAACACATTAGTGACAAAAAACATTTATTCTCAACACAAAAGTGAGACAGTGTGGTGGACACGACAACAAAACATTTATTACCAACACAATAGTCAGAGAAAACATTTATTACCAACACAATAGTGAGAAAAAACATTTTACTATCAACACAATAGTGAGACAAAACATGTATTACCAACACAATAGTGAGACAAAACATTTATCACCGACACAATAGAGACAAAGCATTTATTACCAACACAATAGTGACACAAAACATTTATTACCAACACAATAGTGACAAAAAACATTTACTATCAACACAAAAGTGAGACAGTGTGGTGGACACGACAACAAAACATTTATTACCAACACAATAGCCAGAGAAAACATTTATTACCAACACAATAGTGAGAACAAACATTTATTACCAACACAATAGTGAGACAAAACATTTATTACCACCACAATAGTGACAAAAAACCTTTTATTACCGACACAATAGTGAGAGACAACATTTATTACCAACACAATAGAGACAAAAGTTTTATTACCAACACAATAGTCAGACAAAACATTTATTACCAACACAATAGTGACAAAAAACATTTATTACCAACACAATAGTGAGACAAAACATTTATTACCAACACAATAGTGAGACAAAACATTTATTAGCAACACAATAGTGACACAAAACATTTATCACCGACACAATAGAGACAAAACATTTATTACCAACACAATAGTGACAAAAAACATTTATTACCAACACAATAGTGACACAAAACATTTATTACCAACACAATAGTGACACAAAACATTTATTATCAACACAATAGTGACACAAAACATTTATTACCAAGACAATAGTGACACAAAACATTTATTACCGACACAATAGCGAGACTAACATTTACTATCAACACAAAATTGAGACAGTGTGGTGGACACGACAACAAAACATGTATTAGCAACACAATAGTCAGAAAAAACATTTATTACCAATACAATAGTGAGACAAAACATTTATTACCAACACAATAGTGACACAAAACATTTATTACAAACACAATAGTGACACAAAACATTTATTACCAACACAATAGTGACAAAAAACATTTATTACCAACACAATAGTGAGACAAAACATTTATTACTAACACAATTGTGACAAAAAACATTTATTACCAACACAATAGTGAGACAAAACATTTATTACCAACACAATAGTGAGACAAAACATTTATTACCAAAACAAAAGTGACACAGAACAGTCATCACCGACACAATAGAGACAAAACATTTATTACCAACACAATAGTGACACAAAACATTTATTACCAACACAATAGTGACAAAAAACATTTATTCTCAACACAAAAGTGAGACAGTGTGGTGGACACGACAACAAAACATTTATTACCAACACAATAGTCAGAGAAAACATTTATTACCAACACAATAGTGAGAAAAAACATTTTACTATCAACACAATAGTGAGACAAAACTTTTATTACCAACACAATAGTGACACAAAACATTTATTACCGACACAATAGTGAGACAAAACATTTACTATCAACACAAAAGTGAGACAGTATGGTGGACAAGACAACAAAACATTTATTACCAACACAATGGTCAGAGAAAACATTTATTACCAACACAATAGTGAGACAGAACTTTTATTACCAACACAATAGTGAGAGACAACATTTATCACCGACACAATAGAGACAAAGCATTTATTACCAACACAATAGTGACACAAAACATTTATTACCAACTCAATAGTGACAAAAAACATTTATTCTCAACACAAAAGTGAGACAGTGTGGTGGACACGACAACAAAACATTTATTACCAACACAATAGTCAGAGAAAACATTTATTACCAACACAATAGTGAGAAAAAACATTTTACTATCAACACAATAGTGAGACAAAACATTTATTACCAACATAATAGTGACACAAAACATTTATTACCGACACAATAGTGAGACAAAACATTTACTATCAACACAAAAGTGAGACAGTGTGGTGGACACGACAACAAAACATTTATTACCAACACAATAGTCAGAGAAAACATTTATTACCAACACAATAGTGAGACAAAACATTTATTACCACCACAATAGTGACAAAAAACCTTTTATTACCGACACAATAGTGAGAGACAACATTTATTACCAACACAATAGAGACAAAAGTTTTATTACCAACACAATAGTCAGACAAAACATTTATTACCAACACAATAGTGACAAAAAACATTTATTACCAACACAATAGTGAGACAAAACATTTATTACCAACACAATAGTGAGACAAAACATTTATTAGCAACACAATAGTGACACAAAACATTTATCACCGACACAATAGAGACAAAACATTTATTACCAACACAATAGTGACACAAAACATTTATTACCAACACAATAGTGACACAAAACATTTATTATCAACACAATAGTGACACAAAACATTTATTACCAAGACAATAGTGACACAAAACATTTATTACCGACACAATAGTGAGACTAACATTTACTATCAACACAAAATTGAGACAGTGTGGTGGACACGACAACAAAACATGTATTACCAACACAATAGTCAGAAAAAACATTTATTACCAATACAATAGTGAGACAAAACATTTATTACCAACACAATAGTGACACAAAACATTTATTACAAACACAATAGTGACACAAAACATTTATTACCAACACAATAGTGACACAAAACATTTATTACCAACACAATAGTGAGACAAAACATTTATTACTAACACAATAGTGACAAAAAACATTTATTACCAACACAATAGTGAGACAAAACATTTATTACCAACACAATAGTGAGACAAAACATTTATTACCAAAACAAAAGTGACACAGAACAGTTATCACCGACACAATAGAGACAAAACATTTATTACCAACACAATAGTGACACAAAACATTTATTACCAACACAATAGTGACAAAACATTTATTCTCAACACAAAAGTGAGACAGTGTGGTGGACACGACAACAAAACATTTATTACCAACACAATAGTCAGAGAAAACATTTATTACCAACACAATAGTGAGAAAAAACATTTTACTATCAACACAATAGTGAGACAAAACATTTATTACCAACACAATAGTGACACAAAACATTTATTACCGACACAATAGTGAGACAAAACATTTACTATCAAAACAAAAGTGAGACAGTGTGGTGGACACGACAACAAAACATTTATTACCAACACAATGGTCAGAGAAACCATTTATTACCAACACAATAGTGAGACAGAACTTTTATTACCAACACAATAGTGAGAGACAACATTTATCACCGACACAATAGAGACAAAGCATTTATTACCAACACAATAGTGACACAAAACATTTATTACCAACACAATAGTGACAAAAAACATTTATTCTCAACACAAAAGTGAGACAGTGTGGTGGACACGACAACAAAACATTTATTACCAACACAATAGTCAGAGAAAACATTTATTACCAACACAATAGTGAGAAAAAACATTTTACTATCAACACAATAGTGAGACAAAACATTTATTACCAACACAATAGTGACACAAAACATTTATTACCGACACAATAGTGAGACAAAACATTTACTATCAACACAAAAGTGAGACAGTGTGGTGGACACGACAACAAAACATTTATTACCAACACAATAGTCAGAGAAAACATTTATTACCAACACAATAGTGAGAACAAACATTTACTATCAACGCAATAGTGAGACAAAACATTTATTACCAACACAATAGTGAGACAAAACTTTTATTACCAACACAATAGTGAGACAAAACATTTATCACCGACACAATAGAGACAAAGCATTTATTACCAACACAATAGTGACACAAAACATTTATTACCAACACAATAGTGACAAAAAACATTTACTATCAACACAAAAGTGAGACAGTGTGGTGGACACGACAACAAAACATTTATTACCAACACAATAGCCAGAGAAAACATTTATTACCAACACAATAGTGAGAACAAACATTTACTATCAACGCAATAGTGAGACAAAACATTTATTTCCAACACAATAGTGAGACAAAACATTTATTACCAACACAATAGTGAGACAAAACATTTATTACCAACACAATAGTGAGACAAAACATTTATCACCGACACAATAGTGAGACAAAACATTTATAAACAACACAATAGTGAGACAAAACATTTATTACCAACACAATAGTGACACAAAACCTTTTATTACCGACACAATAGTGAGAGACAACATTTATTACCAACACAATAGAGACAAAACTTTTATTACCAACACAATAGTCAGACAAAACATTTATTACCAACACAATAGTGACACAAAACATTTATTACAAACACAATAGTGACACAAAACATTTATTACCAACACAATAGTGACACAAAACATTTATTACCAACACAATAGTGAGACAAAACATTTATTACTAACACAATAGTGACAAAAAACATTTATTACCAACACAATAGTGAGACAAAACATTTATTACCAACACAATAGTGAGACAAAACATTTATTACCAAAACAAAAGTGACACAGAACAGTTATCACCGACACAATAGAGACAAAACATTTATTACCAACACAATAGTGACACAAAACATTTATTACCAACACAATAGTGACAAAAAACATTTATTCTCAACACAAAAGTGAGACAGTGTGGTGGACACGACAACAAAACATTTATTACCAACACAATAGTCAGAGAAAACATTTATTACCAACACAATAGTGAGAAAAAACATTTTACTATCAACACAATAGTGAGACAAAACATTTATTACCAACACAATAGTGACACAAAACATTTATTACCGACACAATAGTGAGACAAAACATTTACTATCAACACAAAAGTGAGACAGTGTGGTGGACACGACAACAAAACATTTATTACCAACACAATAGTCAGAGAAAACATTTATTACCAACACAATAGTGAGAACAAACATTTACTATCAACGCAATAGTGAGACAAAACATTTATTACCAACACAATAGTGAGACAAAACTTTTATTACCAACACAATAGTGAGACAAAACATTTATCACCGACACAATAGAGACAAAGCATTTATTACCAACACAATAGTGACACAAAACATTTATTACCAACACAATAGTGACAAAAAACATTTATTCTCAACACAAAAGTGAGACAGTGTGGTGGACACGACAACAAAACATTTATTACCAACACAATAGTCAGAGAAAACATTTATTACCAACACAATAGTGAGAAAAAACATTTACTATCAACACAATAGTGAGACAAAACATTTATTACCAACACAATAGTGACACAAAACATTTATTACCGACACAATAGTGAGACAAAACATTTACTATCAACACAAAAGTGAGACAGTGTGGTGGACACGACAACAAAACATTTATTACCAACACAATAGTCAGAGAAAACATTTATTACAAAAACAATAGTGAGACAGAACTTTTATTACCAACACAATAGTGAGAGACAACATTTATCACCGACACAATAGAGACAAAGCATTTATTACCAACACAATAGTGACACAAAACATTTATTACCAACACAATAGTGACAAAAAACATTTATTCTCAACTCAAAAATGAGACAGTGTGGTGGACACGACAACAAAACATTTATTACCAACACAATAGTCAGAGAAAACATTTATTACCAACACAATAGTGAGAACAAACATTTACTATCAACGCAATAGTGAGACAAAACATTTATTATCAACACAATAGTGAGACAAAACATTTATTACCAACACAATAGTGAAACAAAACATTTATTACCAACACAATACTGAGACAAAACATTTATCACCGACACAATAGTGAGACAAAACATTTTTTAACAACACAATAGTGAGACAAAACATTTATCACCGACACAATATAGACAAAGGATTTATTACCAACACAATAGTGACACAAAACATTTATTACCAACACAATAGTGAGAAAAAACATTTACTCTCAACACAAAAGTGAGACAGTGTGGTGGACACGACAACAAAACATTTATTACCAACACAATAGTCAGAGAAAACATTTATTACCAACACAATAGTGACACAAAACATTTATTACCAACGCAAAAGCGACACAAAACATTTACTCTCAACACAAAAGTGAGACAGTGTGGTGGACACGACAACTAAACATTTATTACCAACACAATAGTCAGAGAGAACATTTATTACCAACACAATAGTGACACAAAACATTTATTACCGACACAATAGTGAGACAAAACATTTACTATCAACACAAAAGTGAGACAGTGTGGTGGACACGACAACAAAACATTTATTACCAACACAATAATCAGAGAAAACATTTATTACCAACACATTAGTGAAAAAAACCATTTACTATCAACGTAATAGTGAGACAAAACAGTTATTACCAACACAATAGTCAGAGAAAACATTTATTACAAAAACAATAGTGAGACAGAACTTTTATTACCAACACAATAGTGAGAGACAACATTTATCACCGACACAATAGAGACAAAGCATTTATTACCAACACAATAGTGACACAAAACATTTATTACCAACACAATAGTGACAAAAAACATTTATTCTCAACTCAAAAATGAGACAGTGTGGTGGACACGACAACAAAACATTTATTACCAACACAATAGTCAGAGAAAACATTTATTACCAACACAATAGTGAGAACAAACATTTACTATCAACGCAATAGTGAGACAAAACATTTATTATCAACACAATAGTGAGACAAAACATTTATTACCAACACAATAGTGAAACAAAACATTTATTACCAACACAATACTGAGACAAAACATTTATCACCGACACAATAGTGAGACAAAACATTTTTTAACAACACAATAGTGAGACAAAACATTTATCACCGACACAATATAGACAAAGGATTTATTACCAACACAATAGTGACACAAAACATTTATTACCAACACAATAGTGAGAAAAAACATTTACTCTCAACACAAAAGTGAGACAGTGTGGTGGACACGACAACAAAACATTTATTACCAACACAATAGTCAGAGAAAACATTTATTACCAACACAATAGTGACACAAAACATTTATTACCAACGCAAAAGCGACACAAAACATTTACTCTCAACACAAAAGTGAGACAGTGTGGTGGACACGACAACTAAACATTTATTACCAACACAATAGTCAGAGAGAACATTTATTACCAACACAATAGTGACACAAAACATTTATTACCGACACAATAGTGAGACAAAACATTTACTATCAACACAAAAGTGAGACAGTGTGGTGGACACGACAACAAAACATTTATTACCAACACAATAATCAGAGAAAACATTTATTACCAACACATTAGTGAAAAAAACCATTTACTATCAACGTAATAGTGAGACAAAACAGTTATTACCAACACAATAGTGAGACAAAACATTTATTACCAACACAATAGTGAGACAAAACATTTATTACCAACACAATAGTGAGACAAAACATTTATTACCGACATAATAGTGAGACAAAACATTTATTAACAACACAATAGTGAGACAAAACATTTATTACCAACACAATAGTGACACAAAACCTTTTATTACCGACACAATAGTGAGAGACAACATTTATTACCAACACAATAGAGACAAAAGTTTTATTACCAACACAATAGTCAGACAAAACATTTATTACCAACACAATAGTGACAAAAAACATTTATTACCAACACAATAGTGAGACAAAACATTTATTACCAACACAATAGTGAGACAAAACATTTATTAGCAACACAATAGTGACACAAAACATTTATCACCGACACAATAGAGACAAAACATTTATTACCAACACAATAGTGACACAAAACATTTATTACCAACACAATAGTGACACAAAACATTTATTATCAACACAATAGTGACACAAAACATTTATTACCAAGACAATAGTGACACATAACATTTATTACCGACACAATAGTGAGACTAACATTTACTATCAACACAAAAGTGAGACAGTGTGGTGGACACGACAACAAAACATGTATTACCAACACAATAGTCAGAGAAAACATTTATTACCAACACAATAGTGAGACAAAACTTTTATTACCAACACAATAGTGAGACAAAACATTTATCACCGAAACAATAGAGACAAAGGATTTATTACCAACACAATAGTGACACAAAACATTTATTACCAACACAATAGTGAGAAAAAACATTTATTATCAACACAATAGTGACACAAAACATTTATTACCAAGACAATAGTGACACAAAACATTTATTACCGACACAATAGTGAGACCAACATTTACTATCAACACAAAAGTGAGACAGTGTGGTGGACACGACAACAAAACATTTATTACCAACACAATAGCCAGAGAAAACATTTATTACCAACACAATAGTGAGAACAAACATTTATTACCAACACAATAGTGAGACAAAACATTTATTGCCACCACAATAGTGACAAAAAACCTTTTATTACCGACACAATAGTGAGAGACAACATTTATTACCAACACAATAGAGACAAAAGTTTTATTACCAACACAATAGTCAGACAAAACATTTATTACCAACACAATAGTAACAAAAAACATTTATTACCAACACAATAGTGAGACAAAACATTTATTACCAACACAATAGTGAGACAAAACATTTATTAGCAACACAATAGTGAGACAAAACATTTATCACCGACACAATAGAGACAAAACATTTATTACCAACACAATAGTGACACAAAACATTTATTACCAACACAATAGTGACACAAAACATTTATTATCAACACAATAGTGACACAAAACATTTATTACCAAGACAATAGTGACACAAAACATTTATTACCGACACAATAGTGAGACTAACATTTACTATCAACACAAAATTGAGACAGTGTGGTGGACACGACAACAAAACAGGTATTACCAACACAATAGTCAGAGAAAACATTTATTACCAACACAATAGTGAGAAAAAACATTTTACTATCAACACAATAGTGAGACAAAACATTTATTACCAACACAATAGTGACACAAAACATTTATTACCGACACAATAGTGAGACAAAACATTTACTATCAACACAAGTCAGAGAAAACATTTATTACCAACACAATAGTGAGAACAAACATTTACTATCAACGCAATAGTGAGACAAAACATTTATTACCAACACAATAGTGAGACAAAACTTTTATTACCAACACAATAGTGAGACAAAACATTTATCACCGACACAATAGAGACAAAGCATTTATTACCAACACAATAGTGACACAAAACATTTATTACCAACACAATAGTGACAAAAAACATTTATTCTCAACACAAAAGTGAGACAGTGTGGTGGACACGACAACAAAACATTTATTACCAACACAATAGTCAGAGAAAACATTTATTACCAACACAATAGTGAGAAAAAACATTTTACTATCAACACAATAGTGAGACAAAACATTTATTACCAACACAATAGTGACACAAAACATTTATTACCGACACAATAGTGAGACAAAACATTTACTATCAACACAAAAGTGAGACAGTGTGGTGGACACGACAACAAAACATTTATTACCAACACAATAGTCAGAGAAAACATTTATTACCAACACAATAGTGAGAACAAACATTTACTATCAACGCAATAGTGAGACAAAACATTTATTACCAACACAATAGTGAGACAAAACTTTTATTACCAACACAATAGTGAGACAAAACATTTATCACCGACACAATAGAGACAAAGCATTTATTACCAACACAATAGTGACACAAAACATTTATTACCAACACAATAGTGACAAAAAACATTTATTCTCAACACAAAAGTGAGACAGTGTGGTGGACACGACAACAAAACATTTATTACCAACACAATAGTCAGAGAAAACATTTATTACCAACACAATAGTGAGAAAAAACATTTACTATCAACACAATAGTGAGACAAAACATTTATTACCAACACAATAGTGACACAAAACATTTATTACCGACACAATAGTGAGACAAAACATTTACTATCAACACAAAAGTGAGACAGTGTGGTGGACACGACAACAAAACATTTATTACCAACACAATAGTCAGAGAAAACATTTATTACAAAAACAATAGTGAGACAGAACTTTTATTACCAACACAATAGTGAGAGACAACATTTATCACCGACACAATAGAGACAAAGCATTTATTACCAACACAATAGTGACACAAAACATTTATTACCAACACAATAGTGACAAAAAACATTTATTCTCAACTCAAAAATGAGACAGTGTGGTGGACACGACAACAAAACATTTATTACCAACACAATAGTCAGAGAAAACATTTATTACCAACACAATAGTGAGAACAAACATTTACTATCAACGCAATAGTGAGACAAAACATTTATTATCAACACAATAGTGAGACAAAACATTTATTACCAACACAATAGTGAAACAAAACATTTATTACCAACACAATACTGAGACAAAACATTTATCACCGACACAATAGTGAGACAAAACATTTTTTAACAACACAATAGTGAGACAAAACATTTATCACCGACACAATATAGACAAAGGATTTATTACCAACACAATAGTGACACAAAACATTTATTACCAACACAATAGTGAGAAAAAACATTTACTCTCAACACAAAAGTGAGACAGTGTGGTGGACACGACAACAAAACATTTATTACCAACACAATAGTCAGAGAAAACATTTATTACCAACACAATAGTGACACAAAACATTTATTACCAACGCAAAAGCGACACAAAACATTTACTCTCAACACAAAAGTGAGACAGTGTGGTGGACACGACAACTAAACATTTATTACCAACACAATAGTCAGAGAGAACATTTATTACCAACACAATAGTGACACAAAACATTTATTACCGACACAATAGTGAGACAAAACATTTACTATCAACACAAAAGTGAGACAGTGTGGTGGACACGACAACAAAACATTTATTACCAACACAATAATCAGAGAAAACATTTATTACCAACACATTAGTGAAAAAAACCATTTACTATCAACGTAATAGTGAGACAAAACAGTTATTACCAACACAATAGTGAGACAAAACATTTATTACCAACACAATAGTGAGACAAAACATTTATTACCAACACAATAGTGAGACAAAACATTTATTACCGACATAATAGTGAGACAAAACATTTATTAACAACACAATAGTGAGACAAAACATTTATTACCAACACAATAGTGACACAAAACCTTTTATTACCGACACAATAGTGAGAGACAACATTTATTACCAACACAATAGAGACAAAAGTTTTATTACCAACACAATAGTCAGACAAAACATTTATTACCAACACAATAGTGACAAAAAACATTTATTACCAACACAATAGTGAGACAAAACATTTATTACCAACACAATAGTGAGACAAAACATTTATTAGCAACACAATAGTGACACAAAACATTTATCACCGACACAATAGAGACAAAACATTTATTACCAACACAATAGTGACACAAAACATTTATTACCAACACAATAGTGACACAAAACATTTATTATCAACACAATAGTGACACAAAACATTTATTACCAAGACAATAGTGACACATAACATTTATTACCGACACAATAGTGAGACTAACATTTACTATCAACACAAAAGTGAGACAGTGTGGTGGACACGACAACAAAACATGTATTACCAACACAATAGTCAGAGAAAACATTTATTACCAACACAATAGTGAGACAAAACTTTTATTACCAACACAATAGTGAGACAAAACATTTATCACCGAAACAATAGAGACAAAGGATTTATTACCAACACAATAGTGACACAAAACATTTATTACCAACACAATAGTGAGAAAAAACATTTATTATCAACACAATAGTGACACAAAACATTTATTACCAAGACAATAGTGACACAAAACATTTATTACCGACACAATAGTGAGACCAACATTTACTATCAACACAAAAGTGAGACAGTGTGGTGGACACGACAACAAAACATTTATTACCAACACAATAGCCAGAGAAAACATTTATTACCAACACAATAGTGAGAACAAACATTTATTACCAACACAATAGTGAGACAAAACATTTATTGCCACCACAATAGTGACAAAAAACCTTTTATTACCGACACAATAGTGAGAGACAACATTTATTACCAACACAATAGAGACAAAAGTTTTATTACCAACACAATAGTCAGACAAAACATTTATTACCAACACAATAGTAACAAAAAACATTTATTACCAACACAATAGTGAGACAAAACATTTATTACCAACACAATAGTGAGACAAAACATTTATTAGCAACACAATAGTGAGACAAAACATTTATCACCGACACAATAGAGACAAAACATTTATTACCAACACAATAGTGACACAAAACATTTATTACCAACACAATAGTGACACAAAACATTTATTATCAACACAATAGTGACACAAAACATTTATTACCAAGACAATAGTGACACAAAACATTTATTACCGACACAATAGTGAGACTAACATTTACTATCAACACAAAATTGAGACAGTGTGGTGGACACGACAACAAAACAGGTATTACCAACACAATAGTCAGAGAAAACATTTATTACCAACACAATAGTGAGAAAAAACATTTTACTATCAACACAATAGTGAGACAAAACATTTATTACCAACACAATAGTGACACAAAACATTTATTACCGACACAATAGTGAGACAAAACATTTACTATCAACACAAGTCAGAGAAAACATTTATTACCAACACAATAGTGAGAACAAACATTTACTATCAACGCAATAGTGAGACAAAACATTTATTACCAACACAATAGTGAGACAAAACTTTTATTACCAACACAATAGTGAGACAAAACATTTATCACCGACACAATAGAGACAAAGCATTTATTACCAACACAATAGTGACACAAAACATTTATTACCAACACAATAGTGACAAAAAACATTTATTCTCAACACAAAAGTGAGACAGTGTGGTGGACACGACAACAAAACATTTATTACCAACACAATAGTCAGAGAAAACATTTATTACCAACACAATAGTGAGAAAAAACATTTACTATCAACACAATAGTGAGACAAAACATTTATTACCAACACAATAGTGACACAAAACATTTATTACCGACACAATAGTGAGACAAAACATTTACTATCAAAACAAAAGTGAGACAGTGTGGTGGACACGACAACAAAACATTTATTACCAACACAATAGTCAGAGAAAACATTTATTACAAAAACAATAGTGAGACAGAACTTTTATTACCAACACAATAGTGAGAGACAACATTTATCACCGACACAATAGAGACAAAGCATTTATTACCAACACAATAGTGACACAAAACATTTATTACCAACACAATAGTGACAAAAAAAATTTATTCTCAACTCAAAAATGAGACAGTGTGGTGGACACGACAACAAAACATTTATTACCAACACAATAGTCAGAGAAAACATTTATTACCAACACAATAGTGAGAACAAACATTTACTATCAACGCAATAGTGAGACAAAACATTTATTATCAACACAATAGTGAGACAAAACATTTATTACCAACACAATAGTGAGACAAAACATTTATTACCAACACAATACTGAGACAAAACATTTATCACCGACACAATAGTGAGACAAAACATTTATTAACAGCACAATAGTGAGACAAAACATTTATCACCGACACAATATAGACAAAGGATTTATTACCAACACAATAGTGACACAAAACATTTATTACCAACACAATAGTGAGAAAAAACATTTACTCTCAACACAAAAGTGAGACAGTGTGGTGGACACGACAACAAAACATTTATTACCAACACAGTAGTCAGAGAAAACATTTATTACCAACACAATAGTGACACAAAACATTTATTACCAACGCAAAAGCGACACAAAACATTTACTCTCAACACAAAAGTGAGACAGTGTGGTGGACACGACAACTAAACATTTATTACCAACACAATAGTCAGAGAGAACATTTATTACCAACACAATAGTGACACAAAACATTTATTACCGACACAATAGTGAGACAAAACATTTACTATCAACACAAAAGTGAGACAGTGTGGTGGACACGACAACAAAACATTTATTACCAACACAATAGTCAGAGAAAACATTTATTACCAACACAATAGTGAAAAAAACCATTTACTATCAACGTAATAGTGAGACAAAACAGTTATTACCAACACAATAGTGAGACAAAACATTTATTACCAACACAATAGTGAGACAAAACATTTATTACCAACACAATAGTGAGACAAAGCATTTATTACCGACACAATAGTGAGACAAAACATTTATTAACAACACAATAGTGAGACAAAACATTTATTACCAACACAATAGTGACACAAAACCTTTTATTACCGACACAATAGTGAGAGACAACATTTATTACCAACACAATAGAGACAAAAGTTTTATTACCAACACAATAGTCAGACAAAACATTTATTACCAACACAATAGTGACAAAAAACATTTATTACCAACACAATAGTGAGACAAAACATTTATTACCAACACAATAGTGAGACAAAACATTTATTAGCAACACAATAGTGACACAAAACATTTATCACCGACACAATAGAGACAAAACATTTATTACCAACACAATAGTGACACAAAACATTTATTACCAACACAATAGTGACACAAAACATTTATTATCAACACAATAGTGACACAAAACATTTATTACCAAGACAATAGTGACACATAACATTTATTACCGACACAATAGTGAGACTAACATTTACTATCAACACAAAAGTGAGACAGTGTGGTGGACACGACAACAAAACATGTATTACCAACACAATAGTCAGAGAAAACATTTATTACCAACACAATAGTGAGACAAAACTTTTATTACCAACACAATAGTGAGACAAAACATTTATCACCGAAACAATAGAGACAAAGGATTTATTACCAACACAATAGTGACACAAAACATTTATTACCAACACAATAGTGAGAAAAAACATTTATTATCAACACAATAGTGACACAAAACATTTATTACCAAGACAATAGTGACACAAAACATTTATTACCGACACAATAGTGAGACTAACATTTACTATCAACACAAAAGTGAGACAGTGTGGTGGACACGACAACAAAACATTTATTACCAACACAATAGCCAGAGAAAACATTTATTACCAACACAATAGTGAGAACAAACATTTATTACCAACACAATAGTGAGACAAAACATTTATTACCACCACAATAGTGACAAAAAACCTTTTATTACCGACACAATAGTGAGAGACAACATTTATTACCAACACAATAGAGACAAAAGTTTTATTACCAACACAATAGTCAGACAAAACATTTATTACCAACACAATAGTAACAAAAAACATTTATTACCAACACAATAGTGAGACAAAACATTTATTACCAACACAATAGTGAGACAAAACATTTATTAGCAACACAATAGTGACACAAAACATTTATCACCGACACAATAGAGACAAAACATTTATTACCAACACAATAGTGACACAAAACATTTATTACCAACACAATAGTGACACAAAACATTTATTATCAACACAATAGTGACACAAAACATTTATTACCAAGACAATAGTGACACAAAACATTTATTACCGACACAATAGTGAGACTAACATTTACTATCAACACAAAATTGAGACAGTGTGGTGGACACGACAACAAAACATGTATTACCAACACAATAGTCAGAAAAAACATTTATTACCAATACAATAGTGAGACAAAACATTTATTACCAACACAATAGTGACACAAAACATTTATTACAAACACAATAGTGACACAAAACATTTATTACCAACACAATAGTGACACAAAACATTTACTACCAACACAATAGTGAAACAAAACATTTATTACTAACACAATAGTGACAAAAAACATTTATTACCAACACAATAGTGAGACAAAACATTTATTACCAACACAATAGTGAGACAAAACATTTATTACCAAAACAAAAGTGACACAGAACAGTTATCACCGACACAATAGAGACAAAACATTTATTACCAACACAATAGTGACACAAAACATTTATTACCAACACAATAGTGACAAAACATTTATTCTCAACACAAAAGTGAGACAGTGTGGTGGACACGACAACAAAACATTTATTACCAACACAATAGTGAGAAAAAACATTTTACTATCAACACAATAGTGAGACAAAACATTTATTACCAACACAATAGTGACACAAAACATTTATTACCGACACAATAGTGAGACAAAACATTTACTATCAACACAAAAGTGAGACAGTGTGGTGGACACGACAACAAAACATTTATTACCAACACAATGGTCAGAGAAAACATTTATTACCAACACAATAGTGAGACAGAACTTTTATTACCAACACAATAGTGAGAGACAACATTTATCACCGACACAATAGAGACAAAGCATTTACTACCAACACAATAGTGACACAAAACATTTATTACCAACACAATAGTGACAAAAAACATTTATTCTCAACACAAAAGTGAGACAGTGTGGTGGACACGACAACAAAACATTTATTACCAACACAATAGTCAGAGAAAACATTTATTACCAACACAATAGTGAGAAAAAACATTTTACTATCAACGCAATAGTGAGACAAAACATTTATTACCAACACAATAGTGACACAAAACATTTATTACCGACACAATAGTGAGAAAAAACATTTACTATCAACACAAAAGTGAGACAGTGTGTTGGACACGACAACAAAACATTTATTACCAACACAATAGTCAGAGAAAACATTTATTACCAACGCAATAGTGAGAACAAACATTTACTATCAACGCAATAGTGAGACAAAACATTTATTACCAACACAATAGTGAGACAAAACTTTTATTACCAACACAATAGTGAGACAAAACATTTATCACCGACACAATAGAGACAAAGCATTTATTACCAACACAATAGTGACACAAAACATTTATTACCAACACAATAGTGACAAAAAACATTTACTATCAACACAAAAGTGAGACAGTGTGGTGGACACGACAACAAAACATTTATTACCAACACAATAGCCAGAGAAAACATTTATTACCAACACAATAGTGAGAACAAACATTTACTATCAACGCAATAGTGAGACAAAACATTTATTTCCAACACAATAGTGTGACAAAACATTTATTACCAACACAATAGTGAGACAAAACATTTATTACCAACACAATAGTGAGACAAAACATTTATCACCGACACAATAGTGAGACAAAACATTTATAAACAACACAATAGTGAGACAAAACATTTATTACCAACACAATAGTGACACAAAACCTTTTATTACCGACACAATAGTGAGAGACAACATTTATTACCAACACAATAGAGACAAAACTTTTATTACCAACACAATAGTCAGACAAAACATTTATTACCAACACAATAGTGACACAAAACATTTATTACAAACACAATAGTGACAAAAAACATTTATTACCAACACAATAGTGACACAAAACATTTATTACCAACACAATAGTGAGACAAAACATTTATTACTAACACAATAGTGACAAAAAACATTTATTACCAACACAATAGTGAGACAAAACATTTATTACCAACACAATAGTGAGACAAAACATTTATTACCAAAACAAAAGTGACACAGAACAGTTATCACCGACACAATAGAGACAAAACATTTATTACCAACACAATAGTGACACAAAACATTTATTACCAACACAATAGTGACAAAAAACATTTATTCTCAACACAAAAGTGAGACAGTGTGGTGGACACGACAACAAAACATTTATTACCAACACAATAGTTAGAGAAAACATTTATTACCAACACAATAGTGAGAAAAAACATTTTACTATCAACACAATAGTGAGACAAAACATTTATTACCAACACAATAGTGACACAAAACATTTATTACCGACACAATAGTGAGACAAAACATTTACTATCAACACAAAAGTGAGACAGTGTGGTGGACACGACAACAAAACATTTATTACCAACACAATAGTCAGAGAAAACATTTATTACCAACACAATAGTGAGAACAAACATTTACTATCAACGCAATAGTGAGACAAAACATTTATTACCAACACAATAGTGAGACAAAACTTTTATTACCAACACAATAGTGAGACAAAACATTTATCACCGACACAATAGAGACAAAACATTTATTACCAACACAATAGTGACACAAAACATTTATTACCGACAAAATAGTGAGACAAAACATTTACTATCAACACAAAAGTGAGACAGTGTGGTGGACACGACAACAAAACATTTATTACCAACACAATAGTCAGAGAAAACATTTATTACAAAAACAATAGTGAGACAGAACTTTTATTACCAACACAATAGTGAGAGACAACATTTATCACCGACACAATAGAGACAAAGCATTTATTACCAACACAATAGTGACACAAAACATTTATTACCAACACAATAGTGACAAAAAACATTTATTCTCAACTCAAAAATGAGACAGTGTGGTGGACACGACAACAAAACATTTATTACCAACACAATAGTCAGAGAAAACATTTATTACCAACACAATAGTGAGAACAAACATTTACTATCAACGCAATAGTGAGACAAAACATTTATTATCAACACAATAGTGAGACAAAACATTTATTACCAACACAATAGTGAGACAAAACATTTATTACCAACACAATACTGAGACAAAACATTTATCACCGACAAAATAGTGAGACAAAACATTTATTAACAACACAATAGTGAGACAAAACATTTATCACCGACACAATATAGACAAAGGATTTATTACCAACACAATAGTGACACAAAACATTTATTACCAACACAATAGTGAGAAAAAACATTTACTCTCAACACAAAAGTGAGACAGTGTGGTGGACACGACAACAAAACATTTATTACCAACACAATAGTCAGAGAAAACATTTATTACCAACACAATAGTGACACAAAACATTTATTACCAACGCAAAAGCGACACAAAACATTTACTCTCAACACAAAAGTGAGACAGTGTGGTGGACACGACAACTAAACATTTATTACCAACACAATAGTCAGAGAAAACATTTATTACCAACACAATAGTGACACAAAACATTTATTACCGACACAATAGTGAGACAAAACATTTACTATCAACACAAAAGTGAGACAGTGTGGTGGACACGACAACAAAACATTTATTACCAACACAATAGTCAGAGAAAACATTTATTACCAACACAATAGTGAAAAAAACATTTACTATCAACGTAATAGTGAGACAAAACATTTATTACCAACACAATAGTGAGACAAAACATTTATTACCAACACAATAGTGAGACAAAACATTTATTACCAACACAATAGTGACACAAAACATTTATTACCAACACAATAGTGACAAAAAACATTTACTATCAACACAAAAGTGAGACAGTGTGGTGGACACGACAACAAAACATTTATTACCAACACAATAGCCAGAGAAAACATTTATTACCAACACAATAGTGAGAACAAACATTTACTATCAACGCAATAGTGAGACAAAACATTTATTTCCAACACAATAGTGAGACAAAACATTTATTACCAACACAATAGTGAGACAAAACATTTATTACCAACACAATAGTGAGACAAAACATTTATCACCGACACAATAGTGAGACAAAACATTTATAAACAACACAATAGTGAGACAAAACATTTATTACCAACACAATAGTGACACAAAACCTTTTATTACCGACACAATAGTGAGAGACAACATTTATTACCAACACAATAGAGACAAAACTTTTATTACCAACACAATAGTCAGACAAAACATTTATTACCAACACAATAGTGACACAAAACATTTATTACAAACACAATAGTGACACAAAACATTTATTACCAACACAATAGTGACACAAAACATTTATTACCAACACAATAGTGAGACAAAACATTTATTACTAACACAATAGTGACAAAAAACATTTATTACCAACACAATAGTGAGACAAAACATTTATTACCAACACAATAGTGAGACAAAACATTTATTACCAAAACAAAAGTGACACAGAACAGTTATCACCGACACAATAGAGACAAAACATTTATTACCAACACAATAGTGACACAAAACATTTATTACCAACACAATAGTGACAATAAACATTTATTCTCAACACAAAAGTGAGACAGTGTGGTGGACACGACAACAAAACATTTATTACCAACACAATAGTCAGAGAAAACATTTATTACCAACACAATAGTGAGAAAAAACATTTTACTATCAACACAATAGTGAGACAAAACATTTATTACCAACACAATAGTGAGACAAAACATTTATCACCGACACAATAGAGACAAAGCATTTATTACCAACACAATAGTGACACAAAACATTTATTACCAACACAATAGTGACAAAAAACATTTATTCTCAACACAAAAGTGAGACAGTGTGGTGGACACGACAACAAAACATTTATTACCAACACAATAGTCAGAGAAAACATTTATTACCAACACAATAGTGAGAAAAAACATTTACTATCAACACAATAGTGAGACAAAACATTTATTACCAACACAATAGTGACACAAAACATTTATTACCGACACAATAGTGAGACAAAACATTTACTATCAACACAAAAGTGAGACAGTGTGGTGGACACGACAACAAAACATTTATTACCAACACAATAGTCAGAGAAAACATTTATTACAAAAACAATAGTGAGACAGAACGTTTATTACCAACACAATAGTGAGAGACAACATTTATCACCGACACAATAGAGACAAAGCATTTATTACCAACACAATAGTGACACAAAACATTTATTACCAACACAATAGTGACAAAAAACATTTATTCTCAACTCAAAAATGAGACAGTGTGGTGGACACGACAACAAAACATTTATTACCAACACAATAGTCAGAGAAAACATTTATTACCAACACAATAGTGAGAACAAACATTTACTATCAACGCAATAGTGAGACAAAACATTTATTATCAACACAATAGTGAGACAAAACATTTATTACCAACACAATAGTGAGACAAAACATTTATTACCAACACAATACTGAGACAAAACATTTATCACCGACACAATAGTGAGACAAAACATTTATTAACAACACAATAGTGAGACAAAACATTTATCACCGACACAATATAGACAAAGGATTTATTACCAACACAATAGTGACACAAAACATTTATTACCAACACAATAGTGAGAAAAAACATTTACTCTCAACACAAAAGTGAGACAGTGTGGTGGACACGACAACAAAACATTTATTACCAACACAATAGTCAGAGAAAACATTTATTACCAACACAATAGTGACACAAAACATTTATTACCAACGCAAAAGCGACACAAAACATTTACTCTCAACACAAAAGTGAGACAGTGTGGTGGACACGACAACTAAACATTTATTACCAACACAATAGTCAGAGAGAACATTTATTACCAACACAATAGTGACACAAAACATTTATTACCGACACAATAGTGAGACAAAACATTTACTATCAACACAAAAGTGAGACAGTGTGGTGGACACGACAACAAAACATTTATTACCAACACAATAGTCAGAGAAAACATTTATTACCAACACAATAGTGAAAAAAAACATTTACTATCAACGTAATAGTGAGACAAAACATTTATTACCAACACAATAGTGAGACAAAACATTTATTACCAACACAATAGTGAGACAAAACATTTATTACCAACACAATAGTGAGACAAAACATTTATTACCGACACAATAGTGAGAGACAACATTTATTACCAACACAATAGAGACTAAAGTTTTATTACCAACACAATAGTCAGACAAAACATTTATTACCAACACAATAGTGACAAAAAACATTTATTACCAACACAATAGTGAGACAAAACATTTATTACCAACACAATAGTGAGACAAAACATTTATTAGCAACACAATAGTGACACAAAACATTTATCACCGACACAATAGAGACAAAACATTTATTACCAACACAATAGTGACACAAAACATTTATTACCAACACAATAGTGACACAAAACATTTATTATCAACACAATAGTGACACAAAACATTTATTACCAAGACAATAGTGACACAAAACATTTATTACCGACACAATAGTGAGACTAACATTTACTATCAACACAAAATTGAGACAGTGTGGTGGACACGACAACAAAACATGTATTACCAACACAATAGTCAGAAAAAACATTTATTACCAATACAATAGTGAGACAAAACTTTTATTACCAACACAATAGTGAGACAAAACATTTATCACCGAAACAATAGAGACAAAGGATTTATTACCAACACAATAGTGACACAAAACATTTATTACCAACACAATAGTGAGAAAAAACATTTACTCTCAACACAAAAGTGAGACAGTGTGGTGGACACGACAACAAAACATTTATTACCAACACAATAGTGAGAGAAAACATTTATTACCAACACAATAGTGACACAAAACATTTATTACCGACACAATAGTGAGACAAAACATTTACTATCAACACAAAAGTGAGACAGTGTGGTGGACACGACAACAAAACATTTATTACCAACACAATGGTCAGAGAAAACATTTATTACCAACACAATAGTGAGACAGAACTTTTATTACCAACACAATAGTGAGAGACAACATTTATCACCGACACAATAGAGACAAAGCATTTATTACCAACACAATAGTGACACAAAACATTTATTACCAACACAATAGTGACAAAAAACATTTATTCTCAACACAATAGTGAGACAAAACATTTATTACCAACACAATAGTGACACAAAACATTTATTACCGACACAATAGTGAGACAAAACATTTACTATCAACACAAAAGTGAGACAGTGTGGTGTACACGACAACAAAACATTTATTACCAACACAATAGTCAGAGAAAACATTTATTACCAACACAATAGTGAGAACAAACATTTACTATCAACGCAATAGTGAGACAAAACATTTATTACCAACACAATAGTGAGACAAAACATTTATTACCAACACAATAGTGAGACAAAACATTTATCACCGACACAATAGTGAGACATTAACAACACAATAGTGAGACAAAACATTTATCACCGACACAATAGAGACAAAGGATTTATTACCAACACAATAGTGACACAAAACATTTATTACCAACACAATAGTGAGAAAAAACATTCACTCTCAACACAAAAGTGAGACAGTGTGGTGGACACGACAACAAAACATTTATTACCAACACAATAGTCAGAGAAAACATTTATTACCAACACAATAGTGACACAAAACATTTATTACCAACGCAAAAGCGAGACAAAACATTTACTCTAAACACAAAAGTGAGACAGTGTGGTGGACACGACAACTAAACATTTATTACCAACACAATAGTCAGAGAGAACATTTATTACCAACACAATAGTGACACAAAACATTTATTACCGACACAATAGTGAGACAAAACATTTACTATCAACACAAAAGTGAGACAGTGTGGTGGACACGACAACAAAACATTTATTACCAACACAATAGTCAGAGAAAACATTTATTACCAACACAATAGTGAAAAAAACCATTTACTATCAACGTAATAGTGAGACAAAACATTTATTACCAACACAATAGTGAGACAAAACATTTATTACCAACACAATAGTGAGACAAAACATTTATTACCAACACAATAGTGAGACAAAACATTTATTACCGACACAATAGTGAGACAAAACATTTATTAACAACACAATAGTGAGACAAAACATTTATTACCAACACAATAGTGACACAAAACCTTTTATTACCGACACAATAGTGAGAGACAACATTTATTACCAACACTACTACTACTACTACTTTCGGCTGCTCCCGTTAGGGGTCGCCACAGCGGATCATCCCTTTCCATTTCTTCCTGTCTTCCGCGTCTTCCTCTGTCACACCAGCCACCTGCATGTCTTCCCTCACTACATCCATAAACCTCCTCTTTGGCCTTCCTCTTCTCCTCTTCCCTGGCAGCTCCATATTCAGCATCCTTCTCCCAATATACTCAGCATCTCTCCTCCACACATGTCCAAGCCATCTCAATCTTGCCTCTCTTGCTTTGTCTCCAAACCGTCCAACCTGAGCGGTCCCTCTAATATAATCGTTCCTAATCCTGTCCTTCTTCGTTACTCCCAGTGAAAATCTTAGCATCTTCAACTCTGCCACCTCCAGCTCCGCCTCCTGTCTTTTCGTCAGTGCCACTGTCTCCAAACCATATAACATAGCTGGTCTCACAACCATCTTGTAAACTTTCCCTTTAACTCTTGCTGATACCCTTCTGTCGCAAATCACTCCTGACACTCTTCTCCACCCACTCCAACCTGCCTGCACTCTCTTTTTCACCTCTCTACTGCACTCCCCGTTACTTTGGACAGTTGACCCCAAGTATTTAAACTCAGATGTCTTTGTCACCTCCACACCTTGCATCCTGACCATTCCACTGTCCTCTCTCTCATTCACGCATAGGCATTCCGTCTTGCTCCTACTGACTTTCATTCCTCTTCTCTCCAGTGCATACCTCCCCCTCTCCAGGCTCTCCTCAACCTGCACCCTACTCTCGCTACAGATCACAATGTCATCCGCGAACATCATCGTCCATGGAGACTCCTGCCTGATCTTGTCCGTCAACCTGTCCATCACCATTGCAAACAAGAAAGGGCTAAGAGCCGATCCTTGATGTAATCCCACCTCCACCTTGAACCC
Organism: Lampris incognitus; assembly: GCF_029633865.1. Lineage (NCBI taxonomy): Eukaryota > Metazoa > Chordata > Actinopteri > Lampriformes > Lampridae > Lampris > Lampris incognitus. Next base: position 54,404,506 of record NC_079211.1, on the reverse strand, counting down.
ATCTGTCATTCCAACCGCACACCTCACCATTGTCACACTTCCCTCATACGTATCCTGCACCACTCCTACATACTTCTCTGCAACTCCTGACTTCCTCATACAATACCACACCTCCTCTCTCGGCACTCTGTCATAAGCTTTCTCTAAATCTACAAAGACACAATGCAACTCTTTCTGGCCTTCTCTATACTTCTCAATCAACATTCTCAAAGCAAACATCGCATCTGTGGTGCTCTTTCGTGGCATGAAACCATACTGCTGCTCGCTGATCGTCACCTCTCCTCTTAACCTAGCTTCTATTACTCTTTCCCAAATCTTCATGCTGTGGCTGATCAACTTTATACCTCTGTAGTTGTTACAGTTCTGCACATCGCCCTTGTTCTTGAAAATCGGTACCAGTATGCTTCTTCTCCACTCCTCAGGCATCCTCTCACTTTCCAGGATTGTGTTAAACAATCTAGTTAAAAACTCCACTGCCATCTCTCCTAAACATCTCCATGCCTCCACAGGTATGTCATCAGGACCAACTGCCTTTCCATTCTTCATCCTCTTCATAGCTGCCCTCACTTCCTCCTTGCTAATCCGCTGAACTTCCTGATTCACTATCCCTACATCATCCAACCTTCTCTCTCTCTCATTTTCTTCATTCAGCCCCTCAAAGTATTCCTTCCACCTTCTTAGCACACTCTCCTCGCTTGTCAGCACATTTCCATCTCTATCCTTGATCGCCCTAACTTGCTGCACATCCTTTGCAGCTTGGTCCCTCTGTCTAGCCAATCGGTACAAGTCCTTTTCTCCTTCCTTAGTGTCTAATCTGTCATACAACTCACCATACGCCTTTTCCTTTGCCTTTGCCACCTCTCTCTTTGCTTTACGCTGCATCTCCTTGTACTCCTGTCTACTTTCTTCATCTCTCTTACTATCCCACTTCTTCTTTGCCAACCTTTTCCTCTGTATAATTTGCTGTACTTCCTCATTCCACCACCAAGTCTCCTTGTCTTCCTTCCTCTGTCCTGATGACACACCAAGTACCTTCCTAGCTGTCTCCCTCACTATTTCTGCAGTGGTTTTCCAGCCATCTGGCAACTCTTCACTACCACCCAGTGCCTGTCTTAACTCCTGCCTGAACTCCACACAACAGTCTTCCTTCTTCAACTTCCACCATTTGATCTTCGGCTGTGTCTTCACTCGCTTCCTCTTCTTGGTCTCTAAAGTCATCCTACAGACCACCATCCGATGCTGCCTAGCTACGTTCTCCCCTGTCAACACCTTGCAGTCTCCAATCCCTTTTAGATGGCGCCTTCTACATAAGATATAGTCCACCTGTGTGGACTTTCCTCCACTCTTGTACGTCACCCTGTGTTCCTCCCTCTTCTTGAAATATGTATTCACCACAGCCATTTCCATCCTTTTCGCAAAATCCACCACCATCTGTCCTTCCACATTTCTCTTCTTGACTCCATACCTTCCCATCACCTCCTCATCACCTCTGTTCCCTTCACCAACATGTCCATTGAAGTCGGCTCCAATCACCACTCTCTCCTCCTTGGGTACCCTCTCCACCATGTCGTCCAACTCATTCCAGAATTCTTCTTTTTCATCCATCTCACACCCAACTTGCGGGGCATATGCGCTGATAACATTCAGCAATAAACCTTCAATTTCCAGCTTCATACTCATCACTCTGTCTGACACTCTCTTCACCTCCAGCACGCTCTTGACATACTCTTCCTTCAGAATTACCCCTACCCCTTTACTCCTCCCATTCACACCATGGTAGAAGAGTTTGAAGCCACCTCCGATACTCCTGGCCTTACTCCCCTTCCACCTGGTCTCTTGCACACACAGTATGCCTACCTTTCTTCTTTCCATCATGTCAGCCAGCTCTCTCCCTTTACCAGTCATAGTGCCAACATTCAAAGTTCCAACTCTCACCTCCACATGCCTACCCTTCCTCCTCTCTAGCTGCCTCTGGACATGCTTTCCCCCTCTCCTTCTCCTTCGCCCAACAGTAGCATAGTTTCCACCGACACCCTGCTGGTTATCAGTACCGGTGGCGGTCGTTGTTAACCCGGGCCTCGACCGATCCGGTATGTAAGTCTTATTTATGATCCGCATATTTGATTTGGCCAAGATTTTACGCCGGATGCCCTTCCTGACGCAACCCTCCCCATTTGTCCGGGCTTGGGACCGGCACTAAGGATGCACTGGCTTGTGCATCCTCAGCGGCTGGGTTAACATTTATTACCAACACAATAGAGACAAAAGTTTTATTACCAACACAATAGTCAGACAAAACATTTATTACCAACACAATAGTGACAAAAAACATTTATTACCAACACAATAGTGAGACAAAACATTTATTACCAACACAATAGTGAGACAAAACATTTATTAGCAACACAATAGTGACACAAAACATTTATCACCGACACAATAGAGACAAAATATTTATTACCAACACAATAGTGACACAAAACATTTATTACCAACACAATAGTGACACAAAACATTTATTATCAACACAATAGTGACACAAAACATTTATTACCAAGACAATAGTGACACAAAACATTTATTACCGACACAATAGTGAGACAAAACATTTACTATCAACACAAAAGTGAGACAGTGTGGTGGACACGACAACAAAACATGTATTACCAACACAATAGTCAGAGAAAACATTTATTACCAACACAATAGTGAGACAAAACTTTTATTACCAACACAATAGTGAGACAAAACATTTATCACCGAAACAATAGAGACAAAGGATTTATTACCAACACAATAGTGACACAAAACATTTATTACCAACACAATAGTGAGAAAAAACATTTACTCTCAACACAAAAGTGAGACAGTGTGGTGGACACGACAACAAAACATTTATTACCAACACAATAGTCAGAGAAAACATTTATTACCAACACAATAGTGACACAAAACATTTATTACCGACACAATAGTGAGACAAAACATTTACTATCAACACAAAAGTGAGACAGTGTGGTGGACACGACAACAAAACATTTATTACCAACACAATGGTCAGAGAAAACATTTATTACCAACACAATAGTGAGACAGAACTTTTATTACCAACACAATAGTGAGAGACAACATTTATCACCGACACAATAGAGACAAAGCATTTATTACCAACACAATAGTGACACAAAACATTTATTACCAACACAATAGTGACAAAAAACATTTATTCTCAACACAAAAGTGAGACAGTGTGGTGGACACGACAACAAAACATTTATTACCAACACAATAGTCAGAGAAAACATTTATTACCAACACAATAGTGAGAAAAAACATTTTACTATCAACACAATAGTGAGACAAAACATTTATTACAAACACAATAGTGACACAAAACATTTATTACCGACACAATAGTGAGACAAAACATTTACTATCAACACAAAAGTGTGACAGTGTGGTGGACACGACAACAAAACATTTATTACCAACACAATAGTCAGAGAAAACATTTATTACCAACACAATAGTGAGAACAAACATTTACTATCAACGCAATAGTGAGACAAAACATTTATTACCAACACAATAGTGAGACAAAACTTTTATTACCAACACAATAGTGAGACAAAACATTTATCACCGACACAATAGAGACAAAGCATTTATTACCAACACAATAGTGACACAAAACATTTATTACCAACACAATAGTGACAAAAAACATTTACTATCAACACAAAAGTGAGACAGTGTGGTGGACACGACAACAAAACATTTATTACCAACACAATAGCCAGAGAAAACATTTATTACCAACACAATAGTGAGAACAAACATTTACTATCAACGCAATAGTGAGACAAAACATTTATTTCCAACACAATAGTGAGACAAAACATTTATTGCCAACACAATAGTGAGACAAAACATTTATTACCAACACAATAGTGAGACAAAACATTTATCACCGACACAATAGTGAAACAAAACATTTATAAACAACACAATAGTGAGACAAAACATTTATTACCAACACAATAGTGACACAAAACCTTTTATTACCGACACAATAGTGAGAGACAACATTTATTACCAACACAATAGAGACAAAACTTTTATTACCAACACAATAGTCAGACAAAACATTTATTACCAACACAATAGTGACACAAAACATTTATTACAAACACAATAGTGACACAAAACATTTATTACCAACACAATAGTGACACAAAACATTTATTACCAACACAATAGTGAGACAAAACATTTATTACTAACACAATAGTGACAAAAAACAATTATTACCAACACAATAGTGAGACAAAACATTTATTACCAACACAATAGTGAGACAAAACATTTATTACCAAAACAAAAGTGACACAGAACAGTTATCACCGACACAATAGAGACAAAACATTTATTACCAACACAATAGTGACACAAAACATTTATTACCAACACAATAGTGACACAAAACATTTATTATCAACACAATAGTGACACAAAACATTTACTAACAACACAATAGTGACACAAAACATTTATTACCGACACAATAGTCAGACTAACATTTACTATCAACACAAAAGTGAGATAGTGTGGAGGACACGACAAAAAAACATGTATTACCAACACAACAGTTAGAGAAAACATTTATTACCAACACAATAGTGAGACAAAACTTTTATTACCAACACAATAGTGAGACAAAACACTTATCACCGACACAATAGAGACAAAAGATTTATTACCAACACAATAGTGACACAAAACATTTATTACCAACACAATAGTGAGAAAAAACATTTACTCTCAACACAAAAGTGAGACAGTGTGGTGGACACGACAACAAAACATTTATTACCAACACAATAGTGAGACAAAACATTTATTACCAACACAATAGTGAGACAAAACATTTATTACCAACACAATAGTGAGACAAAACATTTATTACCAACACAATAGTGAGACAAAACATTTATTACCGACACAATAGTGAGACAAAACATTTATTAACAACACAATAGTGAGACAAAACATTTATTACCAACACAATAGTGAGACAAAACCTTTTATTACCGACACAATAGTGAGAGACAACATTTATTACCAACACAATAGAGACAAAAGTTTTATTACCAACACAACAGTCAGACAAAACATTTATTACCAACACAATAGTGACAAAAAACATTTATTACCAACACAATAGTGAGACAAAACATTTATTACCAACACAATAGTGAGACAAAACATTTATTAGCAACACAATAGTGACACAAAACATTTATCAACGACACAATAGAGACAAAACATTTATTACCAACACAATAGTGACACAAAACATTTATTACCAACACAATAGTGACAAAAAACATTTATTATCAACACAATAGTGACACAAAACATTTATTACCAAGACAATAGTGACACATAACATTTATTACCGACACAATAGTGAGACTAACATTTACTATCAACACAAAAGTGAGACAGTGTGGTGGACCCGACAACAAAACATGTATTACCAACACAATAGTCAGAGAAAACATTTATTACCAACACAATAGTGAGACAAAACTTTTATTACCAACACAATAGTGAGACAAAACATTTATCACCGAAACAATAGAGACAAAGGATTTATTACCAACACAATAGTGACACAAAACATTTATTACAAACACAATAGTGACACAAAACATTTATTACCAACACAATAGTGACACAAAACATTTATTACCAACACAATAGTGAGACAAAACATTTATTACTAACACAATTGTGACAAAAAACATTTATTACCAACACAATAGTGAGACAAAACATTTATTACCAACACAATAGTGAGACAAAACATTTATTACCAAAACAAAAGTGACACAGAACAGTTATCACCGACACAATAGAGACAAAACATTTATTACCAACACAATAGTGACACAAAACATTTATTACCAACACAATAGTGACAAAAAACATTTACTCTCAACACAAAAGTGAGACAGTGTGGTGGACACGACAACAAAACATTTATTACCAACACAATAGTCAGAGAAAACATTTATTACCAACACAATAGTGAGAAAAAACATTTTACTATCAACACAATAGTGAGACAAAACATTTATTACCAACACAATAGTGACACAAAACATTTATTACCGACACAATAGTGAGACAAAACATTTACTATCAACACAAAAGTGAGACAGTGTGGTGGACACGACAACAAAACATTTATTACCAACACAATGGTCAGAGAAAACATTTATTACCAACACAATAGTGAGACAGAACTTTTATTACCAACACAATAGTGAGAGACAACATTATCACCGACACAATAGAGACAAAGCATTTATTACCAACACAATAGTGACACAAAACATTTATTACAAACACAATAGTGACACAAAACATTTATTACCAACACAATAGTGACACAAAACATTTATTACCAACACAATAGTGAGACAAAACATTTATTACTAACACAATAGTGACAAAAAACAATTATTACCAACACAATAGTGAGACAAAACATTTATTACCAACACAATAGTGAGACAAAACATTTATTACCAAAACAAAAGTGACACAGAACAGTTATCACCGACACAATAGAGACAAAACATTTATTACCAACACAATAGTGACACAAAACATTTATTACCAACACAATAGTGACACAAAACATTTATTATCAACACAATAGTGACACAAAACATTTACTAACAACACAATAGTGACACAAAACATTTATTACCGACACAATAGTCAGACTAACATTTACTATCAACACAAAAGTGAGATAGTGTGGAGGACACGACAAAAAAACATGTATTACCAACACAACAGTTAGAGAAAACATTTATTACCAACACAATAGTGAGACAAAACTTTTATTACCAACACAATAGTGAGACAAAACATTTATCACCGACACAATAGAGACAAAAGATTTATTACCAACACAATAGTGACACAAAACATTTATTACCAACACAATAGTGAGAAAAAACATTTACTCTCAACACAAAAGTGAGACAGTGTGGTGGACACGACAACAAAACATTTATTACCAACACAATAGTGAGACAAAACATTTATTACCAACACAATAGTGAGACAAAACATTTATTACCAACACAATAGTGAGACAAAACATTTATTACCAACACAATAGTGAGACAAAACATTTATTACCGACACAATAGTGAGACAAAACTTTTATTAACAACACAATAGTGAGACAAAACATTTATTACCAACACAATAGTGACACAAAACCTTTTATTACCGACACAATAGTGAGAGACAACATTTATTACCAACACAATAGAGACAAAAGTTTTATTACCAACACAATAGTCAGACAAAACATTTATTACCAACACAATAGTGACAAAAAACATTTATTACCAACACAATAGTGACAAAACATTTATTACCAACACAATAGTGACACAAAACATTTATTACCAACACAATAGTGACACAAAACATTTATTATCAACACAATAGTGACACAAAACATTTATTACCAAGACAATAGTGACACATAACATTTATTACCGACACAATAGTGAGACTAACATTTACTATCAACACAAAAGTGAGACAGTGTGGTGGACACGACAACAAAACATGTATTACCAACACAATAGTCAGAGAAAACATTTATTACCAACACAATAGTGAGACAAAACTTTTATTACCAACACAATAGTGAGACAAAACATTTATCACCGAAACAATAGAGACAAAGGATTTATTACCAACACAATAGTGACACAAAACATGTATTACAAACACAATAGTGACACAAAACATTTATTACCAACACAATAGTGACACAAAACATTTATTACCAACACAATAGTGAGACAAAACATTTATTACTAACACAATTGTGACAAAAAACATTTATTACCAACACAATAGTGAGACAAAACATTTATTACCAACACAATAGTGAGACAAAACATTTATTACCAAAACAAAAGTGACACAGAACAGTTATCACCGACACAATAGAGACAAAACATTTATTACCAACACAATAGTGACACAAAACATTTATTACCAACACAATAGTGACAAAAAACATTTACTCTCAACACAAAAGTGAGACAGTGTGGTGGACACGACAACAAAACATTTATTACCAACACAATAGTCAGAGAAAACATTTATTACCAACACAATAGTGAGAAAAAACATTTTACTATCAACACAATAGTGAGACAAAACATTTATTACCAACACAATAGTGACACAAAACATTTATTACCGACACAATAGTGAGACAAAACATTTACTATCAACACAAAAGTGAGACAATGTGGTGGACACGACAACAAAACATTTATTACCAACACAATAGTCAGAGAAAACATTTATTACCAACACAATAGTGAGAAAAAACATTTACTATCAACGCAATAGTGAGACAAAACATTTATTACCAACACAATAGTGAGACAAAACTTTTATTACCAACACAATAGTGAGACAAAACATTTATCACCGACACAATAGAGACAAAGCATTTATTACCAACACAATAGTGACACAAAACATTTATTACCAACACAATAGTGACAAAAAACATTTACTATCAACACAAAAGTGAGACAGTGTGGTGGACACGACAACAAAACATTTATTATCAACACAATAGCCAGAGAAAACATTTATTACCAACACAATAGTGAGAACAAACATTTATTACCAACACAATAGTGAGACAAAACATTTATTACCACCACAATAGTGACAAAAAACCTTTTATTACCGACACAATAGTGAGAGACAACATTTATTACCAACACAATAGAGACAAAAGTTTTATTACCAACACAATAGTCAGACAAAACATTTATTACCAACACAATAGTGACAAAAAACATTTATTACCAACACAATAATGAGACAAAACATTTATTACCAACACAATAGTGAGACAAAACATTTATTAGCAACACAATAGTGACACAAAACATTTATCACCGACACAATAGAGACAAAACATTTATTACCAACACAATAGTGACACAAAACATTTATTACCAACACAATAGTGACACAAAACATTTATTATCAACACAATAGTGACACAAAACATTTATTACCAAGACAATAGTGACACAAAACATTTATTACCGACACAATAGTGAGACTAACATTTACTATCAACACAAAATTGAGACAGTGTGGTGGACACGACAACAAAACATGTATTACCAACACAATAGTCAGAAAAAACATTTATTACCAATACAATAGTGAGACAAAACATTTATTACCAACACAATAGTGACACAAAACATTTATTACAAACACAATAGTGACACAAAACATTTATTACCAACACAATAGTGACACAAAACATTTAATACCAACACAATAGTGAGACAAAACATTTATTACTAACAAAATAGTGACAAAAAACATTTATTACCAACACAATAGTGAGACAAAACATTTATTACCAACACAATAGTGAGACAAAACATTTATTACCAAAACAAAAGTGACACAGAACACTTATCACCGACACAATAGAGACACAAAACATTTATTACCAACACAATAGTGACACAAAACATTTATTACCAACACAATAGTGACAAAACATTTATTCTCAACACAAAAGTGAGACAGTGTGGTGGACACGACAACAAAACATTTATTACCAACACAATAGTCAGAGAAAACATTTATTACCAACACAATAGTGAGAAAAAACATTTTACTATCAACACAATAGTGAGACAAAACATTTATTACCAACACAATAGTGACACAAAACATTTATTACCGACACAATAGTGAGACAAAACATTTACTATCAACACAAAAGTGAGACAGTGTGGTGGACACGACAACAAAACATTTATTACCAACACAATGGTCAGAGAAAACATTTATTACCAACACAATAGTGAGACAGAACTTTTATTACCAACACAATAGTGAGAGACAACATTTATCACCGACACAATAGAGACAAAGCATTTATTACCAACACAATAGTGACACAAAACATTTATTACCAACACAATAGTGACAAAAAACATTTATTCTCAACACAAAAGTGAGACAGTGTGGTGGACACGACAACAAAACATTTATTACCAACACATTAGTCAGAGAAAACATTTATTACCAACACAATAGTGAGAAAAAACATTTTACTATCAACACAATAGTGAGACAAAACATTTATTACCAACACAATAGTGACACAAAACATTTATTACCGACACAATAGTGAGACAAAACATTTACTATCAACACAAAAGTGAGACAGTGTGGTGGACACGACAACAAAACATTTATTACCAACACAATAGTCAGAGAAAACATTTATTACCAACACAATAGTGAGAACAAACATTTACTATCAACGCAATAGTGAGACAAAACATTTATTACCAACACAATAGTGAGACAAAACTTTTATTACCAACACAATAGTGAGACAAAACATTTATCACCGACACAATAGAGACAAAGCATTTATTACCAACACAATAGTGACACAAAACATTTATTACTAACACAATAGTGACAAAAAACATTTACTATCAACACAAAAGTGAGACAGTGTGGTGGACACGACAACAAAACATTTATTACCAACACTATAGCCAGAGAAAACATTTATTACCAACACAATAGTGAGAACAAACATTTACTATCAACGCAATAGTGAGACAAAACATTTATTTCCAACACAATAGTGAGACAAAACATTTATTACCAACACAATAGTGAGACAAAACATTTATTACCAACACAATAGTGAGACAAAACATTTATCACCGACACAATAGTGAGACAAAACATTTATAAACAACACAATAGTGAGACAAAACATTTATTACCAACACAATAGTGACACAAAACCTTTTATTACCGACACAATAGTGAGAGACAACATTTATTACCAACACAATAGAGACAAAACTTTTATTACCAACACAATAGTCAGACAAAACATTTATTACCAACACAATAGTGACACAAAACATTTATTGCAAACACAATAGTGACACAAAACATTTATTACCAACACAATAGTGACACAAAACATTTATTACCAACACAATAGTGAGACAAAACATTTATTACTAACACAATAGTGACAAAAAACATTTATTACCAACACAATAGTGAGACAAAACATTTATTACCAACACAATAGTGAGACAAAACATTTATTACCAAACCAAAAGTGACACAGAACAGTTATCACCGACACAATAGAGACAAAACATTTATTACCAACACAATTGTGACACAAAACATTTATTACCAACACAATAGTGACAAAAAACATTTATTCTCAACACAAAAGTGAGACAGTGTGGTGGACACGACAACAAAACATTTATTACCAACACAATAGTCAGAGAAAACATTTATTACCAACACAATAGTGAGAAAAAACATTTTACTATCAACACAATAGTGAGACAAAACATTTATTACCAACACAATAGTGACACAAAACATTTATTACCGACACAATAGTGAGACAAAACATTTACTATCAACACAAAAGTGAGACAGTGTGGTGGACACGACAACAAAACATTTATTACCAACACAATAGTCAGAGAAAACATTTATTACCAACACAATAGTGAGAACAAACATTTACTATCAACGCAATAGTGAGACAAAACATTTATTACCAACACAATAGTGAGACAAAACTTTATTACCAACACAATAGTGAGACAAAACATTTATCACCGACACAATAGAGACAAAGCATTTATTACCAACACAATAGTGACACAAAACATTTATTAACAACACAATAGTGACAAAAAACATTTATTCTCAACACAAAAGTGAGACAGTGTGGTGGACACGACAACAAAACATTTATTACCAACACAATAGTCAGAGAAAACATTTATTACCAACACAATAGTGAGAAAAAACATTTACTATCAACACAATAGTGAGACAAAACATTTATTACCAACACAATAGTGACACAAAACATTTATTACCGACACAATAGTGAGACAAAACATTTACTATCAACACAAAAGTGAGACAGTGTGGTGGACACGACAACAAAACATTTATTACCAACACAATAGTCAGAGAAAACATTTATTACAAAAACAATAGTGAGACAGAACTTTTATTACCAACACAATAGTGAGAGACAACATTTATCACCGACACAATAGAGACAAAGCATTTATTACCAACACAATAGTGACACAAAACATTTATTACCAACACAATAGTGACAAAAAACATTTATTCTCAACTCAAAAATGAGACAGTGTGGTGGACACGACAACAAAACATTTATTACCAACACAATAGTCAGAGAAAACATTTATTACCAACACAATAGTGAGAACAAACATTTACTATCAACGCAATAGTGAGACAAAACATTTATTATCAACACAATAGTGAGACAAAACATTTATTACCGACACAATAGTGAGACAAAACATTTACTATCAACACAAAAGTGAGACAGTGTGGTGGACACGACAACAAAACATTTATTACCAACACAATGGTCAGAGAAAACATTTATTACCAACACAATAGTGAGACAGAACTTTTATTACCAACACAATAGTGAGAGACAACATTTATCACCGACACAATAGAGACAAAGCATTTATTACCAACACAATAGTGACACAAAACATTTATTACCAACACAATAGTGACAAAAAACATTTATTCTCAACACAAAAGTGAGACAGTGTGGTGGACACGACAACGAAACATTTATTACCAACACAATAGTCAGAGAAAACATTTATTACCAACACAATAGTGAGAAAAAACATTTTACTATCAACACAATAGTGAGACAAAACATTTATTACAAACACAATAGTGACACAAAACATTTATTACCGACACAATAGTGAGACAAAACATTTACTATCAACACAAAAGTGAGACAGTGTGGTGGACACGACAACAAAACATTTATTACCAACACAATAGTCAGAGAAAACATTTATTACCAACACAATAGTGAGAACAAACATTTACTATCAACGCAATAGTGAGACAAAACATTTATTACCAACACAATAGTGAGACAAAACTTTTATTACCAACACAATAGTGAGACAAAACATTTATCACCGACACAATAGAGACAAAGCATTTATTACCAACACAATAGTGACACAAAACATTTATTACCAACACAATAGTGACAAAAAACATTTACTATCAACACAAAAGTGAGACAGTGTGGTGGACACGACAACAAAACATTTATTACCAACACAATAGCCAGAGAAAACATTTATTACCAACACAATAGTGAGAACAAACATTTACTATCAACGCAATAGTGAGACAAAACATTTATTTCCAACACAATAGTGAGACAAAACATTTATTGCCAACACAATAGTGAGACAAAACATTTATTACCAACACAATAGTGAGACAAAACATTTATCACCGACACAATAGTGAGACAAAACATTTATAAACAACACAATAGTGAGACAAAGCATTTATTACCAACACAATAGTGACACAAAACATTTATTACCAACACAATAGTGACAAAAAACATTTACTATCAACACAAAAGTGAGACAGTGTGGTGGACACGACAACAAAACATTTATTACCAACACAATAGTCAGAGAAAACATTTATTACAAAAACAATAGTGAGACAGAACTTTTATTACCAACACAATAGTGAGAGACAACATTTATCACCGACACAATAGAGACAAACCATTTATTACCAACACAATAGTGACACAAAACATTTATTACCAACACAATAGTGACAAAAAACATTTATTCTCAACTCAAAAATGAGACAGTGTGGTGGACACGACAACAAAACATTTATTACCAACACAATAGTCAGAGAAAACATTTATTACCAACACAATAGTGAGAACAAACATTTACTATCAACGCAATAGTGAGACAAAACATTTATTATCAACACAATAGTGAGACAAAACATTTATTACCGACACAATAGTGAGACAAAACATTTACTATCAACACAAAAGTGAGACAGTGTGGTGGACACGACAACAAAACATTTATTACCAACACAATAGTGAGACAGAACTTTTATTACCAACACAATAGTGAGAGACAACATTTATCACCGACACAATAGAGACAAAGCATTTATTACCAACACAATAGTGACACAAAACATTTATTACCAACACAATAGTGACAAAAAACATTTATTCTCAACACAAAAGTGAGACAGTGTGGTGGACACGACAACGAAACATTTATTACCAACACAATAGTCAGAGAAAACATTTATTACCAACACAATAGTGAGAAAAAACATTTTACTATCAACACAATAGTGAGACAAAACATTTATTACAAACACAATAGTGACACAAAACATTTATTACCGACACAATAGTGAGACAAAACATTTACTATCAACACAAAAGTGAGACAGTGTGGTGGACACGACAACAAAACATTTATTACCAACACAATAGTCAGAGAAAACATTTATTACCAACACAATAGTGAGAACAAACATTTACTATCAACGCAATAGTGAGACAAAACATTTATTACCAACACAATAGTGAGACAAAACTTTTATTACCAACACAATAGTGAGACAAAACATTTATCACCGACACAATAGAGACAAAGCATTTATTACCAACACAATAGTGACACAAAACATTTATTACCAACACAATAGTGACAAAAAACATTTACTATCAACACAAAAGTGAGACAGTGTGGTGGACACGACAACAAAACATTTATTACCAACACAATAGCCAGAGAAAACATTTATTACCAACACAATAGTGAGAACAAACATTTACTATCAACGCAATAGTGAGACAAAACATTTATTTCCAACACAATAGTGAGACAAAACATTTATTGCCAACACAATAGTGAGACAAAACATTTATTACCAACACAATAGTGAGACAAAACATTTATCACCGACACAATAGTGAGACAAAACATTTATAAACAACACAATAGTGAGACAAAACATTTATTACCAACACAATAGTGACACAAAACCTTTTATTACCGACACAATAGTGAGAGACAACATTTATTACCAACACAATAGAGACAAAACTTTTATTACCAACACAATAGTCAGACAAAACGTTTATTACCAACACAATAGTGACACAAAACATTTATTACAAACACAATAGTGACACAAAACATTTATTACCAACACAATAGTGACACAAAACATTTATTACCAACACAATAGTGAGACAAAACATTTATTACTAACACAATAGTGACAAAAAACAATTATTACCAACACAATAGTGAGACAAAACATTTATTACCAACACAATAGTGAGACAAAACATTTATTACCAAAACAAAAGTGACACAGAACAGTTATCACCGACACAATAGAGACAAAACATTTATTACCAACACAATAGTGACACAAAACATTTATTACCAACACAATAGTGACACAAAACATTTATTATCAACACAATAGTGACACAAAACATTTACTAACAACACAATAGTGACACAAAACATTTATTACCGACACAATAGTCAGACTAACATTTACTATCAACACAAAAGTGAGACAGTGTGGAGGACACGACAAAAAAACATGTATTACCAACACAACAGTTAGAGAAAACATTTATTACCAACACAATAGTGAGACAAAACTTTTATTACCAACACAATAGTGAGACAAAACATTTATCACCGACACAATAGAGACAAAAGATTTATTACCAACACAATAGTGACACAAAACATTTATTACCAACACAATAGTGAGAAAAAACATTTACTCTCAACACAAAAGTGAGACAGTGTGGTGGACACGACAACAAAACATTTATTACCAACACAATAGTCAGAGAAAACATTTATTACCAACACAATAGTGAAAAAAACCATTTACTATCAACGTAATAGTGAGACAAAACATTTATTACCAACACAATAGTGAGACAAAACATTTATTACCAACACAATAGTGAGACAAAACATTTATTACCAACACAATAGTGAGACAAAACATTTATTACCGACACAATAGTGAGACAAAACATTTATTAACAACACAATAGTGAGACAAAACATTTATTACCAACACAATAGTGACACAAAACCTTTTATTACCGACACAATAGTGAGAGACAACATTTATTACCAACACAATAGAGACAAAAGTTTTATTACCAACACAATAGTCAGACAAAACATTTATTACCAACACAATAGTGACAAAAAACATTTATTACCAACACAATAGTGAGACAAAACATTTATTAACAACACAATAGTGAGACAAAACATTTATTAGCAACACAATAGTGACACAAAACATTTATCAACGACACAATAGAGACAAAACATTTATTACCAACACAATAGTGACACAAAACATTTATTACCAACACAATAGTGACACAAAACATTTATTATCAACACAATAGTGACACAAAACATTTATTACCAAGACAATAGTGACACATAACATTTATTACCGACACAATAGTGAGACTAACATTTACTATCAACACAAAAGTGAGACAGTGTGGTGGACACGACAACAAAACATGTATTACCAACACAATAGTCAGAGAAAACATTTATTACCAACACAATAGTGAGACAAAACTTTTATTACCAACACAATAGTGAGACAAAACATTTATCACCGAAACAATAGAGACAAAGGATTTATTACCAACACAATAGTGACACAAAACATTTATTACAAACACAATAGTGACACAAAACATTTATTACCAACACAATAGTGACACAAAACATTTATTACCAACACAATAGTGAGACAAAACATTTATTACCAACACAATAGTGAGACAAAACATTTATTACCAAAACAAAAGTGACACAGAACAGTTATCACCGACACAATAGAGACAAAACATTTATTACCAACACAATAGTGACACAAAACATTTATTACCAACACAATAGTGACAAAAAACATTTACTCTCAACACAAAAGTGAGACAGTGTGGTGGACACGACAACAAAACATTTATTACCAACACAATAGTCAGAGAAAACATTTATTACCAACACAATAGTGAGAAAAAACATTTTACTATCAACACAATAGTGAGACAAAACATTTATTACCAACACAATAGTGACACAAAACATTTATTACCGACACAATAGTGAGACAAAACATTTACTATCAACACAAAAGTGAGACAGTGTGGTGGACACGACAACAAAACATTTATTACCAACACAATGGTCAGAGAAAACATTTATTACCAACACAATAGTGAGACAGAACTTTTATTACCAACACAATAGTGAGAGACAACATTTATCACCGACACAATAGAGACAAAGCATTTATTACCAACACAATAGTGACACAAAACATTTATTACCAACACAATAGTGACAAAAAACATTTATTCTCAACACAAAAGTGAGACAGTGTGGTGGACACGACAACAAAACATTTATTACCAACACAATAGTCAGAGAAAACATTTATTACCAACACAATAGTGAGAAAAAACATTTTACTATCAACACAATAGTGAGACAAAACATTTATTACCAACACAATAGTGACACAAAACATTTATTACCGACACAATAGTGAGACAAAACATTTACTATCAACACAAAAGTGAGACAGTGTGGTGGACACGACAACAAAACATTTATTACCAACACAATAGTCAGAGAAAACATTTATTACCAACACAATAGTGAGAACAAACATTTACTATCAACGCAATAGTGAGACAAAACATTTATTACCAACACAATAGTGAGACAAAACTTTTATTACCAACACAATAGTGAGACAAAACATTTATCACCGACACAATAGAGACAAAGCATTTATTACCAACACAATAGTGACACAAAACATTTATTACCAACACAATAGTGACAAAAAACATTTACTATCAACACAAAAGTGAGACAGTGTGGTGGACACGACAACAAAACATTTATTACCAACACAATAGCCAGAGAAAACATTTATTACCAACACAATAGTGACAAAAAACCTTTTATTACCGACACAATAGTGAGAGACAACATTTATTACCAACACAATAGAGACAAAAGTTTTATTACCAACACAATAGTCAGACAAAACATTTATTACCAACACAATAGTGACAAAAAACATTTATTACCAACACAATAATGAGACAAAACATTTATTACCAACACAATAGTGAGACAAAACATTTATTAGCAACACAATAGTGACACAAAACATTTATCACCGACAAAGTAGAGACAAAACATTTATTACCAACACAATAGTGACACAAAACATTTATTACCAACACAATAGTGACACAAAACATTTATTATCAACACAATAGTGACACAAAACATTTATTACCAAGACAATAGTGACACAAAACATTTATTACCGACACAATAGTGAGACTAACATTTACTATCAACACAAAATTGAGACAGTGTGGTGGACACGACAACAAAACATGTATTACCAACACAATAGTCAGAAAAAACATTTATTACCAATACAATAGTGAGACAAAACATTTATTACCAACACAATAGTGACACAAAACATTTATTACAAACACAATAGTGACACAAAACATTTATTACCAACACAATAGTGACACAAAACATTTACTACCAACACAATAGTGAGACAAAACATTTATTACTAACACAATAGTGACAAAAAACATTTATTACCAACACAATAGTGAGACAAAACATTTATTACCAACACAATAGTGAGACAAAACATTTATTACCAAAACAAAAGTGACACAGAACAGTTATCACCGACACAATAGAGACAAAACATTTATTACCAACACAATAGTGACACAAAACATTTATTACCAACACAATAGTGACAAAACATTTATTCTCAACACAAAAGTGAGACAGTGTGGTGGACACGACAACAAAACATTTATTACCAACACAATAGTCAGAGAAAACATTTATTACCAACACAATAGTGAGAAAAAACATTTTACTATCAACACAATAGTGAGACAAAACATTTATTACCAACACAATAGTGACACAAAACATTTATTACCGACACAATAGTGAGACAAAACATTTACTATCAACACAAAAGTGAGACAGTGTGGTGGACACGACAACAAAACATTTATTACCAACACAATGGTCAGAGAAAACATTTATTACCAACACAATAGTGAGACAGAACTTTTATTACCAACACAATAGTGAGAGACAACATTTATCACCGACACAATAGAGACAAAGCATTTATTACCAACACAATAGTGACACAAAACATTTATTACCAACACAATAGTGACAAAAAACATTTATTCTCAACACAAAAGTGAGACAGTGTGGTGGACACGACAACAAAACATTTATTACCAACACATTAGTCAGAGAAAACATTTATTACCAACACAATAGTGAGAAAAAACATTTTACTATCAACACAATAGTGAGACAAAACATTTATTACCAACACAATAGTGACACAAAACATTTATTACCGACACAATAGTGAGACAAAACATTTACTATCAACACAAAAGTGAGACAGTGTGGTGGACACGACAACAAAACATTTATTACCAACACAATAGCCAGAGAAAACATTTATTACCAACAAATTAGTGAGAACAAACATTTACTATCAACGCAATAGTGAGACAAAACATTTATTTCCAACACAATAGTGAGACAAAACATTTATTACCAACACAATAGTGAGACAAAACATTTATTACCAACACAATAGTGAGACAAAACATTTATCACCGACACAATAGTGAGACAAAACATTTATAAACAACACAATAGTGAGACAAAACATTTATTACCAACACAATAGTGACACAAAACCTTTTATTACCGACACAATAGTGAGAGACAACATTTATTACCAACACAATAGAGACAAAACTTTTATTACCAACACAATAGTCAGACAAAACATTTATTACCAACACAATAGTGACACAAAACATTTATTGCAAACACAATAGTGACACAAAACATTTATTACCAACACAATAGTGACACAAAACATTTATTACCAACACAATAGTGAGACAAAACATTTATTACTAACACAATAGTGACAAAAAACATTTATTACCAACACAATAGTGAGACAAAACATTTATTACCAACACAATAGTGAGACAAAACATTTATTACCAAAACAAAAGTGACACAGAACAGTTATCACCGACACAATAGAGACAAAACATTTATTACCAACACAATAGTGACACAAAACATTTATTACCAACACAATAGTGACAAAAAACATTTATTCTCAACACAAAAGTGAGACAGTGTGGTGGACACGACAACAAAACATTTATTACCAACACAATAGTCAGAGAAAACATTTATTACCAACACAATAGTGAGAAAAAACATTTTACTATCAACACAATAGTGAGACAAAACTTTTATTACCAACACAATAGTGAGACAAAACATTTATCACCGACACAATAGAGACAAAGCATTTATTACCAACACAATAGTGACACAAAACATTTATTACCAACACAATAGTGACAAAAAACATTTATTCTCAACACAAAAGTGAGACAGTGTGGTGGACACGACAACAAAACATTTATTACCAACACAATAGTCAGAGAAAACATTTATTACCAACACAATAGTGAGAAAAAACATTTACTATCAACACAATAGTGAGACAAAACATTTATTACCAACACAATAGTGACACAAAACATTTATTACCGACATAATAGTGAGACAAAACATTTACTATCAACACAAAAGTGAGACAGTGTGGTGGACACGACAACAAAACATTTATTACCAACACAATAGTCAGAGAAAACATTTATTACAAAAACAATAGTGAGACAGAACTTTTATTACCAACACAATAGTGAGAGACAACATTTATCACCGACACAATAGAGACAAAGCATTTATTACCAACACAATAGTGACACAAAACATTTATTACCAACACAATAGTGACAAAAAACATTTATTCTCAACTCAAAAATGAGACAGTGTGGTGGACACGACAACAAAACATTTATTACCAACACAATAGTCAGAGAAAACATTTATTACCAACACAATAGTGAGAACAAAAATTTACTATCAACGCAATAGTGAGACAAAACATTTATTATCAACACAATAGTGAGACAAAACATTTATTACCAACACAATAGTGAGACAAAACATTTATTACCAACACAATACTGAGACAAAACATTTATCACCGACACAATAGTGAGACAAAACATTTATTAACAACACAATAGTGAGACAAAACATTTATCACCGACACAATATAGACAAAGGATTTATTACCAACACAATAGTGACACAAAACATTTATTACCAACACAATAGTGAGAAAAAACATTTACTCTCAACACAAAAGTGAGACAGTGTGGTGGACACGACAACAAAACATTTATTACCAACACAATAGTCAGAGAAAACATTTATTACCAACACAATAGTGACACAAAACATTTATTACCAACGCAAAAGCGACACAAAACATTTACTCTCAACACAAAAGTGAGACAGTGTGGTGGACACGACAACTAAACGTTTATTACCAACACAGTAGTCAGAGAGAAAAAACATTTATTACCAACACAATAGTGACACAAAACATTTATTACCGACACAATAGTGAGACAAAACATTTACTATCAACACAAAAGTGAGACAGTGTGGTGGACACGACAACAAAACATTTATTACCAACACAATGGTCAGAGAAAACATTTATTACCAACACAATAGTGAGACAGAACTTTTATTACCAACACAATAGTGAGAGACAACATTTATCACCGACACAATAGAGACAAAGCATTTATTACCAACACAATAGTGACACAAAACATTTATTACCAACACAATAGTGACAAAAAACATTTATTCTCAACACAAAAGTGAGACAGTGTGGTGGACACGACAACAAAACATTTATTACCAACACATTAGTCAGAGAAAACATTTATTACCAACACAATAGTGAGAAAAAACATTTTACTATCAACACAATAGTGAGACAAAACATTTATTACCAACACAATAGTGACACAAAACATTTATTACCGACACAATAGTGAGACAAAACATTTACTATCAACACAAAAGTGAGACAGTGTGGTGGACACGACAACAAAACATTTATTACCAACACAATAGTCAGAGAAAACATTTATTACCAACAAATTAGTGAGAACAAACATTTACTATCAACGCAATAGTGAGACAAAACATTTATTACCAACACAATAGTGAGACAAAACTTTTATTACCAACACAATAGTGAGACAAAACATTTATCACCGACACAATAGAGACAAAGCATTTATTACCAACACAATAGTGACACAAAACATTTATTACCAACACAATAGTGACAAAAAACATTTACTATCAACACAAAAGTGAGACAGTGTGGTGGACACGACAACAAAACATTTATTACCAACACAATAGCCAGAGAAAACATTTATTACCAACACAATAGTGAGAACAAACATTTACTATCAACGCAATAGTGAGACAAAACATTTATTTCCAACACAATAGTGAGACAAAACATTTATTACCAACACAATAGTGAGACAAAACATTTATTACCAACACAATAGTGAGACAAAACATTTATCACCGACACAATAGTGAGACAAAACATTTATAAACAACACAATAGTGAGACAAAACATTTATTACCAACACAATAGTGACACAAAACCTTTTATTACCGACACAATAGTGAGAGACAACATTTATTACCAACACAATAGAGACAAAACTTTTATTACCAACACAATAGTCAGACAAAACATTTATTACCAACACAATAGTGACACAAAACATTTATTGCAAACACAATAGTGACACAAAACATTTATTACCAACACAATAGTGACACAAAACATTTATTACCAACACAATAGTGAGACAAAACATTTATTACTAACACAATAGTGACAAAAAACATTTATTACCAACACAATAGTGAGACAAAACATTTATTACCAACACAATAGTGAGACAAAACATTTATTACCAAAACAAAAGTGACACAGAACAGTTATCACCGACACAATAGAGACAAAACATTTATTACCAACACAATAGTGACACAAAACATTTATTACCAACACAATAGTGACAAAAAACATTTATTCTCAACACAAAAGTGAGACAGTGTGGTGGACACGACAACAAAACATTTATTACCAACACAATAGTCAGAGAAAACATTTATTACCAACACAATAGTGAGAAAAAACATTTTACTATCAACACAATAGTGAGACAAAACATTTATTACCAACACAATAGTGACACAAAACATTTATTACCGACACAATAGTGAGACAAAACATTTACTATCAACACAAAAGTGAGACAGTGTGGTGGACACGACAACAAAACATTTATTACCAACACAATAGTCAGAGAAAACATTTATTACCAACACAATAGTGAGAAAAAACATTTACTATCAACACAATAGTGAGACAAAACATTTATTACCAACACAATAGTGACACAAAACATTTATTACCGACATAATAGTGAGACAAAACATTTACTATCAACACAAAAGTGAGACAGTGTGGTGGACACGACAACAAAACATTTATTACCAACACAATAGTCAGAGAAAACATTTATTACAAAAACAATAGTGAGACAGAACTTTTATTACCAACACAATAGTGAGAGACAACATTTATCACCGACACAATAGAGACAAAGCATTTATTACCAACACAATAGTGACACAAAACATTTATTACCAACACAATAGTGACAAAAAACATTTATTCTCAACTCAAAAATGAGACAGTGTGGTGGACACGACAACAAAACATTTATTACCAACACAATAGTCAGAGAAAACATTTATTACCAACACAATAGTGAGAACAAAAATTTACTATCAACGCAATAGTGAGACAAAACATTTATTATCAACACAATAGTGAGACAAATCATTTATTACCAACACAATAGTGAGACAAAACATTTATTACCAACACAATACTGAGACAAAACATTTATCACCGACACAATAGTGAGACAAAACATTTATTAACAACACAATAGTGAGACAAAACATTTATCACCGACACAATATAGACAAAGGATTTATTACCAACACAATAGTGACACAAAACATTTATTACCAACACAATAGTGAGAAAAAACATTTACTCTCAACACAAAAGTGAGACAGTGTGGTGGACACGACAACAAAACATTTATTACCAACACAATAGTCAGAGAAAACATTTATTACCAACACAATAGTGACACAAAACATTTATTACCAACGCAAAAGCGACACAAAACATTTACTCTCAACACAAAAGTGAGACAGTGTGGTGGACACGACAACTAAACGTTTATTACCAACACAATAGTCAGAGAGAACATTTATTACCAACACAATAGTGACACAAAACATTTATTACCGACACAATAGTGAGACAAAACATTTACTATCAACACAAAAGTGAGACAGTGTGGTGGACACGACAACAAAACATTTATTACCAACACAATGGTCAGAGAAAACATTTATTACCAACACAATAGTGAGACAGAACTTTTATTACCAACACAATAGTGAGAGACAACATTTATCACCGACACAATAGAGACAAAGCATTTATTACCAACACAATAGTGACACAAAACATTTATTACCAACACAATAGTGACAAAAAACATTTATTCTCAACACAAAAGTGAGACAGTGTGGTGGACACGACAACAAAACATTTATTACCAACACATTAGTCAGAGAAAACATTTATTACCAACACAATAGTGAGAAAAAACATTTTACTATCAACACAATAGTGAGACAAAACATTTATTACCAACACAATAGTGAGACAAAACATTTATAAACAACACAATAGTGAGACAAAACATTTATTACCAACACAATAGTGACACAAAACCTTTTATTACCGACACAATAGTGAGAGACAACATTTATTACCAACACAATAGAGACAAAACTTTTATTACCAACACAATAGTCAGACAAAACATTTATTACCAACACAATAGTGACACAAAACATTTATTGCAAACACAATAGTGACACAAAACATTTATTACCAACACAATAGTGACACAAAACATTTATTACCAACACAATAGTGAGACAAAACATTTATTACTAACACAATAGTGACAAAAAACATTTATTACCAACACAATAGTGAGACAAAACATTTATTACCAACACAATAGTGAGACAAAACATTTATTACCAAAACAAAAGTGACACAGAACAGTTATCACCGACACAATAGAGACAAAACATTTATTACCAACACAATAGTGACACAAAACATTTATTACCAACACAATAGTGACAAAAAACATTTATTCTCAACACAAAAGTGAGACAGTGTGGTGGACACGACAACAAAACATTTATTACCAACACAATAGTCAGAGAAAACATTTATTACCAACACAATAGTGAGAAAAAACATTTTACTATCAACACAATAGTGAGACAAAACATTTATTACCAACACAATAGTGACACAAAACATGTATTACCGACACAATAGTGAGACAAAACATTTACTATCAACACAAAAGTGAGACAGTGTGGTGGACACGACAACAAAACATTTATTACCAACACAATAGTCAGAGAAAACATTTATTACCAACACAATAGTGAGAACAAACATTTACTATCAACGCAATAGTGAGACAAAACATTTATTACCAACACAATAATGACACAAAACATTTATTACCGACACAATAGTGAGACAAAACATTTACTATCAACACAAAAGTGAGACAGTGTGGTGGACACGACAACAAAACATTTATTACCAACACAATAGTCAGAGAAAACATTTATTACCAACACAATAGTGAGAACAAACATTTACTATCAACGCAATAGTGAGACAAAACATTTATTACCAACACAATAGTGACACAAAACATTTATTACCAACACAATAGTGAGAAAAAAAAAATTAACTCTCAACACAAAAGTGAGAAAGTGTGGTGGACACGACAACAAAACATTTATTACCAACACAATAGTCAGAGAAAACATTTATTACCAACACAATAGTGACACAAAACATTTATTACCAACGCAAAAGCGACACAAAACATTTACTCTCAACACAAAAGTGAGACAGTGTGGTGGACACGACAACTAAACATTTATTACCAACACAATAGTCAGAGAGAACATTTATTACCAACACAATAGTGACACAAAACATTTATTACCGACACAATAGTGAGACAAAACATTTACTATCAACACAAAAGTGAGACAGTGTGGTGGACACGACAACAAAACATTTATTACCAACACAATGGTCAGAGAAAACATTTATTACCAACACAATAGTGAGACAGAACTTTTATTACCAACACAATAGTGAGAGACAACATTTATCACCGACACAATAGAGACAAAGCATTTACTACCAACACAATAGTGACACAAAACATTTATTACCAACACAATAGTGACAAAAAACATTTATTCTCAACACAAAAGTGAGACAGTGTGGTGGACACGACAACAAAACATTTATTACCAACACATTAGTCAGAGAAAACATTTATTACCAACACAATAGTGAGAAAAAACATTTTACTATCAACACAATAGTGAGACAAAACATTTATTACCAACACAATAGTGACACAAAACATTTATTACCGACACAATAGTGAGACAAAACATTTACTATCAACACAAAAGTGAGACAGTGTGGTGGACACGACAACAAAACATTTATTACCAACACAATAGTCAGAGAAAACATTTATTACCAACAAATTAGTGAGAACAAACATTTACTATCAACGCAATAGTGAGACAAAACATTTATTACCAACACAATAGTGAGACAAAACTTTTATTACCAACACAATAGTGAGACAAAACATTTATCACCGACACAATAGAGACAAAGCATTTATTACCAACACAATAGTGACACAAAACATTTATTACCAACACAATAGTGACAAAAAACATTTACTATCAACACAAAAGTGAGACAGTGTGGTGGACACGACAACAAAACATTTATTACCAACACAATAGCCAGAGAAAACATTTATTACCAACACAATAGTGAGAACAAACATTTACTATCAACGCAATAGTGAGACAAAACATTTATTTCCAACACAATAGTGAGACAAAACATTTATTACCAACACAATAGTGAGACAAAACATTTATTACCAACACAATAGTGAGACAAAACATTTATCACCGACACAATAGTGAGACAAAACATTTATAAACAACACAATAGTGAGACAAAACATTTATTACCAACACAATAGTGACACAAAACCTTTTATTACCGACACAATAGTGAGAGACAACATTTATTACCAACACAATAGAGGAAAAATTTTTATTACCAACACAATAGTCAGACAAAACATTTATTACCAACACAATAGTGACACAAAACATTTATTGCAAACACAATAGTGACACAAAACATTTATTACCAACACAATAGTGACACAAAACATTTATTACCAACACAATAGTGAGACAAAACATTTATCACCGACACAATAGAGACAAAGCATTTATTACCAACACAATAGTGAGACAAAACATTTATTACCAACACAATAGTGAGACAAAACATTTATTACCAAAACAAAAGTGACACAGAACAGTTATCACCGACACAATAGAGACAAAACATTTATTACCAACACAATAGTGACACAAAACATTTATTACCAACACAATAGTGACAAAAAACATTTATTCTCAACACAAAAGTGAGACAGTGTGGTGGACACGACAACAAAACATTTATTACCAACACAATAGTCAGAGAAAACATTTATTACCAACACAATAGTGAGAAAAAACATTTTACTATCAACACAATAGTGAGACAAAACATTTATTACCAACACAATAGTGACACAAAACATTTATTACCGACAAAATAGTGAGACAAAACATTTACTATCAACACAAAAGTGAGACAGTGTGGTGGACACGACAACAAAACATTTATTACCAACACGATAGTCAGAGAAAACATTTATTACCAACACAATAGTGAGAACAAACATTTACTATCAACGCAATAGTGAGACAAAACAATTATTACCAACACAATAGTGAGACAAAACTTTTATTACCAACACAATAGTGAGACAAAACATTTATCACCGACACAATAGAGACAAAGCATTTATTACCAACACAATAGTGACACAAAACATTTATTACCAACACAATAGTGACAAAAAACATTTATTCTCAACACAAAAGTGAGACAGTGTGGTGGACACGACAACAAAACATTTATTACCAACACAATAGTCAGAGAAAACATTTATTACCAACACAATAGTGAGAAAAAACATTTACTATCAACACAATAGTGAGACAAAACATTTATTACCAACACAATAGTGACACAAAACATTTATTACCGACACAATAGTGAGACAAAACATTTACTATCAACACAAAAGTGAGACAGTGTGGTGGACACGACAACAAAACATTTATTACCAACACAATAGTCAGAGAAAACATTTATTACAAAAACAATAGTGAGACAGAACTTTTATTACCAACACAATAGTGAGAGACAACATTTATCACCGACACAATAGAGACAAAGCATTTATTACCAACACAATAGTGACACAAAACATTTATTACCAACACAATAGTGACAAAAAACATTTATTCTCAACTCAAAAATGAGACAGTGTGGTGGACACGACAACAAAACATTTATTACCAACACAATAGTCAGAGAAAACATTTATTACCAACACAATAGTGAGAACAAACATTTACTATCAACGCAATAGTGAGACAAAACATTTATTATCAACACAATAGTGAGACAAAACATTTATTACCAACACAATAGTGAGACAAAACATTTATTACCAACACAATACTGAGACAAAACATTTATCACCGACACAATAGTGAGACAAAACATTTATTAACAACACAATAGTGAGACAAAACATTTATCACCGACACAATATAGACAAAGGATTTATTACCAACACAATAGTGACACAAAACATTTATTACCAACACAATAGTGAGAAAAAACATTTACTCTCAACACAAAAGTGAGACAGTGTGGTGGACACGACAACAAAACATTTATTACCAACACAATAGTCAGAGAAAACATTTATTACCAACACAATAGTGACACAAAACATTTATTACCAACGCAAAAGCGACACAAAACATTTACTCTCAACACAAAAGAGAGACAGTGTGGTGGACACGACAACTAAACATTTATTACCAACACAATAGTCAGAGAGAACATTTATTACCAACACAATAGTGACACAAAACATTTATTACCGACACATTAGTGAGACAAAACATTTACTATCAACACAAAAGTGAGACAGTGTGGTGGACACGACAACAAAACATTTATTACCAACACAATAGTCAGAGAAAACATTTATTACCAACACAATAGTGAAAAAAACCATTTACTATCAACGTAATAGTGAGACAAAACATTTATTACCAACACAATAGTGAGACAAAACATTTATTACCAACACAATAGTGAGACAAAACATTTATTACCAACACAATAGTGAGACAAAACATTTATTACCGACACAATAGTGAGACAAAACATTTATTAACAACACAATAGTGAGACAAAACATTTATTACCACCACAATAGTGACAAAAAACCTTTTATTACCGACACAATAGTGAGAGACAACATTTATTACCAACACAATAGAGACAAAAGTTTTATTACCAACACAATAGTCAGACAAAACATTTATTACCAACACAATAGTGACAAAAAACATTTATTACCAACACAATATTGAGACAAAACATTTATTACCAACACAATAGTGAGACAAAACATTTATTAGCAACACAATAGTGACACAAAACATTTATCACCGACACAATAGAGACAAAACATTTATTACCAACACGATAGTGACACAAAACATTTATTACCAACACAATAGTGACACAAAACATTTATTATCAACACAATAGTGACACAAAACATTTATTACCAAGACAATAGTGACACAAAACATTTATTACCGACACAATAGTGAGACTAACATTTACTATCAACACAAAATTGAGACAGTGTGGTGGACACGACAACAAAACATGTATTACCAACACAATAGTCAGAAAAAACATTTATTACCAATACAATAGTGAGACAAAACTTTTATTACCAACACATTAGTGAGGCAAAACATTTATCACCGAAACAATAGAGACAAAGGATTTATTACCAACACAATAGTGACACAAAACATTTATTACCAACACAATAGTGAGAAAAAACATTTACTCTCAACACAAAAGTGAGACAGTGTGGTGGACACGACAACAAAACATTTATTACCAACACAATAGTGAGAGAAAACATTTATTACCAACACAATAGTGACACAAAACATTTATTACCGACACAATAGTGAGACAAAACATTTACTATCAACACAAAAGTGAGACAGTGTGGTGGACACGACAACAAAACATTTATTACCAACACAATGGTCAGAGAAAACATTTATTACCAACACAATAGTGAGACAGAACTTTTATTACCAACACAATAGTGAGAGACAACATTTATCACCGACACAATAGAGACAAAGCATTTATTACCAACACAATAGTGACACAAAACATTTATTACCAACACAATAGTGACAAAAAAAAATTATTCTCAACACAATAGTGAGACAAAACATTTATTACCAACACAATAGTGACACAAAATATTTATTACCGACACAATAGTGAGACAAAACATTCACTATCAACACAAAAGTGAGACAGTGTGGTGTACACGACAACAAAACATTTATTACCAACACAATAGTCAGAGAAAACATTTATTACCAACACAATAGTGAGAACAAACATTTACTATCAACGCAATAGTGAGACAAAACATTTATTACCAACACAATAGTGAGACAAAACATTTATTACCAACACAATAGTGAGACAAAACATTTATTACCAACACAATAGTGAGACAAAACATTTATCACCGACACAATAGTGAGACATTAACAACACAATAGTGAGACAAAACATTTATCACCGACACAATAGAGACAAAGGATTTATTACCAACACAATAGTGACACAAAACATTTATTACCAACACAATAGTGAGAAAAAACATTCACTCTCAACACAAAAGTGAGACAGTGTGGTGGACACGACAACAAAACATTTATTACCAACACAATAGTCAGAGAAAACATTTATTACCAACACAATAGTGACACAAAACATTTATTACCAACGCAAAAGCGAGACAAAACATTTACTCTAAACACAAAAGTGAGACAGTGTGGTGGACACAACAACTAAACATTTATTACCAACACAATAGTCAGAGAGAACATTTATTACCAACACAATAGTGACACAAAACATTTATTACCGACACAATAGTGAGACAAAACATTTACTATCAACACAAAAGTGAGACAGTGTGGTGGACACGACAACAAAACATTTATTACCAACACAATAGTCAGAGAAAACATTTATTACCAACACAATAGTGAAAAAAACCATTTACTATCAACGTAATAGTGAGACAAAACATTTATTACCAACACAATAGTGAGACAAAACATTTATTACCAACACAATAGTGAGACAAAACATTTATTACCAACACAATAGTGAGACAAAACATTTATTACCGACACAATAGTGAGACAAAACATTTATTAACAACACAATAGTGAGACAAAACATTTATTACCAACACAATAGTGACACAAAACCTTTTATTACCGACACAATAGTGAGAGACAACATTTATTACCAACACAATAGAGACAAAAGTTTTATTACCAACACAATAGTCAGACAAAACATTTATTACCAACACAATAGTGACAAAAAACATTTATTACCAACACAATAGTGAGACAAAACATTTATTACCAACACAATAGTGAGACAAAACATTTATTAGCAACACAATAGTGACACAAAACATTTATCACCGACACAATAGAGACAAAACATTTATTACCAACACAATAGTGACACAAAACATTTATTACCAACACAATAGTGACACAAAACATTTATTATCAACACAATAGTGACACAAAACATTTATTACCAAGACAATAGTGACACAAAACATTTATTACCGACACAATAGTGAGACAAAACATTTACTATCAACACAAAAGTGAGACAGTGTGGTGGACACGACAACAAAACATGTATTACCAACACAATAGTCAGAGAAAACATTTATTACCAACACAATAGTGAGACAAAACTTTTATTACCAACACAATAGTGAGACAAAACATTTATCACCGAAACAATAGAGACAAAGGATTTATTACCAACACAATAGTGACACAAAACATTTATTACCAACACAATAGTGAGAAAAAACATTTACTCTCAACACAAAAGTGAGACAGTGTGGTGGACACGACAACAAAACATTTATTACCAACACAATAGTCAGAGAAAACATTTATTACCAACACAATAGTGACACAAAACATTTATTACCGACACAATAGTGAGACAAAACATTTACTATCAACACAAAAGTGAGACAGTGTGGTGGACACGACAACAAAACATTTATTACCAACACAATGGTCAGAGAAAACATTTATTACCAACACAATAGTGAGACAGAACTTTTATTACCAACACAATAGTGAGAGACAACATTTATCACCGACACAATAGAGACAAAGCATTTATTACCAACACAATAGTGACACAAAACATTTATTACCAACACAATAGTGACAAAAAACATTTATTCTCAACACAAAAGTGAGACAGTGTGGTGGACACGACAACAAAACATTTATTACCAACACAATAGTCAGAGAAAACATTTATTACCAACACAATAGTGAGAAAAAACATTTTACTATCAACACAATAGTGAGACAAAACATTTATTACAAACACAATAGTGAGACAAAACATTTATTACCAACACAATACTGAGACAAAACATTTATCACCGACACAATAGTGAGACATTAACAACACAATAGTGAGACAAAACATTTATCACCGACACAATAGAGACAAAGGATTTATTACCAACACAATAGTGACACAAAACATTTATTACCAACACAATAGTGACAAAAAACATTTATTCTCAACACAAAAGTGAGACAGTGTGGTGGACACGACAACTAAACATTTATTACCAACACAATAGTCAGAGAGAACATTTATTACCAACACAATAGTGACACAAAACATTTATTACCGACACAATAGTGAGACAAAACATTTACTATCTACACAAAAGTGAGACAGTGTGGTGGACACGACAACAAAACATTTATTACCAACACAATAGTCAGAGAAAACATTTATTACCAACACAATAGTGAAAAAAACCATTTACTATCAACGTAATAGTGAGACAAAACATTTATTACCAACACAATAGTGAGACAAAACATTTATTACCAACACAATAGTGAGACAAAACATTTATTACCAACACAATAGTGAGACAAAACATTTATTACCGACACAATAGTGAGACAAAACATTTATTAACAACACAATAGTGAGACAAAACATTTATTACCAACACAATAGTGACACAAAACCTTTTATTACCGACACAATAGTGAGAGACAACATTTATTACCAACACAATAGAGACAAAAGTTTTATTACCAACACAATAGTCAGACAAAACATTTATTACCAACACAATAGTGACAAAAAACATTTATTACCAACACAATAGTGAGACAAAACATTTATTACCAACACAATAGTGAGACAAAACATTTATTAGCAACACAATAGTGACATAAAACATTTATCACCGACACAATAGAGACAAAACATTTATTACCAAC
This sequence comes from Lampris incognitus, assembly GCF_029633865.1. NCBI lineage: Eukaryota > Metazoa > Chordata > Actinopteri > Lampriformes > Lampridae > Lampris > Lampris incognitus. Next base: position 54,370,480 of record NC_079211.1, on the reverse strand, counting down.
ACAATAGTGACACAAAACATTTATTACCAACACAATAGTGACACAAAACATTTATTATCAACACAATAGTGACACAAAACATTTATTACCAAGACAATAGTGACACAAAACATTTATTACCGACACAATAGTGAGACAAAACATTTACTATCAACACAAAAGTGAGACAGTGTGGTGGGCACGACAACAAAACATGTATTACCAACACAATAGTCAGAGAAAACATTTATTACCAACACAATAGTGAGACAAAACTTTTATTACCAACACAATAGTGAGACAAAACATTTATCACCGAAACAAAAGAGACAAAGGATTTATTACCAACACAATAGTGACACAAAACATTTATTACCAACACAATAGTGAGAAAAAACATTCACTCTCAACACAAAAGTGAGACAGTGTGGTGGACACGACAACAAAACATTTATTACCAACACAATAGTCAGAGAAAACATTTATTACCAACACAATAGTGAGACAAAACATTTATTACCGACACATTAGTGAGACAAAACATTTACTATCAACACAAAAGTGAGACAGTGTGGTGGACACGACAACAAAACATTTATTACCAACACAATAGTCAGAGAAAACATTTATTACCAACACAATAGTGAGACAAAACATTTATCACCGACACAATAGTGAGACATTAACAACACAATAGTGAGACAAAACATTTATCACCGACACAATAGAGACAAAGGATTTATTACCAACACAATAGTGACACAAAACATTTATTACCAACACAATAGTGAGAAAAAACATTCACTCTCAACACAAAAGTGAGACAGTGTGGTGGACACGACAACAAAACATTTATTACCAACACAATAGTCAGAGAAAACATTTATTACCAACACAATAGTGACACAAAACATTTATTACCAACGCAAAAGCGAGACAAAACATTTACTCTAAACACAAAAGTGAGACAGTGTGGTGGACACGACAACTAAACATTTATTACCAACACAATAGTCAGAGAGAACATTTATTACCAACACAATAGTGACACAAAACATTTATTACCGACACAATAGTGAGACAAAACATTTACTATCTACACAAAAGTGAGACAGTGTGGTGGACACGACAACAAAACATTTATTACCAACACAATAGTCAGAGAAAACATTTATTACCAACACAATAGTGAAAAAAACCATTTACTATCAACGTAATAGTGAGACAAAACATTTATTACCAACACAATAGTGAGACAAAACATTTATTACCAACACAATAGTGAGACAAAACATTTATTACCGACACAATAGTGAGACAAAACATTTATTAACAACACAATAGTGAGACAAAACATTTATTACCAACACAATAGTGACACAAAACCTTTTATTACCGACACAATAGTGAGAGACAACATTTATTACCAACACAATAGAGACAAAAGTTTTATTACCAACACAATAGTCAGACAAAACATTTATTACCAACACAATAGTGACAAAAAACATTTATTACCAACACAATAGTGAGACAAAACATTTATTACCAACACAATAGTGAGACAAAACATTTATTAGCAACACAATAGTGACACAAAACATTTATCACCGACACAATAGAGACAAAACATTTATTACCAACACAATAGTGACACAAAACATTTATTACCAACACAATAGTGACACAAAACATTTATTATCAACACAATAGTGACACAAAACATTTATTACCAAGACAATAGTGACACAAAACATTTATTACCGACACAATAGTGAGACAAAACATTTACTATCAACACAAAAGTGAGACAGTGTGGTGGACACGACAACAAAACATGTATTACCAACACAATAGTCAGAGAAAACATTTATTACCAACACAATAGTGAGACAAAACTTTTATTACCAACACAATAGTGAGACAAAACATTTATCACCGAAACAATAGAGACAAAGGATTTATTACCAACACAATAGTGACACAAAACATTTATTACCAACACAATAGTGAGAAAAAACATTCACTCTCAACACAAAAGTGAGACAGTGTGGTGGACACGACAACAAAACATTTATTACCAACACAATAGTCAGAGAAAACATTTATTACCAACACAATAGTGACACAAAACATTTATTACCAACGCAAAAGCGAGACAAAACATTTACTCTAAACACAAAAGTGAGACAGTGTGGTGGACACGACAACTAAACATTTATTACCAACACAATAGTGACACAAAACATTTATTACCGACACAATAGTGAGACAAAACATTTACTATCAACACAAAAGTGAGACAGTGTGGTGGACACGACAACCAAACATTTATTACCAACACAATAGTCAGAGAAAACATTTATTACCAACACAATAGTGAAAAAAACCATTTACTATCAACGTAATAGTGAGACAAAACATTTATTACCAACACAATAGTGAGACAAAACATTTATTACCAACACAATAGTGAGACAAAACATTTATTACCAACACAATAGTGAGACAAAACATTTATTACCGACACAATAGTGAGACAAAACATTTATTAACAACACAATAGTGAGACAAAACATTTATTACCAACACAATAGTGACACAAAACCTTTTATTACCGACACAATAGTGAGAGACAACATTTATTACCAACACAATAGAGACAAAAGTTTTATTACCAACACAATAGTCAGACAAAACATTTATTACCAACACAATAGTGACAAAAAACATTTATTACCAACACAATAGTGAGACAAAACATTTATTACCAACACAATAGTGAGACAAAACATTTATTAGCAACACAATAGTGACACAAAACATTTATCACCAACACAATAGAGACAAAACATTTATTACCAACACAATAGTGACACAAAACATTTATTACCAACACAATAGTGACACAAAACATTTATTATCAACACAATAGTGACACAAAACATTTATTACCAAGACAATAGTGACACAAAACATTTATTACCGACACAATAGTGAGACAAAACATTTACTATCAACACAAAAGTGAGACAGTGTGGTGGACACGACAACAAAACATGTATTACCAACACAATAGTCAGAGAAAACATTTATTACCAACACAATAGTGAGACAAAACTTTTATTACCAACACAATAGTGAGACAAAACATTTATCACCGAAACAATAGAGACAAAGGATTTATTACCAACACAATAGTGACACAAAACATTTATTACCAACACAATAGTGAGAAAAAACATTCACTCTCAACACAAAAGTGAGACAGTGTGGTGGACACGACAACAAAACATTTATTACCAACACAATAGTCAGAGAAAACATTTATTACCAACACAATAGTGACACAAAACATTTATTACCAACGCAAAAGCGAGACAAAACATTTACTCTAAACACAAAAGTGAGACAGTGTGGTGGACACGACAACTAAACATTTATTACCAATACAATAGTGACACAAAACATTTATTACCGACACAATAGTGAGACAAAACATTTACTATCAACACAAAAGTGAGACAGTGTGGTGGACACGACAACAAAACATTTATTACCAACACAATGGTCAGAGAAAACATTTATTACCAACACAATAGTGAGACAGAACTTTTATTACCAACACAATAGTGAGAGACAACATTTATCACCGACACAATAGAGACAAAGCATTTATTACCAACACAATAGTGACACAAAACATTTATTACCAACACAATAGTGACAAAAAACATTTATTCTCAACACAAAAGTGAGACAGTGTGGTGGACACGACAACAAAACATTTATTACCAACACAATAGTCAGAGAAAACATTTATTACCAACACAATAGTGAGAAAAAACATTTTACTATCAACACAATAGTGAGACAAAACATTTATTACAAACACAATAGTGAGACAAAACATTTATTACCAACACTATAGTGAGACAAAACATTTATCACCGACACAATAGTGAGACATTAACAACACAATAGTGAGACAAAACATTTATCACCGACACAATAGAGACAAAGGATTTATTACCAACACAATAGTGACACAAAACATTTATTACCAACACAATAGTGAGAAAAAACATTCACTCTCAACACAAAAGTGAGACAGTGTGGTGGACACGACAACAAAACATTTATTACCAACACAATAGTCAGAGAAAACATTTATTACCAACACAATAGTGACACAAAACATTTATTACCAACGCAAAAGCGAGACAAAACATTTACTCTAAACACAAAAGTGAGACAGTGTGGTGGACACGACAACTAAACATTTATTACCAACACAATAGTCAGAGAGAACATTTATTACCAGCACAATAGTGACACAAAACATTTATTACCGACACAATAGTGAGACAAAACATTTACTATCAACACAAAAGTGAGACAGTGTGGTGGACACGACAACAAAACATTTATTACCAACACAATAGTCAGAGAAAACATTTATTACCAACACAATAGTGAAAAAAACCATTTACTATCAACGTAATAGTGAGACAAAACATTTATTACCAACACAATAGTGAGACAAAACATTTATTACCAACACAATAGTGAGACAAAACATTTATTACCAACACAATAGTGAGACAAAACATTTATTACCGACACAATAGTGAGACAAAACATTTATTAACAACACAATAGTGAGACAAAACATTTATTACCAACACAATAGTGACACAAAACCTTTTATTACCGACACAATAGTGAGAGACAACATTTATTACCAACACAATAGAGACAAAAGTTTTATTACCAACACAATAGTCAGACAAAACATTTATTACCAACACAATAGTGACAAAAAACATTTATTACCAACACAATAGTGAGACAAAACATTTATTACCAACACAATAGTGAGACAAAACATTTATTAGCAACACAATAGTGACACAAAACATTTATCACCGACACAATAGAGACAAAACATTTATTACCAACACAATAGTGACACAAAACATTTATTACCAACACAATAGTGACACAAAACATTTATTATCAACACAATAGTGACACAAAACATTTATTACCAAGACAATAGTGACACAAAACATTTATTACCGACACAATAGTGAGACAAAACATTTACTATCAACACAAAAGTGAGACAGTGTGGTGGACACGACAACAAAACATGTATTACCAACACAATAGTCAGAGAAAACATTTATTACCAACACAATAGTGAGACAAAACTTTTATTACCAACACAATAGTGAGACAAAACATTTATCACCGAAACAATAGAGACAAAGGATTTATTACCAACACAATAGTGACACAAAACATTTATTACCAACACAATAGTGAGAAAAAACATTTACTCTCAACACAAAAGTGAGACAGTGTGGTGGACACGACAACAAAACATTTATTACCAACACAATAGTCAGAGAAAACATTTATTACCAACACAATAGTGACACAAAACATTTATTACCGACACAATAGTGAGACAAAACATTTACTATCAACACAAAAGTGAGACAGTGTGGTGGACACGACAACAAAACATTTATTACCAACACAATGGTCAGAGAAAACATTTATTACCAACACAATAGTGAGACAGAACTTTTATTACCAACACAATAGTGAGAGACAACATTTATCACCGACACAATAGAGACAAAGCATTTATTACCAACACAATAGTGACACAAAACATTTATTACCAACACAATAGTGACAAAAAACATTTATTCTCAACACAAAAGTGAGACAGTGTGGTGGACACGACAACAAAACATTTATTACCAACACAATAGTCAGAGAAAACATTTATTACCAACACAATAGTGAGAAAAAACATTTTACTATCAACACAATAGTGAGACAAAACATTTATTACAAACACAATAGTGACACAAAACATTTATTACCGACACAATAGTGAGACAAAACATTTACTATCAACACAAAAGTGAGACAGTGTGGTGGACACGACAACAAAACATTTATTACCAACACAATAGTCAGAGAAAACATTTATTACCAACACAATAGTGAGAACAAACATTTACTATCAACGCAATAGTGAGACAAAACATTTATTACCAACACAATAGTGAGACAAAACTTTTATTACCAACACAATAGTGAGACAAAACATTTATCACCGACACAATAGAGACAAAGCATTTATTACCAACACAATAGTGACACAAAACATTTATTACCAACACAATAGTGACAAAAAACATTTACTATCAACACAAAAGTGAGACAGTGTGGTGGACACGACAACAAAACATTTATTACCAACACAATAGCCAGAGAAAACATTTATTACCAACACAATAGTGAGAACAAACATTTACTATCAACGCAATAGTGAGACAAAACATTTATTTCCAACACAATAGTGAGACAAAACATTTATTGCCAACACAATAGTGAGACAAAACATTTATTACCAACACAATAGTGAGACAAAACATTTATCACCGACACAATAGTGAGACAAAACCTTTATAAACAACACAATAGTGAGACAAAACATTTATGACCAACACAATAGTGACACAAAACATTTATTACCAACACAATAGTGACACAAAACATTTATTACCAACACAATAGTGAGACAAAACATTTATTACTAACACAATAGTGACAAAAAACAATTATTACCAACACAATAGTGAGACAAAACATTTATTACCAACACAATAGTGAGACAAAACATTTATTACCAACACAATAGTGACACAGAACAGTTATCACCGACACAATAGAGACAAAACATTTATTACCAACACAATAGTGACAAAAAACAATTATTACCAACACAATAGTGAGACAAAACATTTATTACCAACACAATAGTGAGACAAAACATTTATTACCAAAACAAAAGTGACACAGAACAGTTATCACCGACACAATAGAGACAAAACATTTATTACCAACACAATAGTGACACAAAACATTTATTACCAACACAATAGTGACACAAAACATTTATTATCAACACAATAGTGACACAAAACATTTACTAACAACACAATAGTGACACAAAACATTTATTGCCCACACAATAGTCAGACTAACATTTACTATCAACACAAAAGTGAGACAGTGTGGAGGACACGACAACAAAACATGTATTACCAACACAACAGTGAGAGAAAACATTTATTACCAACACAATAGTGAGACAAAACATTTATTACCGACACAATAGTGAGACAAAACATTTACTATCAACACAAAAGTGAGACAGTGTGGTGGACACGACAACCAAACATTTATTACCAACACAATAGTCAGAGAAAACATTTATTACCAACACAATAGTGAAAAAAACCATTTACTATCAACGTAATAGTGAGACAAAACATTTATTACCAACACAATAGTGAGACAAAACATTTATTACCAACACAATAGTGAGACAAAACATTTATTACCAACACAATAGTGAGACAAAACATTTATTACCGACACAATAGTGAGACAAAACATTTATTAACAACACAATAGTGAGACAAAACATTTATTACCAACACAATAGTGACACAAAACCTTTTATTACCGACACAATAGTGAGAGACAACATTTATTACCAACACAATAGAGACAAAAGTTTTATTACCAACACAATAGTCAGACAAAACATTTATTACCAACACAATAGTGACAAAAAACATTTATTACCAACACAATAGTGAGACAAAACATTTATTACCAACACAATAGTGAGACAAAACATTTATTAGCAACACAATAGTGACACAAAACATTTATCACCAACACAATAGAGACAAAACATTTATTACCAACACAATAGTGACACAAAACATTTATTACCAACACAATAGTGACACAAAACATTTATTATCAACACAATAGTGACACAAAACATTTATTACCAAGACAATAGTGACACAAAACATTTATTACCGACACAATAGTGAGACAAAACATTTACTATCAACACAAAAGTGAGACAGTGTGGTGGACACGACAACAAAACATGTATTACCAACACAATAGTCAGAGAAAACATTTATTACCAACACAATAGTGAGACAAAACTTTTATTACCAACACAATAGTGAGACAAAACATTTATCACCGAAACAATAGAGACAAAGGATTTATTACCAACACAATAGTGACACAAAACATTTATTACCAACACAATAGTGAGAAAAAACATTCACTCTCAACACAAAAGTGAGACAGTGTGGTGGACACGACAACAAAACATTTATTACCAACACAATAGTCAGAGAAAACATTTATTACCAACACAATAGTGACACAAAACATTTATTACCAACGCAAAAGCGAGACAAAACATTTACTCTAAACACAAAAGTGAGACAGTGTGGTGGACACGACAACTAAACATTTATTACCAACACAATAGTGACACAAAACATTTATTACCGACACAATAGTGAGACAAAACATTTACTATCAACACAAAAGTGAGACAGTGTGGTGGACACGACAACAAAACATTTATTACCAACACAATGGTCAGAGAAAACATTTATTACCAACACAATAGTGAGACAGAACTTTTATTACCAACACAATAGTGAGAGACAACATTTATCACCGACACAATAGAGACAAAGCATTTATTACCAACACAATAGTGACACAAAACATTTATTACCAACACAATAGTGACAAAAAACATTTATTCTCAACACAAAAGTGAGACAGTGTGGTGGACACGACAACAAAACATTTATTACCAACACAATAGTCAGAGAAAACATTTATTACCAACACAATAGTGAGAAAAAACATTTTACTATCAACACAATAGTGAGACAAAACATTTATTACAAACACAATAGTGAGACAAAACATTTATTACCAACACTATAGTGAGACAAAACATTTATCACCGACACAATAGTGAGACATTAACAACACAATAGTGAGACAAAACATTTATCACCGACACAATAGAGACAAAGGATTTATTACCAACACAATAGTGACACAAAACATTTATTACCAACACAATAGTGAGAAAAAACATTCACTCTCAACACAAAAGTGAGACAGTGTGGTGGACACGACAACAAAACATTTATTACCAACACAATAGTCAGAGAAAACATTTATTACCAACACAATAGTGACACAAAACATTTATTACCAACGCAAAAGCGAGACAAAACATTTACTCTAAACACAAAAGTGAGACAGTGTGGTGGACACGACAACTAAACATTTATTACCAACACAATAGTCAGAGAGAACATTTATTACCAACACAATAGTGACACAAAACATTTATTACCGACACAATAGTGAGACAAAACATTTACTATCAACACAAAAGTGAGACAGTGTGGTGGACACGACAACAAAACATTTATTACCAACACAATAGTCAGAGAAAACATTTATTACCAACACAATAGTGAAAAAAACCATTTACTATCAACGTAATAGTGAGACAAAACATTTATTACCAACACAATAGTGAGACAAAACATTTATTACCAACACAATAGTGAGACAAAACATTTATTACCAACACAATAGTGAGACAAAACATTTATTACCGACACAATAGTGAGACAAAACATTTATTAACAACACAATAGTGAGACAAAACATTTATTACCAACACAATAGTGACACAAAACCTTTTATTACCGACACAATAGTGAGAGACAACATTTATTACCAACACAATAGAGACAAAAGTTTTATTACCAACACAATAGTCAGACAAAACATTTATTACCAACACAATAGTGACAAAAAACATTTATTACCAACACAATAGTGAGACAAAACATTTATTACCAACACAATAGTGAGACAAAACATTTATTAGCAACACAATAGTGACACAAAACATTTATCACCGACACAATAGAGACAAAACATTTATTACCAACACAATAGTGACACAAAACATTTATTACCAACACAATAGTGACACAAAACATTTATTATCAACACAATAGTGACACAAAACATTTATTACCAAGACAATAGTGACACAAAACATTTATTACCGACACAATAGTGAGACAAAACATTTACTATCAACACAAAAGTGAGACAGTGTGGTGGACACGACAACAAAACATGTATTACCAACACAATAGTCAGAGAAAACATTTATTACCAACACAATAGTGAGACAAAACTTTTATTACCAACACAATAGTGAGACAAAACATTTATCACCGAAACAATAGAGACAAAGGATTTATTACCAACACAATAGTGACACAAAACATTTATTACCAACACAATAGTGAGAAAAAACATTTACTCTCAACACAAAAGTGAGACAGTGTGGTGGACACGACAACAAAACATTTATTACCAACACAATAGTCAGAGAAAACATTTATTACCAACACAATAGTGACACAAAACATTTATTACCGACACAATAGTGAGACAAAACATTTACTATCAACACAAAAGTGAGACAGTGTGGTGGACACGACAACAAAACATTTATTACCAACACAATGGTCAGAGAAAACATTTATTACCAACACAATAGTGAGACAGAACTTTTATTACCAACACAATAGTGAGAGACAACATTTATCACCGACACAATAGAGACAAAGCATTTATTACCAACACAATAGTGACACAAAACATTTATTACCAACACAATAGTGACAAAAAACATTTATTCTCAACACAAAAGTGAGACAGTGTGGTGGACACGACAACAAAAAATTTATTACCAACACAATAGTCAGAGAAAACATTTATTACCAACACAATAGTGAGAAAAAACATTTTACTATCAACACAATAGTGAGACAAAACATTTATTACAAACACAATAGTGACACAAAACATTTATTACCGACACAATAGTGAGACAAAACATTTACTATCAACACAAAAGTGAGACAGTGTGGTGGACACGACAACAAAACATTTATTACCAACACAATAGTCAGAGAAAACATTTATTACCAACACAATAGTGAGAACAAACATTTACTATCAACGCAATAGTGAGACAAAACATTTATTACCAACACAATAGTGAGACAAAACTTTTATTACCAACACAATAGTGAGACAAAACATTTATCACCGACACAATAGAGACAAAGCATTTATTACCAACACAATAGTGACACAAAACATTTATTACCAACACAATAGTGACAAAAAACATTTACTATCAACACAAAAGTGAGACAGTGTGGTGGACACGACAACAAAACATTTATTACCAACACAATAGCCAGAGAAAACATTTATTACCAACACAATAGTGAGAACAAACATTTACTATCAACGCAATAGTGAGACAAAACATTTATTTCCAACACAATAGTGAGACAAAACATTTATTGCCAACACAATAGTGAGACAAAACATTTATTACCAACACAATAGTGAGACAAAACATTTATCACCGACACAATAGTGAGACAAAACCTTTATAAACAACACAATAGTGAGACAAAACATTTATGACCAACACAATAGTGACACAAAACATTTATTACCAACACAATAGTGACACAAAACATTTATTACCAACACAATAGTGAGACAAAACATTTATTACTAACACAATAGTGACAAAAAACAATTATTACCAACACAATAGTGAGACAAAACATTTATTACCAACACAATAGTGAGACAAAACATTTATTACCAACACAATAGTGACACAGAACAGTTATCACCGACACAATAGAGACAAAACATTTATTACCAACACAATAGTGACAAAAAACAATTATTACCAACACAATAGTGAGACAAAACATTTATTACCAACACAATAGTGAGACAAAACATTTATTACCAAAACAAAAGTGACACAGAACAGTTATCACCGACACAATAGAGACAAAACATTTATTACCAACACAATAGTGACACAAAACATTTATTACCAACACAATAGTGACACAAAACATTTATTATCAACACAATAGTGACACAAAACATTTACTAACAACACAATAGTGACACAAAACATTTATTGCCCACACAATAGTCAGACTAACATTTACTATCAACACAAAAGTGAGACAGTGTGGAGGACACGACAACAAAACATGTATTACCAACACAACAGTTAGAGAAAACATTTATTACCAACACAATAGTGAGACAAAACTTTTATTACCAACACAATAGTGAGACAAAACATTTATCACCGACACAATAGAGACAAAAGATTTATTACCAACACAATAGTGACACAAAACATTTATTACCAACACAATAGTGAGAAAAAACATTTACTCTCAACACAAAAGTGAGACAGTGTGGTGGACACGACAACAAAACATTTATTACCAACACAATAGTCAGAGAAAACATTTATTACCAACACAATAGTGACACAAAACATTTATTACCGACACAATAGTGAGACAAAACATTTACTATCAACACAAAAGTGAGACAGTGTGGTGGACACGACAACAAAACATTTATTACCAACACAATAGTCAGAGAAAACATTTATTACCAACACAATAGTGAAAAAAACCATTTACTATCAACGTAATCGTGAGACAAAACATTTATTACCAACACAATAGTGAGACAAAACATTTATTACCAACACAATAGTGAGACAAAACATTTATTACCAACACAATAGTGAGACAAAACATTTATTACCGACACAATAGTGAGACAAAACATTTATTAACAACACAATAGTGAGACAAAACATTTATTACCAACACAATAGTGACACAAAACCTTTTATTACCGACACAATAGTGAGAGACAACATTTATTACCAACACAATAGAGACAAAAGTTTTATTACCAACACAATAGTCAGACAAAACATTTATTACCAACACAATAGTGACAAAAAACATTTATTACCAACACAATAGTGAGACAAAACATTTATTACCAACACAATAGTGAGACAAAACATTTATTAGCAACACAATAGTGACACAAAACATTTATCACCGACACAATAGAGACAAAACATTTATTACCAACACAATAGTGACACAAAACATTTATTACCAACACAATAGTGACACAAAACATTTATTATCAACACAATAGTGACACAAAACATTTATTACCAAGACAATAGTGACACAAAACATTTATTACCGACACAATAGTGAGACAAAACATTTACTATCAACACAAAAGTGAGACAGTGTGTTGGACACGACAACAAAACATGTATTACCAACACAATAGTCAGAGAAAACATTTATTACCAACACAATAGTGAGACAAAACTTTTATTACCAACACAATAGTGAGACAAAACATTTATCACCGAAACAATAGAGACAAAGGATTTATTACCAACACAATAGTGACACAAAACATTTATTACCAACACAATAGTGAGAAAAAACATTCACTCTCAACACAAAAGTGAGACAGTGTGGTGGACACGACAACAAAACATTTATTACCAACACAATAGTCAGAGAAAACATTTATTACCAACACAATAGTGAGACAAAACATTTATCACCGACACAATAGTGAGACATTAACAACACAATAGTGAGACAAAACATTTATTACCAACACAATAGTGACACAAAACATTTATTACCAACACAATAGTGACACAAAACATTTATTACCAACACAATAGTGAGACAAAACATTTATCACCGAAACAATAGAGACAAAGGATTTATTACCAACACAATAGTGACACAAAACATTTATTACCAACACAATAGTGAGAAAAAACATTCACTCTCAACACAAAAGTGAGACAGTGTGGTGGACACGACAACAAAACATTTATTACCAACACAATAGTCAGAGAAAACATTTATTACCAACACAATAGTGAGACAAAACATTTATCACCGACACAATAGTGAGACATTAACAACACAATAGTGAGACAAAACATTTATCACCGACACAATAGAGACAAAGGATTTATTACCAACACAATAGTGACACAAAACATTTATTACCAACACAATAGTGAGAAAAAACATTCACTCTCAACACAAAAGTGAGACAGTGTGGTGGACACGACAACTAAACATTTATTACCAACACAATAGTCAGAGAGAACATTTATTACCAACACAATAGTGACACAAAACATTTATTACCGACACAATAGTGAGACAAAACATTTACTATCTACACAAAAGTGAGACAGTGTGGTGGACACGACAACAAAACATTTATTACCAACACAATAGTCAGAGAAAACATTTATTACCAACACAATAGTGAAAAAAACCATTTACTATCAACGTAATAGTGAGACAAAACATTTATTACCAACACAATAGTGAGACAAAACATTTATTACCAACACAATAGTGAGACAAAACATTTATTACCAACACAATAGTGAGACAAAACATTTATTACCGACACAATAGTGAGACAAAACATTTATTAACAACACAATAGTGAGACAAAACATTTATTACCAACACAATAGTGACACAAAACCTTTTATTACCGACACAATAGTGAGAGACAACATTTATTACCAACACAATAGAGACAAAAGTTTTATTACCAACACAATAGTCAGACAAAACATTTATTACCAACACAATAGTGACAAAAAACATTTATTACCAACACAATAGTGAGACAAAACATTTATTACCAACACAATAGTGAGACAAAACATTTATTAGCAACACAATAGTGACACAAAACATTTATCACCAACACAATAGAGACAAAACATTTATTACCAACACAATAGTGACACAAAACATTTATTACCAACACAATAGTGACACAAAACATTTATTATCAACACAATAGTGACACAAAACATTTATTACCAAGACAATAGTGACACAAAACATTTATTACCGACACAATAGTGAGACAAAACATTTACTATCAACACAAAAGTGAGACAGTGTGGTGGACACGACAACAAAACATGTATTACCAACACAATAGTCAGAGAAAACATTTATTACCAACACAATAGTGAGACAAAACTTTTATTACCAACACAATAGTGAGACAAAACATTTATCACCGAAACAATAGAGACAAAGGATTTATTACCAACACAATAGTGACACAAAACATTTATTACCAACACAATAGTGAGAAAAAACATTCACTCTCAACACAAAAGTGAGACAGTGTGGTGGACACGACAACAAAACATTTATTACCAACACAATAGTCAGAGAAAACATTTATTACCAACACAATAGTGACACAAAACATTTATTACCAACGCAAAAGCGAGACAAAACATTTACTCTAAACACAAAAGTGAGACAGTGTGGTGGACACGACAACTAAACATTTATTACCAACACAATAGTGACACAAAACATTTATTACCGACACAATAGTGAGACAAAACATTTACTATCAACACAAAAGTGAGACAGTGTGGTGGACACGACAACAAAACATTTATTACCAACACAATAGTCAGAGAAAACATTTATTACCAACACAATAGTGAAAAAAACCATTTACTATCAACGTAATAGTGAGACAAAACATTTATTACCAACACAATAGTGAGACAAAACATTTATTACCAACACAATAGTGAGACAAAACATTTATTACCAACACAATAGTGAGACAAAACATTTATTACCGACACAATAGTGAGACAAAACATTTATTAACAACACAATAGTGAGACAAAACATTTATTACCAACACAATAGTGACACAAAACCTTTTATTACCGACACAATAGTGAGAGACAACATTTATTACCAACACAATAGAGACAAAAGTTTTATTACCAACACAATAGTCAGACAAAACATTTATTACCAACACAATAGTGACAAAAAACATTTATTACCAACACAATAGTGAGACGAAACATTTATTACCAACACAATAGTGAGACAAAACATTTATTAGCAACACAATAGTGACACAAAACATTTATCACCGACACAATAGAGACAAAACATTTATTACCAACACAATAGTGACACAAAACATTTATTACCAACACAATAGTGACACAAAACATTTATTATCAACACAATAGTGACACAAAACATTTATTACCAAGACAATAGTGACACAAAACATTTATTACCGACACAATAGTGAGACAAAACATTTACTATCAACACAAAAGTGAGACAGTGTGGTGGACACGACAACAAAACATGTATTACCAACACAATAGTCAGAGAAAACATTTATTACCAACACAATAGTGAGACAAAACTTTTATTACCAACACAATAGTGAGACAAAACATTTATCACCGAAACAATAGAGACAAAGGATTTATTACCAACACAATAGTGACACAAAACATTTATTACCAACACAATAGTGAGAAAAAACATTTACTCTCAACACAAAAGTGAGACAGTGTGGTGGACACGACAACAAAACATTTATTACCAACACAATAGTCAGAGAAAACATTTATTACCAACACAATAGTGACACAAAACTTTTATTACCGACACAATAGTGAGACAAAACATTTACTATCAACACAAAAGTGAGACAGTGTGGTGGACACGACAACAAAACATTTATTACCAACACAATGGTCAGAGAAAACATTTATTACCAACACAATAGTGAGACAGAACTTTTATTACCAACACAATAGTGAGAGACAACATTTATCACCGACACAATAGAGACAAAGCATTTATTACCAACACAATAGTGACACAAAACATTTATTACCAACACAATAGTGACAAAAAACATTTATTCTCAACACAAAAGTGAGACAGTGTGGTGGACACGACAACAAAACATTTATTACCAACACAATAGTCAGAGAAAACATTTATTACCAACACAATAGTGAGAAAAAACATTTTACTATCAACACAATAGTGAGACAAAACATTTATTACAAACACAATAGTGAGACAAAACATTTATTACCAACACAATAGTGAGACAAAACATTTATTACCAACACAATAGTGAGACAAAACATTTATTAGCAACACAATAGTGACACAAAACATTTATCACCAACACAATAGAGACAAAACATTTATTACCAACACAATAGTGACACAAAACATTTATTACCAACACAATAGTGACACAAAACATTTATTATCAACACAATAGTGACACAAAACATTTATTACCAAGACAATAGTGACACAAAACATTTATTACCGACACAATAGTGAGACAAAACATTTACTATCAACACAAAAGTGAGACAGTGTGGTGGACACGACAACAAAACATGTATTACCAACACAATAGTCAGAGAAAACATGTATTACCAACACAATAGTGAGACAAAACTTTTATTACCAACACAATAGTGAGACAAAACATTTATCACCGAAACAATAGAGACAAAGGATTTATTACCAACACAATAGTGACACAAAACATTTATTACCAACACAATAGTGAGAAAAAACATTCACTCTCAACACAAAAGTGAGACAGTGTGGTGGACACGACAACAAAACATTTATTACCAACACAATAGTCAGAGAAAACATTTATTACCAACACAATAGTGACACAAAACATTTATTACCAACGCAAAAGCGAGACAAAACATTTACTCTAAACACAAAAGTGAGACAGTGTGGTGGACACGACAACTAAACATTTATTACCAACACAATAGTGACACAAAACATTTATTACCGACACAATAGTGAGACAAAACATTTACTATCAACACAAAAGTGAGACAGTGTGGTGGACACGACAACAAAACATTTATTACCAACACAATAGTCAGAGAAAACATTTATTACCAACACAATAGTGAAAAAAACCATTTACTATCAACGTAATAGTGAGACAAAACATTTATTACCAACACAATAGTGAGACAAAACATTTATTACCAACACAATAGTGAGACAAAACATTTATTACCAACACAATAGTGACACAAAACATTTATTACCGACACAATAGTGAGACAAAACATTTACTATCAACACAAAAGTGAGACAGTGTGGTGGACACGACAACAAAACATTTATTACCAACACAATAGTCAGACAAAACATTTATTACCAACACAATAGTGACAAAAAACATTTATTACCAACACAATAGTGAGACAAAACATTTATTACCAACACAATAGTGAGACAAAACATTTATTAGCAACACAATAGTGACACAAAACATTTATCACCAACACAATAGAGACAAAACATTTATTACCAACACAATAGTGACACAAAACATTTATTACCAACACAATAGTGACACAAAACATTTATTATCAACACAATAGTGACACAAAACATTTATTACCAAGACAATAGTGACACAAAACATTTATTACCGACACAATAGTGAGACAAAACATTTACTATCAACACAAAAGTGAGACAGTGTGGTGGACACGACAACAAAACATGTATTACCAACACAATAGTCAGAGAAAACATTTATTACCAACACAATAGTGAGACAAAACTTTTATTACCAACACAATAGTGAGACAAAACATTTATCACCGAAACAATAGAGACAAAGGATTTATTACCAACACAATAGTGACACAAAACATTTATTACCAACACAATAGTGAGAAAAAACATTCACTCTCAACACAAAAGTGAGACAGTGTGGTGGACACGACAACAAAACATTTATTACCAACACAATAGTCAGAGAAAACATTTATTACCAACACAATAGTGACACAAAACATTTATTACCAACGCAAAAGCGAGACAAAACATTTACTCTAAACACAAAAGTGAGACAGTGTGGTGGACACGACAACTAAACATTTATTACCAACACAATAGTGACACAAAACATTTATTACCGACACAATAGTGAGACAAAACATTTACTATCAACACAAAAGTGAGACAGTGTGGTGGACACGACAACAAAACATTTATTACCAACACAATAGTCAGAGAAAACATTTATTACCAACACAATAGTGAAAAAAACCATTTACTATCAACGTAATAGTGAGACAAAACATTTATTACCAACACAATAGTGAGACAAAACATTTATTACCAACACAATAGTGAGACAAAACATTTATTACCAACACAATAGTGAGACAAAACATTTATTACCGACACAATAGTGAGACAAAACATTTATTAACAACACAATAGTGAGACAAAACATTTATTACCAACACAATAGTGACACAAAACCTTTTATTACCGACACAATAGTGAGAGACAACATTTATTACCAACACAATAGAGACAAAAGTTTTATTACCAACACAATAGTCAGACAAAACATTTATTACCAACACAATAGTGACAAAAAACATTTATTACCAACACAATAGTGAGACAAAACATTTATTACCAACACAATAGTGAGACAAAACATTTATTAGCAACACAATAGTGACACAAAACATTTATCACCGACACAATAGAGACAAAACATTTATTACCAACACAATAGTGACACAAAACATTTATTACCAACACAATAGTGACACAAAACATTTATTATCAACACAATAGTGACACAAAACATTTATTACCAAGACAATAGTGACACAAAACATTTATTACCGACACAATAGTGAGACAAAACATTTACTATCAACACAAAAGTGAGACAGTGTGGTGGACACGACAACAAAACATGTATTACCAACACAATAGTCAGAGAAAACATTTATTACCAACACAATAGTGAGACAAAACTTTTATTACCAACACAATAGTGAGACAAAACATTTATCACCGAAACAATAGAGACAAAGGATTTATTACCAACACAATAGTGACACAAAACATTTATTACCAACACAATAGTGAGAAAAAACATTTACTCTCAACACAAAAGTGAGACAGTGTGGTGGACACGACAACAAAACATTTATTACCAACACAATAGTCAGAGAAAACATTTATTACCAACACAATAGTGACACAAAACTTTTATTACCGACACAATAGTGAGACAAAACATTTACTATCAACACAAAAGTGAGACAGTGTGGTGGACACGACAACAAAACATTTATTACCAACACAATGGTCAGAGAAAACATTTATTACCAACACAATAGTGAGACAGAACTTTTATTACCAACACAATAGTGAGAGACAACATTTATCACCGACACAATAGAGACAAAGCATTTATTACCAACACAATAGTGACACAAAACATTTATTACCAACACAATAGTGACAAAAAACATTTATTCTCAACACAAAAGTGAGACAGTGTGGTGGACACGACAACAAAACATTTATTACCAACACAATAGTCAGAGAAAACATTTATTACCAACACAATAGTGAGAAAAAACATTTTACTATCAACACAATAGTGAGACAAAACATTTATTACAAACACAATAGTGAGACAAAACATTTATTACCAACACAATAGTGAGACAAAACATTTATTACCAACACAATAGTGAGACAAAACATTTATTAGCAACACAATAGTGACACAAAACATTTAT
The DNA here is from genome assembly GCF_029633865.1 of Lampris incognitus. NCBI lineage: Eukaryota > Metazoa > Chordata > Actinopteri > Lampriformes > Lampridae > Lampris > Lampris incognitus. The sequence goes on along the minus strand of NC_079211.1, from coordinate 54,350,112 downwards.
CACCAACACAATAGAGACAAAACATTTATTACCAACACAATAGTGACACAAAACATTTATTACCAACACAATAGTGACACAAAACATTTATTATCAACACAATAGTGCCTCAAAACATTTATTACCAAGACAATAGTGACACAAAACATTTATTACCGACACAATAGTGAGACAAAACATTTACTATCAACACAAAAGTGAGACAGTGTGGTGGACACGACAACAAAACATGTATTACCAACACAATAGTCAGAGAAAACATTTATTACCAACACAATAGTGAGACAAAACTTTTATTACCAACACAATAGTGAGACAAAACATTTATCACCGAAACAATAGAGACAAAGGATTTATTACCAACACAATAGTGACACAAAACATTTATTACCAACACAATAGTGAGAAAAAACATTCACTCTCAACACAAAAGTGAGACAGTGTGGTGGACACGACAACAAAACATTTATTACCAACACAATAGTCAGAGAAAACATTTATTACCAACACAATAGTGACACAAAACATTTATTACCAACGCAAAAGCGAGACAAAACATTTACTCTAAACACAAAAGTGAGACAGTGTGGTGGACACGACAACTAAACATTTATTACCAACACAATAGTGACACAAAACATTTATTACCGACACAATAGTGAGACAAAACATTTACTATCAACACAAAAGTGAGACAGTGTGGTGGACACGACAACAAAACATTTATTACCAACACAATAGTCAGAGAAAACATTTATTACCAACACAATAGTGAAAAAAACCATTTACTATCAACGTAATAGTGAGACAAAACATTTATTACCAACACAATAGTGAGACAAAACATTTATTACCAACACAATAGTGAGACAAAACATTTATTACCAACACAATAGTGAGACAAAACATTTATTACCGACACAATAGTGAGACAAAACATTTATTAACAACACAATAGTGAGACAAAACATTTATTACCAACACAATAGTGACACAAAACCTTTTATTACCGACACAATAGTGAGAGACAACATTTATTACCAACACAATAGAGACAAAAGTTTTATTACCAACACAATAGTCAGACAAAACATTTATTACCAACACAATAGTGACAAAAAACATTTATTACCAACACAAAAGTGAGACAAAACATTTATTACCAACACAATAGTGAGACAAAACATTTATTAGCAACACAATAGTGACACAAAACATTTATCACCGACACAATAGAGACAAAACATTTATTACCAACACAATAGTGACACAAAACATTTATTACCAACACAATAGTGACACAAAACATTTATTATCAACACAATAGTGACACAAAACATTTATTACCAAGACAATAGTGACACAAAACATTTATTACCGACACAATAGTGAGACAAAACATTTACTATCAACACAAAAGTGAGACAGTGTGGTGGACACGACAACAAAACATGTATTACCAACACAATAGTCAGAGAAAACATTTATTACCAACACAATAGTGAGACAAAACTTTTATTACCAACACAATAGTGAGACAAAACATTTATCACCGAAACAATAGAGACAAAGGATTTATTACCAACACAATAGTGACACAAAACATTTATTACCAACACAATAGTGAGAAAAAACATTTACTCTCAACACAAAAGTGAGACAGTGTGGTGGACACGACAACAAAACATTTATTACCAACACAATAGTCAGAGAAAACATTTATTACCAACACAATAGTGACACAAAACATTTATTACCGACACAATAGTGAGACAAAACATTTACTATCAACACAAAAGTGAGACAGTGTGGTGGACACGACAACAAAACATTTATTACCAACACAATGGTCAGAGAAAACATTTATTACCAACACAATAGTGAGACAGAACTTTTATTACCAACACAATAGTGAGAGACAACATTTATCACCGACACAATAGAGACAAAGCATTTATTACCAACACAATAGTGACACAAAACATTTATTACCAACACAATAGTGACAAAAAACATTTATTCTCAACACAAAAGTGAGACAGTGTGGTGGACACGACAACAAAACATTTATTACCAACACAATAGTCAGAGAAAACATTTATTACCAACACAATAGTGAGAAAAAACATTTTACTATCAACACAATAGTGAGACAAAACATTTATTACAAACACAATAGTGAGACAAAACATTTATTACCAACACAATAGTGAGACAAAACATTTATCACCGACACAATAGTGAGACATTAACAACACAATAGTGAGACAAAACATTTATCACCGACACAATAGAGACAAAGGATTTATTACCAACACAATAGTGACACAAAACATTTATTACCAACACAATAGTGAGAAAAAACATTCACTCTCAACACAAAAGTGAGACAGTGTGGTGGACACGACAACAAAACATTTATTACCAACACAATAGTCAGAGAAAACATTTATTACCAACACAATAGTGACACAAAACATTTATTACCAACGCAAAAGCGAGACAAAACATTTACTCTAAACACAAAAGTGAGACAGTGTGGTGGACACGACAACTAAACATTTATTACCAACACAATAGTCAGAGAGAACATTTATTACCAACACAATAGTGACACAAAACATTTATTACCGACACAATAGTGAGACAAAACATTTACTATCAACACAAAAGTGAGACAGTGTGGTGGACACGACAACAAAACATTTATTACCAACACAATAGTCAGAGAAAACATTTATTACCAACACAATAGTGAAAAAAACCATTTACTATCAACGTAATAGTGAGACAAAACATTTATTACCAACACAATAGTGAGACAAAACATTTATTACCAACACAATAGTGAGACAAAACATTTATTACCGACACAATAGTGAGACAAAACATTTATTAACAACACAATAGTGAGACAAAACATTTATTACCAACACAATAGTGACACAAAACCTTTTATTACCGACACAATAGTGAGAGACAACATTTATTACCAACACAATAGAGACAAAAGTTTTATTACCAACACAATAGTCAGACAAAACATTTATTACCAACACAATAGTGACAAAAAACATTTATTACCAACACAATAGTGAGACAAAACATTTATTACCAACACAATAGTGAGACAAAACATTTATTAGCAACACAATAGTGACACAAAACATTTATCACCGACACAATAGAGACAAAACATTTATTACCAACACAATAGTGACACAAAACATTTATTACCAACACAATAGTGACACAAAACATTTATTATCAACACAATAGTGACACAAAACATTTATTACCAAGACAATAGTGACACAAAACATTTATTACCGACACAATAGTGAGACAAAACATTTACTATCAACACAAAAGTGAGACAGTGTGGTGGACACGACAACAAAACATGTATTACCAACACAATAGTCAGAGAAAACATTTATTACCAACACAATAGTGAGACAAAACTTTTATTACCAACACAATAGTGAGACAAAACATTTATCACCGAAACAATAGAGACAAAGGATTTATTACCAACACAATAGTGACACAAAACATTTATTACCAACACAATAGTGAGAAAAAACATTTACTCTCAACACAAAAGTGAGACAGTGTGGTGGACACGACAACAAAACATTTATTACCAACACAATAGTCAGAGAAAACATTTATTACCAACACAATAGTGACACAAAACATTTATTACCGACACAATAGTGAGACAAAACATTTACTATCAACACAAAAGTGAGACAGTGTGGTGGACACGACAACAAAACATTTATTACCAACACAATGGTCAGAGAAAACATTTATTACCAACACAATAGTGAGACAGAACTTTTATTACCAACACAATAGTGAGAGACAACATTTATCACCGACACAATAGAGACAAAGCATTTATTACCAACACAATAGTGACACAAAACATTTATTACCAACACAATAGTGACAAAAAACATTTATTCTCAACACAAAAGTGAGACAGTGTGGTGGACACGACAACAAAACATTTATTACCAACACAATAGTCAGAGAAAACATTTATTACCAACACAATAGTGAGAAAAAACATTTTACTATCAACACAATAGTGAGACAAAACATTTATTACAAACACAATAGTGACACAAAACATTTATTACCGACACAATAGTGAGACAAAACATTTACTATCAACACAAAAGTGAGACAGTGTGGTGGACACGACAACAAAACATTTATTACCAACACAATAGTCAGAGAAAACATGTATTACCAACACAATAGTGAGAACAAACATTTACTATCAACGCAATAGTGAGACAAAACATTTATTACCAACACAATAGTGAGACAAAACTTTTATTACCAACACAATAGTGAGACAAAACATTTATCACCGACACAATAGAGACAAAGCATTTATTACCAACACAATAGTGACACAAAACATTTATTACCAACACAATAGTGACAAAAAACATTTACTATCAACACAAAAGTGAGACAGTGTGGTGGACACGACAACAAAACATTTATTACCAACACAATAGCCAGAGAAAACATTTATTACCAACACAATAGTGAGAACAAACATTTACTATCAACGCAATAGTGAGACAAAACATTTATTTCCAACACAATAGTGAGACAAAACATTTATTGCCAACACAATAGTGAGACAAAACATTTATTACCAACACAATAGTGAGACAAAACATTTATCACCGACACAATAGTGAGACAAAACCTTTATAAACAACACAATAGTGAGACAAAACATTTATTACCAACACAATAGTGACACAAAACCTTTTATTACCAACACAATAGTGAGAGACAACATTTATTACCAACACAATAGAGACAAAACTTTTATTACCAACACAATAGTCAGACAAAACATTTATTACCAACACAATAGTGACACAAAACATTTATTACAAACACAATAGTGACACAAAACATTTATTACCAACACAATAGTGACACAAAACATTTATTACCAACACAATAGTGAGACAAAACATTTATTACTAACACAATAGTGACAAAAAACATTTATTACCAACACAATAGTGAGACAAAACATTTATTACCAACACAATAGTGAGACAAAACATTTATCACCGACACAATAGTGAGACATTAACAACACAATAGTGAGACAAAACATTTATCACCGACACAATAGAGACAAAGGATTTATTACCAACACAATAGTGACACAAAACATTTATTACCAACACAATAGTGAGAAAAAACATTCACTCTCAACACAAAAGTGAGACAGTGTGGTGGACACGACAACAAAACATTTATTACCAACACAATAGTCAGAGAAAACATTTATTACCAACACAATAGTGACACAAAACATTTATTACCAACGCAAAAGCGAGACAAAACATTTACTCTAAACACAAAAGTGAGACAGTGTGGTGGACACGACAACTAAACATTTATTACCAACACAATAGTCAGAGAGAACATTTATTACCAACACAATAGTGACACAAAACATTTATTACCGACACAATAGTGAGACAAAACATTTACTATCAACACAAAAGTGAGACAGTGTGGTGGACACGACAACAAAACATTTATTACCAACACAATAGTCAGAGAAAACATTTATTACCAACACAATAGTGAAAAAAACCATTTACTATCAACGTAATAGTGAGACAAAACATTTATTACCAACACAATAGTGAGACAAAACATTTATTACCAACACAATAGTGAGACAAAACATTTATTACCGACACAATAGTGAGACAAAACATTTATTAACAACACAATAGTGAGACAAAACATTTATTACCAACACAATAGTGACACAAAACCTTTTATTACCGACACAATAGTGAGAGACAACATTTATTACCAACACAATAGAGACAAAAGTTTTATTACCAACACAATAGTCAGACAAAACATTTATTACCAACACAATAGTGACAAAAAACATTTATTACCAACACAATAGTGAGACAAAACATTTATTACCAACACAATAGTGAGACAAAACATTTATTAGCAACACAATAGTGACACAAAACATTTATCACCGACACAATAGAGACAAAACATTTATTACCAACACAATAGTGACACAAAACATTTATTACCAACACAATAGTGACACAAAACATTTATTATCAACACAATAGTGACACAAAACATTTATTACCAAGACAATAGTGACACAAAACATTTATTACCGACACAATAGTGAGACAAAACATTTACTATCAACACAAAAGTGAGACAGTGTGGTGGACACGACAACAAAACATGTATTACCAACACAATAGTCAGAGAAAACATTTATTACCAACACAATAGTGAGACAAAACTTTTATTACCAACACAATAGTGAGACAAAACATTTATCACCGAAACAATAGAGACAAAGGATTTATTACCAACACAATAGTGACACAAAACATTTATTACCAACACAATAGTGAGAAAAAACATTTACTCTCAACACAAAAGTGAGACAGTGTGGTGGACACGACAACAAAACATTTATTACCAACACAATAGTCAGAGAAAACATTTATTACCAACACAATAGTGACACAAAACATTTATTACCGACACAATAGTGAGACAAAACATTTACTATCAACACAAAAGTGAGACAGTGTGGTGGACACGATAACAAAACATTTATTACCAACACAATGGTCAGAGAAAACATTTATTACCAACACAATAGTGAGACAGAACTTTTATTACCAACACAATAGTGAGAGACAACATTTATCACCGACACAATAGAGACAAAGCATTTATTACCAACACAATAGTGACACAAAACATTTATTACCAACACAATAGTGACAAAAAACATTTATTCTCAACACAAAAGTGAGACAGTGTGGTGGACACGACAACAAAACATTTATTACCAACACAATAGTCAGAGAAAACATTTATTACCAACACAATAGTGAGAAAAAACATTTTACTATCAACACAATAGTGAGACAAAACATTTATTACAAACACAATAGTGACACAAAACATTTATTACCGACACAATAGTGAGACAAAACATTTACTATCAACACAAAAGTGAGACAGTGTGGTGGACACGACAACAAAACATTTATTACCAACACAATAGTCAGAGAAAACATTTATTACCAACACAATAGTGAGAACAAACATTTACTATCAACGCAATAGTGAGACAAAACATTTATTACCAACACAATAGTGAGACAAAACTTTTATTACCAACACAATAGTGAGACAAAACATTTATCACCGACACAATAGAGACAAAGCATTTATTACCAACACAATAGTGACACAAAACATTTATTACCAACACAATAGTGACAAAAAACATTTACTATCAACACAAAAGTGAGACAGTGTGGTGGACACGACAACAAAACATTTATTACCAACACAATAGCCAGAGAAAACATTTATTACCAACACAATAGTGAGAACAAACATTTACTATCAACGCAATAGTGAGACAAAACATTTATTTCCAACACAATAGTGAGACAAAACATTTATTGCCAACACAATAGTGAGACAAAACATTTATTACCAACACAATAGTGAGACAAAACATTTATCACCGACACAATAGTGAGACAAAACCTTTATAAACAACACAATAGTGAGACAAAACATTTATTACCAACACAATAGTGACACAAAACCTTTTATTACCAACACAATAGTGAGAGACAACATTTATTACCAACACAATAGAGACAAAACTTTTATTACCAACACAATAGTCAGACAAAACATTTATTACCAACACAATAGTGACACAAAACATTTATTACAAACACAATAGTGACACAAAACATTTATTACCAACACAATAGTGACACAAAACATTTATTACCAACACAATAGTGAGACAAAACATTTATTACTAACACAATAGTGACAAAAAACATTTATTACCAACACAATAGTGAGACAAAACATTTATTACCAACACAATAGTGAGACAAAACATTTATTACCAAAACAAAAGTGACACAGAACAGTTATCACCGACACAATAGACACAAAACATTTACTATCAACACAAAAGTGAGACAGTGTGGTGGACACGACAACAAAACATTTATTACCAACACAATAGTCAGAGAAAACATTTATTACCAACACAATAGTGAGAACAAACATTTACTATCAACGCAATAGTGACACAAAACATTTATTACCAACACAATAGTGAGACAAAACATTTATTACCAACACAATAGTGAGACAAAACATTTATTACCAACACAATAGTGAGACAAAACATTTATCACCGACACAATAGTGAGACAAAACATTTATTAACAACACAATAGTGAGACAAAACATTTATTACCAACACAATAGTGACACAAAACCTTTTATTACCGACACAATAGTGAGAGACAACATTTATTACTAACACAATAGTGACAAAAAACATTTATTACCAACACAATAGTGAGACAAAACATTTATTACCAACACAATAGTGAGACAAAACATTTATTACCAAAACAAAAGTGACACAGAACATTTATCACCGACACAATAGAGACAAAACATTTATTACCAACACAATAGTGACACAAAACATTTATTACCAACACAATAGTGACACAAAACATTTATTATCAACACAATAGTGACACAAAACATTTATTACCAACACAATAGTAGCACAAAACATTTATTACCGACACAATAGTGAGACTAACATTTACTATCAACACAAAAGTGAGACAGTGTGGTGGACACGACAACAAAACATGTATTACCAACACAATAGTCAGAGAAAACATTTATTACCAACACAATAGTGAGACAAAACTTTTATTACCAACACAATAGTGAGACAAAACATTTATCACCGACACAATAGAGACAAAGGATTTATTACCAACAGAATAGTGACACAAAACATTTATTACCAACACAATAGTAAGAAAAAACATTTACTCTCAACACAAAAGTGAGACAGTGTGGTGGATACGACAACAAAACATTTATTACCAACACAATAGTGAGAGAAAACATTTATTACCAACACAATAGTGACACAAAACATTTATTACCGACACAATAGTGAGACAAAACATTTACTATCAACACAAAAGTGAGACAGTGTGGTGGACACGACAACAAAACATTTATTACCAACACAATGGTCAGAGAAAACATTTATTACCAACACAATAGTGAGACAGAACTTTTATTACCAACACAATAGTGAGAGACAACATTTATCACCGACACAATAGAGACAAAGCATTTATTACCAACACAATAGTGACACAAAACATTTATTACCAACACAATAGTGACAAAAAACATTTATTTTCAACACAAAAGTGAGACAGTGTGGTGGACACGACAACAAAACATTTATTACCAACACAATAGTCAGAGAAAACATTTATTACCAACACAATAGTGAGAAAAAACATTTACTATCAACACAATAGTGAGACAAAACATTTATTACCAACACAATAGTGACACAAAACATTTATTACCGACACAATAGTGAGACAAAACATTTACTATCAACACAAAAGTGAGACAGTGTGGTGGACACGACAACAAAACATTTATTACCAACACAATAGTCAGAGAAAACATTTATTACCAACACAATAGTGAGAAAAAACATTTACTATCAACACAATAGTGAGACAAAACATTTATTACCAACACAATAGTGACACAAAACATTTATTACCGACACAATAGTGAGACAAAACATTTATTAACAACACAATAGTGAGACAAAACATTTATTACCAACACAATAGTGACACAAAACCTTTTATTACCGACACAATAGTGAGAGACAACATTTATTACCAACACAATAGAGACAAAAGTTTTATTACCAACACAATAGTCAGACAAAACATTTATTACCAACACAATAGTGACAAAAAACATTTATTACCAACACAATAGTGAGACAAAACATTTATTACCAACACAATAGTGAGACAAAACATTTATTAGCAACACAATAGTGACACAAAACATTTATCACCGACACAATAGAGACAAAACATTTATTACCAACACAATAGTGACACAAAACATTTATTATCAACACAATAGTGACACAAAACATTTATTATCAACACAATAGTGACACAAAACATTTATTACCAAGACAATAGTGACACATAACATTTATTACCGACACAATAGTGAGACTAACATTTACTATCAACACAAAAGTGAGACAGTGTGGTGGACACGACAACAAAACATGTATTACCAACACAATAGTCAGACAAAACATTTATTACCAACACAATAGTGAGACAAAACTTTTATTACCAACACAATAGTGAGACAAAACATTTATCACCGAAACAATAGAGAAAAAGGATTTATTACCAACACAATAGTGACACAAAACATTTATTACCAACACAATAGTGAGAAAAAACATTTACTCTCAACACAAAAGTGAGACAGTGTGGTGGACACGACAACAAAACATTTATTACCAACACAATAGTCAGAGAAAACATTTATTACCAACACAATAGTGACACAAAACATTTATTACCGACACAATAGTGAGACAAAACATTTATTACCGACACAATAGTGAGACAAAACATTTACTATCAACACAAAAGTGAGACAGTGTGGTGGACACGACAACAAAACATTTATTACCAACACAATGGTCAGAGAAAACATTTATTACCAACACAATAGTGAGACAGAACTTTTATTACCAACACAATAGTGAGAGACAACATTTATCACCGACACAATAGAGACAAAGCATTTATTACCAACACAATAGTGACACAAAACATTTATTACCAACACAATAGTGACAAAAAACATTTATTTTCAACACAAAAGTGAGACAGTGTGGTGGACACGACAACAAAACATTTATTACCAACACAATAGTCAGAGAAAACATTTATTACCAACACAATAGTGAGAAAAAACATTTACTATCAACACAATAGTGAGACAAAACATTTATTACCAACACAATAGTGACACAAAACATTTATTACCGACACAATAGTGAGACAAAACATTTACTATCAACACAAAAGTGAGACAGTGTGGTGGACACGACAACAAAACATTTATTACCAACACAATAGTCAGAGAAAACATTTATTACCAACACAATAGTGAGAAAAAACATTTACTATCAACACAATAGTGAGACAAAACATTTATTACCAACACAATAGTGACACAAAACATTTATTACCGACACAATAGTGAGACAAAACATTTATTAACAACACAATAGTGAGACAAAACATTTATTACCAACACAATAGTGACACAAAACCTTTTATTACCGACACAATAGTGAGAGACAACATTTATTACCAACACAATAGAGACAAAAGTTTTATTACCAACACAATAGTCAGACAAAACATTTATTACCAACACAATAGTGACAAAAAACATTTATTACCAACACAATAGTGAGACAAAACATTTATTACCAACACAATAGTGAGACAAAACATTTATTAGCAACACAATAGTGACACAAAACATTTATCACCGACACAATAGAGACAAAACATTTATTACCAACACAATAGTGACACAAAACATTTATTATCAACACAATAGTGACACAAAACATTTATTATCAACACAATAGTGACACAAAACATTTATTACCAAGACAATAGTGACACATAACATTTATTACCGACACAATAGTGAGACTAACATTTACTATCAACACAAAAGTGAGACAGTGTGGTGGACACGACAACAAAACATGTATTACCAACACAATAGTCAGACAAAACATTTATTACCAACACAATAGTGAGACAAAACTTTTATTACCAACACAATAGTGAGACAAAACATTTATCACCGAAACAATAGAGAAAAAGGATTTATTACCAACACAATAGTGACACAAAACATTTATTACCAACACAATAGTGAGAAAAAACATTTACTCTCAACACAAAAGTGAGACAGTGTGGTGGACACGACAACAAAACATTTATTACCAACACAATAGTCAGAGAAAACATTTATTACCAACACAATAGTGACACAAAACATTTATTACCGACACAATAGTGAGACAAAACATTTATTACCGACACAATAGTGAGACAAAACATTTACTATCAACACAAAAGTGAGACAGTGTGGTGGACACGACAACAAAACATTTATTACCAACACAATGGTCAGAGAAAACATTTATTACCAACACAATAGTGAGACAGAACTTTTATTACCAACACAATAGTGAGAGACAACATTTATCACCGACACAATAGAGACAAAGCATTTATTACCAACACAATAGTGACACAAAACATTTATTACCAACACAATAGTGACAAAAAACATTTATTTTCAACACAAAAGTGAGACAGTGTGGTGGACACGACAACAAAACATTTATTACCAACACAATAGTCAGAGAAAACATTTATTACCAACACAATAGTGAGAAAAAACATTTACTATCAACACAATAGTGAGACAAAACATTTATTACCAACACAATAGTGACACAAAACATTTATTACCGACACAATAGTGAGACAAAACATTTACTATCAACACAAAAGTGAGACAGTGTGGTGGACACGACAACAAAACATTTATTACCAACACAATAGTCAGAGAAAACATTTATTACCAACACAATAGTGAGAAAAAACATTTACTATCAACACAATAGTGAGACAAAACATTTATTACCAACACAATAGTGACACAAAACATTTATTACCGACACAATAGTGAGACAAAACATTTATTAACAACACAATAGTGAGACAAAACATTTATTACCAACACAATAGTGACACAAAACATTTATCACCGACACAATAGAGACAAAACATTTATTACCAACACAATAGTGACACAAAACATTTATTATCAACACAATAGTGACACAAAACATTTATTATCAACACAATAGTGACACAAAACATTTATTACCAAGACAATAGTGACACATAACATTTATTACCGACACAATAGTGAGACTAACATTTACTATCAACACAAAAGTGAGACAGTGTGGTGGACACGACAACAAAACATGTATTACCAACACAATAGTCAGGGAAAACATTTATTACCAACACAATAGTGAGACAAAACTTTTATTACCAACACAATAGTGAGACAAAACATTTATCACCGACACAATAGAGACAAAGGATTTATTACCAACAGAATAGTGACACAAAACATTTATTACCAACACAATAGTAAGAAAAAACATTTACTCTCAACACAAAAGTGAGACAGTGTGGTGGATACGACAACAAAACATTTATTACCAACACAATAGTGAGAGAAAACATTTATTACCAACACAATAGTGACACAAAACATTTATTACCGACACAATAGTGAGACAAAACATTTATTACCAACACAATAGTGACACAAAACATTTATTACCGACACAATAGTGAGACAAAACATTTACTATCAACACAAAAGTGAGACAGTGTGGTGGACACGACAACAAAACATTTATTACCAACACAATAGTCAGAGAAAACATTTATTACCAACACAATAGTGAAAAAAACCATTTACTATCAACGTAATAGTGAGACAAAACATTTATTACCAACACAATAGTGAGACAAAACATTTATTACCAACACAATAGTGAGACAAAACATTTATTACCAACACAATAGTGAGACAAAACATTTATTACCGACACAATAGTGAGACAAAACATTTATTAACAACACAATAGTGAGACAAAACATTTATTACCAACACAATAGTGACACAAAACCTTTTATTACCGACACAATAGTGAGAGACAACATTTATTACCAACACAATAGAGACAAAAGTTTTATTACCAACACAATAGTCAGACAAAACATTTATTACCAACACAATAGTGACAAAAAACATTTATTACCAACACAATAGTGAGACAAAACATTTATTACCAACACAATAGTGAGACAAAACATTTATTAGCAACACAATAGTGACACAAAACATTTATCACCGACACAATAGAGACAAAACATTTATTACCAACACAATAGTGACACAAAACATTTATTACCAACACAATAGTGACACAAAACATTTATTATCAACACAATAGTGACACAAAACATTTATTACCAAGACAATAGTGACACATAACATTTATTACCGACACAATAGTGAGACTAACATTTACTATCAACACAAAAGTGAGACAGTGTGGTGGACACGACAACAAAACATGTATTACCAACACAATAGTCAGACAAAACATTTATTACCAACACAATAGTGAGACAAAACTTTTATTACCAACACAATAGTGAGACAAAACATTTATCACCGAAACAATAGAGACAAAGGATTTATTACCAACACAATAGTGACACAAAACATTTATTACCAACACAATAGTGAGAAAAAACATTTACTCTCAACACAAAAGTGAGACAGTGTGGTGGACACGACAACAAAACATTTATTACCAACACAATAGTCAGAGAAAACATTTATTACCAACACAATAGTGAGAAAAAACATTTTACTATCAACACAATAGTGAGACAAAACATTTATTACAAACACAATAGTGACACAAAACATTTATTACCGACACAATAGTGAGACAAAACATTTACTATCAACACAAAAGTGAGACAGTGTGGTGGACACGACAACAAAACATTTATTACCAACACAATAGTCAGAGAAAACATTTATTACCAACACAATAGTGAGAACAAACATTTACTATCAACGCAATAGTGAGACAAAACATTTATTACCAACACAATAGTGAGACAAAACTTTTATTACCAACACAATAGTGAGACAAAACATTTATCACCGACACAATAGAGACAAAGCATTTATTACCAACACAATAGTGACACAAAACATTTATTACCAACACAATAGTGACAAAAAACATTTACTATCAACACAAAAGTGAGACAGTGTGGTGGACACGACAACAAAACATTTATTACCAACACAATAGCCAGAGAAAACATTTATTACCAACACAATAGTGAGAACAAACATTTACTATCAACGCAATAGTGAGACAAAACATTTATTTCCAAAACAATAGTGAGACAAAACATTTATTACCAACACAATAGTGAGACAAAACATTTATTACCAACACAATAGTGAGACAAAACATTTATCACCGACACAATAGTGAGACAAAACATTTATAAACAACACAATAGTGAGACAAAACATTTATTACCAACAGAATAGTGACACAAAACCTTTTATTACCGACACAATAGTGAGAGACAACATTTATTACCAACACAATAGAGACAAAACTTTTATTACCAACACAATAGTCAGACAAAACATTTATTACCAACACAATAGTGACACAAAACATTTATTACAAACACAATAGTGACACAAAACATTTATTACCACCACAATAGTGACACAAAACATTTATTACCAACACAATAGTGAGACAAAACATTTATTACTAACACAATAGTGACAAAAAACATTTATTACCAACACAATAGTGAGACAAAACATTTATTACCAACACAATAGTGAGACAAAACATTTATTACCAAAACAAAAGTGACACAGAACAGTTATCACCGACACAATAGACACAAAACATTTACTATCAACACAAAAGTGAGACAGTGTGGTGGACACGACAACAAAACATTTATTACCAACACAATAGTCAGAGAAAACATTTATTACCAACACAATAGTGAGAACAAACATTTACTATCAACGCAATAGTGACACAAAACATTTATTACCAACACAATAGTGAGACAAAACATTTATTACCAACACAATAGTGAGACAAAACATTTATTACCAACACAATAGTGAGACAAAACATTTATCACCGACACAATAGTGAGACAAAACATTTATTAACAACACAATAGTGAGACAAAACATTTATTACCAACACAATAGTGACACAAAACCTTTTATTACCGACACAATAGTGAGAGAAAACATTTATTACTAACACAATAGTGACAAAAAACATTTATTACCAACACAATAGTGAGACAAAACATTTATTACCAACACAATAGTGAGACAAAACATTTATTACCAAAACAAAAGTGACACAGAACATTTATCACCGACACAATAGAGACAAAACATTTATTACCAACACAATAGTGACACAAAACATTTATTACCAACACAATAGTGACACAAAACATTTATTATCAACACAATAGTGACACAAAACATTTATTACCAACACAATAGTAGCACAAAACATTTATTACCGACACAATAGTGAGACTAACATTTACTATCAACACAAAAGTGAGACAGTGTGGTGGACACGACAACAAAACATGTATTACCAACACAATAGTCAGAGAAAACATTTATTACCAACACAATAGTGAGACAAAACTTTTATTACCAACACAATAGTGAGACAAAACATTTATCACCGACAAAATAGAGACAAAGGATTTATTACCAACAGAATAGTGACACAAAACATTTATTACCAACACAATAGTAAGAAAAAACATTTACTCTCAACACAAAAGTGAGACAGTGTGGTGGATACGACAACAAAACATTTATTACCAACACAATAGTGAGAGAAAACATTTATTACCAACACAATAGTGACACAAAACATTTATTACCGACACAATAGTGAGACAAAACATTTACTATCAACACAAAAGTGAGACAGTGTGGTGGACACGACAACAAAACATTTATTACCAACACAATGGTCAGAGAAAACATTTATTACCAACACAATAGTGAGACAGAACTTTTATTACCAACACAATAGTGAGAGACAACATTTATCACCGACACAATAGAGACAAAGCATTTATTACCAACACAATAGTGACAAAAAACATTTATTTTCAACACAAAAGTGAGACAGTGTGGTGGACACGACAACAAAACATTTATTACCAACACAATAGTCAGAGAAAACATTTATTACTAACACAATAGTGAGAAAAAACATTTACTATCAACACAATAGTGAGACAAAACATTTATTACCAACACAATAGTGACACAAAACATTTATTACCGACACAATAGTGAGACAAAACATTTACTATCAACACAAAAGTGAGACAGTGTGGTGGACACGACAACAAAACATTTATTACCAACACAATAGTCAGAGAAAACATTTATTACCAACACAATAGTGAGAAAAAACATTTACTATCAACACAATAGTGAGACAAAACATTTATTACCAACACAATAGTGACACAAAACATTTATTACCGACACAATAGTGAGACAAAACATTTATTAACAACACAATAGTGAGACAAAACATTTATTACCAACACAATAGTGACACAAAACCTTTTATTACCGACACAATAGTGAGAGACAACATTTATTACCAACACAATAGAGACAAAAGTTTTATTACCAACACAATAGTCAGACAAAACATTTATTACCAACACAATAGTGACAAAAAACATTTATTACCAACACAATAGTGAGACAAAACATTTATTACCAACACAATAGTGAGACAAAACATTTATTAGCAACACAATAGTGACACAAAACATTTATCACCGACACAATAGAGACAAAACATTTATTACCAACACAATAGTGACACAAAACATTTATTATCAACACAATAGTGACACAAAACATTTATTATCAACACAATAGTGACACAAAACATTTATTACCAAGACAATAGTGACACATAACATTTATTACCGACACAATAGTGAGACTAACATTTACTATCAACACAAAAGTGAGACAGTGTGGTGGACACGACAACAAAACATGTATTACCAACACAATAGTCAGACAAAACATTTATTACCAACACAATAGTGAGACAAAACTTTTATTACCAACACAATAGTGAGACAAAACATTTATCACCGAAACAATAGAGAAAAAGGATTTATTACCAACACAATAGTGACACAAAACATTTATTACCAACACAATAGTGAGAAAAAACATTTACTCTCAACACAAAAGTGAGACAGTGTGGTGGACACGACAACAAAACATTTATTACCAACACAATAGTCAGAGAAAACATTTATTACCAACACAATAGTGACACAAAACATTTATTACCGACACAATAGTGAGACAAAACATTTATTACCGACACAATAGTGAGACAAAACATTTACTATCAACACAAAAGTGAGACAGTGTGGTGGACACGACAACAAAACATTTATTACCAACACAATGGTCAGAGAAAACATTTATTACCAACACAATAGTGAGACAGAACTTTTATTACCAACACAATAGTGAGAGACAACATTTATCACCGACACAATAGAGACAAAGCATTTATTACCAACACAATAGTGACACAAAACATTTATTACCAACACAATAGTGACAAAAAACATTTATTTTCAACACAAAAGTGAGACAGTGTGGTGGACACGACAACAAAACATTTATTACCAACACAATAGTCAGAGAAAACGTTTATTACCAACACAATAGTGAGAAAAAACATTTACTATCAACACAATAGTGAGACAAAACATTTATTACCAACACAATAGTGACACAAAACATTTATTACCGACACAATAGTGAGACAAAACATTTACTATCAACACAAAAGTGAGACAGTGTGGTGGACACGACAACAAAACATTTATTACCAACACAATAGTCAGAGAAAACATTTATTACCAACACAATAGTGAGAAAAAACATTTACTATCAACACAATAGTGAGACAAAACATTTATTACCAACACAATAGTGACACAAAACATTTATTACCGACACAATAGTGAGACAAAACATTTATTAACAACACAATAGTGAGACAAAACATTTATTACCAACACAATAGTGACACAAAACCTTTTATTACCGACACAATAGTGAGAGACAACATTTATTACCAACACAATAGAGACAAAAGTTTTATTACCAACACAATAGTCAGACAAAACATTTATTACCAACACAATAGTGACAAAAAACATTTATTACCAACACAATAGTGAGACAAAACATTTATTACCAACACAATAGTGAGACAAAACATTTATTAGCAACACAATAGTGACACAAAACATTTATCACCGACACAATAGAGACAAAACATTTATTACCAACACAATAGTGACACAAAACATTTATTATCAACACAATAGTGACACAAAACATTTATTATCAACACAATAGTGACACAAAACATTTATTACCAAGACAATAGTGACACATAACATTTATTACCGACACAATAGTGAGACTAACATTTACTATCAACACAAAAGTGAGACAGTGTGGTGGACACGACAACAAAACATGTATTACCAACACAATAGTCAGACAAAACATTTATTACCAACACAATAGTGAGACAAAACTTTTATTACCAACACAATAGTGAGACAAAACATTTATCACCGAAACAATAGAGAAAAAGGATTTATTACCAACACAATAGTGACACAAAACATTTATTACCAACACAATAGTGAGAAAAAACATTTACTCTCAACACAAAAGTGAGACAGTGTGGTGGACACGACAACAAAACATTTATTACCAACACAATAGTCAGAGAAAACATTTATTACCAACACAATAGTGACACAAAACATTTATTACCGACACAATAGTGAGACAAAACATTTACTATCAACACAAAAGTGAGACAGTGTGGTGGACACGACAACAAAACATTTATTACCAACACAATGGTCAGAGAAAACATTTATTACCAACACAATAGTGAGACAGAACTTTTATTACCAACACAATAGTGAGAGACAACATTTATCACCGACACAATAGAGACAAAGCATTTATTACCAACACAATAGTGACACAAAACATTTATTACCAACACAATAGTGACAAAAAACATTTATTCTCAACACAAAAGTGAGACAGTGTGGTGGACACGACAACAAAACATTTATTACCAACACAATAGTCAGAGAAAACATTTATTACCAACACAATAGTGAGAAAAACATTTTACTATCAACACAATAGTGAGACAAAACATTTATTACAAACACAATAGTGACACAAAACATTTATTACCGACACAATAGTGTGACAAAACATTTACTATCAACACAAAAGTGAGACAGTGTGGTGGACACGACAACAAAACATTTATTACCAACACAATAGTCAGAGAAAACATTTATTACCAACACAATAGTGAGAACAAACATTTACTATCAACGCAATAGTGAGACAAAACATTTATTACCAACACAATAGTGAGACAAAACTTTTATTACCAACACAATAGTGAGACAAAACATTTATCACCGACACAATAGAGACAAAGCATTTATTACCAACACAATAGTGACACAAAACATTTATTACCAACACAATAGTGACAAAAAACATTTACTATCAACACAAAAGTGAGACAGTGTGGTGGACACGACAACAAAACATTTATTACCAACACAATAGCCAGAGAAAACATTTATTACCAACACAATAGTGAGAACAAACATTTACTACCAACACAATAGTGAGACAAAACCTTTATTAACAACACAATAGTGAGACAAAACATTTATTACCAACACAATAGTGACACAAAACCTTTTATTACCGACACAATAGTGAGAGACAACATTTATTACCAACACAATAGAGACAAAAGTTTTATTACCAACACAATAGTCAGACAAAACATTTATTACCAACACAATAGTGACAAAAAACATTTATTACCAACACAATAGTGAGACAAAACATTTATTACCAACACAATAGTGAGACAAAACATTTATTAGCAACACAATAGTGACACAAAACATTTATCACCGACACAATAGAGACAAAACATTTATTACCAACACAATAGTGACACAAAACATTTATTATCAACACAATAGTGACACAAAACATTTATTATCAACACAATAGTGACACAAAACATTTATTACCAAGACAATAGTGACACATAACATTTATTACCGACACAATAGTGAGACTAACATTTACTATCAACACAAAAGTGAGACAGTGTGGTGGACACGACAACAAAACATGTATTACCAACACAATAGTCAGACAAAACATTTATTACCAACACAATAGTGAGACAAAACTTTTATTACCAACACAATAGTGAGACAAAACATTTATCACCGAAACAATAGAGAAAAAGGATTTATTACCAACACAATAGTGACACAAAACATTTATTACCAACACAATAGTGAGAAAAAACATTTACTCTCAACACAAAAGTGAGACAGTGTGGTGGACACGACAACAAAACATTTATTACCAACACAATAGTCAGAGAAAACATTTATTACCAACACAATAGTGACACAAAACATTTATTACCGACACAATAGTGAGACAAAACATTTACTATCAACACAAAAGTGAGACAGTGTGGTGGACACGACAACAAAACATTTATTACCAACACAATGGTCAGAGAAAACATTTATTACCAACACAATAGTGAGACAGAACTTTTATTACCAACACAATAGTGAGAGACAACATTTATCACCGACACAATAGAGACAAAGCATTTATTACCAACACAATAGTGACACAAAACATTTATTACCAACACAATAGTGACAAAAAACATTTATTCTCAACACAAAAGTGAGACAGTGTGGTGGACACGACAACAAAACATTTATTACCAACACAATAGTCAGAGAAAACATTTATTACCAACACAATAGTGAGAAAAACATTTTACTATCAACACAATAGTGAGACAAAACATTTATTACAAACACAATAGTGACACAAAACATTTATTACCGACACAATAGTGTGACAAAACATTTACTATCAACACAAAAGTGAGACAGTGTGGTGGACACGACAACAAAACATTTATTACCAACACAATAGTCAGAGAAAACATTTATTACCAACACAATAGTGAGAACAAACATTTACTATCAACGCAATAGTGAGACAAAACATTTATTACCAACACAATAGTGAGACAAAACTTTTATTACCAACACAATAGTGAGACAAAACATTTATCACCGACACAATAGAGACAAAGCATTTATTACCAACACAATAGTGACACAAAACATTTATTACCAACACAATAGTGACAAAAAACATTTACTATCAACACAAAAGTGAGACAGTGTGGTGGACACGACAACAAAACATTTATTACCAACACAATAGCCAGAGAAAACATTTATTACCAACACAATAGTGAGAACAAACATTTACTATCAACGCAATAGTGAGACAAAACATTTATTTCCAACACAATAGTGAGACAAAACATTTATTACCAACACAATAGTGAGACAAAACATTTATTACCAACACAATAGTGAGACAAAACATTTATCACCGACACAATAGTGAGACAAAACATTTATAAACAACACAATAGTGAGACAAAACATTTATTACCAACAGAATAGTGACACAAAACCTTTTATTACCGACACAATAGTGAGAGACAACATTTATTACCAACACAATAGAGACAAAACTTTTATTACCAACACAATAGTCAGACAAAACATTTATTACCAACACAATAGTGACACAAAACATTTATTACAAACACAATAGTGACACAAAACATTTATTACCAACACAATAGTGACACAAAACATTTATTACCAACACAATAGTGAGACAAAACATTTATTACTAACACAATAGTGACAAAAAACATTTATTACCAACACAATAGTGAGACAAAAAATTTATTACCAACACAATAGTGAGACAAAACATTTATTACCAAAACAAAAGTGACACAGAACAGTTATCACCGACACAATAGAGACAAAACATTTACTATCAACACAAAAGTGAGACAGTGTGGTGGACACGACAACAAAACATTTATTACCAACACAATAGTCAGAGAAAACATTTATTACCAACACAATAGTGAGAACAAACATTTACTATCAACGCAATAGTGACACAAAACATTTATTACCAACACAATAGTGAGACAAAACATTTATTACCAACACAATAGTGAGACAAAACATTTATTACCAACACAATAGTGAGACAAAACATTTATCACCGACACAATAGTGAGACAAAACATTTATTAACAACACAATAGTGAGACAAAACATTTATTACCAACACAATAGTGACACAAAACCTTTTATTACCGACACAATAGTGAGAGACAACATTTATTACCAACAGAATAGTGACACAAAACCTTTTATTACCGACACAATAGTGAGAGACAACATTTATTACCAACACAATAGAGACAAAACTTTTATTACCAACACAATAGTCAGACAAAACATTTATTACCAACACAATAGTGACACAAAACATTTATTACAAACACAATAGTGACACAAAACATTTATTACCAACACAATAGTGACACAAAACATTTATTACCAACACAATAGTGAGACAAAACATTTATTACTAACACAATAGTGACAAAAAACATTTATTACCAACACAATAGTGAGACAAAACATTTATTACCAACACAATAGTGAGACAAAACATTTATTACCAAAACAAAAGTGACACAGAACAGTTATCACCGACACAATAGAGACAAAACATTTACTATCAACACAAAAGTGAGACAGTGTGGTGGACACGACAACAAAACATTTATTACCAACACAATAGTCAGAGAAAACATTTATTACCAACACAATAGTGAGAACAAACATTTACTATCAACGCAATAGTGACACAAAACATTTATTACCAACACAATAGTGAGACAAAACATTTATTACCAACACAATAGTGAGACAAAACATTTATTACCAACACAATAGTGAGACAAAACATTTATCACCGACACAATAGTGAGACAAAACATTTATTAACAACACAATAGTGAGACAAAACATTTATTACCAACACAATAGTGACACAAAACCTTTTATTACCGACACAATAGTGAGAGACAACATTTATTACCAACAGAATAGTGACACAAAACCTTTTATTACCGACACAATAGTGAGAGACAACATTTATTACCAACACAATAGAGACAAAACTTTTATTACCAACACAATAGTCAGACAAAACATTTATTACCAACACAATAGTGACACAAAACATTTATTACAAACACAATAGTGACACAAAACATTTATTACCAACACAATAGTGACACAAAACATTTATTACCAACACAATAGTGAGACAAAACATTTATTACTAACACAATAGTGACAAAAAACATTTATTACCAACACAATAGTGAGACAAAACATTTATTACCAACACAATAGTGAGACAAAACATTTATTACCAAAACAAAAGTGACACAGAACAGTTATCACCGACACAATAGAGACAAAACATTTACTATCAACACAAAAGTGAGACAGTGTGGTGGACACGACAACAAAACATTTATTACCAACACAATAGTCAGAGAAAACATTTATTACCAACACAATAGTGAGAACAAACATTTACTATCAACGCAATAGTGACACAAAACATTTATTACCAACACAATAGTGAGACAAAACATTTATTACCAACACAATAGTGAGACAAAACATTTATTACCAACACAATAGTGAGACAAAACATTTATCACCGACACAATAGTGAGACAAAACATTTATTAACAACACAATAGTGAGACAAAACATTTATTACCAACACAATAGTGACACAAAACCTTTTATTACCGACACAATAGTGAGAGACAACATTTATTACTAACACAATAGTGACAAAAAACATTTATTACCAACACAATAGTGAGACAAAACATTTATTACCAACACAATAGTGAGACAAAACATTTATTACCAAAACAAAAGTGACACAGAACATTTATCACCGATACAATAGAGACAAAACATTTATTACCAACACAATAGTGACACAAAACATTTATTACCAACACAATAGTGACACAAAACATTTATTATCAACACAATAGTGACACAAAACATTTATTACCAACACAATAGTAGCACAAAACATTTATTACCGACACAATAGTGAGACTAACATTTACTATCAACACAAAAGTGAGACAGTGTGGTGGACACGACAACAAAACATGTATTACCAACACAATAGTCAGAGAAAACATTTATTACCAACACAATAGTGAGACAAAACTTTTATTACCAACACAATAGTGAGACAAAACATTTATCACCGACACAATAGAGACAAAGGATTTATTACCAACAGAATAGTGACACAAAACATTTATTACCAACACAATAGTAAGAAAAAACATTTACTCTCAACACAAAAGTGAGACAGTGTGGTGGATACGACAACAAAACATTTATTACCAACACAATAGTGAGAGAAAACATTTATTACCAACACAATAGTGACACAAAACATTTATTACCGACACAATAGTGAGACAAAACATTTACTATCAACACAAAAGTGAGACAGTGTGGTGGACACGACAACAAAACATTTATTACCAACACAATGGTCAGAGAAAACATTTATTACCAACACAATAGTGAGACAGAACTTTTATTACCAACACAATAGTGAGAGACAACATTTATCACCGACACAATAGAGACAAAGCATTTATTACCAACACAATAGTGACACAAAACATTTATTACCAACACAATAGTGACAAAAAACATTTATTTTCAACACAAAAGTGAGACAGTGTGGTGGACACGACAACAAAACATTTATTACCAACACAATAGTCAGAGAAAACATTTATTACCAACACAATAGTGAGAAAAAACATTTACTATCAACACAATAGTGAGACAAAACATTTATTACCAACACAATAGTGACACAAAACATTTATTACCGACACAATAGTGAGACAAAACATTTACTATCAACACAAAAGTGAGACAGTGTGGTGGACACGACAACAAAACATTTATTACCAACACAATAGTCAGAGAAAACATTTATTACCAACACAATAGTGAGAACAAACATTTACTATCAACGCAATAGTGACACAAAACATTTATTACCAACACAATAGTGAGACAAAACATTTATTACCAACACAATAGTGAGACAAAACATTTATTACCAACACAATAGTGAGACAAAACATTTATCACCGACACAATAGTGAGACAAAACATTTATTAACAACACAATAGTGAGACAAAACATTTATTACCAACACAATAGTGACACAAAACCTTTTATTACCGACACAATAGTGAGAGACAACATTTATTACTAACACAATAGTGACAAAAAACATTTATTACCAACACAATAGTGAGACAAAACATTTATTACCAACACAATAGTGACACAAAACATTTATTACCAAAACAAAAGTGACACAGAACATTTATCACCGACACAAGAGAGACAAAACATTTATTAACAACACAATAGTGACACAAAACATTTATTACCAACACAATAGTGACACAAAACATTTATTATCAACACAATAGTGACACAAAACATTTATTACCAACACAATAGTAAGAAAAAACATTTACTCTCAACACAAAAGTGAGACAGTGTGGTGGACACGACAACAAAACATTTATTACCAACTAAATAGTGAGAGAAAACATTTATTACCAACACAATAGTGAGACAAAACTTTTATTACCAACACAATAGTGAGACAAAACATTTATCACCGACACAATAGAGACAAAGGATTTATTACCAACACAATAGTGACACAAAACATTTATTACCAAGACAATAGTGACACATAACATTTATTACCGACACAATAGTGAGACAAAACATTTACTATCAACACAAAAGTGAGACAGTGTGGTGGACACGACAACAAAACATTTATTACCAACACAATAGTCAGAGAAAACATTTATTACCAACACAATAGTGAGAACAAACATTTACTATCAACGCAATAGTGAGACAAAACATTTATTACCAACACAATAGTGAGACAAAACATTTATCACCGACACAATAGAGACAAAGGATTTATTACCAACACAATAGTGACACAAAACATTTATTACCAAGACAATAGTGACACATAACATTTATTACCGACACAATAGTAAGAAAAAACATTTACTATCAACACAAAAGTGAGACAGTGTGGTGGACACGACAACAAAACACGTATTACCAACACAATAGTCAGACAAAACATTTATTACCAACACAATAGTGAGACAAAACTTTTATTACCAACACAATAGTGAGACAAAACATTTATCACCGAAACAATAGAGACAAAGGATTTATTACCAACACAATAGTGACACAAAACATTTATTACCAACACAATAGTGAGAAAAAACATTTACTCTCAACACAAAAGTGAGACAGTGTGGTGGACACGACAACAAAACATTTATTACCAACACAATAGTCAGATAAAACATTTATTACCAACACAATAGTGACACAAAACATTTATTACCGACACAATAGTGAGACAAAACATTTACTATCAACACAAAAGTGAGACAGTGTGGTGGACACGACAACAAAACATTTATTACCAACACAATAGTGAGACAAAACATTTATTACTAACACAATAGTGACAAAAAACATTTATTACCAACACAATAGTGAGAGACAACATTTATCACCGACACAATAGAGACAAAGCATTTATTACCAACACAATAGTGACACAAAACATTTATTACCAACACAATAGTGACAAAAAACATTTACTATCAACACAAAAGTGAGACAGTGTGGTGGACACGACAACAAAACATTTATTACCAACACAATAGTCAGAGAAAACATTTATTACCAACACAATAGTGAGAACAAACATTTACTATCAACGCAATAGTGACACAAAACATTTATTACCAACACAATAGTGAGACAAAACATTTATTACCAACACAATAGTGAGACAAAACATTTATTACCAACACAATAGTGAGACAAAACATTTATCACCGACACAATAGTGAGACAAAACATTTATTAACAACACAATAGTGAGACAAAACATTTATTACCAACACAATAGTGACACAAAACCTTTTATTACCGACACAATAGTGAGAGACAACATTTATTACTAACACAATAGTGACAAAAAACATTTATTACCAACACAATAGTGAGACAAAACATTTATTACCAACACAATAGTGAGACAAAACATTTATTACCAAAACAAAAGTGACACAGAACATTTATCACCGACACAATAGAGACAAAACATTTATTACCAACACAATAGTGACACAAAACATTTATTACCAACACAATAGTGACACAAAACATTTATTATCAACACAATAGTGACACAAAACATTTATTACCAACACAATAGTAGCACAAAACATTTATTACCAACACAATAGTAAGACTAACATTTACTATCAACACAAAAGTGAGACAGTGTGGTGGACACGACAACAAAACATGTATTACCAACACAATAGTCAGAGAAAACATTTATTACCAACACAATAGTGAGACAAAACATTTATCACCGACACAATAGAGACAAAGGATTTATTACCAACAGAATAGTGACACAAAACATTTATTACCAACACAATAGTAAGAAAAAACATTTACTCTCAACACAAAAGTGAGACAGTGTGGTGGACACGACAACAAAACATTTATTACCAACACAATAGTGAGAGAAAACATTTATTACCAACACAATAGTGACACAAAACATTTATTACCGACACAATAGTGAGACAAAACATTTACTATCAACACAAAAGTGAGACAGTGTGGTGGACACGACAACAAAACATTTATTACCAACACAATGGTCAGAAAAAACATTTATTACCAACACAATAGTGAGACAGAACTTTTATTACCAACACAATAGTGAGAGACAACATTTATCACCGACACAATAGAGACAAAGCATTTATTACCAACACAATAGTGACACAAAACATTTATTACCAACACAATAGTGACAAAAAACATTTATTTTCAACACAAAAGTGAGACAGTGTGGTGGACACGACAACAAAACATTTATTACCAACACAATAGTCAGAGAAAACATTTATTACCAACACAATAGAGACAAAACTTTTATTACCAACACAATAGTCAGACAAAACATTTATTACCAACACAATAGTCAGACAAAACATTTATTACCAACACAATAGTGACACAAAACATTTATTACAAACACAATAGTGACACAAAACATTTATTACCAACACAATAGTGACACAAAACATTTATTACCAACACAATGGTGAGACAAAACATTTATTACTAACACAATAGTGACAAAAAACATTTATTACCAACACAATAGTGAGACAAAACATTTATTACCAACACAATAGTGAGATAAAACATTTATTACCAAAACAAAAGTGACACAGAACAGTTATCACCGACACAATAGAGACAAAACATTTACTATCAACACAAAAGTGAGACAGTGTGGTGGACACGACAACAAAACTTTTATTACCAACACAATAGTGAGACAAAACATTTATTACCAACACAATAGTGAGACAAAACATTTATCACCGACACAATAGTGAGACAAAACATTTATTAACAACACAATAGTGAGACAAAACATTTATTACCAACACAATAGTGACACAAAACCTTTTATTACCGACACAATAGTGAGAGACAACATTTATTACTAACACAATAGTGACAAAAAACATTTATTACCAACACAATAGTGAGACAAAACATTTATTACCAACACAATAGTGAGACAAAACATTTATTACCAAAACAAAAGTGACACAGAACATTTATCACCGACACAATAGAGACAAAACATTTATTACCAACACAATAGTGACACAAAACATTTATTACCAACACAATAGTGACACAAAACATTTATTATCAACACAATAGTGACACAAAACATTTATTACCAACACAATAGTAGCACAAAACATTTATTACCGACACAATAGTGAGACTAACATTTACTATCAACACAAAAGTGAGACGATGTGGTGGACACGACAACAAAACATGTATTACCAACACAATAGTCAGAGAAAACATTTATTACCAACACAATAGTGAGACAAAACATTTA
The DNA here is from genome assembly GCF_029633865.1 of Lampris incognitus. Taxonomy (NCBI): domain Eukaryota; kingdom Metazoa; phylum Chordata; class Actinopteri; order Lampriformes; family Lampridae; genus Lampris; species Lampris incognitus. Next base: position 54,320,096 of record NC_079211.1, on the reverse strand, counting down.
TCACCAACACAATAGAGACAAAGGATTTATTACCAACAGAATAGTGACACAAAACATTTATTACCAACACAATAGTAAGAAAAAACATTTACTCTCAACACAAAAGTGAGACAGTGTGGTGGACACGACAACAAAACATTTATTACCAACACAATAGTGAGAGAAAACATTTATTACCAACACAATAGTGACACAAAACATTTATTACCGACACAATAGTGAGACAAAACATTTACTATCAACACAAAAGTGAGACAGTGTGGTGGACACGACAACAAAACATTTATTACCAACACAATGGTCAGAAAAAACATTTATTACCAACACAATAGTGAGACAGAACTTTTATTACCAACACAATAGTGAGAGACAACATTTATCACCGACACAATAGAGACAAAGCATTTATTACCAACACAATAGTGACACAAAACATTTATTACCAACACAATATTGACAAAAAACATTTATTTTCAACACAAAAGTGAGACAGTGTGGTGGACACGACAACAAAACATTTATTACCAACACAATAGTCAGAGAAAACATTTATTACCAACACAATAGTGAGAAAAAACATTTACTATCAACACAATAGTGAGACAAAACATTTATTACCAACACAATAGTGACACAAAACATTTATTACCGACACAATAGTGAGACAAAACATTTACTATCAACACAAAAGTGAGACAGTGTGGTGGACACGACAACAAAACATTTATTACCAACACAATAGTCAGAGAAAACATTTATTACCAACACAATAGTGAGAACAAACATTTACTATCAACGCAATAGTGACACAAAACATTTATTACCAACACAATAGTGAGAGACAACATTTATTACTAACACAATAGTGACAAAAAACATTTATTACCAACACAATAGTGAGACAAAACATTTATTACCAACACAATAGTGAGACAAAACATTTATTACCAAAACAAAAGTGACACAGAACATTTATCACCGACACAATAGAGACAAAACATTTATTACCAACACAATAGTGACACAAAACATTTATTACCAACACAATAGTGACACAAAACATTTATTATCAACACAATAGTGACACAAAACATTTATTACCAACACAATAGTAGCACAAAACATTTATTACCAACACAATAGTAAGACTAACATTTACTATCAACACAAAAGTGAGACAGTGTGGTGGACACGACAACAAAACATGTATTACCAACACAATAGTCAGAGAAAACATTTATTACCAACACAATAGTGAGACAAAACATTTATCACCGACACAATAGAGACAAAGGATTTATTACCAACAGAATAGTGACACAAAACATTTATTACCAACACAATAGTAAGAAAAAACATTTACTCTCAACACAAAAGTGAGACAGTGTGGTGGACACGACAACAAAACATTTATTACCAACACAATAGTGAGAGAAAACATTTATTACCAACACAATAGTGACACAAAACATTTATTACCGACACAATAGTGAGACAAAACATTTACTATCAACACAAAAGTGAGACAGTGTGGTGGACACGACAACAAAACATTTATTACCAACACAATGGTCAGAAAAAACATTTATTACCAACACAATAGTGAGACAGAACTTTTATTACCAACACAATAGTGAGAGACAACATTTATCACCGACACAATAGAGACAAAGCATTTATTACCAACACAATAGTGACACAAAACATTTATTACCAACACAATAGTGACAAAAAACATTTATTTTCAACACAAAAGTGAGACAGTGTGGTGGACACGACAACAAAACATTTATTACCAACACAATAGTCAGAGAAAACATTTATTACCAACACAATAGAGACAAAACTTTTATTACCAACACAATAGTCAGACAAAACATTTATTACCAACACAATAGTCAGACAAAACATTTATTACCAACACAATAGTGACACAAAACATTTATTACAAACACAATAGTGACACAAAACATTTATTACCAACACAATAGTGACACAAAACATTTATTACCAACACAATGGTGAGACAAAACATTTATTACTAACACAATAGTGACAAAAAACATTTATTACCAACACAATAGTGAGACAAAACATTTATTACCAACACAATAGTGAGATAAAACATTTATTACCAAAACAAAAGTGACACAGAACAGTTATCACCGACACAATAGAGACAAAACATTTACTATCAACACAAAAGTGAGACAGTGTGGTGGACACGACAACAAAACTTTTATTACCAACACAATAGTGAGACAAAACATTTATTACCAACACAATAGTGAGACAAAACATTTATCACCGACACAATAGTGAGACAAAACATTTATTAACAACACAATAGTGAGACAAAACATTTATTACCAACACAATAGTGACACAAAACCTTTTATTACCGACACAATAGTGAGAGACAACATTTATTACTAACACAATAGTGACAAAAAACATTTATTACCAACACAATAGTGAGACAAAACATTTATTACCAACACAATAGTGAGACAAAACATTTATTACCAAAACAAAAGTGACACAGAACATTTATCACCGACACAATAGAGACAAAACATTTATTACCAACACAATAGTGACACAAAACATTTATTACCAACACAATAGTGACACAAAACATTTATTATCAACACAATAGTGACACAAAACATTTATTACCAACACAATAGTAGCACAAAACATTTATTACCGACACAATAGTGAGACTAACATTTACTATCAACACAAAAGTGAGACGGTGTGGTGGACACGACAACAAAACATGTATTACCAACACAATAGTCAGAGAAAACATTTATTACCAACACAATAGTGAGACAAAACATTTATCACCAACACAATAGAGACAAAGGATTTATTACCAACAGAATAGTGACACAAAACATTTATTACCAACACAATAGTAAGAAAAAACATTTACTCTCAACACAAAATTGAGACAGTGTGGTGGACACGACAACAAAACATTTATTACCAACACAATAGTGAGAGAAAACATTTATTACCAACACAATAGTGACACAAAACATTTATTACCGACACAATAGTGAGACAAAACATTTACTATCAACACAAAAGTGAGACAGTGTGGTGGACACGACAACAAAACATTTATTACCAACACAATGGTCAGAAAAAACATTTATTACCAACACAATAGTGAGACAGAACTTTTATTACCAACACAATAGTGAGAGACAACATTTATCACCGACACAATAGAGACAAAGCATTTATTACCAACACAATAGTGACACAAAACATTTATTACCAACACAATAGTGACAAAAAACATTTATTTTCAACACAAAAGTGAGACAGTGTGGTGGACACGACAACAAAACATTTATTACCAACACAATAGTCAGAGAAAACATTTATTACCAACACAATAGTGAGAAAAAACATTTACTATCAACACAATAGTGAGACAAAACATTTATTACCAACACAATAGTGACACAAAACATTTATTACCGACACAATAGTGAGACAAAACATTTACTATCAACACAAAAGTGAGACAGTGTGGTGGACACGACAACAAAACATTTATTACCAACACAATAGTCAGAGAAAACATTTATTACCAACACAATAGTGAGAACAAACATTTACTATCAACGCAATAGTGACACAAAACATTTATTACCAACACAATAGTGAGACAAAACATTTATTACCAACACAATAGTGAGACAAAACATTTATTACCAACACAATAGTGAGACAAAACATTTATCACCGACACAATAGTGAGACAAAACATTTATTAACAACACAATAGTGAGACAAAACATTTATTACCAACACAATAGTGACACAAAACCTTTTATTACCGACACAATAGTGAGAGACAACATTTATTACTAACACAATAGTGACAAAAAACATTTATTACCAACACAATAGTGAGACAAAACATTTATTACCAACACAATAGTGACACAAAACATTTATTACCAAAACAAAAGTGACACAGAACATTTATCACCGACACAATAGAGACAAAACATTTATTACCAACACAATAGTGACACAAAACATTTATTACCAACACAATAGTGACACAAAACATTTATTATCAACACAATAGTGACACAAAACATTTATTACCAACACAATAGTAAGAAAAAACATTTACTCTCAACACAAAAGTGAGACAGTGTGGTGGACACGACAACAAAACATTTATTACCAACACAATAGTGAGAGAAAACATTTATTACCAACACAATAGTGAGACAAAACTTTTATTACCAACACAATAGTGAGACAAAACATTTATCACCGACACAATAGAGACAAAGGATTTATTACCAACACAATAGTGACACAAAACATTTATTACCAACACAATAGTAAGAAAAAACATTTACTCTCAACACAAAAGTGAGACAGTGTGGTGGACACGACAACAAAACATTTATTACCAACACAATAGTGAGAGAAAACATTTATTACCAACACAATAGTGACACAAAACATTTATTACCGACACAATAGTGAGACAAAACATTTACTATCAACACAAAAGTGAGACAGTGTGGTGGACACGACAACAAAACATTTATTACCAACACAATGGTCATAGAAAACATTTATTACCAACACAATAGTGAGACAGAACTTTTATTACCAACACAATAGTGAGAGACAACATTTATCACCGACACAATAGAGACAAAGCATTTATTACCAACACAATAGTGACACAAAACATTTATTACCAACACAATAGTGACAAAAAACATTTATTCTCAACACAATAGTGAGACAAAACATTTATTGCCAACACAATAGTGACACAAAACATTTATTACCGACACAATAGTGAGACAAAACATTTACTATCAACACAAAAGTGAGACAGTGTGGTGTACACGACAACAAAACATTTATTACCAACACAATAGTCAGAAAAAACATTTATTACCAACACAATAGTGAGAACAAACATTTACTATCAACGCAATAGTGAGACAAAACATTTATTACCAACACAATAGTGAGACAAAACATTTATTACCAACACAATAGTGAGACATTAACAACACAATAGTGAGACAAAACATTTATCACCGACACAATAGAGACAAAGGATTTATTACCAACACAATAGTGACACAAAACATTTATTACCAACACAATAGTGAGAAAAAACATTCACTCTCAACACAAAAGTGAGACAGTGTGGTGGACACGACAACAAAACATTTATTACCAACACAATAGTCAGAGAAAACATTTATTACCAACACAATAGTGACACAAAACATTTATTACCAACGCAAAAGCGAGACAAAACATTTACTCTAAACACAAAAGTGAGACAGTGTGGTGGACACGACAACTAAACATTTATTACCAACACAATAGTCAGAGAGAACATTTATTACCAACACAATAGTGACACAAAACATTTATTACCGACACAATAGTGAGACAAAACATTTACTATCAACACAAAAGTGAGACAGTGTGGTGGACACGACAACAAAACATTTATTACCAACACAATAGTCAGAGAAAACATTTATTACCAACACAATAGTGAAAAAAACCATTTACTATCAACGTAATAGTGAGACAAAACATTTATTACCGACACAATAGTGAGACAAAACATTTATTAACAACACAATAGTGAGACAAAACATTTATTACCAACACAATAGTGACAGAAAACCTTTTATTGCCGACACAATAGTGAGAGACAACATTTATTACCAACACAATAGAGACAAAAGTTTTATTACCAACACAATAGTCAGACAAAACATTTATTACCAACACAATAGTGACAAAAAACATGTATTACCAACACAATAGTGAGACAAAACATTTATTACCAACACAATAGTGAGACAAAACATTTATTAGCAACACAATAGTGACACAAAACATTTATCACCAACACAATAGTGACACAAAACATTTATTATCAACACAATAGTGACACAAAACATTTATTACCAACACAATAGTGAGACAAAACATTTATCACCGAAACAATAGAGACAAAGGATTTATTACCAACACAATAGTAGCACAAAACATTTATTACCGACACAATAGTGAGACTAACATTTACTATCAACACAAAAGTGAGACAGTGTGGTGGACACGACAACAAAACATGTATTACCAACACAATAGTCAGAGAAAACATTTATTACCAACACAATAGTGAGACAAAACATTTATCACCGACACAATAGAGACAAAGGATTTATTACCAACAGAATAGTGACACAAAACATTTATTACCAACACAATAGTAAGAAAAAACATTTACTCTCAACACAAAAGTGAGACAGTGTGGTGGACACGACAACAAAACATTTATTACCAACACAATAGTGACACAAAACATTTATTACCGACACAATAGTGAGACAAAACATTTACTATCAACACAAAAGTGAGACAGTGTGGTGGACACGACAACAAAACATTTATTACCAACACAATGGTCAGAAAAAACATTTATTACCAACACAATAGTGAGACAGAACTTTTATTACCAACACAATAGTGAGAGACAACATTTATCACCGACACAATAGAGACAAAGCATTTATTACCAACACAATAGTGACACAAAACATTTATTACCAACACAATAGTGACAAAAAACATTTATTTTCAACACAAAAGTGAGACAGTGTGTTGGACACGACAACAAAACATTTATTACCAACACAATAGTCAGAGAAAACATTTATTACCAACACAATAGTGAGAAAAAACATTTACTATCAACACAATAGTGAGACAAAACATTTATTACCAACACAATAGTGACACAAAACATTTATTACCGACACAATAGTGAGACAAAACATTTACTATCAACACAAAAGTGAGACAGTGTGGTGGACACGACAACAAAACATTTATTACCAACACAATAGTCAGAGAAAACATTTATTACCAACACAATAGTGAGAACAAACATTTACTATCAACGCAATAGTGACACAAAACATTTATTACCAACACAATAGTGAGACAAAACATTTATTACCAACACAATAGTGAGACAAAACATTTATTACCAACACAATAGTGAGACAAAACATTTATCACCGACACAATAGTGAGACAAAACATTTATTAACAACACAATAGTGAGACAAAACATTTATTACCAACACAATAGTGACACAAAACCTTTTATTACCGACACAATAGTGAGAGACAACATTTATTACTAACACAATAGTGACAAAAAACATTTATTACCAACACAATAGTGAGACAAAACATTTATTACCAACACAATAGTGACACAAAACATTTATTACCAAAACAAAAGTGACACAGAACATTTATCACCGACACAATAGAGACAAAACATTTATTACCAACACAATAGTGACACAAAACATTTATTACCAACACAATAGTGACACAAAACATTTATTATCAACACAATAGTGACACAAAACATTTATTACCAACACAATAGTAAGAAAAAACATTTACTCTCAACACAAAAGTGAGACAGTGTGGTGGACACGACAACAAAACATTTATTACCAACACAATAGTGAGAGAAAACATTTATTACCAACACAATAGTGAGACAAAACTTTTATTACCAACACAATAGTGAGACAAAACATTTATCACCGACACAATAGAGACAAAGGATTTATTACCAACACAATAGTGACACAAAACATTTATTACCAACACAATAGTAAGAAAAAACATTTACTCTCAACACAAAAGTGAGACAGTGTGGTGGACACGACAACAAAACATTTATTACCAACACAATAGTGAGAGAAAACATTTATTACCAACACAATAGTGACACAAAACATTTATTACCGACACAATAGTGAGACAAAACATTTACTATCAACACAAAAGTGAGACAGTGTGGTGGACACGACAACAAAACATGTATTACCAACACAATGGTCATAGAAAACATTTATTACCAACACAATAGTGAGACAGAACTTTTATTACCAACACAATAGTGAGAGACAACATTTATCACCGACACAATAGAGACAAAGCATTTATTACCAACACAATAGTGACACAAAACATTTATTACCAACACAATAGTGACAAAAAACATTTATTCTCAACACAATAGTGAGACAAAACATTTATTACCAACACAATAGTGACACAAAACATTTATTACCGACAAAATAGTGAGACAAAACATTTACTATCAACACAAAAGTGAGACAGTGTGGTGTACACGACAACAAAACATTTATTACCAACACAATAGTCAGAAAAAACATTTATTACCAACACAATAGTGAGAACAAACATTTACTATCAACGCAATAGTGAGACAAAACATTTATTACCAACACAATAGTGAGACAAAACATTTATTACCAACACAATAGTGAGACATTAACAACACAATAGTGAGACAAAACATTTATCACCGACACAATAGAGACAAAGGATTTATTACCAACACAATAGTGACACAAAACATTTATTACCAACACAATAGTGAGAAAATACATTCACTCTCAACACAAAAGTGAGACAGTGTGGTGGACACGACAACAAAACATTTATTACCAACACAATAGTCAGAGAAAACATTTATTACCAACACAATAGTGACACAAAACATTTATTACCAACGCAAAAGCGAGACAAAACATTTACTCTAAACACAAAAGTGAGACAGTGTGGTGGACACGACAACTAAACATTTATTACCAACACAATAGTCAGAGAGAACATTTATTACCAACACAATAGTGACACAAAACATTTATTACCGACACAATAGTGAGACAAAACATTTACTATCAACACAAAAGTGAGACAGTGTGGTGGACACGACAACAAAACATTTATTACCAACACAATAGTCAGAGAAAACATTTATTACCAACACAATAGTGAAAAAAACCATTTACTATCAACGTAATAGTGAGACAAAACATTTATTACCGACACAATAGTGAGACAAAACATTTATTAACAACACAATAGTGAGACAAAACATTTATTACCAACACAATAGTGACACAAAACCTTTTATTGCCGACACAATAGTGAGAGACAACATTTATTACCAACACAATAGAGACAAAAGTTTTATTACCAACACAATAGTCAGACAAAACATTTATTACCAACACAATAGTGACAAAAAACATGTATTACCAACACAATAGTGAGACAAAACATTTATTACCAACACAATAGTGAGACAAAACATTTATTAGCAACACAATAGTGACACAAAACATTTATCACCAACACAATAGTGACACAAAACATTTATTATCAACACAATAGTGACACAAAACATTTATTACCAACACAATAGTGAGACAAAACATTTATCACCGAAACAATAGAGACAAAGGATTTATTACCAACACAATAGTAGCACAAAACATTTATTACCGACACAATAGTGAGACTAACATTTACTATCAACACAAAAGTGAGACAGTGTGGTGGACACGACAACAAAACATGTATTACCAACACAATAGTCAGAGAAAACATTTATTACCAACACAATAGTGAGACAAAACATTTATCACCGACACAATAGAGACAAAGGATTTATTACCAACAGAATAGTGACACAAAACATTTATTACCAACACAATAGTAAGAAAAAACATTTACTCTCAACACAAAAGTGAGACAGTGTGGTGGACACGACAACAAAACATTTATTACCAACACAATAGTGACACAAAACATTTATTACCGACACAATAGTGAGACAAAACATTTACTATCAACACAAAAGTGAGACAGTGTGGTGGACACGACAACAAAACATTTATTACCAACACAATGGTCAGAAAAAACATTTATTACCAACACAATAGTGAGACAGAACTTTTATTACCAACACAATAGTGAGAGACAACATTTATCACCGACACAATAGAGACAAAGCATTTATTACCAACACAGTAGTGACACAAAACATTTATTACCAACACAATAGTGACAAAAAACATTTATTTTCAACACAAAAGTGAGACAGTGTGGTGGACACGACAACAAAACATTTATTACCAACACAATAGTCAGAGAAAACATTTATTACCAACACAATAGTGAGAAATAACATTTACTATCAACACAATAGTGAGACAAAACATTTATTACCAACACAATAGTGACACAAAACATTTATTACCGACACAATAGTGAGACAAAACATTTACTATCAACACAAAAGTGAGACAGTGTGGTGGACACGACAACAAAACATTTATTACCAACACAATAGTCAGAGAAAACATTTATTACCAACACAATAGTGAGCACAAACATTTACTATCAACGCAATAGTGACACAAAACATTTATTACCAACACAATAGTGAGACAAAACATTTATTACCAACACAATAGTGAGACAAAACATTTATTACCAACACAATAGTGAGACAAAACATTTATCACCGACACAATAGTGAGACAAAACATTTATTAACAACACAATAGTGAGACAAAACATTTATTACCAACACAATAGTGACACAAAACCTTTTATTACCGACACAATAGTGAGAGACAACATTTATTACTAACACAATAGTGACAAAAAACATTTATTACCAACACAATAGTGAGACAAAACATTTATTACCAACACAATAGTGACACAAAACATTTATTACCAAAACAAAAGTGACACAGAACATTTATCACCGACACAATAGAGACAAAACATTTATTACCAACACAATAGTGACACAAAACATTTATTACCAACACAATAGTGACACAAAACATTTATTATCAACACAATAGTGACACAAAACATTTATTACCAACACAATAGTAAGAAAAAACATTTACTCTCAACACAAAAGTGAGACAGTGTGGTGGACACGACAACAAAACATTTATTACCAACACAATAGTGAGAGAAAACCTTTATTACCAACACAATAGTGAGACAAAACTTTTATTACCAACACAATAGTGAGACAAAACATTTATCACCGACACAATAGAGACAAAGGATTTATTACCAACACAATAGTGACACAAAACATTTATTACCAACACAATAGTAAGAAAAAACATTTACTCTCAACACAAAAGTGAGACAGTGTGGTGGACACGACAACAAAACATTTATTACCAACACAATAGTGAGAGAAAACATTTATTACCAACACAATAGTGACACAAAACATTTATTACCGACACAATAGTGAGACAAAACATTTACTATCAACACAAAAGTGAGACAGTGTGGTGGACACGACAACAAAACATTTATTACCAACACAATGGTCATAGAAAACATTTATTACCAACACAATAGTGAGACAGAACTTTTATTACCAACACAATAGTGAGAGACAACATTTATCACCGACACAATAGAGACAAAGCATTTATTACCAACACAATAGTGACACAAAACATTTATTACCAACACAATAGTGACAAAAAACATTTATTCTTAACACAATAGTGAGACAAAACATTTATTACCAACACAATAGTGACACAAAACATTTATTACCGACACAATAGTGAGACAAAACATTTACTATCAACACAAAAGTGAGACAGTGTGGTGTACACGACAACAAAACATTTATTACCAACACAATAGTCAGAAAAAACATTTATTACCAACACAATAGTGAGAACAAACATTTACTATCAACGCAATAGTGAGACAAAACATTTATTACCAACACAATAGTGAGACAAAACATTTATTACCAACACAATAGTGAGACAAAACATTTATTACCAACACAATAGTGAGACAAAACATTTATCACCGACACAATAGTGAGACATTAACAACACAATAGTGAGACAAAACATTTATCACCGACACAATAGAGACAAAGGATTTATTACCAACACAATAGTGACACAAAACATTTATTACCAACACAATAGTGAGAAAAACATTCACTCTCAACACAAAAGTGAGACAGTGTGGTGGACACGACAACAAAACATTTATTACCAACACAATAGTAAGAGAAAACATTTATTACCAACACAATAGTGACACAAAACATTTATTACCAACGCAAAAGCGAGACAAAACATTTACTCTAAACACAAAAGTGAGACAGTGTGGTGGACACGACAACTAAACATTTATTACCAACACAATAGTCAGAGAGAACATTTATTACCAACACAATAGTGACACAAAACATTTATTACCGACACAATAGTGAGACAAAACATTTACTATCAACACAAAAGTGAGACAGTGTGGTGGACACGACAACAAAACATTTATTACCAACACAATAGTCAGAGAAAACATTTATTACCAACACAATAGTGAAAAAAACCATTTACTATCAACGTAATAGTGAGACAAAACATTTATTACCGACACAATAGTGAGACAAAACATTTATTAACAACACAATAGTGAGACAAAACATTTATTACCAACACAATAGTGACACAAAACCTTTTATTGCCGACACAATAGTGAGAGACAACATTTATTACCAACACAATAGAGACAAAAGTTTTATTACCAACACAATAGTCAGACAAAACATTTATTACCAACACAATAGTGACAAAAAACATGTATTACCAACACAATAGTGAGACAAAACATTTATTACCAACACAATAGTGAGACAAAACATTTATTAGCAACACAATAGTGACACAAAACATTTATCACCAACACAATAGTGACACAAAACATTTATTATCAACACAATAGTGACACAAAACATTTATTACCAACACAATAGTGAGACAAAACATTTATCACCGAAACAATAGAGACAAAGGATTTATTACCAACACAATAGTGACACAAAACATTTATTACCAACACAATAGTGAGAAAAAACATTTACTCTCAACACAAAAGTGAGACAGTGTGGTGGACACGACAACAAAACATTTATTACCAACACAATAGTCAGAGAAAACATTTATTACCAACACAATAGTGACACAAAACATTTATTACCGACACAATAGTGAGACAAAACATTTACTATCAACACAAAAGTGAGACAGTGTGGTGGACACGACAACAAAACATTTATTACCAACACAATGGTCAGAGAAAACATTTATTACCAACACAATAGTGAGACAGAACTTTTATTACCAACACAATAGTGAGAGACAACATTTATCACCGACACAATAGAGACAAAGCATTTATTACCAACACAATAGTGACACAAAACATTTATTACCAACACAATAGTGACAAAAAACATTTATTCTCAACACAAAAGTGAGAAAGTGTGGTGGACACGACAACAAAACATTTATTACCAACACAATAGTCAGAGAAAACATTTATTACCAACACAATAGTGAGAAAAAACATTTTACTATCAACACAATAGTGAGACAAAACATTTATTACAAACACAATAGTGACACAAAACATTTATTACCGACACAATAGTGAGACAAAACATTTACTATCAACAAAAAAGTGAGACAGTGTGGTGGACACGACAACAAAACATTTATTACCAACACAATAGTCAGAGAAAACATTTATTACCAACACAATAGTGAGAACAAACATTTACTATCAACGCAATAGTGAGACAAAACATTTATTACCAACACAATAGTGAGACAAAACTTTTATTACCAACACAATAGTGAGACAAAACATTTATCACCGACACAATAGAGACAAAGCATTTATTACCAACACAATAGTGACAAAAAACATTTATTACCAACACAATAGTGACAAAAAACATTTACTATCAACACAAAAGTGAGACAGTGTGGTGGACACGACAACAAAACATTTATTACCAACACAATAGCCAGAGAAAACATTTATTACCAACACAATAGTGAGAACAAACATTTACTATCAACGCAATAGTGAGACAAAACATTTATTTCCAACACAATAGTGAGACAAAACATTTATTACCAACACAATAGTGAGACAAAACATTTATTACCAACACAATAGTGAGACAAAACATTTATCACCGACACAATAGTGAGACAAAACATTTATAAACAACACAATAGTGAGACAAAACATTTATTACCAACACAATAGTGACACAAAACCTTTTATTACCAACACAATAGTGAGAGACAACATTTATTACCAACACAATAGAGACAAAACTTTTATTACCAACACAATAGTCAGACAAAACATTTATTACCAACACAATAGTGACACAAAACATTTATTACAAACACAATAGTGACACAAAACATTTATTACCAACACAATAGTGACACAAAACATTTATTACCAACACAATAGTGAGACAAAACATTTATTACTAACACAATAGTGACAAAAAACATTTATTACCAACACAATAGTGAGACAAAACATTTATTACCAACACAATAGTGAGACAAAACATTTATTACCAAAACAAAAGTGACACAGAACAGTTATCACCGACACAATAGAGACAAAACATTTATTACCAACACAATATTGACACAAAACATTTATTACCAACACAATAGTGACACAAAACATTTATTATCAACACAATAGTGACACAAAACATTTACTAACAACACAATAGTGACACAAAACATTTATTACCGACACAATAGTCAGACTAACATTTACTATCAACACAAAAGTGAGACAGTGTGGTGGACACGACAACAAAACATGTATTACCAACACAACAGTCAGAGAAAACATTTATTACCAACACAATAGTGAGACAAAACTTTTATTACCAACACAATAGTGAGACAAAACATTTATCACCAACACAATAGAGACAAAAGATTTATTACCAACACAATAGTGACACAAAACATTTATTACCAACACAATAGTGAGAAAAAACATTTACTCTCAACACAAAAGTGAGACAGTGTGGTGGACACGACAACAAAACATTTATTACCAACACAATAGTCAGAGAAAACATTTATTACCAACACAATAGTGACACAAAACATTTATTACCGACACAATATTGAGACAAAACATTTACTATTAACACAAAAGTGAGACATTGTGGTGGACACGACAACAAAACATTTATTACCAACACAATTGTCAGAGAAAACATTTATTACCAACACAATAGTGAGACAGAACTTTTATTACCAACACAATAGTGAGAGACAACATTTATCACCGACACAATAGAGACAAAGCATTTATTACCAACACAATAGTGACACAAAACATTTATTACCAACACAATAGTGACAAAAAACATTTATTCTCAACACAAAAGTGGGACAGTGTGGTGGACACGACAACAAAACATTTATTACCAACACAATAGTCAGAGAAAACATTTATTACCAACACAATAGTGAGAAAAAACATTTACTATCAACACAATAGTGAGACAAAACATTTATTACCAACACAATAGTGACACAAAACATTTATTACCGACAAAATAGTGAGACAAAACATTTACTATCAACACAAAAGTGAGACAGTGTGGTGGACACGACAACAAAACATTTATTACCAACACAATAGTCAGAGAAAACATTTATTACCAACACAATAGTGAGAACAAACATTTACTATCAACGCAATAGTGACACAAAACATTTATTACCAACACAATAGTGAGACAAAACATTTATTACCAACACAATAGTGAGACAAAACATTTATTACCAACACAATAGTGAGACAAAACTTTTATTACCAACACAATAGTGAGACAAAACATTTATCACCGACACAATAGAGACAAAGGATTTATTACCAACAGAATAGTGACACAAAACATTTATTACCAACACAATAGTAAGAAAAAACATTTACTCTCAACACAAAAGTGAGACAGTGTGGTGGACACGACAACAAAACATTTATTACCAACACAATAGTGAGAGAAAACATTTATTACCAACACAATAGTGAGAGAAAACATTTATTACCGACACAATAGTGAGACAAAACATTTACTATCAACACAAAAGTGAGACAGTGTGGTGGACACGACAACAAAACATTTATTACCAACACAATGGTCAGAAAAAACATTTATTACCAACACAATAGTGAGACAGAACTTTTATTACCAACACAATAGTGAGAGACAACATTTATCACCGACACAATAGAGACAAAGCATTTATTACCAACACAATAGTGACACAAAACATTTATTACCAACACAATAGTGACAAAAAACATTTATTTTCAACACAAAAGTGAGACAGTGTGGTGGACACGACAACAAAACATTTATTACCAACACAATAGTCAGAGAAAACATTTATTACCAACACAATAGTGAGAAAAAACATTTACTATCAACACAATAGTGAGACAAAACATTTATTACCAACACAATAGTGACACAAAACATTTATTACCGACACAATAGTGAGACAAAACATTTACTATCAACACAAAAGTGAGACAGTGTGGTGGACACGACAACAAAACATTTATTGCCAACACAATAGTCAGAGAAAACATTTATTACCAACACAATAGTGAGAACAAACATTTACTATCAACGCAATAGTGACACAAAACATTTATTACCAACACAATAGTGAGACAAAACATTTATTACCAACACAATAGTGAGACAAAACATTTATTACCAACACAATAGTGAGACAAAACATTTATCACCGACACAATAGTGAGACAAACATTTATTAACAACACAATAGTGAGACAAAACATTTATTACCAACACAATAGTGACACAAAACCTTTTATTACCGACACAATAGTGAGAGACAACATTTATTACTAACACAATAGTGACAAAAAACATTTATTACCAACACAATAGTGAGACAAAACATTTATTATCAACACAATAGTGACACAAAACATTTATTACCAAAACAAAAGTGACACAGAACATTTATCACCGACACAATAGAGACAAAACATTTATTACCAACACAATAGTGACACACAACATTTATTACCAACACAATAGTGACACAAAACATTTATTATCAACACAATAGTGTCACAAAACATTTATTACCAACACAATAGTAAGAAAAAACATTTACTCTCAACACAAAAGTGAGACAGTGTGGTGGACACGACAACAAAACATTTATTACCAACACAATAGTGAGAGAAAACATTTATTACCAACACAATAGTGAGACAAAACTTTTATTACCAACACAATAGTGAGACAAAACATTTATCACCGACACAATAGAGACAAAGGATTTATTACCAACACAATAGTGACACAAAACATTTATTACCAACACAATAGTAAGAAAAAACATTTACTCTCAACACAAAAGTGAGACAGTGTGGTGGACACGACAACAAAACATTTATTACCAACACAATAGTGAGAGAAAACATTTATTACCAACACAATAGTGACACAAAACATTTATTACCGACACAATAGTGAGACAAAACATTTACTATCAACAAAAAAGTGAGACAGTGTGGTGGACACGACAACAAAACATTTATTACCAACACAATGGTCATAGAAAACATTTATTACCAACACAATAGTGAGACAGAACTTTTATTACCAACACAATAGTGAGAGACAACATTTATCACCGACACAATAGAGACAAAGCATTTATTACCAACACAATAGTGACAAAAAACATTTATTACCAACACAATAGTGACAAAAAACATTTATTCTCAACACAATAGTGAGACAAAACATTTATTACCAACACAATAGTGACACAAAACATTTACTATCAACACAAAAGTGAGACAGTGTGGTGTACACGACAACAAAACATTTATTACCAACACAATAGTCAGAAAAAACATTTATTACCAACACAATAGTGAGAACAAACATTTACTATCAACGCAATAGTGAGACAAAAAATTTATTACCAACACAATAGTGAGACAAAACATTTATTACCAACACAATAGTGAGACAAAACATTTATTACCAACACAATAGTGAGACAAAACATTTATCACCGACACAATAGTGAGACATTAACAACACAATAGTGAGACAAAACATTTATCACCGACACAATAGAGACAAAGGATTTATTACCAACACAATAGTGACACAAAACATTTATTACCAACACAATAGTGAGAAAAAACATTCACTCTCAACACAAAAGTGAGACAGTGTGGTGGACACGACAACAAAACATTTATTACCAACACAATAGTCAGAGAAAACATTTATTACCAACACAATAGTGACACAAAACATTTATTACCAACGCAAAAGCGAGACAAAACATTTACTCTAAACACAAAAGTGAGACAGTGTGGTGGACACGACAACTAAACATTTATTACCAACACAATAGTCAGAGAGAACATTTATTACCAACACAATAGTGACACAAAACATTTATTACCGACACAATAGTGAGACAAAACATTTACTATCAACACAAAAGTGAGACAGTGTGGTGGACACGACAACAAAACATTTATTACCAACACAATAGTCAGAGAAAACATTTATTACCAACACAATAGTGAAAAAAAACCATTTACTATCAACGTAATAGTGAGACAAAACATTTATTACCGACACAATAGTGAGACAAAACATTTATTAACAACACAATAGTGAGACAAAACATTTATTACCAACACAATAGTGACACAAAACCTTTTATTGCCGACACAATAGTGAGAGACAACATTTATTACCAACACAATAGAGACAAAAGTTTTATTGCCAACACAATAGTCAGACAAAACATTTATTACCAACACAATAGTGACAAAAAACATGTATTACCAACACAATAGTGAGACAAAACATTTATTACCAACACAATAGTGAGACAAAACATTTATTAGCAACACAATAGTGACACAAAACATTTATCACCAACACAATAGTGACACAAAACATTTATTATCAACACAATAGTGACACAAAACATTTATTACCAACACAATAGTGAGACAAAACATTTATCACCGAAACAATAGAGACAAAGGATTTATTACCAACACAATAGTGACACAAAACATTTATTACCAACACAATAGTGAGAAAAAACATTTACTCTCAACACAAAAGTGAGACAGTGTGGTGGACACGACAACAAAACATTTATTACCAACACAATAGTCAGAGAAAACATTTATTACCAACACAATAGTGACACAAAACATTTATTACCGACACAATAGTGAGACAAAACATTTACTATCAACACAAAAGTGAGACAGTGTGGTGGACACGACAACAAAACGTTTATTACCAACACAATGGTCAGAGAAAACATTTATTACCAACACAATAGTGAGAGAAAACATTTATTACCGACACAATAGTGAGACAAAACATTTACTATCAACACAAAAGTGAGACAGTGTGGTGGACACGACAACAAAACATTTATTACCAACACAATGGTCAGAAAAAACATTTATTACCAACACAATAGTGAGACAGAACTTTTATTACCAACACAATAGTGAGAGACAACATTTATCACCGACACAATAGAGACAAAGCATTTATTACCAACACAATAGTGACACAAAACATTTATTACCAACACAATAGTGACAAAAAACATTTATTTTCAACACAAAAGTGAGACAGTGTGGTGGACACGACAACAAAACATTTATTACCAACACAATAGTCAGAGAAAACATTTATTACCAACACAATAGTGAGAAAAAACATTTACTATCAACACAATAGTGAGACAAAACATTTATTACCAACACAATAGTGACACAAAACATTTATTACCGACACAATAGTGAGACAAAACATTTACTATCAACACAAAAGTGAGACAGTGTGGTGGACACGACAACAAAACATTTATTGCCAACACAATAGTCAGAGAAAACATTTATTACCAACACAATAGTGAGAACAAACATTTACTATCAACGCAATAGTGACACAAAACATTTATTACCAACACAATAGTGAGACAAAACATTTATTACCAACACAATAGTGAGACAAAACATTTATTACCAACACAATAGTGAGACAAAACATTTATCACCGACACAATAGTGAGACAAACATTTATTAACAACACAATAGTGAGACAAAACATTTATTACCAACACAATAGTGACACAAAACCTTTTATTACCGACACAATAGTGAGAGACAACATTTATTACTAACACAATAGTGACAAAAAACATTTATTACCAACACAATAGTGAGACAAAACATTTATTATCAACACAATAGTGACACAAAACATTTATTACCAAAACAAAAGTGACACAGAACATTTATCACCGACACAATAGAGACAAAACATTTATTACCAACACAATAGTGACACACAACATTTATTACCAACACAATAGTGACACAAAACATTTATTATCAACACAATAGTGTCACAAAACATTTATTACCAACACAATAGTAAGAAAAAACATTTACTCTCAACACAAAAGTGAGACAGTGTGGTGGACACGACAACAAAACATTTATTACCAACACAATAGTGAGAGAAAACATTTATTACCAACACAATAGTGAGACAAAACTTTTATTACCAACACAATAGTGAGACAAAACATTTATCACCGACACAATAGAGACAAAGGATTTATTACCAACACAATAGTGACACAAAACATTTATTACCAACACAATAGTAAGAAAAAACATTTACTCTCAACACAAAAGTGAGACAGTGTGGTGGACACGACAACAAAACATTTATTACCAACACAATAGTGAGAGAAAACATTTATTACCAACACAATAGTGACACAAAACATTTATTACCGACACAATAGTGAGACAAAACATTTACTATCAACACAAAAGTGAGACAGTGTGGTGGACACGACAACAAAACATTTATTACCAACACAATGGTCATAGAAAACATTTATTACCAACACAATAGTGAGACAGAACTTTTATTACCAACACAATAGTGAGAGACAACATTTATCACCGACACAATAGAGACAAAGCATTTATTACCAACACAATAGTGACAAAAAACATTTATTACCAACACAATAGTGACAAAAAACATTTATTCTCAACACAATAGTGAGACAAAACATTTATTACCAACACAATAGTGACACAAAACATTTATTACCGACACAATAGTGAGACAAAACATTTACTATCAACACAAAAGTGAGACAGTGTGGTGTACACGACAACAAAACATTTATTACCAACACAATAGTCAGAAAAAACATTTATTACCAACACAATAGTGAGAACAAACATTTACTATCAACGCAATAGTGAGACAAAAAATTTATTACCAACACAATAGTGAGACAAAACATTTATTACCAACACAATAGTGAGACAAAACATTTATTACCAACACAATAGTGAGACAAAACATTTATCACCGACACAATAGTGAGACATTAACAACACAATAGTGAGACAAAACATTTATCACCGACACAATAGAGACAAAGGATTTATTACCAACACAATAGTGACACAAAACATTTATTACCAACACAATAGTGAGAAAAAACATTCACTCTCAACACAAAAGTGAGACAGTGTGGTGGACACGACAACAAAACATTTATTACCAACACAATAGTCAGAGAAAACATTTATTACCAACACAATAGTGACACAAAACATTTATTACCAACGCAAAAGCGAGACAAAACATTTACTCTAAACACAAAAGTGAGACAGTGTGGTGGACACGACAACTAAACATTTATTACCAACACAATAGTCAGAGAGAACATTTATTACCAACACAATAGTGACACAAAACATTTATTACCGACACAATAGTGAGACAAAACATTTACTATCAACACAAAAGTGAGACAGTGTGGTGGACACGACAACAAAACATTTATTACCAACACAATAGTCAGAGAAAACATTTATTACCAACACAATAGTGAAAAAAAACCATTTACTATCAACGTAATAGTGAGACAAAACATTTATTACCGACACAATAGTGAGACAAAACATTTATTAACAACACAATAGTGAGACAAAACATTTATTACCAACACAATAGTGACACAAAACCTTTTATTGCCGACACAATAGTGAGAGACAACATTTATTACCAACACAATAGAGACAAAAGTTTTATTACCAACACAATAGTCAGACAAAACATTTATTACCAACACAATAGTGACAAAAAACATGTATTACCAACACAATAGTGAGACAAAACATTTATTACCAACACAATAGTGAGACAAAACATTTATTAGCAACACAATAGTGACACAAAACATTTATCACCAACACAATAGTGACACAAAACATTTATTATCAACACAATAGTGACACAAAACATTTATTACCAACACAATAGTGAGACAAAACATTTATCACCGAAACAATAGAGACAAAGGATTTATTACCAACACAATAGTGACACAAAACATTTATTACCAACACAATAGTGAGAAAAAACATTTACTCTCAACACAAAAGTGAGACAGTGTGGTGGACACGACAACAAAACATTTATTACCAACACAATAGTCAGAGAAAACATTTATTACCAACACAATAGTGACACAAAACATTTATTACCGACACAATAGTGAGACAAAACATTTACTATCAACACAAAAGTGAGACAGTGTGGTGGACACGACAACAAAACGTTTATTACCAACACAATGGTCAGAGAAAACATTTATTACCAACACAATAGTGAGACAGAACTTTTATTACCAGCACAATAGTGAGAGACAACATTTATCACCGACACAATAGAGACAAAGCATTTATTACCAACACAATAGTGACACAAAACATTTATTACCAACACAATAGTGACAAAAAACATTTATTCTCAACACAAAAGTGAGAAAGTGTGGTGGACACGACAACAAAACATTTATTACCAACACAATAGTCAGAGAAAACATTTATTACCAACACAATAGTGAGAAAAAACATTTTGCTATCAACACAATAGTGAGACAAAACATTTATTACAAACACAATAGTGACACAAAACATTTATTACCGACACAATAGTGAGACAAAACATTTACTATCAACAAAAAAGTGAGACAGTGTGGTGGACACGACAACAAAACATTTATTACCAACACAATAGTCAGAGAAAACATTTATTACCAACACAATAGTGAGAAAAAACATTTACTATCAACACAATAGTGAGACAAAACATTTATTACCAACACAATAGTGACACAAAACATTTATTACCGACACAATAGTGAGACAAAACATTTACTATCAACACAAAAGTGAGACAGTGTGGTGGACACGACAACAAAACATTTATTGCCAACACAATAGTCAGAGAAAACATTTATTACCAACACAATAGTGAGAACAAACATTTACTATCAACGCAATAGTGACACAAAACATTTATTACCAACACAATAGTGAGACAAAACATTTATTACCAACACAATAGTGAGACAAAACATTTATTACCAACACAATAGTGAGACAAAACATTTATCACCGACACAATAGTGAGACAAACATTTATTAACAACACAATAGTGAGACAAAACATTTATTACCAACACAATAGTGACACAAAACCTTTTATTACCGACACAATAGTGAGAGACAACATTTATTACTAACACAATAGTGACAAAAAACATTTATTACCAACACAATAGTGAGACAAAACATTTATTATCAACACAATAGTGACACAAAACATTTATTACCAAAACAAAAGTGACACAGAACATTTATCACCGACACAATAGAGACAAAACATTTATTACCAACACAATAGTGACACACAACATTTATTACCAACACAATAGTGACACAAAACATTTATTATCAACACAATAGTGTCACAAAACATTTATTACCAACACAATAGTAAGAAAAAACATTTACTCTCAACACAAAAGTGAGACAGTGTGGTGGACACGACAACAAAACATTTATTACCAACACAATAGTGAGAGAAAACATTTATTACCAACACAATAGTGAGACAAAACTTTTATTACCAACACAATAGTGAGACAAAACATTTATCACCGACACAATAGAGACAAAGGATTTATTACCAACACAATAGTGACACAAAACATTTATTACCAACACAATAGTAAGAAAAAACATTTACTCTCAACACAAAAGTGAGACAGTGTGGTGGACACGACAACAAAACATTTATTACCAACACAATAGTGAGAGAAAACATTTATTACCAACACAATAGTGACACAAAACATTTATTACCGACACAATAGTGAGACAAAACATTTACTATCAACACAAAAGTGAGACAGTGTGGTGGACACGACAACAAAACATTTATTACCAACACAATGGTCATAGAAAACATTTATTACCAACACAATAGTGAGACAGAACTTTTATTACCAACACAATAGTGAGAGACAACATTTATCACCGACACAATAGAGACAAAGCATTTATTACCAACACAATAGTGACAAAAAACATTTATTACCAACACAATAGTGACAAAAAACATTTATTCTCAACACAATAGTGAGACAAAACATTTATTACCAACACAATAGTGACACAAAACATTTATTACCGACACAATAGTGAGACAAAACATTTACTATCAACACAAAAGTGAGACAGTGTGGTGTACACGACAACAAAACATTTATTACCAACACAATAGTCAGAAAAAACATTTATTACCAACACAATAGTGAGAACAAACATTTACTATCAACGCAATAGTGAGACAAAAAATTTATTACCAACACAATAGTGAGACAAAACATTTATTACCAACACAATAGTGAGACAAAACATTTATTACCAACACAATAGTGAGACAAAACATTTATCACCGACACAATAGTGAGACATTAACAACACAATAGTGAGACAAAACATTTATCACCGACACAATAGAGACAAAGGATTTATTACCAACACAATAGTGACACAAAACATTTATTACCAACACAATAGTGAGAAAAAACATTCACTCTCAACACAAAAGTGAGACAGTGTGGTGGACACGACAACAAAACATTTATTACCAACACAATAGTCAGAGAAAACATTTATTACCAACACAATAGTGACACAAAACATTTATTACCAACGCAAAAGCGAGACAAAACATTTACTCTAAACACAAAAGTGAGACAGTGTGGTGGACACGACAACTAAACATTTATTACCAACACAATAGTCAGAGAGAACATTTATTACCAACACAATAGTGACACAAAACATTTATTACCGACACAATAGTGAGACAAAACATTTACTATCAACACAAAAGTGAGACAGTGTGGTGGAAACGACAACAAAACATTTATTACCAACACAATAGTCAGAGAAAACATTTATTACCAACACAATAGTGAAAAAAAACCATTTACTATCAACGTAATAGTGAGACAAAACATTTATTACCGACACAATAGTGAGACAAAACATTTATTAACAACACAATAGTGAGACAAAACATTTATTACCAACACAATAGTGACACAAAACCTTTTATTGCCGACACAATAGTGAGAGACAACATTTATTACCAACACAATAGAGACAAAAGTTTTATTACCAACACAATAGTCAGACAAAACATTTATTACCAACACAATAGTGACAAAAAACATGTATTACCAACACAATAGTGAGACAAAACATTTATTACCAACACAATAGTGAGACAAAACATTTATTAGCAACACAATAGTGACACAAAACATTTATCACCAACACAATAGTGACACAAAACATTTATTATCAACACAATAGTGACACAAAACATTTATTACCAACACAATAGTGAGACAAAACATTTATCACCGAAACAATAGAGACAAAGGATTTATTACCAACACAATAGTGACACAAAACATTTATTACCAACACAATAGTGAGAAAAAACATTTACTCTCAACACAAAAGTGAGACAGTGTGGTGGACACGACAACAAAACATTTATTACCAACACAATAGTCAGAGAAAACATTTATTACCAACACAATAGTGACACAAAACATTTATTACCGACACAATAGTGAGACAAAACATTTACTATCAACACAAAAGTGAGACAGTGTGGTGGACACGACAACAAAACGTTTATTACCAACACAATGGTCAGAGAAAACATTTATTACCAACACAATAGTGAGACAGAACTTTTATTACCAGCACAATAGTGAGAGACAACATTTATCACCGACACAATAGAGACAAAGCATTTATTACCAACACAATAGTGACACAAAACATTTATTACCAACACAATAGTGACAAAAAACATTTATTCTCAACACAAAAGTGAGAAAGTGTGGTGGACACGACAACAAAACATTTATTACCAACACAATAGTCAGAGAAAACATTTATTACCAACACAATAGTGAGAAAAAACATTTTGCTATCAACACAATAGTGAGACAAAACATTTATTACAAACACAATAGTGACACAAAACATTTATTACCGACACAATAGTGAGACAAAACATTTACTATCAACAAAAAAGTGAGACAGTGTGGTGGACACGACAACAAAACATTTATTACCAACACAATAGTCAGAGAAAACATTTATTACCAACACAATAGTGAGAACAAACATTTACTATCAACGCAATAGTGAGACAAAACATTTATTACCAACACAATAGTGAGACAAAACTTTTATTACCAACACAATAGTGAGACAAAACATTTATCACCGACACAATAGAGACAAAGCATTTATTACCAACACAATAGTGACACAAAACATTTATTACCAACACAATAGTGACAAAAAACATTTACTATCAACACAAAAGTGAGACAGTGTGGTGGACACGACAACAAAACATTTATTACCAACACAATAGCCAGAGAAAACATTTATTACCAACACAATAGTGAGAACAAACATTTACTATCAACGCAATAGTGAGACAAAACATTTATTTCCAACACAATAGTGAGACAAAACATTTATTACCAACACAATAGTGAGACAAAACATTTATTACCAACACAATAGTGAGACAAAACATTTATCACCGACACAATAGTGAGACAAAACATTTATAAACAACACAATAGTGAGACAAAACATTTATTACCAACACAATAGTGACACAAAACCTTTTATTACCAACACAATAGTGAGAGACAACATTTATTACCAACACAATAGAGACAAAACTTTTATTACCAACACAATAGTCAGACAAAACATTTATTACCAACACAATAGTGACACAAAACATTTATTACAAACACAATAGTGACACAAAACATTTATTACCAACACAATAGTGAGACAAAACATTTATTACTAACACAATAGTGACAAAAAACATTTATTACCAACACAATAGTGAGACAAAACATTTATTACCAACACAATAGTGAGACAAAACATTTATTACCAAAACAAAAGTGACACAGAACAGTTATCACCGACACAATAGAGACAAAACATTTATTACCAACACAATATTGAAACAAAACATTTATTACCAACACAATAGTGACACAAAACATTTATTATCAACACAATAGTGACACAAAACATTTACTAACAACACAATAGTGACACAAAACATTTATTACCGACACAATAGTCAGACTAACATTTACTATCAACACAAAAGTGAGACAGTGTGGTGGACACGACAACAAAACATGTATTACCAACACAACAGTCAGAGAAAACATTTATTACCAACACAATAGTGAGACAAAACATTTATCACCGACACAATAGAGACAAAAGATTTATTACCAACACAATAGTGACACAAAACATTTATTACCAACACAATAGTGAGAAAAAACATTTACTCTCAACACAAAAGTGAGACAGTGTGGTGGACACGACAACAAAACATTTATTACCAACACAATAGTCAGAGAAAACATTTATTACCAACACAATAGTGACACAAAACATTTATTACCGACACAATATTGAGACAAAACATTTACTATTAACACAAAAGTGAGACATTGTGGTGGACACGACAACAAAACATTTATTACCAACACAATTGTCAGAGAAAACATTTATTACCAACACAATAGTGAGACAGAACTTTTATTACCAACACAATAGTGAGAGACAACATTTATCACCGACACAATAGAGACAAAGCATTTATTACCAACACAATAGTGACACAAAACATTTATTACCAACACAATAGTGACAAAAAACATTTATTCTCAACACAAAAGTGGGACAGTGTGGTGGACACGACAACAAAACATTTATTACCAACACAATAGTCAGAGAAAACATTTATTACCAACACAATAGTGAGAAAAAACATTTACTATCAACACAATAGTGAGACAAAACATTTATTACCAACACAATAGTGACACAAAACATTTATTACCGACAAAATAGTGAGACAAAACATTTACTATCAACACAAAAGTGAGACAGTGTGGTGGACACGACAACAAAACATTTATTACCAACACAATAGTCAGAGAAAACATTTATTACCAACACAATAGTGAGAACAAACATTTACTATCAACGCAATAGTGACACAAAACATTTATTACCAACACAATAGTGAGACAAAACATTTATTACCAACACAATAGTGAGACAAAACATTTATTACCAACACAATAGTGAGACAAAAAATTTATCACCGACACAATAGTGAGACAAAACATTTATTAACAACACAATAGTGAGACAAAACATTTATTACCAAAACAAAAGTGACACAGAACATTTATCACCGACACAATAGAGACAAAACATTTATTACCAACACAATAGTGACACAAAACATTTATTACCAACACAATAGTGACACAAAACATTTATTATCAACACAATAGTGACACAAAACATTTATTACCAACACAATAGTGACACAAAACATTTATTACCGACACAATAGTGAGACTAACATTTACTATCAACACAAAAGTGAGACAGTGTGGTGGACACGACAACAAAACATGTATTACCAGCACAATAGTCAGAGAAAACATTTATTACCAACAATAGTGAGACAAAACTTTTATTACCAACACAATAGTGAGACAAAACATTTATCACCGACACAATAGAGACAAAGGATTTATTACCAACACAATAGTGACACAAAACATTTATTACCAACACAATAGTGAGAAAAAACGTTTACTCTCAACACAAAAGTGAGACAGTGTGGTGGACACGACAACAAAATCTTTATTCTCAACACAATAGTGAGACAAAACATTTATTACCAACACAATAGTGACACAAAACATTTATTACCGACACAATAGTGAGACAAAACATTTACTATCAACACAAAAGTGAGACAGTGTGGTGGACACGACAACAAAACATTTATTACCAACACAATATTCAGAGAAAACATTTATTACCAAAACAATAGTGAGACAGAACTTTTATTACCAACACAATAGTGAGAGACAACATTTATCACCGACACAATAGAGACAAAGCATTTATTACCAACACAATAGTGACACAAAACATTTATTACCAACACAATAGTGACAAAAAACATTTATTCTCAACACAAAAGTGGGACAGTGTGGTGGACACGACAACAAAACATTTATTACCAACACAATAGTCAGAGAAAACATTTATTACCAACACAATAGTGAGAAAAACATTTACTATCAACACAATAGTGAGACAAAACATTTATTACCAACACAATAGTGACACAAAACATTTATTACCGACAAAATAGTGAGACAAAACATTTACTATCAACACAAAAGTGAGACAGTGTGGTGGACACGACATCAAAACATTTATTACCAACACAATAGTGACACAAAACATTTATTACCAACACAATAGTGACAAAAAACATTTATTCTCAACACAAAAGTGAGACAGTGTGGTGTACACGACAACAAAACATTTATTACCAACACAATAGTCAGAGAAAACATTTATTACCAACACAATAGTGAGAACAAACATTTACTATCAACGCAATAGTGAGACAAAACATTTATTACCAACACAATAGTGAGACAAAACATTTATTACCAACACAATAGTGAGACAAAACATTTATTACCAACACAATAGTGAGACAAAACATTTATCACCGACACAATAGTGAGACATTAACAACACAATAGTGAGACAAAACATTTATCACCGACACAATAGAGACAAAGGATTTATTACCAACACAATAGTGACACAAAACATTTATTACCAACACAATAGTGAGAAAAACATTCACTCTCAACACAAAAGTGAGACAGTGTGGTGGACACGACAACAAAACATTTATTACCAACACAATAGTAAGAGAAAACATTTATTACCAACACAATAGTGACACAAAACATTTATTACCAACGCAAAAGCGAGACAAAACATTTACTCTAAACACAAAAGTGAGACAGTGTGGTGGACACGACAACTAAACATTTATTACCAACACAATAGTCAGAGAGAACATTTATTACCAACACAATAGTGACACAAAACATTTATTACCGACACAATAGTGAGACAAAACATTTACTATCAACACAAAAGTGAGACAGTGTGGTGGACACGACAACAAAACATTTATTACCAACACAATAGTCAGAGAAAACATTTATTACCAACACAATAGTGAAAAAAACCATTTACTATCAACGTAATAGTGAGACAAAACATTTATTACCGACACAATAGTGAGACAAAACATTTATTAACAACACAATAGTGAGACAAAACATTTATTACCAACACAATAGTGACACAAAACCTTTTATTGCCGACACAATAGTGAGAGACAACATTTATTACCAACACAATAGAGACAAAAGTTTTATTACCAACACAATAGTCAGACAAAACATTTATTACCAACACAATAGTGACAAAAAACATGTATTACCAACACAATAGTGAGACAAAACATTTATTACCAACACAATAGTGAGACAAAACATTTATTAGCAACACAATAGTGACACAAAACATTTATCACCAACACAATAGTGACACAAAACATTTATTATCAACACAATAGTGACACAAAACATTTATTACCAACACAATAGTGAGACAAAACATTTATCACCGAAACAATAGAGACAAAGGATTTATTACCAACACAATAGTGACACAAAACATTTATTACCAACACAATAGTGAGAAAAAACATTTACTCTCAACACAAAAGTGAGACAGTGTGGTGGACACGACAACAAAACATTTATTACCAACACAATAGTCAGAGAAAACATTTATTACCAACACAATAGTGACACAAAACATTTATTACCGACACAATAGTGAGACAAAACATTTACTATCAACACAAAAGTGAGACAGTGTGGTGGACACGACAACAAAACATTTATTACCAACACAATGGTCAGAGAAAACATTTATTACCAACACAATAGTGAGACAGAACTTTTATTACCAACACAATAGTGAGAGACAACATTTATCACCGACACAATAGAGACAAAGCATTTATTACCAACACAATAGTGACACAAAACATTTATTACCAACACAATAGTGACAAAAAACATTTATTCTCAACACAAAAGTGAGAAAGTGTGGTGGACACGACAACAAAACATTTATTACCAACACAATAGTCAGAGAAAACATTTATTACCAACACAATAGTGAGAAAAAACATTTTACTATCAACACAATAGTGAGACAAAACATTTATTACAAACACAATAGTGACACAAAACATTTATTACCGACACAATAGTGAGACAAAACATTTACTATCAACAAAAAAGTGAGACAGTGTGGTGGACACGACAACAAAACATTTATTACCAACACAATAGTCAGAGAAAACATTTATTACCAACACAATAGTGAGAACAAACATTTACTATCAACGCAATAGTGAGACAAAACATTTATTACCAACACAATAGTGAGACAAAACTTTTATTACCAACACAATAGTGAGACAAAACATTTATCACCGACACAATAGAGACAAAGCATTTATTACCAACACAATAGTGACAAAAAACATTTATTACCAACACA
This sequence comes from Lampris incognitus, assembly GCF_029633865.1. Classification (NCBI taxonomy): domain Eukaryota; kingdom Metazoa; phylum Chordata; class Actinopteri; order Lampriformes; family Lampridae; genus Lampris; species Lampris incognitus. The sequence goes on along the minus strand of NC_079211.1, from coordinate 54,288,175 downwards.
ATAGTGACAAAAAACATTTACTATCAACACAAAAGTGAGACAGTGTGGTGGACACGACAACAAAACATTTATTACCAACACAATAGCCAGAGAAAACATTTATTACCAACACAATAGTGAGAACAAACATTTACTATCAACGCAATAGTGAGACAAAACATTTATTTCCAACACAATAGTGAGACAAAACATTTATTACCAACACAATAGTGAGACAAAACATTTATTACCAACACAATAGTGAGACAAAACATTTATCACCGACACAATAGTGAGACAAAACATTTATAAACAACACAATAGTGAGACAAAACATTTATTACCAACACAATAGTGACACAAAACCTTTTATTACCAACACAATAGTGAGAGACAACATTTATTACCAACACAATAGAGACAAAACTTTTATTACCAACACAATAGTCAGACAAAACATTTATTACCAACACAATAGTGACACAAAACATTTATTACAAACACAATAGTGACACAAAACATTTATTACCAACACAATAGTGACACAAAACATTTATTACCAACACAATAGTGAGACAAAACATTTATTACTAACACAATAGTGACAAAAAACATTTATTACCAACACAATAGTGAGACAAAACATTTATTACCAACACAATAGTGAGACAAAACATTTATTACCAAAACAAAAGTGACACAGAACAGTTATCACCGACACAATAGAGACAAAACATTTATTACCAACACAATATTGACACAAAACATTTATTACCAACACAATAGTGACACAAAACATTTATTATCAACACAATAGTGACACAAAACATTTACTAACAACACAATAGTGACACAAAACATTTATTACCGACACAATAGTCAGACTAACATTTACTATCAACACAAAAGTGAGACAGTGTGGTGGACACGACAACAAAACATGTATTACCAACACAACAGTCAGAGAAAACATTTATTACCAACACAATAGTGAGACAAAACTTTTATTACCAACACAATAGTGAGACAAAACATTTATCACCGACACAATAGAGACAAAAGATTTATTACCAACACAATAGTGACACAAAACATTTATTACCAACACAATAGTGAGAAAAAACATTTACTCTCAACACAAAAGTGAGACAGTGTGGTGGACACGACAACAAAACATTTATTACCAACACAATAGTCAGAGAAAACATTTATTACCAACACAATAGTGACACAAAACATTTATTACCGACACAATATTGAGACAAAACATTTACTATTAACACAAAAGTGAGACATTGTGGTGGACACGACAACAAAACATTTATTACCAACACAATTGTCAGAGAAAACATTTATTACCAACACAATAGTGAGACAGAACTTTTATTACCAACACAATAGTGAGAGACAACATTTATCACCGACACAATAGAGACAAAGCATTTATTACCAACACAATAGTGACACAAAACATTTATTACCAACACAATAGTGACAAAAAACATTTATTCTCAACACAAAAGTGGGACAGTGTGGTGGACACGACAACAAAACATTTATTACCAACACAATAGTCAGAGAAAACATTTATTACCAACACAATAGTGAGAAAAAACATTTACTATCAACACAATAGTGAGACAAAACATTTATTACCAACACAATAGTGACACAAAACATTTATTACCGACAAAATAGTGAGACAAAACATTTACTATCAACACAAAAGTGAGACAGTGTGGTGGACACGACAACAAAACATTTATTACCAACACAATAGTCAGAGAAAACATTTATTACCAACACAATAGTGAGAACAAACATTTACTATCAACGCAATAGTGACACAAAACATTTATTACCAACACAATAGTGAGACAAAACATTTATTACCAACACAATAGTGAGACAAAACATTTATTACCAACACAATAGTGAGACAAAACTTTTATTACCAACACAATAGTGAGACAAAACATTTATCACCGACACAATAGAGACAAAGGATTTATTACCAACAGAATAGTGACACAAAACATTTATTACCAACACAATAGTAAGAAAAAACATTTACTCTCAACACAAAAGTGAGACAGTGTGGTGGACACGACAACAAAACATTTATTACCAACACAATAGTGAGAGAAAACATTTATTACCAACACAATAGTGAGAGAAAACATTTATTACCGACACAATAGTGAGACAAAACATTTACTATCAACACAAAAGTGAGACAGTGTGGTGGACACGACAACAAAACATTTATTACCAACACAATGGTCAGAAAAAACATTTATTACCAACACAATAGTGAGACAGAACTTTTATTACCAACACAATAGTGAGAGACAACATTTATCACCGACACAATAGAGACAAAGCATTTATTACCAACACAATAGTGACACAAAACATTTATTACCAACACAATAGTGACAAAAAACATTTATTTTCAACACAAAAGTGAGACAGTGTGGTGGACACGACAACAAAACATTTATTACCAACACAATAGTCAGAGAAAACATTTATTACCAACACAATAGTGAGAAAAAACATTTACTATCAACACAATAGTGAGACAAAACATTTATTACCAACACAATAGTGACACAAAACATTTATTACCGACACAATAGTGAGACAAAACATTTACTATCAACACAAAAGTGAGACAGTGTGGTGGACACGACAACAAAACATTTATTGCCAACACAATAGTCAGAGAAAACATTTATTACCAACACAATAGTGAGAACAAACATTTACTATCAACGCAATAGTGACACAAAACATTTATTACCAACACAATAGTGAGACAAAACATTTATTACCAACACAATAGTGAGACAAAACATTTATTACCAACACAATAGTGAGACAAAACATTTATCACCGACACAATAGTGAGACAAACATTTATTAACAACACAATAGTGAGACAAAACATTTATTACCAACACAATAGTGACACAAAACCTTTTATTACCGACACAATAGTGAGAGACAACATTTATTACTAACACAATAGTGACAAAAAACATTTATTACCAACACAATAGTGAGACAAAACATTTATTATCAACACAATAGTGACACAAAACATTTATTACCAAAACAAAAGTGACACAGAACATTTATCACCGACACAATAGAGACAAAACATTTATTACCAACACAATAGTGACACACAACATTTATTACCAACACAATAGTGACACAAAACATTTATTATCAACACAATAGTGTCACAAAACATTTATTACCAACACAATAGTAAGAAAAAACATTTACTCTCAACACAAAAGTGAGACAGTGTGGTGGACACGACAACAAAACATTTATTACCAACACAATAGTGAGAGAAAACATTTATTACCAACACAATAGTGAGACAAAACTTTTATTACCAACACAATAGTGAGACAAAACATTTATCACCGACACAATAGAGACAAAGGATTTATTACCAACACAATAGTGACACAAAACATTTATTACCAACACAATAGTAAGAAAAAACATTTACTCTCAACACAAAAGTGAGACAGTGTGGTGGACACGACAACAAAACATTTATTACCAACACAATAGTGAGAGAAAACATTTATTACCAACACAATAGTGACACAAAACATTTATTACCGACACAATAGTGAGACAAAACATTTACTATCAACACAAAAGTGAGACAGTGTGGTGGACACGACAACAAAACATTTATTACCAACACAATGGTCATAGAAAACATTTATTACCAACACAATAGTGAGACAGAACTTTTATTACCAACACAATAGTGAGAGACAACATTTATCACCGACACAATAGAGACAAAGCATTTATTACCAACACAATAGTGACAAAAAACATTTATTACCAACACAATAGTGACAAAAAACATTTATTCTCAACACAATAGTGAGACAAAACATTTATTACCAACACAATAGTGACACAAAACATTTACTATCAACACAAAAGTGAGACAGTGTGGTGTACACGACAACAAAACATTTATTACCAACACAATAGTCAGAAAAAACATTTATTACCAACACAATAGTGAGAACAAACATTTACTATCAACGCAATAGTGAGACAAAAAATTTATTACCAACACAATAGTGAGACAAAACATTTATTACCAACACAATAGTGAGACAAAACATTTATTACCAACACAATAGTGAGACAAAACATTTATCACCGACACAATAGTGAGACATTAACAACACAATAGTGAGACAAAACATTTATCACCGACACAATAGAGACAAAGGATTTATTACCAACACAATAGTGACACAAAACATTTATTACCAACACAATAGTGAGAAAAAACATTCACTCTCAACACAAAAGTGAGACAGTGTGGTGGACACGACAACAAAACATTTATTACCAACACAATAGTCAGAGAAAACATTTATTACCAACACAATAGTGACACAAAACATTTATTACCAACGCAAAAGCGAGACAAAACATTTACTCTAAACACAAAAGTGAGACAGTGTGGTGGACACGACAACTAAACATTTATTACCAACACAATAGTCAGAGAGAACATTTATTACCAACACAATAGTGACACAAAACATTTATTACCGACACAATAGTGAGACAAAACATTTACTATCAACACAAAAGTGAGACAGTGTGGTGGACACGACAACAAAACATTTATTACCAACACAATAGTCAGAGAAAACATTTATTACCAACACAATAGTGAAAAAAAACCATTTACTATCAACGTAATAGTGAGACAAAACATTTATTACCGACACAATAGTGAGACAAAACATTTATTAACAACACAATAGTGAGACAAAACATTTATTACCAACACAATAGTGACACAAAACCTTTTATTGCCGACACAATAGTGAGAGACAACATTTATTACCAACACAATAGAGACAAAAGTTTTATTGCCAACACAATAGTCAGACAAAACATTTATTACCAACACAATAGTGACAAAAAACATGTATTACCAACACAATAGTGAGACAAAACATTTATTACCAACACAATAGTGAGACAAAACATTTATTAGCAACACAATAGTGACACAAAACATTTATCACCAACACAATAGTGACACAAAACATTTATTATCAACACAATAGTGACACAAAACATTTATTACCAACACAATAGTGAGACAAAACATTTATCACCGAAACAATAGAGACAAAGGATTTATTACCAACACAATAGTGACACAAAACATTTATTACCAACACAATAGTGAGAAAAAACATTTACTCTCAACACAAAAGTGAGACAGTGTGGTGGACACGACAACAAAACATTTATTACCAACACAATAGTCAGAGAAAACATTTATTACCAACACAATAGTGACACAAAACATTTATTACCGACACAATAGTGAGACAAAACATTTACTATCAACACAAAAGTGAGACAGTGTGGTGGACACGACAACAAAACGTTTATTACCAACACAATGGTCAGAGAAAACATTTATTACCAACACAATAGTGAGAGAAAACATTTATTACCGACACAATAGTGAGACAAAACATTTACTATCAACACAAAAGTGAGACAGTGTGGTGGACACGACAACAAAACATTTATTACCAACACAATGGTCAGAAAAAACATTTATTACCAACACAATAGTGAGACAGAACTTTTATTACCAACACAATAGTGAGAGACAACATTTATCACCGACACAATAGAGACAAAGCATTTATTACCAACACAATAGTGACACAAAACATTTATTACCAACACAATAGTGACAAAAAACATTTATTTTCAACACAAAAGTGAGACAGTGTGGTGGACACGACAACAAAACATTTATTACCAACACAATAGTCAGAGAAAACATTTATTACCAACACAATAGTGAGAAAAAACATTTACTATCAACACAATAGTGAGACAAAACATTTATTACCAACACAATAGTGACACAAAACATTTATTACCGACACAATAGTGAGACAAAACATTTACTATCAACACAAAAGTGAGACAGTGTGGTGGACACGACAACAAAACATTTATTGCCAACACAATAGTCAGAGAAAACATTTATTACCAACACAATAGTGAGAACAAACATTTACTATCAACGCAATAGTGACACAAAACATTTATTACCAACACAATAGTGAGACAAAACATTTATTACCAACACAATAGGGAGACAAAACATTTATTACCAACACAATAGTGAGACAAAACATTTATCACCGACACAATAGTGAGACAAACATTTATTAACAACACAATAGTGAGACAAAACATTTATTACCAACACAATAGTGACACAAAACCTTTTATTACCGACACAATAGTGAGAGACAACATTTATTACTAACACAATAGTGACAAAAAACATTTATTACCAACACAATAGTGAGACAAAACATTTATTATCAACACAATAGTGACACAAAACATTTATTACCAAAACAAAAGTGACACAGAACATTTATCACCGACACAATAGAGACAAAACATTTATTACCAACACAATAGTGACACACAACATTTATTACCAACACAATAGTGACACAAAACATTTATTATCAACACAATAGTGTCACAAAACATTTATTACCAACACAATAGTAAGAAAAAACATTTACTCTCAACACAAAAGTGAGACAGTGTGGTGGACACGACAACAAAACATTTATTACCAACACAATAGTGAGAGAAAACATTTATTACCAACACAATAGTGAGACAAAACTTTTATTACCAACACAATAGTGAGACAAAACATTTATCACCGACACAATAGAGACAAAGGATTTATTACCAACACAATAGTGACACAAAACATTTATTACCAACACAATAGTAAGAAAAAACATTTACTCTCAACACAAAAGTGAGACAGTGTGGTGGACACGACAACAAAACATTTATTACCAACACAATAGTGAGAGAAAACATTTATTACCAACACAATAGTGACACAAAACATTTATTACCGACACAATAGTGAGACAAAACATTTACTATCAACACAAAAGTGAGACAGTGTGGTGGACACGACAACAAAACATTTATTACCAACACAATGGTCATAGAAAACATTTATTACCAACACAATAGTGAGACAGAACTTTTATTACCAACACAATAGTGAGAGACAACATTTATCACCGACACAATAGAGACAAAGCATTTATTACCAACACAATAGTGACAAAAAACATTTATTACCAACACAATAGTGACAAAAAACATTTATTCTCAACACAATAGTGAGACAAAACATTTATTACCAACACAATAGTGACACAAAACATTTATTACCGACACAATAGTGAGACAAAACATTTACTATCAACACAAAAGTGAGACAGTGTGGTGTACACGACAACAAAACATTTATTACCAACACAATAGTCAGAAAAAACATTTATTACCAACACAATAGTGAGAACAAACATTTACTATCAACGCAATAGTGAGACAAAAAATTTATTACCAACACAATAGTGAGACAAAACATTTATTACCAACACAATAGTGAGACAAAACATTTATTACCAACACAATAGTGAGACAAAACATTTATCACCGACACAATAGTGAGACATTAACAACACAATAGTGAGACAAAACATTTATCACCGACACAATAGAGACAAAGGATTTATTACCAACACAATAGTGACACAAAACATTTATTACCAACACAATAGTGAGAAAAAACATTCACTCTCAACACAAAAGTGAGACAGTGTGGTGGACACGACAACAAAACATTTATTACCAACACAATAGTCAGAGAAAACATTTATTACCAACACAATAGTGACACAAAACATTTATTACCAACGCAAAAGCGAGACAAAACATTTACTCTAAACACAAAAGTGAGACAGTGTGGTGGACACGACAACTAAACATTTATTACCAACACAATAGTCAGAGAGAACATTTATTACCAACACAATAGTGACACAAAACATTTATTACCGACACAATAGTGAGACAAAACATTTACTATCAACACAAAAGTGAGACAGTGTGGTGGACACGACAACAAAACATTTATTACCAACACAATAGTCAGAGAAAACATTTATTACCAACACAATAGTGAAAAAAAACCATTTACTATCAACGTAATAGTGAGACAAAACATTTATTACCGACACAATAGTGAGACAAAACATTTATTAACAACACAATAGTGAGACAAAACATTTATTACCAACACAATAGTGACACAAAACCTTTTATTGCCGACACAATAGTGAGAGACAACATTTATTACCAACACAATAGAGACAAAAGTTTTATTACCAACACAATAGTCAGACAAAACATTTATTACCAACACAATAGTGACAAAAAACATGTATTACCAACACAATAGTGAGACAAAACATTTATTACCAACACAATAGTGAGACAAAACATTTATTAGCAACACAATAGTGACACAAAACATTTATCACCAACACAATAGTGACACAAAACATTTATTATCAACACAATAGTGACACAAAACATTTATTACCAACACAATAGTGAGACAAAACATTTATCACCGAAACAATAGAGACAAAGGATTTATTACCAACACAATAGTGACACAAAACATTTATTACCAACACAATAGTGAGAAAAAACATTTACTCTCAACACAAAAGTGAGACAGTGTGGTGGACACGACAACAAAACATTTATTACCAACACAATAGTCAGAGAAAACATTTATTACCAACACAATAGTGACACAAAACATTTATTACCGACACAATAGTGAGACAAAACATTTACTATCAACACAAAAGTGAGACAGTGTGGTGGACACGACAACAAAACGTTTATTACCAACACAATGGTCAGAGAAAACATTTATTACCAACACAATAGTGAGACAGAACTTTTATTACCAGCACAATAGTGAGAGACAACATTTATCACCGACACAATAGAGACAAAGCATTTATTACCAACACAATAGTGACACAAAACATTTATTACCAACACAATAGTAACAAAAAACATTTATTCTCAACACAAAAGTGAGAAAGTGTGGTGGACACGACAACAAAACATTTATTACCAACACAATAGTCAGAGAAAACATTTATTACCAACACAATAGTGAGAAAAAACATTTTGCTATCAACACAATAGTGAGACAAAACATTTATTACAAACACAATAGTGACACAAAACATTTATTACCGACACAATAGTGAGACAAAACATTTACTATCAACAAAAAAGTGAGACAGTGTGGTGGACACGACAACAAAACATTTATTACCAACACAATAGTCAGAGAAAACATTTATTACCAACACAATAGTGAGAAAAAACATTTACTATCAACACAATAGTGAGACAAAACATTTATTACCAACACAATAGTGACACAAAACATTTATTACCGACACAATAGTGAGACAAAACATTTACTATCAACACAAAAGTGAGACAGTGTGGTGGACACGACAACAAAACATTTATTGCCAACACAATAGTCAGAGAAAACATTTATTACCAACACAATAGTGAGAACAAACATTTACTATCAACGCAATAGTGACACAAAACATTTATTACCAACACAATAGTGAGACAAAACATTTATTACCAACACAATAGTGAGACAAAACATTTATTACCAACACAATAGTGAGACAAAACATTTATCACCGACACAATAGTGAGACAAACATTTATTAACAACACAATAGTGAGACAAAACATTTATTACCAACACAATAGTGACACAAAACCTTTTATTACCGACACAATAGTGAGAGACAACATTTATTACTAACACAATAGTGACAAAAAACATTTATTACCAACACAATAGTGAGACAAAACATTTATTATCAACACAATAGTGACACAAAACATTTATTACCAAAACAAAAGTGACACAGAACATTTATCACCGACACAATAGAGACAAAACATTTATTACCAACACAATAGTGACACACAACATTTATTACCAACACAATAGTGACACAAAACATTTATTATCAACACAATAGTGTCACAAAACATTTATTACCAACACAATAGTAAGAAAAAACATTTACTCTCAACACAAAAGTGAGACAGTGTGGTGGACACGACAACAAAACATTTATTACCAACACAATAGTGAGAGAAAACATTTATTACCAACACAATAGTGAGACAAAACTTTTATTACCAACACAATAGTGAGACAAAACATTTATCACCGACACAATAGAGACAAAGGATTTATTACCAACACAATAGTGACACAAAACATTTATTACCAACACAATAGTAAGAAAAAACATTTACTCTCAACACAAAAGTGAGACAGTGTGGTGGACACGACAACAAAACATTTATTACCAACACAATAGTGAGAGAAAACATTTATTACCAACACAATAGTGACACAAAACATTTATTACCGACACAATAGTGAGACAAAACATTTACTATCAACACAAAAGTGAGACAGTGTGGTGGACACGACAACAAAACATTTATTACCAACACAATGGTCATAGAAAACATTTATTACCAACACAATAGTGAGACAGAACTTTTATTACCAACACAATAGTGAGAGACAACATTTATCACCGACACAATAGAGACAAAGCATTTATTACCAACACAATAGTGACAAAAAACATTTATTACCAACACAATAGTGACAAAAAACATTTATTCTCAACACAATAGTGAGACAAAACATTTATTACCAACACAATAGTGACACAAAACATTTATTACCGACACAATAGTGAGACAAAACATTTACTATCAACACAAAAGTGAGACAGTGTGGTGTACACGACAACAAAACATTTATTACCAACACAATAGTCAGAAAAAACATTTATTACCAACACAATAGTGAGAACAAACATTTACTATCAACGCAATAGTGAGACAAAAAATTTATTACCAACACAATAGTGAGACAAAACATTTATTACCAACACAATAGTGAGACAAAACATTTATTACCAACACAATAGTGAGACAAAACATTTATCACCGACACAATAGTGAGACATTAACAACACAATAGTGAGAAAAAACATTTATCACCGACACAATAGAGACAAAGGATTTATTACCAACACAATAGTGACACAAAACATTTATTACCAACACAATAGTGAGAAAAAACATTCACTCTCAACACAAAAGTGAGACAGTGTGGTGGACACGACAACAAAACATTTATTACCAACACAATAGTCAGAGAAAACATTTATTACCAACACAATAGTGACACAAAACATTTATTACCAACGCAAAAGCGAGACAAAACATTTACTCTAAACACAAAAGTGAGACAGTGTGGTGGACACGACAACTAAACATTTATTACCAACACAATAGTCAGAGAGAACATTTATTACCAACACAATAGTGACACAAAACATTTATTACCGACACAATAGTGAGACAAAACATTTACTATCAACACAAAAGTGAGACAGTGTGGTGGAAACGACAACAAAACATTTATTACCAACACAATAGTCAGAGAAAACATTTATTACCAACACAATAGTGAAAAAAAACCATTTACTATCAACGTAATAGTGAGACAAAACATTTATTACCGACACAATAGTGAGACAAAACATTTATTAACAACACAATAGTGAGACAAAACATTTATTACCAACACAATAGTGACACAAAACCTTTTATTGCCGACACAATAGTGAGAGACAACATTTATTACCAACACAATAGAGACAAAAGTTTTATTACCAACACAATAGTCAGACAAAACATTTATTACCAACACAATAGTGACAAAAAACATGTATTACCAACACAATAGTGAGACAAAACATTTATTACCAACACAATAGTGAGACAAAACATTTATTAGCAACACAATAGTGACACAAAACATTTATCACCAACACAATAGTGACACAAAACATTTATTATCAACACAATAGTGACACAAAACATTTATTACCAACACAATAGTGAGACAAAACATTTATCACCGAAACAATAGAGACAAAGGATTTATTACCAACACAATAGTGACACAAAACATTTATTACCAACACAATAGTGAGAAAAAACATTTACTCTCAACACAAAAGTGAGACAGTGTGGTGGACACGACAACAAAACATTTATTACCAACACAATAGTCAGAGAAAACATTTATTACCAACACAATAGTGACACAAAACATTTATTACCGACACAATAGTGAGACAAAACATTTACTATCAACACAAAAGTGAGACAGTGTGGTGGACACGACAACAAAACGTTTATTACCAACACAATGGTCAGAGAAAACATTTATTACCAACACAATAGTGAGACAGAACTTTTATTACCAGCACAATAGTGAGAGACAACATTTATCACCGACACAATAGAGACAAAGCATTTATTACCAACACAATAGTGACACAAAACATTTATTACCAACACAATAGTGACAAAAAACATTTATTCTCAACACAAAAGTGAGAAAGTGTGGTGGACACGACAACAAAACATTTATTACCAACACAATAGTCAGAGAAAACATTTATTACCAACACAATAGTGAGAAAAAACATTTTGCTATCAACACAATAGTGAGACAAAACATTTATTACAAACACAATAGTGACACAAAACATTTATTACCGACACAATAGTGAGACAAAACATTTACTATCAACAAAAAAGTGAGACAGTGTGGTGGACACGACAACAAAACATTTATTACCAACACAATAGTCAGAGAAAACATTTATTACCAACACAATAGTGAGAACAAACATTTACTATCAACGCAATAGTGAGACAAAACATTTATTACCAACACAATAGTGAGACAAAACTTTTATTACCAACACAATAGTGAGACAAAACATTTATCACCGACACAATAGAGACAAAGCATTTATTACCAACACAATAGTGACACAAAACATTTATTACCAACACAATAGTGACAAAAAACATTTACTATCAACACAAAAGTGAGACAGTGTGGTGGACACGACAACAAAACATTTATTACCAACACAATAGCCAGAGAAAACATTTATTACCAACACAATAGTGAGAACAAACATTTACTATCAACGCAATAGTGAGACAAAACATTTATTTCCAACACAATAGTGAGACAAAACATTTATTACCAACACAATAGTGAGACAAAACATTTATTACCAACACAATAGTGAGACAAAACATTTATCACCGACACAATAGTGAGACAAAACATTTATAAACAACACAATAGTGAGACAAAACATTTATTACCAACACAATAGTGACACAAAACCTTTTATTACCAACACAATAGTGAGAGACAACATTTATTACCAACACAATAGAGACAAAACTTTTATTACCAACACAATAGTCAGACAAAACATTTATTACCAACACAATAGTGACACAAAACATTTATTACAAACACAATAGTGACACAAAACATTTATTACCAACACAATAGTGAGACAAAACATTTATTACTAACACAATAGTGACAAAAAACATTTATTACCAACACAATAGTGAGACAAAACATTTATTACCAACACAATAGTGAGACAAAACATTTATTACCAAAACAAAAGTGACACAGAACAGTTATCACCGACACAATAGAGACAAAACATTTATTACCAACACAATATTGAAACAAAACATTTATTACCAACACAATAGTGACACAAAACATTTATTATCAACACAATAGTGACACAAAACATTTACTAACAACACAATAGTGACACAAAACATTTATTACCGACACAATAGTCAGACTAACATTTACTATCAACACAAAAGTGAGACAGTGTGGTGGACACGACAACAAAACATGTATTACCAACACAACAGTCAGAGAAAACATTTATTACCAACACAATAGTGAGACAAAACATTTATCACCGACACAATAGAGACAAAAGATTTATTACCAACACAATAGTGACACAAAACATTTATTACCAACACAATAGTGAGAAAAAACATTTACTCTCAACACAAAAGTGAGACAGTGTGGTGGACACGACAACAAAACATTTATTACCAACACAATAGTCAGAGAAAACATTTATTACCAACACAATAGTGACACAAAACATTTATTACCGACACAATATTGAGACAAAACATTTACTATTAACACAAAAGTGAGACATTGTGGTGGACACGACAACAAAACATTTATTACCAACACAATTGTCAGAGAAAACATTTATTACCAACACAATAGTGAGACAGAACTTTTATTACCAACACAATAGTGAGAGACAACATTTATCACCGACACAATAGAGACAAAGCATTTATTACCAACACAATAGTGACACAAAACATTTATTACCAACACAATAGTGACAAAAAACATTTATTCTCAACACAAAAGTGGGACAGTGTGGTGGACACGACAACAAAACATTTATTACCAACACAATAGTCAGAGAAAACATTTATTACCAACACAATAGTGAGAAAAAACATTTACTATCAACACAATAGTGAGACAAAACATTTATTACCAACACAATAGTGACACAAAACATTTATTACCGACAAAATAGTGAGACAAAACATTTACTATCAACACAAAAGTGAGACAGTGTGGTGGACACGACAACAAAACATTTATTACCAACACAATAGTCAGAGAAAACATTTATTACCAACACAATAGTGAGAACAAACATTTACTATCAACGCAATAGTGACACAAAACATTTATTACCAACACAATAGTGAGACAAAACATTTATTACCAACACAATAGTGAGACAAAACATTTATTACCAACACAATAGTGAGACAAAAAATTTATCACCGACACAATAGTGAGACAAAACATTTATTAACAACACAATAGTGAGACAAAACATTTATTACCAAAACAAAAGTGACACAGAACATTTATCACCGACACAATAGAGACAAAACATTTATTACCAACACAATAGTGACACAAAACATTTATTACCAACACAATAGTGACACAAAACATTTATTATCAACACAATAGTGACACAAAACATTTATTACCAACACAATAGTGACACAAAACATTTATTACCGACACAATAGTGAGACTAACATTTACTATCAACACAAAAGTGAGACAGTGTGGTGGACACGACAACAAAACATGTATTACCAGCACAATAGTCAGAGAAAACATTTATTACCAACAATAGTGAGACAAAACTTTTATTACCAACACAATAGTGAGACAAAACATTTATCACCGACACAATAGAGACAAAGGATTTATTACCAACACAATAGTGACACAAAACATTTATTACCAACACAATAGTGAGAAAAAACGTTTACTCTCAACACAAAAGTGAGACAGTGTGGTGGACACGACAACAAAATCTTTATTCTCAACACAATAGTGAGACAAAACATTTATTACCAACACAATAGTGACACAAAACATTTATTACCGACACAATAGTGAGACAAAACATTTACTATCAACACAAAAGTGAGACAGTGTGGTGGACACGACAACAAAACATTTATTACCAACACAATATTCAGAGAAAACATTTATTACCAAAACAATAGTGAGACAGAACTTTTATTACCAACACAATAGTGAGAGACAACATTTATCACCGACACAATAGAGACAAAGCATTTATTACCAACACAATAGTGACACAAAACATTTATTACCAACACAATAGTGACAAAAAACATTTATTCTCAACACAAAAGTGGGACAGTGTGGTGGACACGACAACAAAACATTTATTACCAACACAATAGTCAGAGAAAACATTTATTACCAACACAATAGTGAGAAAAACATTTACTATCAACACAATAGTGAGACAAAACATTTATTACCAACACAATAGTGACACAAAACATTTATTACCGACAAAATAGTGAGACAAAACATTTACTATCAACACAAAAGTGAGACAGTGTGGTGGACACGACATCAAAACATTTATTACCAACACAATAGTCAGAGAAAACATTTATTACCAACACAATAGTGAGAACAAACATTTACTATCAACGCAATAGTGACACAAAACATTTATTACCAACACAATAGTGAGACAAAACATTTATTACCAACACAATAGTGAGACAAAACATTTATTACCAACACAATAGTGAGACAAAAAATTTATCACCGACACAATAGTGAGACAAAACATTTATTAACAACACAATAGTGAGACAGAACTTTTATTACCAACACAATAGTGAGAGACAACATTTATCACCGACACAATAGAGACAAAACATTTATTACCAACACAATAGTGACACAAAACATTTATTACCAACACAATAGTGACACAAAACATTTATTATCAACACAATAGTGACACAAAACATTTATTACCAACACAATAGTGACACAAAACATTTATTACCGACACAATAGTGAGACTAACATTTACTATCAACACAAAAGTGAGACAGTGTGGTGGACACGACAACAAAACATGTATTACCAGCACAATAGTCAGAGAAAACATTTATTACCAACAATAGTGAGACAAAACTTTTATTACCAACACAATAGTGAGACAAAACATTTATCACCGACACAATAGAGACAAAGGATTTATTACCAACACAATAGTGACACAAAACATTTATTACCAACACAATAGTGAGAAAAAACGTTTACTCTCAACACAAAAGTGAGACAGTGTGGTGGACACGACAACAAAATCTTTATTCTCAACACAATAGTGAGACAAAACATTTATTACCAACACAATAGTGACACAAAACATTTATTACCGACACAATAGTGAGACAAAACATTTACTATCAACACAAAAGTGAGACAGTGTGGTGGACACGACAACAAAACATTTATTACCAACACAATATTCAGAGAAAACATTTATTACCAAAACAATAGTGAGACAGAACTTTTATTACCAACACAATAGTGAGAGACAACATTTATCACCGACACAATAGAGACAAAGCATTTATTACCAACACAATAGTGACACAAAACATTTATTACCAACACAATAGTGACAAAAAACATTTATTCTCAACACAAAAGTGAGACAGTGTGGTGGACACGACAACAAAACATTTATTACCAACACAATAGTCAGAGAAAACATTTATTACCAACACAATAGTGAGAAAAAACATTTACTATCAACACAATAGTGAGACAAAACTTTTATTACCAACACAATAGTGAGACAAAACATTTATCACCGACACAATAGAGACAAAGGATTTATTACCAACACAATAGTGACACAAAACATTTATTACCAACACAATAGTGAGAAAAAACGTTTACTCTCAACACAAAAGTGAGACAGTGTGGTGGACACGACAACTAAACATTTATTACCAACACAATAGTCAGAGAAAACATTTATTACCAACACAATAGTGACACAAAACATTTATTACCGACACAATAGTGAGACAAAACATTAAGTATCAACACAAAAGTGAGACAGTGTGGTGGACACGACAACAAAATATTTTTTACCAACACAATAGTCAGAGAAAACATTCATTACCAACACAATAGTGAGAAAAAACATTTTACTATCAACACAATAGTGAGACAAAACATTTATTACAAACACAATAGTGACACAAAACATTTATTACCGACACAATAGTGAGACAAAACATTTACTATCAACAAAAAAGTGAGACAGTGTGGTGGACACGACAACAAAACATTTATTACCAACACAATAGTCAGAGAAAACATTTATTACCAACACAATAGTGAGAACAAACATTTACTATCAACGCAATAGTGAGACAAAACATTTATTACCAACACAATAGTTAGACAAAACTTTTATTACCAACACAATAGTGAGACAAAACATTTATCACCGACACAATAGAGACAAAGCATTTATTACCAACACAATAGTGACACAAAACATTTATTACCAACACAATAGTGACAAAAAACATTTACTATCAACACAAAAGTGAGACAGTGTGGTGGACACGACAACAAAACATTTATTACCAACACAATAGCCAGAGAAAACATTTATTACCAACACAATAGTGAGAACAAACATTTACTATCAACGCAATAGTGAGACAAAACATTTATTTCCAACACAATAGTGAGACAAAACATTTATTACCAACACAATAGTGAGACAAAACATTTATTACCAACACAATAGTGAGACAAAACATTTATCACCGACACAATAGTGAGACAAAACATTTATAAACAACACAATAGTGAGACAAAACATTTATTACCAACACAATAGTGACACAAAACCTTTTATTACCAACACAATAGTGAGAGACAACATTTATTACCAACACAATAGAGACAAAACTTTTATTACCAACACAATAGTCAGACAAAACATGTATTACCAACACAATAGTGACACAAAACATTTATTACAAACACAATAGTGACACAAAACATTTATTACCAACACAATAGTGACACAAAACATTTATTACCAACACAATAGTGAGACAAAACATTTATTACTAACACAATAGTGACAAAAAACATTTATTACCAACACAATAGTGACACAAAACATTTATTACCGACACAATAGTCAGACTAACATTTACTATCAACACAAAAGTGAGACAGTGTGGTGGACACGACAACAAAACATGTATTACCAACACAACAGTCAGAGAAAACATTTATTACCAACACAATAGTGAGACAAAACTTTTATTACCAACACAATAGTGAGACAAAACATTTATCACCGACACAATAGAGACAAAAGATTTATTACCAACACAATAGTGACACAAAACATTTATTACCAACACAATAGTGAGAAAAAACATTTACTCTCAACACAAAAGTGAGACAGTGTGGTGGACACGACAACAAAACATTTATTACCAACACAATAGTCAGAGAGAACATTTATTACCAACACAATAGTGACACAAAACATTTATTACCGACACAATATTGAGACAAAACATTTACTATTAACACAAAAGTGAGACATTGTGGTGGACACGACAACAAAACATTTATTACCAACACAATTGTCAGAGAAAACATTTATTACCAACACAATAGTGAGACAGAACTTTTATTACCAACACAATAGTGAGAGACAACATTTATCACCGACACAATAGAGACAAAGCATTTATTACCAACACAATAGTGACACAAAACATTTATTACCAACACAATAGTGACAAAAAACATTTATTCTCAACACAAAAGTGGGACAGTGTGGTGGACATGACAACAAAACATTTATTACCAACACAATAGTCAGAGAAAACATTTATTACCAACACAATAGTGAGAAAAAACATTTACTATCAACACAAAAGTGAGACAAAACATTTATTACCAACACAATAGTGACACAAAACATTTATTACCGACAAAATAGTGAGACAAAACATTTACTATCAACACAAAAGTGAGACAGTGTGGTGGACACGACAACAAAACATTTATTACCAACACAATAGTCAGAGAAAACATTTATTACCAACACAATAGTGAGAACAAACATTTACTATCAACGCAATAGTGACACAAAACATTTATTACCAACACAATAGTGAGACAAAACATTTATTACCAACACAATAGTGAGACAAAACATTTATTACCAACACAATAGTGAGACAAAAAATTTATCACCGACACAATAGTGAGACAAAACATTTATTAACAACACAATAGTGAGACAAAACATTTATTACCAAAAAAAGTGACACAGAACATTTATCACCGACACAATAGAGACAAAACATTTATTACCAACACAATAGTGACACAAAACATTTATTACCAACACAATAGTGACACAAAACATTTATTATCAACACAATAGTGACACAAAACATTTATTACCAACACAATAGTGACACAAAACATTTATTACCGACACAATAGTGAGACTAACATTTACTATCAACACAAAAGTGAGACAGTGTGGTGGACACGACAACAAAACATGTATTACCAACACAATAGTCAGAGAAAACATTTATTACCAACAATAGTGAGACAAAACTTTTATTACCAACACAATAGTGAGACAAAACATTTATCACCGACACAATAGAGACAAAGGATTTATTACCAACACAATAGTGACACAAAACATTTATTACCAACACAATAGTGAGAAAAAACGTTTACTCTCAACACAAAAGTGAGACAGTGTGGTGGACACGACAACAAAATCTTTATTACCAACACAATAGTCAGAGAAAACATTTATTACCAACACAATAGTGACACAAAACATTTATTACCGACACAATAGTGAGACAAAACATTTACTATCAACACAAAAGTGAGACAGTGTGGTGGACACGACAACAAAACATTTATTACCAACACAATATTCAGAGAAAACATTTATTACCAAAACAATAGTGAGACAGAACTTTTATTACCAACACAATAGTGAGAGACAACATTTATCACCGACACAATAGAGACAAAGCA
This sequence comes from Lampris incognitus, assembly GCF_029633865.1. Lineage (NCBI taxonomy): Eukaryota > Metazoa > Chordata > Actinopteri > Lampriformes > Lampridae > Lampris > Lampris incognitus. The sequence continues at coordinate 54,267,714 of NC_079211.1, read as the reverse complement.
TTTATTACCAACACAATAGTGACACAAAACATTTATTACCAACACAATAGTGACAAAAAACATTTATTCTCAACACAAAAGTGAGACAGTGTGGTGGACACGACAACAAAACATTTATTACCAACACAATAGTCAGAGAAAACATTTATTACCAACACAATAGTGAGAAAAAACATTTACTATCAACACAATAGTGAGACAAAACATTTATTACCAACACAATAGTGACAAAAAACATTTATTACCGACACAATAGCGAGACAAAACATTTATTACCAACACAATAGTGAGACAAAACATTTATCACCGACACAATAGTGAGACAAAACATTTATTAACAACACAATAGTGAGACAAAACATTTATCACCGACACAATAGAGACAAAGGATTTATTACCAACACAATAGCGACACAAAACATTTATTACCAACACAATAGTGAGAAAAAACATTTACTCTCAACACAAAAGTGAGACAGTGTGGTGGACACGACAACTAAACATTTATTACCAACACAATAGTCAGAGAAAACATTTATTACCAACACAATAGTGACACAAAACATTTATTACCGACACAATAGTGAGACAAAACATTAACTATCAACACAAAAGTGAGACAGTGTGGTGGACACGACAACAAAACATTTTTTACCAACACAATAGTCAGAGAAAACATTTATTACCAACAGAATAGTGAAAAAAAACATTTACTATCTACGTAATAGTGAGACAAAACATTTATTACCAACACAATAGTGAGACAAAACATTTATTACCAACACAATAGTGAGACAAAACATTTATTACCAACACAATAGTGACACAAAACATTTATTACAAACACAATAGTGACACAAAACATTTATTACCAACACAATAGTGACACAAAACATTTATTACCAACACAATAGTGACACAAAACCTTTTATTACCGACACAATAGTGAGAGACAACATTTATTACCAACACAATAGAGACAAAAGTTTTATTACCAACACAATAGTCAGACAAAACATTTATTACCAACACAATAGTGACAAAAAACATTTATTACCAACACAATAGTGAGACAAAACATTTATTACCAACACAATAGTGAGACAAAACATTTATTAGCAACACAATAGTGACACAAAATATTTATCACCGACACAATAGAGACAAAACATTTATTACCAACACAATAGTGACACAAAACATTTATTACCAACACAATAGTGACACAAAGCATTTATTACCAACACAATAGTGACACAAAACATTTATTACCAACACAATAGTCAGACAAAACATTTATTACTAACACAATAGTGACAAAAAACATTTATTACCAACACAATAGTGAGACAAAACATTTATTACCAACACAATAGTGAGACAAAACATTTATTACCAACACAATAGTGAGAAAAAACATTTATTACCAACACAATAGTGAGACAAAACATTTATTACCAACACAATAGTGACAAAAAACATTTATTACCAACACAATAGTGAGACAAAACATTTATTACCAACACAATAGTGAGACAAAACATTTATTAGCAACACAATAGTGACACAAAACATTTATCACCGACACAATAGAGACAAAACATTTATTACCAACACAATAGTGACACAAAACATTTATTACCAACACAATAGTGACACAAAACATTTATTATCAACACAATAGTGACACAAAACATTTATTACCAACACAATAGTGACACAAAACATTTATTACCGACACAATAGTGAGACTAACATTTACTATCAACACAAAAGTGAGACAGTGTGGTGGACACGACAACAAAACATGTATTACCAACACAACAGTCAGAGAAAACATTTATTATCAACACAATAGTAAGACAAAACTTTTATTACCAACACAATAGTAAGACAAAACATTTATTACCAACACAATAGTGACACAAAACATTTATTACCGACACAATAGTGAGACAAAACATTTACTATCAACACAAAAGTGAGACAGTGTGGTGGACACGACAACAAAACATTTATTACCAACACAATATTCAGAGAAAACATTTATTACCAAAACAATAGTGAGACAGAACTTTTATTACCAACACAATAGTGAGAGACAACATTTATCACCGACACAATAGAGACAAAGCATTTATTACCAACACAATAGTGACACAAAACATTTATTACCAACACAATAGTGACAAAAAACATTTATTCTCAACACAAAAGTGAGACAGTGTGGTGGACACGACAACAAAACATTTATTACCAACACAATAGTCAGAGAAAACATTTATTACCAACACAATAGTGAGAAAAAACATTTACTATCAACACAATAGTGAGACAAAACATTTATTACCAACACAATAGTGACAAAAAACATTTATTACCGACACAATAGCGAGACAAAACATTTATTACCAACACAATAGTGAGACAAAACATTTATCACCGACACAATAGTGAGACAAAACATTTATTAACAACACAATAGTGAGACAAAACATTTATCACCGACACAATAGAGACAAAGGATTTATTACCAACACAATAGTGACACAAAACATTTATTACCAACACAATAGTGAGAAAAAACATTTACTCTCAACACAAAAGTGAGACAGTGTGGTGGACACGACAACTAAACATTTATTACCAACACAATAGTCAGAGAAAACATTTATTACCAACACAATAGTGACACAAAACATTTATTACCGACACAATAGTGAGACAAAACATTAACTATCAACACAAAAGTGAGACAGTGTGGTGGACACGACAACAAAACATTTTTTACCAACACAATAGTCAGAGAAAACATTTATTACCAACAGAATAGTGAAAAAAAACATTTACTATCTACGTAATAGTGAGACAAAACATTTATTACCAACACAATAGTGAGACAAAACATTTATTACCAACACAATAGTGAGACAAAACATTTATTACCAACACAATAGTGACACAAAACATTTATTACAAACACAATAGTGACACAAAACATTTATTACCAACACATTGTGACACAAAACATTTATTACCAACACAATAGTGACACAAAACCTTTTATTACCGACACAATAGTGAGAGACAACATTTATTACCAACACAATAGAGACAAAAGTTTTATTACCAACACAATAGTCAGACAAAACATTTATTACCAACACAATAGTGACAAAAAACATTTATTACCAACACAATAGTGAGACAAAACATTTATTACCAACACAATAGTGAGACAAAACATTTATTAGCAACACAATAGTGACACAAAACATTTATCACCGACACAATAGAGACAAAACATTTATTACCAACACAATAGTGACACAAAACATTTATTACCAACACAATAGTGACACAAAGCATTTATTACCAACACAATAGTGACACAAAACATTTATTACCAACACAATAGTCAGACAAAACATTTATTACTAACACAATAGTGACAAAAAACATTTATTACCAACACAATAGTGAGACAAAACATTTATTACCAACACAATAGTGAGACAAAACATTTATTACCAACACAATAGTGAGAAAAAACATTTATTACCAACACAATAGTGAGACAAAACATTTATTACCAACACAATAGTGAGACAAAACATTTATTAGCAACACAATAGTGACACAAAACATTTATCACCGACACAATAGAGACAAAACATTTATTACCAACACAATAGTGACACAAAACATTTATTACCAACACAATAGTGACACAAAACATTTATTATCAACACAATAGTGACACAAAACATTTATTACCAACACAATAGTGACACAAAACATTTATTACCGACACAATAGTGAGACTAAAATTTACTATCAACACAAAAGTGAGACAGTGTGGTGGACACGACAACAAAACATGTATTACCAACACAACAGTCAGAGAAAACATTTATTACCAACACAATAGTAAGACAAAACTTTTATTACCAACACAATAGTGAGACAAAACTTTTATCACCGACACAATAGAGACAAAGGATTTATTACCAACACAATAGTGACACAAAACATTTATTACCAACACAATAGTGAGAAAAAACATTTACTCTCAACACAAAAGTGAGACATTGTGGTGGACACGACAACAAAACATTTATTACCAACACAATAGTCAGAGAAAACATTTATTACCAACACAATAGTGACACAAAACATTTATTACCGACACAATAGTGAGACAAAACATTTACTATCAACACAAAAGTGAGACAGTGTGGTGGACACGACAACAAAACATTTATTACCAACACAATAGTCAGAGAAAACATTTATTACCAACACAATAGTGAGACAGAACTTTTATTACCAACACAATAGAGAGAGACAACATTTATTACCGACACAATAGAGACAAAGCATTTATTACCAACACAATAGTGACACAAAACATTTATTACCAACACAATAGTGAGAAAAAACATTTACTCTCAACACAAAAGTGAGACAGTGTGGTGGACACGACAACTAAACATTTATTACCAACACAATAGTCAGAGAAAACATTTATTACCAACACAATAGTGACACAAAACATTTATTACCGACACAATAGTGAGACAAAACATTAACTATCAACACAAAAGTGAGACAGTGTGGTGGACACGACAACAAAACATTTTTTACCAACACAATAGTCAGAGAAAACATTTATTACCAACAGAATAGTGAAAAAAAACATTTACTATCTACGTAATAGTGAGACAAAACATTTATTACCAACACAATAGTGAGACAAAACATTTATTACCAACACAATAGTGAGACAAAACATTTATTACCAACACAATAGTGACACAAAACATTTATTACAAACACAATAGTGACACAAAACATTTATTACCAACACAATAGTGACACAAAACATTTATTACCAACACAATAGTGACACAAAACCTTTTATTACCGACACAATAGTGAGAGACAACATTTATTACCAACACAATAGAGACAAAAGTTTTATTACCAACACAATAGTCAGACAAAACATTTATTACCAACACAATAGTGACAAAAAACATTTATTACCAACACAATAGTGAGACAAAACATTTATTACCAACACAATAGTGAGACAAAACATTTATTAGCAACACAATAGTGACACAAAACATTTATCACCGACACAATAGAGACAAAACATTTATTACCAACACAATAGTGACACAAAACATTTATTACCAACACAATAGTGACACAAAGCATTTATTACCAACACAATAGTGACACAAAACATTTATTACCAACACAATAGTCAGACAAAACATTTATTACTAACACAATAGTGACAAAAAACATTTATTACCAACACAATAGTGAGACAAAACATTTATTACCAACACAATAGTGAGACAAAACATTTATTACCAACACAATAGTGAGAAAAAACATTTATTACCAACACAATAGTGAGACAAAACATTTATTACCAACACAATAGTGAGACAAAACATTTATTAGCAACACAATAGTGACACAAAACATTTATCACCGACACAATAGAGACAAAACATTTATTACCAACACAATAGTGACACAAAACATTTATTACCAACACAATAGTGACACAAAACATTTATTATCAACACAATAGTGACACAAAACATTTATTACCAACACAATAGTGACACAAAACATTTATTACCGACACAATAGTGAGACTAAAATTTACTATCAACACAAAAGTGAGACAGTGTGGTGGACACGACAACAAAACATGTATTACCAACACAACAGTCAGAGAAAACATTTATTACCAACACAATAGTAAGACAAAACTTTTATTACCAACACAATAGTGAGACAAAACTTTTATCACCGACACAATAGAGACAAAGGATTTATTACCAACACAATAGTGACACAAAACATTTATTACCAACACAATAGTGAGAAAAAACATTTACTCTCAACACAAAAGTGAGACATTGTGGTGGACACGACAACAAAACATTTATTACCAACACAATAGTCAGAGAAAACATTTATTACCAACACAATAGTGACACAAAACATTTATTACCGACACAATAGTGAGACAAAACATTTACTATCAACACAAAAGTGAGACAGTGTGGTGGACACGACAACAAAACATTTATTACCAACACAATAGTCAGAGAAAACATTTATTACCAACACAATAGTGAGACAGAACTTTTATTACCAACACAATAGAGAGAGACAACATTTATTACCGACACAATAGAGACAAAGCATTTATTACCAACACAATAGTGACACAAAACATTTATTACCAACACAATAGTGACAAAAAACATTTATTCTCAACACAAAAGTGAGACAGTGTGGTGGACACGACAACAAAACATTTATTACCAACACAATAGTCAGAGAAAACATTTATTACCAACACGATAGTGAGAAAAAACATTTACTATCAACACAATAGTGAGACAAAACATTTATTACCAACACAATAGTGACACAAAACATTTATTACCGACACAATAGTGAGACAAAACATTTACTATCAACACAAAAGTGAGACAGTGTGGTGGACACGACAACAAAACATTTATTACCAACACAATAGTCAGACAAAACATTTATTACCAACACAATAGTGAGAACAAACATTTACTATCAACGCAATAGTGAGACAAAACATTTATTATCAACACAATAGTGAGACAAAACATTTATTACCAACACAATAGTGAGACAAAACATTTATTACCAACACAACAGTGAGACAAAACATTTATCACCGACACAATAGTGAGACAAAACATTTATGAACAACACAGTAGTGAGACAAAACATTTATCACCGACACAATATAGACAAAGGATTTATTACCAACACAATAGTGACACAAAACATTTATTACCAACACAATAGTGAGAAAAAACATTTACTCTCAACACAAAAGTGAGACAGTGTGGTGGACACGACAACAAAACCTTTATTACCAACACAATAGTCAGAGAAAACATTTATTACCAACACAATAGTGACACAAAACATTTATTACCAACGCAAAAGCGACACAAAACATTTACTCTCAACACAAAAGTGAGACAGTGTGGTGGACACGACAACTAAACATTTATTACCAACACAATAGTCAGAGAGAACATTTATTACCAACACAATAGTGACACAAAACATTTATTACCGACACAATAGTGAGACAAAACATTTACTATCAACACAAAAGTGAGACAGTGTGGTGGACACGACAACAAAACATTTATTACCAACACAATAGTCAGAGAAAACATTTATTACCAACACAATAGTGAGACAAAACTTTTATTACCAACTCAATAGTGAGACAAAACATTTATCACCGACACAATAGAGACAAAGGATTTATTACCAACACAATAGTGACACAAAACATTTATTACCAACACAATAGTGAGAAAAAACATTTACTCTCAACACAAAAGTGAGACAGTGTGGTGGACACGACAACAAAACCTTTATTACCAACACAATAGTCAGAGAAAACATTTATTACCAACACAATAGTGACACAAAACATTTATTACCGACACAATAGTGAGACAAAACATTTACTATCAACACAAAAGTGAGACAGTGTGGTGGACACGACAACAAAACATTTATTACCAACACAATAGTCAGAGAAAACATTTATTACCAAAACAATAGTGAGACAGAACTTTTATTACCAACACAATAGTGAGAGACAACATTTATCACCCACACAATAGAGACAAAGCATTTATTACCAACACAATAGTGACACAAAACATTTATTCTCAACACAAAAGTGAGACAGTGTGGTGGACACGACAACAAAACATTTATTACCAACACAATAGTCAGAGAAAACATTTATTACCAACACAATAGTGAGAAAAAACATTTACTATCAACACAATAGTGAGACAAAACATTTATTACCAACACAATAATGACACAAAACATTTATTACCGACACAATAGTGAGACAAAACATTTATTACCAACACAATAGTGAGACAAAACATTTATCACCGACACAATAGTGAGACAAAACATTTATTAACAACACAATAGTGAGACAAAACATTTATCACCGACACAATAGAGACAAAGGATTTATTACCAACACAATAGTGACACAAAACATTTATTACCAACACAATAGTGAGAAAAAACATTTACTCTCAACACAAAAGTGAGACAGTGTGGTGGACACGACAACAAAACATTTTTTACCAACACAATAGTGACACAGAACATTTATCACCGACACAATAGAGACAAAACATTTATTACCAACACAATAGTGACACAAAACATTTATTACCAACACAATAGTGACACAAAACATTTATTATCAACACAATAGTGACACAAAACATTTATTACCAACACAATAGTGACACAAAACATTTATTACTGACACAATAGTGAGACTAACATTTACTATCAACACAAAAGTTAGACAGTGTGGTGGACACGACAACAAAACATGTATTACCAACACAATAGTCAGAGAAAACATTTATTACCAACACAATAGTGAGACAAAACTTTTATTACCAACACAATAGTGAGACAAAACATTTATCACCGACACAATAGAGACAAAGGATTTATTACCAACACAATAGTGAGAAAAAACATTTACTCTCAACACAAAAGTGAGACAGTGTGGTGGACACGACAACAAAACCTTTATTACCAACACAATAGTCAGAGAAAACATTTATTACCAACACAATAGTGACACAAAACATTTATTACCGACACAATAGTGAGACAAAACATTTACTATCAACACAAAAGTGAGACAGTGTGGTGGACACGACAACAAAACATTTATTACCAACACAATAGTCAGAAAAAACATTTATTACCAAAACAATAGTGAGACAGAACTTTTATTACCAACACAATAGTGAGAGACAACATTTATCACCGACACAATAGAGACAAAGCATTTATTACCAACACAATAGTGACACAAAACATTTATTACCAACACAATAGTGACCAAAAACATTTATTCTCAACACAAAAGTGAGACAGTGTGGTGGACACGACAACAAAACATTTATTACCAACACAATAGTGAGAGAAAACATTTATTACCAACACAATAGTGAGAAAAAACATTTACTATCAACACAATAGTGAGACAAAACATTTATTACCAACACAATAGTGACACAAAACATTTATTACCGACACAATAGTGAGACAAAACATTTATTACCAACACAATAGTGAGACAAAACATTTATCACCGACACAATAGTGAGACAAAACATTTATTAACAACACAATAGTGAGACAAAACATTTATCACCGACACAATAGAGACAAAGGATTTATTACCAACACAATAGTGACACAAAACATTTATTACCAACACAATAGTGAGAAAAAACATTTACTCTCAACACAAAAGTGAGACAGTGTGGTGGACACGACAACTAAACATTTATTACCAACACAATAGTCAGAGAAAACATTTGTTACCAACACAATAGTGACACAAAACATTTATTACCGACACAATAGTGAGACAAAACATTAACTATCAACACAAAAGTGAGACAGTGTGGTGGACACGACAACAAAACATTTTTTACCAACACAATAGTCAGAGAAAACATTTATTACAAACACAATAGTGACACAAAACATGTATTACCAACACAATAGTGACAAAAAACATTTATTACCAACACAATAGTGAGACAAAACATTTATTACTAACACAATAGTGACAAAAACCATTTATTACCAACACAATAGTGAGACAAAACATTTATTACCAACACAATAGTGACACAAAACATTTATTACGAACACAATACTGACACAAAACATTTATTACCAACACATTAGTGACACAAAACATTTACTACCAACACAATAGTGACACAAAACATTTATTACCGACACAATAGTGAGACTAACATTTACTATCAACACAAAAGTGAGACAGTGTGGTGGACACGACAACAAAACATTTATTACCAACACAATAGTCAGAAAAAACATTTATTACCAACACAATAGTGAGACAAAACTTTTATTACCAACACATTAGTGACACAAAACATTTATCACCAACACAATCGAGACAAAGCATTTATTACCAACACAATAGTGACACAAAACATTTATTACCAACACAATAGTGAGAAAAAACATTTACTCTCAACACAAAAGTTAGACAGTGTGGTGGACACGACAAAACATTTATTACCAACACAATAGTCAGAGAAAACATTTATTACCAACACAATAGTGACACAAAACATTTATTACCAACACAATAGTGACACAAAACATTTATTATCAACACAATAGTGACACAAAACATTTATCACCGACACAATAGTGAGACAAAACATTTATGAACAACACAGTAGTGAGACAAAACATTTATCACCGACACAATATAGACAAAGGATTTATTACCAACACAATAGTGACTCAAAACATTTATTACCAACACAATAGTGAGAAAAAACATTTACTCTCAACACAAAAGTGAGACAGTGTGGTGGACACGACAACAAAACCTTTATTACCAACACAATAGTCAGAGAAAACATTTATTACCAACACAATAGTGACACAAAACATTTATTACCAACGCAAAAGCGACACAAAACATTTACTCTCAACACAAAAGTGAGACAGTGTGGTGGACACGACAACTAAACATTTATTACCAACACAATAGTCAGAGGGAACATTTATTACCAACACAATAGTGACACAAAACATTTATTACCGACATAATAGTGAGACAAAACATTTACTATCAACACAAAGGTGAGACAGTGTGGTGGACACGACAACAAAACATTTATTACCAACACAATAGTCAGAGAAAACATTTATTACCAACACAATAGTGAGACAAAACTTTTATTACCAACTCAATAGTGAGACAAAACATTTATCACCGACACAATAGACACAAAGGATTTATTACCAACACAATAGTGACACAAAACATTTATTACCAACACAATAGTGAGAAAAAACATTTACTCTCAACACAAAAGTGAGACAGTGTGGTGGACACGACAACAAAACCTTTATTACCAACACAATAGTCAGAGAAAACATTTATTACCAACACAATAGTGACACAAAACATTTATTACCGACACAATAGTGAGACAAAACATTTACTATCAACACAAAAGTGAGACAGTGTGGTGGACACGACAACAAAACATTTATTACCAACACAATAGTCAGAGAAAACATTTATTACAGACACAATATGGACACAAAACATTTATTACCGACACAATAGTGAGACAAGACATTAACTATCAACACAAAAGTGAGACAGTGTGGTGGACACGACAACAAAACATTTTTTACCAACACAATAGTGACACAGAACATTTATCACCGACACAATAGAGACAAAACATTTATTACCAACACAATAGTGACACAAAACATTTATTACCAACACAATAGTGACACAAAACATTTATTATCAACACAATAGTGACACAAAACATTTATTACCAACACAATAGTGACACAAAACATTTATTACCGACACAATAGTGAGACTAACATTTACTATCAACACAAAAGTTAGACAGTGTGGTGGACACGACAACAAAACATGTATTACCAACACAATAGTCAGAGAAAACATTTATTACCAACACAATAGTGAGACAAAACTTTTATTACCAACACAATAGTGAGACAAAACATGTATCACCGACACAGTAGAGACAAAGGATTTATTACCAACACAATAGTGAGAAAAAACATTTACTCTCAACACAAAAGTGAGACAGTGTGGTGGACACGACAACAAAACCTTTATTACCAACACAATAGTCAGAGAAAACATTTATTACCAACCCAATAGTGACACAAAACATTTATTACCGACACAATAGTGAGACAAAACATTTACTATCAACACAAAAGTGAGACAGTGTGGTGGACACGACAACAAAACATTTATTACCAACACAATAGTCAGAAAAAACATTTATTACCAAAACAATAGTGAGACAGAACTTTTATTACCAACACAATAGTGAGAGACAACATTTATCACCGACACAATAGAGACAAAGCATTTATTACCAACACAATAGTGACACAAAACATTTATTACCAACACAATAGTGACCAAAAACATTTATTCTCAACACAAAAGTGAGACAGTGTGGTGGACACGACAACAAAACATTTATTACCAACACAATAGTGAGAGAAAACATTTATTACCAACACAATAGTGAGAAAAAACATTTACTATCAACACAATAGTGAGACAAAACATTTATTACCAACACAATAGTGACACAAAACATTTATTACCGACACAATAGTGAGACAAAACATTTATTACCAACACAATAGTGAGACAAAACATTTATCACCGACACAATAGTGAGACAAAACATTTATTAACAACACAATAGTGAGACAAAACATTTATCACCGACACAATAGAGACAAAGGATTTATTACCAACACAATAGTGACACAAAACATTTATTACCAACACAATAGTGAGAAAAAACATTTACTCTCAACACAAAAGTGAGACAGTGTGGTGGACACGACAACTAAACATTTATTACCAACACAATAGTCAGAGAAAACATTTGTTACCAACACAATAGTGACACAAAACATTTATTACCGACACAATAGTGAGACAAAACATTAACTATCAACACAAAAGTGAGACAGTGTGGTGGACACGACAACAAAACATTTTTTACCAACACAATAGTCAGAGAAAACATTTATTACAAACACAATAGTGACACAAAACATGTATTACCAACACAATAGTGACAAAAAACATTTATTACCAACACAATAGTGAGACAAAACATTTATTACTAACACAATAGTGACAAAAACCATTTATTACCAACACAATAGTGAGACAAAACATTTATTACCAACACAATATTGACACAAAACATTTATTACGAACACAATACTGACACAAAACATTTATTACCAACACATTAGTGACACAAAACATTTACTACCAACACAATAGTGACACAAAACATTTATTACCGACACAATAGTGAGACTAACATTTACTATCAACACAAAAGTGAGACAGTGTGGTGGACACGACAACAAAACATTTATTACCAACACAATAGTCAGAGAAAACATTTATTACCAACACAATAGTGAGACAAAACTTTTATTACCAACACATTAGTGACACAAAACATTTATCACCAACACAATCGAGACAAAGCATTTATTACCAACACAATAGTGACACAAAACATTTATTACCAACACAATAGTGAGAAAAAACATTTACTCTCAACACAAAAGTTAGACAGTGTGGTGGACACGACAAAACATTTATTACCAACACAATAGTCAGAGAAAACATTTATTACCAACACAATAGTGACACAAAACATTTATTACCAACACAATAGTGACACAAAACATTTATGAACAACACAGTAGTGAGACAAAACATTTATCACCGACACAATATAGACAAAGGATTTATTACCAACACAATAGTGACACAAAACATTTATTACCAACACAATAGTGAGAAAAAACATTTACTCTCAACACAAAAGTGAGACAGTGTGGTGGACACGACAACAAAACCTTTATTACCAACACAATAGTCAGAGAAAACATTTATTAACAACACAATAGTGACACAAAACATTTATTACCAACGCAAAAGCGACACAAAACATTTACTCTCAACACAAAAGTGAGACAGTGTGGTGGACACGACAACTAAACATTTATTACCAACACAATAGTCAGAGAGAACATTTATTACCAACACAATAGTGACACAAAACATTTATTACCGACACAATAGTGAGACAAAACATTTACTATCAACACAAAAGTGAGACAGTTTGGTGGACACGACAACAAAACATTTATTACCAACACAATAGTCAGAGAAAACATTTATTACCAACACAATAGTGAGACAAAACTTTTATTACCAACTCAATAGTGAGACAAAACATTTATCACCGACACAATAGAGACAAAGGATTTATTACCAACACAATAGTGACACAAAACATTTATTACCAACACAATAGTGAGAAAAAACATTTACTCTCAACACAAAAGTGAGACAGTGTGGTGGACACGACAACAAAACCTTTATTACCAACACAATAGTCAGAGAAAACATTTATTACCAACACAATAGTGACACAAAACATTTATTACCGACACAATAGTGAGACAAAACATTTACTATCAACACAAAAGTGAGACAGTGTGGTGGACACGACAACAAAACATTTATTACCAACACAATAGTCAGAGAAAACATTTATTACCAAAACAATAGTGAGACAGAACTTTTATTACCAACACAATAGTGAGAGACAACATTTATCACCCACACAATAGAGACAAAGCATTTATTACCAACACAATAGTGACACAAAACATTTATTCTCAACACAAAAGTGAGACAGTGTGGTGGACACGACAACAAAACATTTATTACCAACACAATAGTCAGAGAAAACATTTATTACCAACACAATAGTGAGAAAAAACATTTACTATCAACACAATAGTGAGACAAAACATTTATTACCAACACAATAATGACACAAAACATTTATTACCGACACAATAGTGAGACAAAACATTTATTACCAACACAATAGTGAGACAAAACATTTATCACCGACACAATAGTGAGACAAAACATTTATTAACAACACAATAGTGAGACAAAACATTTATCACCGACACAATAGAGACAAAGGATTTATTACCAACACAATAGTGACACAAAACATTTATTACCAACACAATAGTGAGAAAAAACATTTACTCTCAACACAAAAGTGAGACAGTGTGGTGGACACGACAACTAAACATTTATTACCAACACAATAGTCAGAGAAAACATTTATTACCAACACAATAGTGACACAAAACATTTATTACCGACACAATAGTGAGACAAAACATTAACTATCAACACAAAAGTGAGACAGTGTGGTGGAAACGACAACAAAACATTTTTTACCAACACAATAGTGACACAGAACATTTATCACCGACACAATAGAGACAAAACATTTATTACCAACACAATAGTGACACAAAACATTTATTACCAACACAATAGTGACACAAAACATTTATTATCAACACAATAGTGACACAAAACATTTATTACCAACACAATAGTGACACAAAACATTTATTACCGACACAATAGTGAGACTAACATTTACTATCAACACAAAAGTTAGACAGTGTGGTGGACACGACAACAAAACATGTATTACCAACACAATAGTCAGAGAAAACATTTATTACCAACACAATAGTGAGACAAAACTTTTATTACCAACACAATAGTGAGACAAAACATTTATCACCGACACAATAGAGACAAAGGATTTATTACCAACACAATAGTGAGAAAAAACATTTACTCTCAACACAAAAGTGAGACAGTGTGGTGGACACGACAACAAAACCTTTATTACCAACACAATAGTCAGAGAAAACATTTATTACCAACCCAATAGTGACACAAAACATTTATTACCGACACAATAGTGAGACAAAACATTTACTATCAACACAAAAGTGAGACAGTGTGGTGGACACGACAACAAAACATTTATTACCAACACAATAGTCAGAAAAAACATTTATTACCAAAACAATAGTGAGACAGAACTTTTATTACCAACACAATAGTGAGAGACAACATTTATCACCGACACAATAGAGACAAAGCATTTATTACCAACACAATAGTGACACAAAACATTTATTACCAACACAATAGTGACCAAAAACATTTATTCTCAACACAAAAGTGAGACAGTGTGGTGGACACGACAACAAAACATTTATTACCAACACAATAGTCAGAGAAAACATTTATTACCAAAACAATAGTGAGACAGAACTTTTATTACCAACACAATAGTGAGAGACAACATTTATCACCCACACAATAGAGACAAAGCATTTATTACCAACACAATAGTGACACAAAACATTTATTCTCAACACAAAAGTGAGACAGTGTGGTGGACACGACAACAAAACATTTATTACCAACACAATAGTCAGAGAAAACATTTATTACCAACACAATAGTGAGAAAAAACATTTACTATCAACACAATAGTGAGACAAAACATTTATTACCAACACAATAATGACACAAAACATTTATTACCGACACAATAGTGAGACAAAACATTTATTACCAACACAATAGTGAGACAAAACATTTATCACCGACACAATAGTGAGACAAAACATTTATTAACAACACAATAGTGAGACAAAACATTTATCACCGACACAATAGAGACAAAGGATTTATTACCAACACAATAGTGACACAAAACATTTATTACCAACACAATAGTGAGAAAAAACATTTACTCTCAACACAAAAGTGAGACAGTGTGGTGGACACGACAACTAAACATTTATTACCAACACAATAGTCAGAGAAAACATTTATTACCAACACAATAGTGACACAAAACATTTATTACCGACACAATAGTGAGACAAAACATTAACTATCAACACAAAAGTGAGACAGTGTGGTGGAAACGACAACAAAACATTTTTTACCAACACAATAGTGACACAGAACATTTATCACCGACACAATAGAGACAAAACATTTATTACCAACACAATAGTGACACAAAACATTTATTACCAACACAATAGTGACACAAAACATTTATTATCAACACAATAGTGACACAAAACATTTATTACCAACACAATAGTGACACAAAACATTTATTACCGACACAATAGTGAGACTAACATTTACTATCAACACAAAAGTTAGACAGTGTGGTGGACACGACAACAAAACATGTATTACCAACACAATAGTCAGAGAAAACATTTATTACCAACACAATAGTGAGACAAAACTTTTATTACCAACACAATAGTGAGACAAAACATTTATCACCGACACAATAGAGACAAAGGATTTATTACCAACACAATAGTGAGAAAAAACATTTACTCTCAACACAAAAGTGAGACAGTGTGGTGGACACGACAACAAAACCTTTATTACCAACACAATAGTCAGAGAAAACATTTATTACCAACCCAATAGTGACACAAAACATTTATTACCGACACAATAGTGAGACAAAACATTTACTATCAACACAAAAGTGAGACAGTGTGGTGGACACGACAACAAAACATTTATTACCAACACAATAGTCAGAAAAAACATTTATTACCAAAACAATAGTGAGACAGAACTTTTATTACCAACACAATAGTGAGAGACAACATTTATCACCGACACAATAGAGACAAAGCATTTATTACCAACACAATAGTGACACAAAACATTTATTACCAACACAATAGTGACCAAAAACATTTATTCTCAACACAAAAGTGAGACAGTGTGGTGGACACGACAACAAAACATTTATTACCAACACAATAGTGAGAGAAAACATTTATTACCAACACAATAGTGAGAAAAAACATTTACTATCAACACAATAGTGAGACAAAACATTTATTACCAACACAATAGTGACACAAAACATTTATTACCGACACAATAGTGAGACAAAACATTTATTACCAACACAATAGTGAGACAAAACATTTATCACCGACACAATAGTGAGACAAAACATTTATTAACAACACAATAGTGAGACAAAACATTTATCACCGACACAATAGAGACAAAGGATTTATTACCAACACAATAGTGACACAAAACATTTATTACCAACACAATAGTGAGAAAAAACATTTACTCTCAACACAAAAGTGAGACAGTGTGGTGGACACGACAACTAAACATTTATTACCAACACAATAGTCAGAGAAAACATTTGTTACCAACACAATAGTGACACAAAACATTTATTACCGACACAATAGTGAGACAAAACATTAACTATCAACACAAAAGTGAGACAGTGTGGTGGACAAGACAACAAAACATTTTTTACCAACACAATAGTCAGAGAAAACATTTATTACAAACACAATAGTGACACAAAACATGTATTACCAACACAATAGTGACAAAAAACATTTTCTTACCAACACAATAGTGAGACAAAACATTTATTACTAACACAATAGTGACAAAAACCATTTATTACCAACACAATAGTGAGACAAAACATTTATTACCAACACAATAGTGACACAAAACATTTATTACGAACACAATACTGACACAAAACATTTATTACCAACACATTAGTGAAACAAAACATTTACTACCAACACAATAGTGACACAAAACATTTATTACCGACACAATAGTGAGACTAACATTTACTATCAACACAAAAGTGAGACAGTGTGGTGGACACGACAACAAAACATGTATTACCAACACAATAGTCAGAGAAAACATTTATTACCAACACAATAGTGAGACAAAACTTTTATTACCAACACAATAGTGAGACAAAACATTTATCACCGACACAATAGAGACAAAGGATTTATTACCAACACAATAGTGAGAAAAAACATTTACTCTCAACACAAAAGTGAGACAGTGTGGTGGACACGACAACAAAACCTTTATTACCAACACAATAGTCAGAGAAAACATTTATTACCAACCCAATAGTGACACAAAACATTTATTACCGACACAATAGTGAGACAAAACATTTACTATCAACACAAAAGTGAGACAGTGTGGTGGACACGACAACAAAACATTTATTACCAACACAATAGTCAGAAAAAACATTTATTACCAAAACAATAGTGAGACAGAACTTTTATTACCAACACAATAGTGAGAGACAACATTTATCACCGACACAATAGAGACAAAGCATTTATTACCAACACAATAGTGACACAAAACATTTATTACCAACACAATAGTGACACAAAACATTTATTCTCAACACAAAAGTGAGACAGTGTGGTGGACACGACAACAAAACA
Organism: Lampris incognitus; assembly: GCF_029633865.1. Classification (NCBI taxonomy): domain Eukaryota; kingdom Metazoa; phylum Chordata; class Actinopteri; order Lampriformes; family Lampridae; genus Lampris; species Lampris incognitus. The sequence goes on along the minus strand of NC_079211.1, from coordinate 54,248,742 downwards.
TTTATTACCAACACAATAGTGAGAGAAAACATTTATTACCAACACAATAGTGAGAAAAAACATTTACTATCAACACAATAGTGAGACAAAACATTTATTACCAACACAATAGTGACACAAAACATTTATTACCGACACAATAGTGAGACAAAACATTTATTACCAACACAATAGTGAGACAAAACATTTATCACCGACACAATAGTGAGACAAAACATTTATTAACAACACAATAGTGAGACAAAACATTTATCACCGACACAATAGAGACAAAGGATTTATTACCAACACAATAGTGACACAAAACATTTATTACCAACACAATAGTGAGAAAAAACATTTACTCTCAACACAAAAGTGAGACAGTGTGGTGGACACGACAACTAAACATTTATTACCAACACAATAGTCAGAGAAAACATTTGTTACCAACACAATAGTGACACAAAACATTTATTACCGACACAATAGTGAGACAAAACATTAACTATCAACACAAAAGTGAGACAGTGTGGTGGACACGACAACAAAACATTTTTTACCAACACATTAGTCAGAGAAAACATTTATTACAAACACAATAGTGACACAAAACATGTATTACCAACACAATAGTGACAAAAAACATTTATTACCAACACAATAGTGAGACAAAACATTTATTACTAACACAATAGTGACAAAAACCATTTATTACCAACACAATAGTGAGACAAAACATTTATTACCAACACAATAGTGACACAAAACATTTATTACGAACACAATACTGACACAAAACATTTATTACCAACACATTAGTGACACAAAACATTTACTACCAACACAATAGTGACACAAAACATTTATTACCGACACAATAGTGAGACTAACATTTACTATCAACACAAAAGTGAGACAGTGTGGTGGACACGACAACAAAACATTTATTACCAACACAATAGTCAGAGAAAACATTTATTACCAACACAATAGTGAGACAAAACTTTTATTACCAACACATTAGTGACACAAAACATTTATCACCAACACAATCGAGACAAAGCATTTATTACCAACACAATAGTGACACAAAACATTTATTACCAACACAATAGTGAGAAAAAACATTTACTCTCAACACAAAAGTTAGACAGTGTGGTGGACACGACAAAACATTTATTACCAACACAATAGTCAGAGAAAACATTTATTACCAACACAATAGTGACACAAAACATTTATTACCAACACAATAGTGACACAAAACATTTATTATCAACACAATAGTGACACAAAACATTTATTACCAACACAATAGTGACACATAACATTTATTACCGACACAATAGTGAGACTAACATTTACTATCAACACAAAAGTGAGACAGTGTGGTGGACACGACAACAAAACATGTATTACCAACACAATAGTCAGACAAAACATTTATTACTAACACAATAGTGACAAAAAACATTTATTACCAACACAATAGTGAGACAAAACATTTATTACCAACACAATAGTGAGACAAAACATTTATTACCAAAACAAAAGTGACACAGAACATTTATCACGGACACAATAGAGACAAAACATTTATTACCAACACAATAGTGACACAAAACATTTATTACCAACACAATAGTGACACAAAACATTTATTATCAACACAATAGTGACACAAAACATTTATTACCCACACAATAGTGACACAAAACATTTATTACCGACACAATAGTGACACAAAACATTTATTACCAACACAATAGTGACACATAACATTTATTACCGACACAATAGTGAGACTAACATTTACTATCAACACAAAAGTGAGACAGTGTGGTGGACACGACAACAAAACATGTATTACCAACACAATAGTCAGACAAAACATTTATTACTAACACAATAGTGACAAAAAACATTTATTACCAACACAATAGTGAGACAAAACATTTATTACCAACACAATAGTGAGACAAAACATTTATTACCAAAACAAAAGTGACACAGAACATTTATCACCGACACAATAGAGACAAAACATTTATTACCAACACAATAGTGACACAAAACATTTATTACCAACACAATAGTGACACAAAACATTTATTATCAACACAATAGTGACACAAAACATTTATTACCCACACAATAGTGACACAAAACATTTATTACCGACACAATAGTGAGACTAACATTTATTACCAACACAATAGTGAGACAAAACTTTTATTACCAACACAATAGTGAGACAAAACATTTATCACCGACACAATAGAGACAAAGCATTTATTACCAACACAATAGTGACACAAAACATTTATTACCAACACAATAGTGAGAAAAAACATTTACTATCAACACAAAAGTGAGACAGTGTGGTGGACACCACAACAAAACATTTATTACCAACACAATAGTCAGAGAAAACATTTATTACCAACACAATAGTGAGAACAAACATTTACTATCAACGCATTAGTGAGACAAAACATTTATTACCAACACAATAGTGAGACAAAACATTTATTACCAACACAATAGTGAGACATAACATTTATTACCAACACAATAGTGAGACAAAACATTTATTACCAACACAATAGTGAGACAAAACATTTATTACAAACACAATAGTGACACAAAACATGTATTACCAACACAATAGTGACACAAAACATTTATTACCAACACAATAGTGAGACAAAACATTTATTACTAACACATTAGTGACAAAAACCATTTATTACCAACACAATAGTGAGACAAAACATTTATTACCAACACAATAGTGAGACAAAACATTTATTACCAAAACAAAAGTGACACAGAACATTTATCACCGACACAATAGAGACAAAACATTTATTACCAACACAATAGTGACACAAAACATTTATTACCAACACAATACTGACACAAAACATTTATTACCAACACATTAGTGACACAAAACATTTATTACCAACACAATAGTGACACAAAACATTTATTACCGACACAATAGTGAAACTAACATTTACTATCAACACAAAAGTGAGACAGTGTGGTCGACACGACAACAAAACATTTATTACGTACACAATAGTCAGAGAAAACATTTATTACCAACACAATAGTGAGACAAAACTTTTATTACCAAAACAATAGTGAGACAAAACATTTATCACCAACACAATAGAGACAAAGCATTTATTACCAACACAATAGTGACACAAAACATTTATTACCAACAAAATAGTGAGAAAAAACATTTACTCTCAACACAAAAGTTAGACAGTGTGGTGGACACGACAACAAAACATTTATTACCAACACAATAGTCAGAGAAAACATTTATTACCAACACAATAGTGACACAAAACATTTATTACCGACACAATAGTGAGACAAAACATTCACTATCAACACAAAAGTGAGACAATGTGGTGGACACGACAACAAAACATTTATTACCAACACAATAGTCAGAGAAAACATTTATTACCAACACAATAGTGAGACAAAACATTTATTACCAACACAATAGTGAGAGACAACATTTATCACCGACACAATAGAGACAAAGCATTTATTACCAACACAATAGTGACACAGAACATTTATTACCAACACAATAGTGACACAAAACATTTACTCTCAACACAAAAGTGAGACAGTGTGGTGGACACGACAATAAAACATTTATTACCAACACAATAGTCAGAGAAAACATTTATTACCAACACAATAGTGAGAAAAAACATTTACTATCAACACAATAGTGAGACAAAACATTTATTATCAACACAATAGTGACACAAAACATTTATTACCGACACAATAGTGAGACAAAACATTTTCTATCAACACAAAAATGAGACAGTGTGGTGGACACGACAACAAAACATTTATTACCAACACAATAGTCAGACAAAACATTTATTACCAACACAATAGTGAGAAAAAACATTTACTATCAACGCAATAGTGAGACAAAACATTTATTACCAACACAATAGTGAGACAAAACATTTATTACCAACACAATAGTGAGACAAAACATTTATTTCCAACACAATAGTGAGACAAAACATTTATTACCAACACAATAGTGAGAAAAAACATTTACTATCAACGCAATAGTGAGACAAAACATTTATTACCAACACAATAGTCAGACAAAACATTTATTACCAACACAATAGTGAGAAAAAACATTTACTATCAACGCAATAGTGAGACAAAACATTTATTACCAACACAATAGTGAGACAAAACATTTATTACCAACACAATAGTGAGACAAAACATTTACTATCAACACAAAAGTGAGACAGTGTGGTGGACACGACAACAAAACATTTATTACCTACACAATAGTCAGAGAAAACATTTATTACCAACACAATGGTGAGAACAAACATTTACTATCAACGCAATAGTGAGACAAAACATTTATTACCAACACAATAGTGAGACAAAACATTTATTACCAACACAATAGTGAGACAAAACATTTATTACCAACACAATAGTGAGAAAAAACATTTACTCTCAACACAAAAGTTAGACAGTGTGGTGGACACGACAAAACATTTATTACCAACACAATAGTCAGAGAAAACATTTATTACCAACACAATAGTGACACAAAACATTTATTACCAACACAATAGTGACACAAAACATTTATTATCAACACAATAGTGACACAAAACATTTATTACCAACACAATAGTGACACAAAACATTTATTACCAACACAATAGTGAGACAAAACATTTATTACTAACACATTAGTGACAAAAACCATTTATTACCAACACAATAGTGAGACAAAACATTTATTACCAACACAATAGTGAGTCAAAACATTTATTACCAAAACAAAAGTGACACAGAACATTTATCACCGACACAATAGAGACAAAACATTTATTACCAACACAATAGTGACACAAAACATTTATTACCAACACAATACTGACACAAAACATTTATTACCAACACATTAGTGACACAAAACATTTATTACCAACACAATAGTGACACAAAACATTTATTACCGACACAATAGTGAAACTAACATTTACTATCAACACAAAAGTGAGACAGTGTGGTGGACACGACAACAAAATATTTATTACGTACACAATAGTCAGAGAAAACATTTATTACCAACACAATAGTGAGACAAAACTTTTATTACCAAAACAACAGTGAGACAAAACATTTATCACCAACACAATAGAGACAAAGCATTTATTACCAACACAATAGTGACACAAAACATTTATTACCAACAAAATAGTGAGAAAAAACATTTACTCTCAACACAAAAGTTAGACAGTGTGGTGGACACGACAACAAAACATTTATTACCAACACAATAGTCAGAGAAAACATTTATTAACAACACAATAGTGACACAAAACATTTATTACCGACACAATAGTGAGACAAAACATTCACTATCAACACAAAAGTGAGACAATGTGGTGGACACGACAACAAAACATTTATTACCAACACAATAGTCAGAGAAAACATTTATTACCAACACAATAGTGAGACAAAACATTTATTACCAACACAATAGTGAGAGACAACATTTATCACCGACACAATAGAGACAAAGCATTTATTACCAACACAATAGTGACACAGAACATTTATTACCAACACAATAGTGACACAAAACATTTACTCTCAACACAAAAGTGAGACAGTGTGGTGGACACGACAATAAAACATTTATTACCAACACAATAGTCAGAGAAAACATTTATTACCAACACAATAGTGAGAAAAAACATTTACTATCAACACAATAGTGAGACAAAACATTTATTATCAACACAATAGTGACACAAAACATTTATTACCGACACAATAGTGAGACAAAACATTTTCTATCAACACAAAAGTGAGACAGTGTGGTGGACACGACAACAAAACATTTATTACCAACACAATAGTCAGACAAAACATTTATTACCAACACAATAGTGAGAAAAAACATTTACTATCAACGCAATAGTGAGACAAAACATTTATTACCAACACAATAGTGAGACAAAACATTTATTACCAACACAATAGTGAGACAAAAAATTTATTTCCAACACAATAGTGAGACAAAACATTTATTACCAACACAATAGTGAGAAAAAACATTTACTATCAACGCAAAAGTGAGACAAAACATTTATTACCAACACAATAGTCAGACAAAACATTTATTACCAACACAATAGTGAGAAAAAACATTTACTATCAACGCAATAGTGAGACAAAACATTTATTACCAACACAATAGTGAGACAAAACATTTATTACCAACACAATAGTGAGACAAAACATTTACTATCAACACAAAAGTGAGACAGTGTGGTGGACACGACAACAAAACATTTATTACCTACACAATAGTCAGAGAAAACATTTATTACCAACACAATGGTGAGAACAAACATTTACTATCAACGCAATAGTGAGACAAAACATTTATTACCAACACAATAGTGAGACAAAACATTTATTACCAACACAATAGTGAGACAAAACATTTATTACCAACACAATAGTGAGAAAAAACATTTACTCTCAACACAAAAGTTAGACAGTGTGGTGGACACGACAAAACATTTATTACCAACACAATAGTCAGAGAAAACATTTATTACCAACACAATAGTGACACAAAACATTTATTACCAACACAATAGTGACACAAAACATTTATTATCAACACAATAGTGACACAAAACATTTATTACCAACACAATAGTGACACAAAACATTTATTACCGACACAATAGTGAGACTAACATTTACTATCAACACAAAAGTGAGACAGTGTGGTGGACACGACAACAAAACATGTATTACCAACACAATAGTCAGACAAAACATTTATTACTAACACAATAGTGACAAAAAACATTTATTACCAACACAATAGTGAGACAAAACATTTATTACCAACACAATAGTGAGACAAAACATTTATTACCAAAACAAAAGTGACAAAGAACATTTATCACCGACACAATAGAGACAAAACATTTATTACCAACACAATAGTGACACAAAACATTTATTACCAACACAATAGTGACACAAAACATTTATTATCAACACAATAGTGACACAAAACATTTATTACCCACACAATAGTGACACAAAACATTTATTACCGACACAATAGTGAGACTAACATTTATTACCAACACAATAGTGAGACAAAACTTTTATTACCAACACAATAGTGAGACAAAACATTTATCACCGACACAATAGAGACAAAGCATTTATTACCAACACAATAGTGACACAAAACTTTTATTACCAACACAATAGTGAGAAAAAACATTTACTATCAACACAAAAGTGAGACAGTGTGGTGGACACCACAACAAAACATTTATTACCAACACAATAGTCAGAGAAAACATTTATTACCAACACAATAGTGAGAACAAACATTTACTATCAACGCATTAGTGAGACAAAACATTTATTACCAACACAATAGTGAGACAAAACATTTATTATCAACGCAATAGTGAGACATAACATTTATTACCAACACAATAGTGAGACAAAACATTTATTACCAACACAATAGTGAGACAAAACATTTATTACAAACAAAATAGTGACACAAAACATGTATTACCAACACAATAGTGACACAAAACATTTATTACCAACACAATAGTGAGACAAAACATTTATTACTAACACATTAGTGACAAAAACCATTTATTACCAACACAATAGTGAGACAAAACATTTATTACCAACACAATAGTGAGACAAAACATTTATTACCAAAACAAAAGTGACACAGAACATTTATCACCGACACAATAGAGACAAAACATTTATTACCAACACAATAGTGACACAAAACATTTATTACCAACACAATACTGACACAAAACATTTATTACCAACACATTAGTGACACAAAACATTTATTACCAACACAATAGTGACACAAAACATTTATTACCGACACAATAGTGAAACTAACATTTACTATCAACACAAAAGTGAGACAGTGTGGTGGACACGACAACAAAACATTTATTACCAACACAATAGTCAGACAAAACATTTATTACCAACACAATAGTGAGAAAAAACATTTACTATCAACGCTATAGTGAGACAAAACATTTATTACCAACACAATAGTGAGACAAAACATTTATTACCAACACAATAGTGAGACAAAACATTTATTTCCAACACAATAGTGAGACAAAACATTTATTACCAACACAAAAGTTAGACAGTGTGGTGGACACGACAACAAAACATTTATTACCAACACAATAGTCAGAGAAAACATTTATTACCAACACAATAGTGACACAAAACATTTATTACCGACACAATAGTGAGACAAAACATTCACTATCAACACAAAAGTGAGACAATGTGGTGGACACGACAACAAAACATTTATTACCAACACAATAGTCAGAGAAAACATTTATTACCAACACAATAGTGAGACAAAACATTTATTACCAACACAATAGTGAGAGACAACATTTATCACCGACACAATAGAGACAAAGCATTTATTACCAACACAATAGTGACACAAAACATTTATTACCAACACAATAGTGACACAAAACATTTACTCTCAACACAAAAGTGAGACAGTGTGGTGGACACGACAATAAAACATTTATTACCAACACAATAGTCAGAGAAAACATTTATTACCAACACAATAGTGAGAAAAAACATTTACTATCAACACAATAGTGAGACAAAACATTTATTATCAACACAATAGTGACACAAAACATTTATTACCGACACAATAGTGAGACAAAACATTTTCTATCAACACAAAAGTGAGACAGTGTGGTGGACACGACAACAAAACATTTATTACCAACACAATAGTCAGACAAAACATTTATTACCAACACAATAGTGAGAAAAAACATTTACTATCAACGCAATAGTGAGACAAAACATTTATTACCAACACAATAGTGAGACAAAACATTTATTACCAACACAATAGTGAGACAAAACATTTATTTCCAACACAATAGTGAGACAAAACATTTATTACCAACACAATAGTGAGAAAAAACATTTACTATCAACGCAATAGTGAGACAAAACATTTATTACCAACACAATAGTCAGACAAAACATTTATTACCAACACAATAGTGAGAAAAAACATTTACTATCAACGCAATAGTGAGACAAAACATTTATTACCAACACAATAGTGACACAAAACATTTATTACCGACACAATAGTGAGACAAAACATTTTCTATCAACACAAAAGTGAGACAGTGTGGTGGACACGACAACAAAACATTTATTACCAACACAATAGTCAGACAAAACATTTATTACCAACACAATAGTGAGAAAAAACATTTACTATCAACGCAATAGTGAGACAAAACATTTATTACCAACACAATAGTGAGACAAAACATTTATTACCAACACAATAGTGAGACAAAACATTTATTTCCAACACAATAGTGAGACAAAACATTTATTACCAACACAATAGTGAGAAAAAACATTTACTATCAACGCAATAGTGAGACAAAACATTTATTACCAACACAATAGTCAGACAAAACATTTATTACCAACACAATAGTGAGAAAAAACATTTACTATCAACGCAATAGTGAGACAAAACATTTATTACCAACACAATAGTGAGACAAAACATTTATTACCAACACAATAGTGAGACAAAACATTTACTATCAACACAAAAGTGAGACAGTGTGGTGAACACGACAACAAAACATTTATTACCTACACAATAGTCAGAGAAAACATTTATTACCAACACAATGGTGAGAACAAACATTTACTATCAACGCAATAGTAAGACAAAACATTTATTACCAACACAATAGTGAGACAAAACATTTATTACCAACACAATAGTGAGACAAAACATTTATTACCAACACAATAGTGAGAAAAAACATTTACTCTCAACACAAAAGTTAGACAGTTTGGTGGACACGACAAAACATTTATTACCAACACAATAGTCAGAGAAAACATTTATTACCAACACAATAGTGACACAAAACATTTATTACCAACACAATAGTGACACAAAACATTTATTATCAACACAATAGTGACACAAAACATTTATTACCAACACAATAGTGACACAAAACATTTATTACCGACACAATAGTGAGACTAACATTTACTATCAACACAAAAGTGAGACAGTGTGGTGGACACGACAACAAAACATGTATTACCAACACAATAGTCAGACAAAACATTTATTACTAACACAATAGTGACAAAAAACATTTATTACCAACACAATAGTGAGACAAAACATTTATTACCAACACAATAGTGAGACAAAACATTTATTACCAAAACAAAAGTGACACAGAACATTTATCACCGACACAATAGAGACAAAACATTTATTACCAACACAATAGTGACACAAAACATTTATTACCAACACAATAGTGACACAAAACATTTATTATCAACACAATAGTGACACAAAACATTTATTACCCACACAATAGTGACACAAAACATTTATTACCGACACAATAGTGAGACTAACATTTATTACCAACACAATAGTGAGACAAAACTTTTATTACCAACACAATAGTGAGACAAAACATTTATCACCGACACAATAGAGACAAAGCATTTATTACCAACACAATAGTGACACAAAACTTTTATTACCAACACAATAGTGAGAAAAAACATTTACTATCAACACAAAAGTGAGACAGTGTGGTGGACACCACAACAAAACATTTATTACCAACACAATAGTCAGAGAAAACATTTATTACCAACACAATAGTGAGAACAAACATTTACTATCAACGCATTAGTGAGACAAAACATTTATTACCAACACAATAGTGAGACAAAACATTTATTACCAACACAATAGTGAGACATAACATTTATTACCAACACAATAGTGAGACAAAACATTTATTACCAACACAATAGTGAGACAAAACATTTATTACAAACACAATAGTGACACAAAACATGTATTACCAACACAATAGTGACACAAAACATTTATTACCAACACAATAGTGAGACAAAACATTTATTACTAACACATTAGTGACAAAAACCATTTATTACCAACACAATAGTGAGACAAAACATTTATTACCAACACAATAGTGAGTCAAAACATTTATTACCAAAACAAAAGTGACACAGAACATTTATCACCGACACAATAGAGACAAAACATTTATTACCAACACAATAGTGACACAAAACATTTATTACCAACACAATACTGACACAAAACATTTATTACCAACACATTAGTGACACAAAACATTTATTACCAACACAATAGTGACACAAAACATTTATTACCGACACAATAGTGAAACTAACATTTACTATCAACACAAAAGTGAGACAGTGTGGTGGACACGACAACAAAACATTTATTACGTACACAATAGTCAGAGAAAACATTTATTACCAACACAATAGTGAGACAAAACTTTTATTACCAAAACAATAGTGAGACAAAACATTTATCACCAACACAATAGAGACAAAGCATTTATTACCAACACAATAGTGACACAAAACATTTATTACTAACAAAATAGTGAGAAAAAACATTTACTCTCAACACAAAAGTTAGACAGTGTGGTGGACACGACAACAAAACATTTATTACCAACACAATAGTCAGAGAAAACATTTATTACCAACACAATAGTGACACAAAACATTTATTACCGACACAATAGTGAGACAAAACATTCACTATCAACACAAAAGTGAGACAATGTGGTGGACACGACAACAAAACATTTATTACCAACACAATAGTCAGAGAAAACATTTATTACCAACACAATAGTGAGACAAAACATTTATTACCAACACAATAGTGAGAGACAACATTTATCACCGACACAATAGAGACAAAGCATTTATTACCAACACAATAGTGACACAGAACATTTATTACCAACAGAATAGTGACACAAAACATTTACTCTCAACACAAAAGTGAGACAGTGTGGTGGACACGACAATAAAACATTTATTACCAACACAATAGTCAGAGAAAACATTTATTACCAACACAATAGTGAGAAAAAACATTTACTATCAACACAATAGTGAGACAAAACATTTATTATCAACACAATAGTGACACAAAACATTTATTACCGACACAATAGTGAGACAAAACATTTTCTATCAACACAAAAGTGAGACAGTGTGGTGGACACGACAACAAAACATTTATTACCAACACAATAGTCAGACAAAACATTTATTACCAACACAATAGTGAGAAAAAACATTTACTATCAACGCAATAGTGAGACAAAACATTTATTACCAACACAATAGTGAGACAAAACATTTATTACCAACACAATAGTGAGACAAAACATTTATTTCCAACACAATAGTGAGACAAAACATTTATTACCAACACAATAGTGAGAAAAAACATTTACTATCAACGCAATAGTGAGACAAAACATTTATTACCAACACAAGTCAGACAAAACATTTATTACCAACACAATAGTGAGACAAAACATTTATCACCGACACAATAGTGACACAAAACCTTTTATTAACAACACAATAGGGAGACAAAACATTTATTACCAACACAATAGTGACACAAAACCTTTTATTACCGACACAATAGTGAGAGACAACATTTATTACCAACACAATAGAGACAAAACTTTTATTACCAACACAATAATCAGACAAAACATTTATTACCAACACAATAGTGACACAAAACATTTATTACAAACACAATAGTGACACAAAACATTTATAACCAACACAATAGTGACACAAAACATTTATTACCAACACAATAGTGAGACAAAACATTTATAACCAACACAATAGGGACAAAAAACATTTATTACCAACACAATAGTGAGACAAAGCATTAATTATCAACACAATAGTGAGACAAAACATTTATTACCAAAACAAAAGTGACACAGAACATTTATCACCGACACAATAGAGACAAAACATTTATTACCAACACAATAGTGACACAAAACATTTATTACCAACACAATAGTGACACAAAACATTTATTACCAACACAATAGTGACACAAAACATTTATTACCAACACAATAGTGACACAACACATTTATTACCGACACAATAGTGAGACTAACATTTACTATCAACACAAAAGTGAGACAGTGTGGTGGACACGACAACAAAACATTTATTACCAACACAATAGTCAGAGAAAACATTTATTACCAACACAATAGTGAGACAAAACTTTTATTACCAAAACAATAGTGAGACAAAACATTTATCACCGACACAATAGAGACAAAGCATTTATTACCAACACAATAGTGACACAAAACATTTATTACCAACACAATAGTGAGAAAAAACATTTACTCTCAACACAAAAGTTAGACAGTGTGGTGGACACGACAACAAAACATTTATTACCAACACAATAGTCAGAGAAAACATTTATTACCAACACAATAGTGACACAAAACATTTATTACCAACACAATAGTGACACAAAACATTTATTACCAACACAATAGTGACACAAAACATTTACTCTCAACACAAAAGTGAGACAGTGTGGTGGACACGACAACAAAACATTTATTACCAACGCAATAGTCAGAAAAAACATTTATTACCAACACAATAGTGAGAAAAAACATTTACTATCAACACAATAGTGAGACAAAACATTTATTACCAACACAATAGTGAGCCAAAACATTTATTACCAACACAATAGTGAGACAAAACATTTATTACCAACACAATAGTGAGACAAAACATTTATTACCGACACAATAGTGAGACAAAGCATTTATTACCAACACAATAGTGACACAAAACATTTATTACCAACACAATAGTGACAAAAAACATTTATTCTCAACACAAAAGTGAGACAGTGTGGTGGACACGACAACAAAACATTTATTACCAACACAATAGTCAGAGAAAACATTTATTACCAACACAATAGTGAGAAAAAACATTTACTATCAACACAATAGTGAGACAAAACATTTATTACCAACACAATAGTGACACAAAACATTTATTACCGACACAATAGTGAGACAAAACATTTACTGTCATCACAAAAGTGACACAGTGTGTGGACACGACAACAAAACATTTATTACCAACACAATAGTCAGAGAAAACATTTGTTACCAACACAATGGTGAGACAAAACATTTACTATCAACGCAATAGTGAGACAAAACATTTATTACCAACACAATAGTGAGACAAAACATTTATTACCAACACAATAGTGAGACAAAACATTTATTACCAACACAATAGTGAGACAAAACATTTATTACCAACACAATAGTGAGACAAAAAATGTATTACCAACACAATAGTGAGACAAAACATTTATCACCGACACAATAGTGAGACAAAACATTTATTAACAACACAATAGTGAGACAAAACATTTATTACCAACACAATAGTGACAAAAAACCTTTTATTACCGACACAATAGTGAGAGACAACATTTATTCCCAACACAATAGAGACAAAACTTTTATTACCAACACAATAGTCAGACAAAACATTTATTACCAACACAATAGTGACACAAAACCTTTTATTACCGACACAATAGTGAGAGACAACATTTATTCCCAACACAATAGAGACAAAACTTTTATTACCAACACAATAGTCAGACAAAACATTTATTACCAACACAATAGTGACACAAAACATTTATTAAAAACAAAATAGTGACACAAAACATGTATTACCAACACAATAGTGACACAAAACATTTATTACCAACACAATAGTGAGACAAAACATTTATTACCAACGCAATAGTGACAAAAAACATTTATTACCAAAATAATAGTGAGACAAAGCATTTCTTACCAACACAATAGTGAGACAAAACATTTATTACCAAAACAAAAGTGACACAGAACATGTATCACCGACACAATAGAGACAAAACATTTATTACCAACACAATAGTGACACAAAACATTTATTACCAACACAATAGTGACACAAAACATTTACTCTCAACACAAAAGTGAGACAGTGTGGTGGACACGACAACAAAACATTTATTACCAACACAATAGTCAAAGAAAACATTTATTACCAACACAATAGTGAGAAAAAACATTTACTATCAACACAATAGTGAGACAAAACATTTATTATCAACACAATAGTGACACAAAACATTTATTACCGACACAATAGTGAGACAAAACATTTTCTATCAACACAAAAGTGAGACAGTGTGGTGGACACGACAACAAAACATTTATTACCAACACAATAGTGAGACAAAACATTTATTACCAACACAATAGTGAGACAAAACATTTATTACCAACACAATAGTGAGACAAAACATTTATTACCGACACAATAGTGAGACAAAACATTTATTAACAACACAATAGTGAGACAAAACATTTATTACCAACACAATAGTCAGACAAAACATTTATTACCAACACAATAGTGAGAAAAAACATTTACTATCAACGCAATAGTGAGACAAAACATTTATTACCAACACAATAGTGACACAAAACATTTATTACCGACACAATAGTGAGACAAAACATTTTCTATCAACACAAAAGTGAGACAGTGTGGTGGACACGACAACAAAACATTTATTACCAACACAATAGTCAGACAAAACATTTATTACCAACACAATAGTGAGAAAAAACATTTACTATCAACGCAATAGTGAGACAAAACATTTATTACCAACACAATAGTGAGACAAAACATTTATTACCAACACAATAGTGAGACAAAACATTTATTTCCAACACAATAGTGAGACAAAACATTTATTACCAACACAATAGTGAGAAAAAACATTTACTATCAACGCAATAGTGAGACAAAACATTTATTACCAACACAATAGTCAGACAAAACATTTATTACCAACACAATAGTGAGAAAAAACATTTACTATCAACGCAATAGTGAGACAAAACATTTATTACCAACACAATAGTGAGACAAAACATTTATTACCAACACAATAGTGAGACAAAACATTTACTATCAACACAAAAGTGAGACAGTGTGGTGGACACGACAACAAAACATTTATTACCTACACAATAGTCAGAGAAAAAATTTATTACCAACACAATGGTGAGAACAAACATTTACTATCAACGCAATAGTGAGACAAAACATTTATTACCAACACAATAGTGAGACAAAACATTTATTACCAACACAATAGTGAGACAAAACATTTATTACCAACACAATAGTGAGAAAAAACATTTACTCTCAACACAAAAGTTAGACAGTGTGGTGGACACGACAAAACATTTATTACCAACACAATAGTCAGAGAAAACATTTATTACCAACACAATAGTGACACAAAACATTTATTACCAACACAATAGTGACACAAAACATTTATTATCAACACAATAGTGACACAAAACATTTATTACCAACACAATAGTGACACAAAACATTTATTACCGACACAATAGTGAGAATAACATTTACTATCAACACAAAAGTGAGACAGTGTGGTGGACACGACAAAACATTTATTACCAACACAATAGTCAGAGAAAACATTTATTACCAACACAATAGTGACACAAAACATTTATTACCAACACAATAGTGACACAAAACATTTATTATCAACACAATAGTGACACAAAACATTTATTACCAACACAATAGTGACACAAAACATTTATTACCGACACAATAGTGAGACTAACATTTACTATCAACACAAAAGTGAGACAGTGTGGTGGACACGACAACAAAACATGTATTACCAACACAATAGTCAGACAAAACATTTATTACTAACACAATAGTGACAAAAAACATTTATTACCAACACAATAGTGAGACAAAACATTTATTACCAACACAATAGTGAGACAAAACATTTATTACCAAAACAAAAGTGACACAGAACATTTATCACCGACACAATAGAGACAAAACATTTATTACCAACACAATAGTGACACAAAACATTTATTACCAACACAATAGTGACACAAAACATTTATTATCAACACAATAGTGACACAAAACATTTATTACCCACACAATAGTGACACAAAACATTTATTACCGACACAATAGTGAGACTAACATTTATTACCAACACAATAGTGAGACAAAACTTTTATTACCAACACAATAGTGAGACAAAACATTTATCACCGACACAATAGAGACAAAGCATTTATTACCAACACAATAGTGACACAAAACATTTATTATCAACACAATAGTGAGAAAAAACATTTACTATCAACACAAAAGTGAGACAGTGTGGTGGACACCACAACAAAACATTTATTACCAACACAATAGTCAGAGAAAACATTTATTACCAACACAATAGTGAGAACAAACATTTACTATCAACGCATTAGTGAGACAAAACATTTATTACCAACACAATAGTGAGACAAAACATTTATTACCAACACAATAGTGAGACATAACATTTATTACCAACACAATAGTGAGACAAAACATTTATTACCAACACAATAGTGAGACAAAACATTTATTACAAACACAATAGTGACACAAAACATGTATTACCAACACAATAGTGACACAAAACATTTATTACCAACACAATAGTGAGACAAAACATTTATTACTAACACATTAGTGACAAAAACCATTTATTACCAACACAATAGTGAGACAAAACATTTATTACCAACACAATAGTGAGACAAAACATTTATTACCAAAACAAAAGTGACACAGAACATTTATCACCGACACAATAGAGACAAAACATTTATTACCAACACAATAGTGACACAAAACATTTATTACCAACACAATACTGACACAAAACATTTATTACCAACACATTAGTGACACAAAACATTTATTACCAACACAATAGTGACACAAAACATTTATTACCGACACAATAGTGAAACTAACATTTACTATCAACACAAAAGTGAGACAGTGTGGTCGACACGACAACAAAACACTTTATTACGTACACAATAGTCAGAGAAAACATTTATTACCAACACAATAGTGAGACAAAACTTTTATTACCAAAACAATAGTGAGACAAAACATTTATCCCCAACACAATAGAGACAAAGCATTTATTACCAACACAATAGTGACACAAAACATTTATTACCAACAAAATAGCGAGAAAAAACATTTACTCTCAACACAAATGTTAGACAGTGTGGTGGACACGACAACAAAACATTTATTACCAACACAATAGTCAGAGAAAACATTTATTACCAACACAATAGTGACACAGAACATTTATTACCAACACAATAGTGACACAAAACATTTACTCTCAACACAAAAGTGAGACAGTGTGGTGGACACGACAATAAAACATTTATTACCAACACAATAGTCAGAGAAAACATTTATTACCAACACAATAGTGAGAAAAAACATTACTATCAACACAATAGTGAGACAAAACATTTATTATCAACACAATAGTGACACAAAACATTTATTACCGACACAATAGTGAAACAAAACATTTTCTATCAACACAAAAGTGAGACAGTGTGGTGGACACGACAACAAAACATTTATTACCAACACAATAGTCAGACAAAACATTTATTACCAACACAATAGTGAGAAAAAACATTTACTATCAACGCAATAGTGAGACAAAACATTTATTACCAACACAATAGTGAGACAAAACATTTATTACCAACACAATAGTGAGACAAAACATTTATTTCCAACACAATAGTGAGACAAAACATTTATTACCAACACAATAGTGAGAAAAAACATTTACTATCAACGCAATAGTGAGACAAAACATTTATTACCAACACAATAGTCAGACAAAACATTTATTACCAACACAATAGTGAGAAAAAACATTTACTATCAACGCAATAGTGAGACAAAACATTTATTACCAACACAATAGTGAGACAAAACATTTATTACCAACACAATAGTGAGACAAAACATTTACTATCAACACAAAAGTGAGACAGTGTGGTGGACACGACAACAAAACATTTATTACCTACACAATAGTCAGAGAAAACATTTATTACCAACACAATGGTGAGAACAAACATTTACTATCAACGCAATAGTGAGACAAAACATTTATTACCAACACAATAGTGAGACAAAACATTTATTACCAACACAATAGTGAGAAAAAACATTTACTCTCAACACAAAAGTTAGACAGTGTGGTGGACACGACAAAACATTTATTACCAACACAATAGTCAGAGAAAACATTTATTACCAACACAATAGTGACACAAAACATTTATTACCAACACAATAGTGACACAAAACATTTATTATCAACACAATAGTGACACAAAACATTTATTACCAACACAATAGTGACACAAAACATTTATTACCGACACAATAGTGAGACTAACATTTACTATCAACACAAAAGTGAGACAGTGTGGTGGACACGACAACAAAACATGTATTACCAACACAATAGTCAGACAAAACATTTATTACTAACACAATAGTGACAAAAAACATTTATTACCAACACAATAGTGAGACAAAACATTTATTACCAACACAATAGTGAGACAAAACATTTATTACCAAAACAAAAGTGACACAGAACATTTATCACCGACACAATAGAGACAAAACATTTATTACCAACACAATAGTGACACAAAACATTTATTACCAACACAATAGTGACACAAAACATTTATTATCAACACAATAGTGACACAAAACATTTATTACCCACACAATAGTGACACAAAACATTTATTACCGACACAATAGTGAGACTAACATTTATTACCAACACAATAGTGAGACAAAACTTTTATTACCAACACAATAGTGAGACAAAACATTTATCACCGACACAATAGAGACAAAGCATTTATTACCAACACAATAGTGACACAAAACTTTTATTACCAACACAATAGTGAGAAAAAACATTTACTATCAACACAAAAGTGAGACAGTGTGGTGGACACCACAACAAAACATTTATTACCAACACAATAGTCAGAGAAAACATTTATTACCAACACAATAGTGAGAACAAACATTTACTATCAACGCATTAGTGAGACAAAACATTTATTACCAACACAATAGTGAGACAAAACATTTATTACCAACACAATAGTGAGACATAACATTTATTACCAACACAATAGTGAGACAAAACATTTATTACCAACACAATAGTGAGACAAAACATTTATTACAAACACAATAGTGACACAAAACATGTATTACCAACACAATAGTGACACAAAACATTTATTACCAACACAATAGTGAGACAAAACATTTATTACTAACACATTAGTGACAAAAACCATTTATTACCAACACAATAGTGAGACAAAACATTTATTACCAACACAATAGTGAGACAAAACATTTATTACCAAAACAAAAGTGACACAGAACTTTTATCACCGACACAATAGAGACAAAACATTTATTACCAACACAATAGTGACACAAAACATTTATTACCAACACAATACTGACACAAAACATTTATTACCAACACATTAGTGACACAAAACATTTATTACCAACACAATAGTGACACAAAACATTTATTACCTACACAATAGTGAAACTAACATTTACTATCAACACAAAAGTGAGACAGTGTGGTGGACACGACAACAAAACATTTATTACCAACACAATAGTCAGACAAAACATTTATTACCAACACAATAGTGAGAAAAAACATTTACTATCAACGCAATAGTGAGACAAAACATTTATTACCAACACAATAGTGAGACAAAACATTTATTACCAACACAATAGTGAGACAAAACATTTATTTCCAACACAATAGTGAGACAAAACATTTATTACCAACACAATAGTGAGAAAAAACATTTACTATCAACGCAATAGTGAGACAAAACATTTATTACCAACACAATAGTCAGACAAAACATTTATTACCAACACAATAGTGAGAAAAAACATTTACTATCAACGCAATAGTGAGACAAAACATTTATTACCAACACAATAGTGAGACAAAACATTTATTACCAACACAATAGTGAGACAAAACATTTACTATCAACACAAAAGTGAGACAGTGTGGTGGACACGACAACAAAACATTTATTACCTACACAATAGTCAGAGAAAACATTTATTACCAACACAATGGTGAGAACAAACATTTACTATCAACGCAATAGTGAGACAAAACATTTATTACCAACACAATAGTGAGACAAAACATTTATTACCAACACAATAGTGAGAAAAAACATTTACTCTCAACACAAAAGTTAGACAGTGTGGTGGACACGACAAAACATTTATTACCAACACAATAGTCAGAGAAAACATTTATTACCAACACAATAGTGACACAAAACATTTATTACCAACACAATAGTGACACAAAACATTTATTATCAACACAATAGTGACACAAAACATTTATTACCAACACAATAGTGACACAAAACATTTATTACCGACACAATAGTGAGACTAACATTTACTATCAACACAAAAGTGAGACAGTGTGGTGGACACGACAACAAAACATGTATTACCAACACAATAGTCAGACAAAACATTTATTACTAACACAATAGTGACAAAAAACATTTATTACCAACACAATAGTGAGACAAAACATTTATTACCAACACAATAGTGAGACAAAACATTTATTACCAAAACAAAAGTGACACAGAACATTTATCACCGACACAATAGAGACAAAACATTTATTACCAACACAATAGTGACACAAAACATTTATTACCAACACAATAGTGACACAAAACATTTGTTATCAACACAATAGTGACACAAAACATTTATTACCCACACAATAGTGACACAAAACATTTATTACCGACACAATAGTGAGACTAACATTTATTACCAACACAATAGTGAGACAAAACTTTTATTACCAACACAATAGTGAGACAAAACATTTATCACCGACACAATAGAGACAAAGCATTTATTACCAACACAATAGTGACACAAAACATTTATTACCAACACAATAGTGAGAAAAAACATTTACTATCAACACAAAAGTGAGACAGTGTGGTGGACACCACAACAAAACATTTATTACCAACACAATAGTCAGAGAAAACATTTATTACCAACACAATAGTGAGAACAAACATTTACTATCAACGCATTAGTGAGACAAAACATTTATTACCAACACAATAGTGAGACAAAACATTTATTACCAACACAATAGTGAGACATAACATTTATTACCAACACAATAGTGAGACAAAACATTTATTACCAACACAATAGTGAGACAAAACATTTATTACAAACACAATAGTGACACAAAACATTTATTACCAACACAATAGTGAGACAAAACATTTATTACTAACACATTAGTGACAAAAACCATTTATTACCAACACAATAGTGAGACAAAACATTTATTACCAACACAATAGTGAGACAAAACATTTATTACCAAAACAAAAGTGACACAGAACATTTATCACCGACACAATAGAGACAAAACATTTATTACCAACACAATAGTGACACAAAACATTTATTACCAACACAATACTGACACAAAACATTTATTACCAACATATTAGTGACACAAAACATTTATTACCAACACAATAGTGACACAAAACATTTATTACCTACACAATAGTGAAACTAACATTTACTATCAACACAAAAGTGAGACAGTGTGGTGGACACGACAACAAAACATTTATTACCAACACAATAGTCAGACAAAACATTTATTACCAACACAATAGTGAGAAAAAACATTTACTATCAACGCAATAGTGAGACAAAACATTTATTACCAACACAATAGTGAGACAAAACATTTATTACCAACACAATAGTGAGACAAAACATTTATTTCCAACACAATAGTGAGACAAAACATTTATTACCAACACAATAGTGAGAAAAAACATTTACTATCAACGCAATAGTGAGACAAAACATTTATTACCAACACAATAGTCAGACAAAACATTTATTACCAACACAATAGTGAGAAAAAACATTTACTATCAACGCAATAGTGAGACAAAACATTTATTACCAACACAATAGTGAGACAAAACATTTATTACCAACACAATAGTGAGACAAAACATTTACTATCAACACAAAAGTGAGACAGTGTGGTGGACACGACAACAAAACATTTATTACCTACACAATAGTCAGAGAAAACATTTATTACCAACACAATGGTGAGAACAAACATTTACTATCAACGCAATAGTGAGACAAAACATTTATTACCAACACAATAGTGAGACAAAACATTTATTACCAACACAATAGTGAGAAAAAACATTTACTCTCAACACAAAAGTTAGACAGTGTGGTGGACACGACAAAACATTTATTACCAACACAATAGTCAGAGAAAACATTTATTACCAACACAATAGTGACACAAAACATTTATTACCAACACAATAGTGACACAAAACATTTATTATCAACACAATAGTGACACAAAACATTTATTACCAACACAATAGTGACACAAAACATTTATTACCGACACAATAGTGAGACTAACATTTACTATCAACACAAAAGTGAGACAGTGTGGTGGACACGACAACAAAACATGTATTACCAACACAATAGTCAGACAAAACATTTATTACTAACACAATAGTGACAAAAAACATTTATTACCAACACAATAGTGAGACAAAACATTTATTACCAACACAATAGTGAGACAAAACATTTATTACCAAAACAAAAGTGACACAGAACATTTATCACCGACACAATAGAGACAAAACATTTATTACCAACACAATAGTGACACAAAACATTTATTACCAACACAATAGTGACACAAAACATTTATTATCAACACAATAGTGACACAAAACATTTATTACCCACACAATAGTGACACAAAACATTTATTACCGACACAATAGTGAGACTAACATTTATTACCAACACAATAGTGAGACAAAACTTTTATTACCAACACAATAGTGAGACAAAACATTTATCACCGACACAATAGAGACAAAGCATTTATTACCAACACAATAGTGACACAAAACATTTATTACCAACACAATAGTGAGAAAAAACATTTACTATCAACACAAAAGTGAGACAGTGTGGTGGACACCACAACAAAACATTTATTACCAACACAATAGTCAGAGAAAACATTTATTACCAACACAATAGTGAGAACAAACATTTACTATCAACGCATTAGTGAGACAAAATATTTATTACCAACACAATAGTGAGACAAAACATTTATTACCAACACAATAGTGAGACATAACATTTATTACCAACACAATAGTGAGACAAAACATTTATTACCAACACAATAGTGAGACAAAACATTTATTACAAACACAATAGTGACACAAAACATGTATTACCAACACAATAGTGACACAAAACATTTATTACCAACACAATAGTGAGACAAAACATTTATTACTAACACATTAGTGACAAAAACCATTTATTACCAACACAATAGTGAGACAAAACATTTATTACCAACACAATAGTGAGACAAAACATGTATTACCAAAACAAAAGTGACACAGAACATTTATCACCGACACAATAGAGACAAAACATTTATTACCAACACAATAGTGACACAAAACATTTATTACCAACACAATACTGACACAAAACATTTATTACCAACACATTAGTGACACAAAACATTTATTACCAACACAATAGTGACACAAAACATTTATTACCGACACAATAGTGAAACTAACATTTACTATCAACACAAGAGTGAGACAGTGTGGTGGACACGACAACAAAACATTTATTACGTACCCAATAGTCAGAGAAAACATTTATTACCAACACAATAGTGAGACAAAACTTTTATTACCAAAACAATAGTGAGACAAAACATTTATCACCAACACAATAGAGACAAAGCATTTATTACCAACACAATAGTGACACAAAACATTTATTACCAACAAAATAGTGAGAAAAAACATTTACTCTCAACACAAAAGTTAGACAGTGTGGTGGACACGACAACAAAACATTTATTACCAACACAATAGTCAGAGAAAACATTTATTACCAACACAATAGTGACACAAAACATTTATTACCGACACAATAGTGAGACAAAACATTCACTATCAACACAAAAGTGAGACAATGTGGTGGACACGACAACAAAACATTTATTACCAACACAATAGTCAGAGAAAACATGTATTACCAACACAATAGTGAGACAAAACATTTATTACCAACACAATAGTGAGAGACAACATTTATCACCGACACAATAGAGACAAAGCATTTATTACCAACACAATAGTGACACAGAACATTTATTACCAACACAATAGTGACACAAAACATTTACTCTCAACACAAAAGTGAGACAGTGTGGTGGACACGACAATAAAACATTTATTACCAACACAATAGTCAGAGAAAACATTTATTACCAACACAATAGTGAGAAAAAACATTTACTATCAACACAATAGTGAGACAAAACATTTATTATCAACACAATAGTGACACAAAACATTTATTACCGACACAATAGTGAGACAAAACATTTTCTATCAACACAAAAGTGAGACAGTGTGGTGGACACGACAACAAAACATTTATTACCAACACAATAGTCAGACAAAACATTTATTACCAACACAATAGTGAGAAAAAACATTTACTATCAACGCAATAGTGAGACAAAACATTTATTACCAACACAATAGTGAGACAAAACATTTATTACCAACACAATAGTGAGACAAAACATTTATTTCCAACACAATAGTGAGACAAAACATTTGTTACCAACACAATAGTGAGAAAAAACATTTATTTCCAACACAATAGTGAGACAAAACATTTATTACCAACACAATAGTGAGAAAAAACATTTACTATCAACGCAATAGTGAGACAAAACATTTATTACCAACACAATAGTCAGACAAAACATTTATTACCAACACAATAGTGAGAAAAAACATTTACTATCAACGCAATAGTGAGACAAAACATTTATTACCAACACAATAGTGAGACAAAACATTTATTACCAACACAATAGTGAGACAAAACATTTACTATCAACACAAAAGTGAGACAGTGTGGTGGACACGACAACAAAACATTTATTACCTACACAATAGTCAGAGAAAACATTTATTACCAACACAATGGTGAGAACAAACATTTACTATCAACGCAATAGTGAGACAAAACATTTATTACCAACACAATAGTGAGACAAAACATTTATTACCAACACAATAGTGAGACAAAACATTTATTACCAACACAATAGTGAGACAAAACATTTATCACCGACACAATAGTGACACAAAACCTTTTATTAACAACACAATAGGGAGACAAAACATTTATTACCAACACAATAGTGACACAAAACCTTTTATTACCGACACAATAGTGAGAGACAACATTTATTACCAACACAATAGAGACAAAACTTTTATTACCAACACAATAATCAGACAAAACATTTATTACCAACACAATAGTGACACAAAACATTTATTACAAACACAATAGTGACACAAAACATTTATAACCAACACAATAGTGACAAAAAACATTTATTACCAACACAATAGTGAGACAAAACATTTATTACCAACACAATAGTGACAAAAAACATTTATTACCAACACAATAGTGAGACAAAAACATTTATTACCAACACAATAGTGAGACAAAACATTTATTACCAAAACAAAAGTGACACAGAACATTTATCACCGACACAATAGAGACAAAACATTTATTACCAACACAATAGTGACACAAAACATTTATTACCAACACA
The DNA here is from genome assembly GCF_029633865.1 of Lampris incognitus. NCBI lineage: Eukaryota > Metazoa > Chordata > Actinopteri > Lampriformes > Lampridae > Lampris > Lampris incognitus. The sequence goes on along the minus strand of NC_079211.1, from coordinate 54,221,756 downwards.
ATAGTGACACAAAACATTTATTACCAACACAATAGTGACACAAAACATTTATTACCAACACAATAGTGACACAACACATTTATTACCGACACAATAGTGAGACTAACATTTACTATCAACACAAAAGTGAGACAGTGTGGTGGACACGACAACAAAACATTTATTACCAACACAATAGTCAGAGAAAACATTTATTACCAACACAATAGTGAGACAAAACTTTTATTACCAAAACAATAGTGAGACAAAACATTTATCACCGACACAATAGAGACAAAGCATTTATTACCAACACAATAGTGACACAAAACATTTATTACCAACACAATAGTGAGAAAAAACATTTACTCTCAACACAAAAGTTAGACAGTGTGGTGGACACGACAACAAAACATTTATTACCAACACAATAGTCAGAGAAAACATTTATTACCAACACAATAGTGACACAAAACATTTATTACCAACACAATAGTGACACAAAACATTTATTACCAACACAATAGTGACACAAAACATTTACTCTCAACACAAAAGTGAGACAGTGTGGTGGACACGACAACAAAACATTTATTACCAACGCAATAGTCAGAAAAAACATTTATTACCAACACAATAGTGAGAAAAAACATTTACTATCAACACAATAGTGAGACAAAACATTTGCTATCAACACAAAAGTGAGACAGTGTGGTGGACACGACAACAAAACATTTATTACCAACACAATAGTCAGAGAAAACATTTATTACCAACAGAATAGTGAGACAAAACTTTTATTACCAACACAATAGTGAGAGACAACATTTATCACCGACACAATAGAGACAAAGCATTTATTACCAACACAATAGCGACACAAAACATTTATTACCAACACAATAGTGACACAAAACATTTACTCTCAACACAAAAGTGAGACAGTGTGGTGGACACGACAACAAAACATTTATTACCAACACAATAGTCAGAGAAAACATTTATTACCAACACAATAGTGACACTAAACATTTATTACCGACACAATAGTGAGACAAAACATTTACTATCAACACAAAAGTGAGACAGTGTGGTGGACACGACAACAAAACATTTATTACCAACACAATAGTCAGAGAAAACATTTATTACCACAATAGTGAGACAAAACTTTTATTACCAACACAATAGTGAGAGACAACATTTATCACCGACACAATAGAGACAAAGCATTTATTACCAACACAATAGTGACACAAAACATTTATTACCAACACAATAGTGACACAAAACATTTACTCTCAACACAAAAGTGAGACAGTGTGGTGGAAACGACAACAAAACATTTATTACCAACGCAATAGTCAGAAAAAACATTTATTACCAACACAATAGTCAGAGAAAACATTTATTACCACAATAGTGAGACAAAACTTTTATTACCAACACAATAGTGAGAGACAACATTTATCACCGACACAATAGAGACAAAGCATTTATTACCAACACAATAGTGACACAGAACATTTATTACCAACACAATAGTGACACAAAACATTTACTCTCAACACAAAAGTGAGACAGTGTGGTGGACACGACAATAAAACATTTATTACCAACACAATAGTCAGAGAAAACATTTATTACCAACACAATAGTGAGAAAAAACATTTACTATCAACACAATAGTGAGACAAAACATTTATTATCAACACAATAGTGACACAAAACATTTATTACCGACACAATAGTGAGACAAAACATTTTCTATCAACACAAAAGTGAGACAGTGTGGTGGACACGACAACAAAACATTTATTACCAACACAATAGTCAGACAAAACATTTATTACCAACACAATAGTGAGAAAAAACATTTACTATCAACGCAATAGTGAGACAAAACATTTATTACCAACACAATAGTGAGACAAAACATTTATTACCAACACAATAGTGAGACAAAACATTTATTTCCAACACAATAGTGAGACAAAACATTTATTACCAACACAATAGTGAGAAAAAACATTTACTATCAACGCAATAGTGAGACAAAACATTTATTACCAACACAATAGTCAGACAAAACATTTATTACCAACACAATAGTGAGAAAAAACATTTACTATCAACGCAATAGTGAGACAAAACATTTATTACCAACACAATAGTGACACAAAACATTTATTACCGACACAATAGTGAGACAAAACATTTTCTATCAACACAAAAGTGAGACAGTGTGGTGGACACGACAACAAAACATTTATTACCAACACAATAGTCAGACAAAACATTTATTACCAACACAATAGTGAGAAAAAACATTTACTATCAACGCAATAGTGAGACAAAACATTTATTACCAACACAATAGTGAGACAAAACATTTATTACCAACACAATAGTGAGACAAAACATTTATTTCCAACACAATAGTGAGACAAAACATTTATTACCAACACAATAGTGAGAAAAAACATTTACTATCAACGCAATAGTGAGACAAAACATTTATTACCAACACAATAGTCAGACAAAACATTTATTACCAACACAATAGTGAGAAAAAACATTTACTATCAACGCAATAGTGAGACAAAACATTTATTACCAACACAATAGTGAGACAAAACATTTATTACCAACACAATAGTGAGACAAAACATTTACTATCAACACAAAAGTGAGACAGTGTGGTGGACACGACAACAAAACGTTTATTACCTACACAATAGTCAGAGAAAACATTTATTACCAACACAATGGTGACAACAAACATTTACTATCAACGCAATAGTGAGACAAAACATTTATTACCAACACAATAGTGAGACAAAACATTTATTACCAACACAATAGTGAGACAAAACATTTATTACCAACACAATAGTGAGAAAAAACATTTACTCTCAACACAAAAGTTAGACAGTGTGGTGGACACGACAAAACATTTATTACCAACACAATAGTCAGAGAAAACATTTATTACCAACACAATAGTGACACAAAACATTTATTACCAACACAATAGTGACACAAAACATTTATTATCAACACAATAGTGACACAAAACATTTATTACCAACACAATAGTGACACAAAACATTTATTACCGACACAATAGTGAGACTAACATTTACTATCAACACAAAAGTGAGACAGTGTGGTGGACACGACAACAAAACATGTATTACCAACACAATAGTCAGACAAAACATTTATTACTAACACAATAGTGACAAAAAACATTTATTACCAACACAATAGTGAGACAAAACATTTATTACCAACACAATAGTGAGACAAAACATTTATTACCAAAACAAAAGTGACACAGAACATTTATCACCGACACAATAGAGACAAAACATTTATTACCAACACAATAGTGAAACAAAACATTTATTACCAACACAATAGTGACACAAAACATTTATTATCAACACAATAGTGACACAAAACATTTATTACCCACACAATAGTGACACAAAACATTTATTACCGACACAATAGTGAGACTAACATTTATTACCAACACAATAGTGAGACAAAACTTTTATTACCAACACAATAGTGAGACAAAACATTTATCACCGACACAATAGAGACAAAGCATTTATTACCAACACAATAGTGACACAAAACTTTTATTACCAACACAATAGTGAGAAAAAACATTTACTATCAACACAAAAGTGAGACAGTGTGGTGGACACCACAACAAAACATTTATTACCAACACAATAGTCAGAGAAAACATTTATTACCAACACAATAGTGAGAACAAACATTTACTATCAACGCATTAGTGAGACAAAACATTTATTACCAACACAATAGTGAGACAAAACATTTATTACCAACACAATAGTGAGACATAACATTTATTACCAACACAATAGTGAGACAAAACATTTATTACCAACACAATAGTGAGACAAAACATTTATTACAAACACAATAGTGACACAAAACATGTATTACCAACACAATAGTGACACAAAACATTTATTACCAACACAATAGTGAGACAAAACATTTATTATTAACACATTAGTGACAAAAAACATTTATTACCAACACAATAGTGAGACAAAACATTTATTACCAACACAATAGTGAGTCAAAACATTTATTACCAAAACAAAAGTGACACAGAACATTTATCACCGACACAATAGAGACAAAACATTTATTACCAACACAATAGTGACACAAAACATTTATTACCAACACAATACTGACACAAAACATTTATTACCAACACATTAGTGACACAAAACATTTATTACCAACACAATAGTGACACAAAACATTTATTACCGACACAATAGTGAAACTAACATTTACTATCAACACAAAAGTGAGACAGTGTGGTGGACACGACAACAAAATATTTATTACGTACACAATAGTCAGAGAAAACATTTATTACCAACACAATAGTGAGACAAAACTTTTATTACCAAAACAATAGTGAGACAAAACATTTATCACCAACACAATAGAGACAAAGCATTTATTACCAACACAATAGTGACACAAAACATTTATTACCAACAAAATAGTGAGAAAAAACATTTACTCTCAACACAAAAGTTAGACAGTGTGGTGGACACGACAACAAAACATTTATTACCAACACAATAGTCAGAGAAAACATTTATTACCAACACAATAGTGACACAAAACATTTATTACCGACACAATAGTGAGACAAAACATTCACTATCAACACAAAAGTGAGACAATGTGGTGGACACGACAACAAAACATTTATTACCAACACAATAGTCAGAGAAAACATTTATTACCAACACAATAGTGAGACAAAACATTTATTACCAACACAATAGTGAGAGACAACATTTATCACCGACACAATAGAGACAAAGCATTTATTACCAACACAATAGTGACACAGAACATTTATTACCAACACAATAGTGACACAAAACATTTACTCTCAACACAAAAGTGAGACAGTGTGGTGGACACGACAATAAAACATTTATTACCAACACAATAGTCAGAGAAAACATTTATTACCAACACAATAGTGAGAAAAAACATTTACTATCAACACAATAGTGAGACAAAACATTTATTATCAACACAATAGTGACACAAAACATTTATTACCAACACAATAGTGAGACAAAACATTTTCTATCAACACAAAAGTGAGACAGTGTGGTGGACACGACAACAAAACATTTATTACCAACACAATAGTCAGACAAAACATTTATTACCAACACAATAGTGAGAAAAAACATTTACTATCAACGCAATAGTGAGACAAAACATTTATTACCAACACAATAGTGAGACAAAACATTTATTACCAACACAATAGTGAGACAAAACATTTATTTCCAACACAATAGTGAGACAAAACATTTATTACCAACACAATAGTGAGAAAAAACATTTACTATCAACGCAATAGTGAGACAAAACATTTATTACCAACACAATAGTCAGACAAAACATTTATTACCAACACAATATTGAGAAAAAACATTTACTATCAACGCAATAGTGAGACAAAACATTTATTACCAACACAATAGTGAGACAAAACATTTATTACCAACACAATAGTGAGACAAAACATTTACTATCAACACAAAAGTGAGACAGTGTGGTGGACACGACAACAAAACATTTATTACCTACACAATAGTCAGAGAAAACATTTATTACCAACACAATGGTGAGAACAAACATTTACTATCAACGCAATAGTGAGACAAAACATTTATTACCAACACAATAGTGAGACAAAACATTTATTACCAACACAATAGTGAGACAAAACATTTATTACCAACACAATAGTGAGACAAAACATTTATCACCGACACAATAGTGACACAAAACCTTTTATTAACAACACAATAGGGAGACAAAACATTTATTACCAACACAATAGTGACACAAAACCTTTTATTACCGACACAATAGTGAGAGACAACATTTATTACCAACACAATAGAGACAAAACTTTTATTACCAACACAATAATCAGACAAAACATTTATTACCAACACAATAGTGACACAAAACATTTATTACAAACACAATAGTGACACAAAACATTTATAACCAACACAATAGTGACAAAAAACATTTATTACCAACACAATAGTGAGACAAAACATTTATTACCAACACAATAGTGACAAAAAACATTTATTACCAACACAATAGTGAGACAAAGCATTTATTGCCAACACAATAGTGAGACAAAACATTTATTACCAAAACAAAAGTGACACAGAACATTTATCACCGACACAATAGAGACAAAACATTTATTACCAACACAATAGTGACACAAAACATTTATTACCAACACAATAGTGACACAAAACATTTATTACCAACACAATAGTGACACAAAACATTTATTACCAACACAATAGTGACACAACACATTTATTACCGACACAATAGTGAGACTAACATTTACTATCAACACAAAAGTGAGACAGTGTGGTGGACACGACAACAAAACATTTATTACCAACACAATAGTCAGAGAAAACATTTATTACCAACACAATAGTGAGACAAAACTTTTATTACCAAAACAATAGTGAGACAAAACATTTGTCACCGACACAATAGAGACAAAGCATTTATTACCAACACAATAGTGACAAAAAACATTTATTACCAACACAATAGTGAGAAAAAACATTTACTCTCAACACAAAAGTTAGACAGTGTGGTGGACACGACAACAAAACATTTATTACCAACACAATAGTCAGAGAAAACATTTATTACCAACACAATAGTGACACAAAACATTTATTACCAACACAATAGTGACACAAAACATTTATTACCAACACAATAGTGACACAAAACATTTACTCTCAACACAAAAGTGAGACAGTGTGGTGGACACGACAACAAAACATTTATTACCAACGCAATAGTCAGAAAAAACATTTATTACCAACACAATAGTGAGAAAAAACATTTACTATCAACACAATAGTGAGACAAAACATTTATTACCAACACAATAGTGAGCCAAAACATTTATTACCAACACAATAGTGAGACAAAACATTTATTACCAACACAATAGTGAGACAAAACATTTATTACCGACACAATAGTGAGACAAAGCATTTATTACCAACACAATAGTGACACAAAACATTTATTACCAACACAATAGTGACAAAAAACATTTATTCTCAACACAAAAGTGAGACAGTGTGGTGGACACGACAACAAAACATTTATTACCAACACAATAGTCAGAGAAAACATTTATTACCAACACAATAGTGAGAAAAAACATTTACTATCAACACAATAGTGAGACAAAACATTTATTACCAACACAATAGTGACACAAAACATTTATTACCGACACAATAGTGAGACAAAACATTTACTGTCATCACAAAAGTGACACAGTGTGGTGGACACGACAACAAAACATTTATTACCAACACAATAGTCAGAGAAAACATTTGTTACCAACACAATGGTGAGACAAAACATTTACTATCAACGCAATAGTGAGACAAAACATTTATTACCAACACAATAGTGAGACAAAACATTTATTACCAACACAATAGTGAGACAAAACATTTATTACCAACACAATAGTGAGGCAAAACATTTATTACCAACACAATAGTGAGACAAAAAATGTATTACCAACACAATAGTGAGACAAAACATTTATCACCGACACAATAGTGAGACAAAACATTTATTAACAACACAATAGTGAGACAAAACATTTATTACCAACACAATAGTGACAAAAAACCTTTTATTACCGACACAATAGTGAGAGACAACATTTATTCCCAACACAATAGAGACAAAACTTTTATTACCAACACAATAGTCAGACAAAACATTTATTACCAACACAATAGTGACACAAAACCTTTTATTACCGACACAATAGTGAGAGACAACATTTATTCCCAACACAATAGAGACAAAACTTTTATTACCAACACAATAGTCAGACAAAACATTTATTACCAACACAATAGTGACACAAAACATTTATTAAAAACACAATAGTGACACAAAACATGTATTACCAACACAATAGTGACACAAAACATTTATTACCAACACAATAGTGACACAAAACATTTATTACCGACACAATAGTGAGACTAACATTTACTATCAACACAAAAGTGAGACAGTGTGGTGGACACGACAACAAAACATGTATTACCAACACAATAGTCAGACAAAACATTTATTACTAACACAATAGTGACAAAAAACATTTATTACCAACACAATAGTGAGACAAAACATTTATTACCAACACAATAGTGAGACAAAACATTTATTACCAAAACAAAAGTGACACAGAACATTTATCACCGACACAATAGAGACAAAACATTTATTACCAACACAATAGTGAAACAAAACATTTATTACCAACACAATAGTGACACAAAACATTTATTATCAACACAATAGTGACACAAAACATTTATTACCCACACAATAGTGACACAAAACATTTATTACCGACACAATAGTGAGACTAACATTTATTACCAACACAATAGTGAGACAAAACTTTTATTACCAACACAATAGTGAGACAAAACATTTATCACCGACACAATAGAGACAAAGCATTTATTACCAACACAATAGTGACACAAAACTTTTATTACCAACACAATAGTGAGAAAAAACATTTACTATCAACACAAAAGTGAGACAGTGTGGTGGACACCACAACAAAACATTTATTACCAACACAATAGTCAGAGAAAACATTTATTACCAACACAATAGTGAGAACAAACATTTACTATCAACGCATTAGTGAGACAAAACATTTATTACCAACACAATAGTGAGACAAAACATTTATTACCAACACAATAGTGAGACATAACATTTATTACCAACACAATAGTGAGACAAAACATTTATTACCAACACAATAGTGAGACAAAACATTTATTACAAACACAATAGTGACACAAAACATGTATTACCAACACAATAGTGACACAAAACATTTATTACCAACACAATAGTGAGACAAAACATTTATTATTAACACATTAGTGACAAAAACCATTTATTACCAACACAATAGTGAGACAAAACATTTATTACCAACACAATAGTGAGTCAAAACATTTATTACCAAAACAAAAGTGACACAGAACATTTATCACCGACACAATAGAGTCAAAACATTTATTACCAACACAATAGTGACACAAAACATTTATTACCAACACAATACTGACACAAAACATTTATTACCAACACATTAGTGACACAAAACATTTATTACCAACACAATAGTGACACAAAACATTTATTACCGACACAATAGTGAAACTAACATTTACTATCAACACAAAAGTGAGACAGTGTGGTGGACACGACAACAAAATATTTATTACGTACACAATAGTCAGAGAAAACATTTATTACCAACACAATAGTGAGACAAAACTTTTATTACCAAAACAATAGTGAGACAAAACATTTATCACCAACACAATAGAGACAAAGCATTTATTACCAACACAATAGTGACACAAAACATTTATTACCAACAAAATAGTGAGAAAAAACATTTACTCTCAACACAAAAGTTAGACAGTGTGGTGGACACGACAACAAAACATTTATTACCAACACAATAGTCAGAGAAAACATTTATTACCAACACAATAGTGACACAAAACATTTATTACCGACACAATAGTGAGACAAAACATTCACTATCAACACAAAAGTGAGACAATGTGGTGGACACGACAACAAAACATTTATTACCAACACAATAGTCAGAGAAAACATTTATTACCAACACAATAGTGAGACAAAACATTTATTACAAACACAATAGTGAGAGACAACATTTATCACCGACACAATAGAGACAAAGCATTTATTACCAACACAATAGTGACACAGAACATTTATTACCAACACAATAGTGACACAAAACATTTACTCTCAACACAAAAGTGAGACAGTGTGGTGGACACGACAATAAAACATTTATTACTAACACAATAGTCAGAGAAAACATTTATTACCAACACAATAGTGAGAAAAAACATTTACTATCAACACAATAGTGAGACAAAACATTTATTATCAACACAATAGTGACACAAAACATTTATTACCGACACAATAGTGAGACAAAACATTTTCTATCAACACAAAAGTGAGACAGTGTGGTGGACACGACAACAAAACATTTATTACCAACACAATAGTCAGACAAAACATTTATTACCAACACAATAGTGAGAAAAAACATTTACTATCAACGCAATAGTGAGACAAAACATTTATTACCAACACAATAGTGAGACAAAACATTTATTACCAACACAATAGTGAGACAAAACATTTATTTCCAACACAATAGTGAGACAAAACATTTATTACCAACACAATAGTGAGAAAAAACATTTACTATCAACGCAATAGTGAGACAAAACATTTATTACCAACACAATAGTCAGACAAAACATTTATTACCAACACAATATTGAGAAAAAACATTTACTATCAACGCAATAGTGAGACAAAACATTTATTACCAACACAATAGTGAGACAAAACATTTATTACCAACACAATAGTGAGACAAAACATTTACTATCAACACAAAAGTGAGACAGTGTGGTGGACACGACAACAAAACATTTATTACCTACACAATAGTCAGAGAAAACATTTATTACCAACACAATGGTGAGAACAAACATTTACTATCAACGCAATAGTGAGACAAAACATTTATTACCAACACAATAGTGAGACAAAACATTTATTACCAACACAATAGTGAGACAAAACATTTATTACCAACACAATAGTGAGACAAAACATTTATCACCGACACAATAGTGACACAAAACCTTTTATTAACAACACAATAGGGAGACAAAACATTTATTACCAACACAATAGTGACACAAAACCTTTTATTACCGACACAATAGTGAGAGACAACATTTATTACCAACACAATAGAGACAAAACTTTTATTACCAACACAATAATCAGACAAAACATTTATTACCAACACAATAGTGACACAAAACATTTATTACAAACACAATAGTGACACAAAACATTTATAACCAACACAATAGTGACAAAAAACATTTATTACCAACACAATAGTGAGACAAAACATTTATTACCAACACAATAGTGACAAAAAACATTTATTACCAACACAATAGTGAGACAAAGCATTTATTACCAACACAATAGTGAGACAAAACATTTATTACCAAAACAAAAGTGACACAGAACATTTATCACCGACACAATAGAGACAAAACATTTATTACCAACACAATAGTGACACAAAACATTTATTACCAACACAATAGTGACACAAAACATTTATTACCAACACAATAGTGACACAAAACATTTATTACCAACACAATAGTGACACAACACATTTATTACCGACACAATAGTGAGACTAACATTTACTATCAACACAAAAGTGAGACAGTGTGGTGGACACGACAACAAAACATTTATTACCAACACAATAGTCAGAGAAAACATTTATTACCAACACAATAGTGAGACAATACTTTTATTACCAAAACAATAGTGAGACAAAACATTTATCACCGACACAATAGAGACAAAGCATTTATTACCAACACAATAGTGACACAAAACATTTATTACCAACACAATAGTGAGAAAAAACATTTACTCTCAACACAAAAGTTAGACAGTGTGGTGGACACGACAACAAAACATTTATTACCAACACAATAGTCAGAGAAAACATTTATTACCAACACAATAGTGACACAAAACATTTATTACCAACACAATAGTGACACAAAACATTTATTACCAACACAATAGTGACACAAAACATTTACTCTCAACACAAAAGTGAGACAGTGTGGTGGACACGACAACAAAACATTTATTACCAACGCAATAGTCAGAAAAAACATTTATTACCAACACAATAGTGAGAAAAAACATTTACTATCAACACAATAGTGAGACAAAACATTTATTACCAACACAATAGTGAGCCAAAACATTTATTACCAACACAATAGTGAGACAAAACATTTATTACCAACACAATAGTGAGACAAAACATTTATTACCGACACAATAGTGAGACAAAGCATTTATTACCAACACAATAGTGACACAAAACATTTATTACCAACACAATAGTGACAAAAAACATTTATTCTCAACACAAAAGTGAGACAGTGTGGTGGACACGACAACAAAACATTTATTACCAACACAATAGTCAGAGAAAACATTTATTACCAACACAATAGTGAGAAAAAACATTTACTATCAACACAATAGTGAGACAAAACATTTATTACCAACACAATAGTGACACAAAACATTTATTACCGACACAATAGTGAGACAAAACATTTACTGTCATCACAAAAGTGACACAAAACATTTATTACCAACAAAATAGTGAGAAAAAACATTTACTCTCAACACAAAAGTTAGACAGTGTGGTGGACACGACAACAAAACATTTATTACCAACACAATAGTCAGAGAAAACATTTATTACCAACACAATAGTGACACAAAACATTTATTACCGACACAATAGTGAGACAAAACATTCACTATCAACACAAAAGTGAGACAATGTGGTGGACACGACAATAAAACATTTATTACCAACACAATAGTCAGAGAAAACATTTATTACCAACACAATAGTGAGAAAAAACATTTACTATCAACACAATAGTGAGACAAAACATTTATTATCAACACAATAGTGACACAAAACATTTATTACCGACACAATAGTGAGACAAAACATTTTCTATCAACACAAAAGTGAGACAGTGTGGTGGACACGACAACAAAACATTTATTACCAACACAATAGTCAGACAAAACATTTATTACCAACGCAATAGTGAGAAAAAACATTTACTATCAACGCAATAGTGAGACAAAACATTTATTACCAACACAATAGTGAGACAAAACATTTATTACCAACACAATAGTGAGACAAAACATTTATTTCCAACACAATAGTGAGACAAAACATTTATTACCAACACAATAGTGAGAAAAAACATTTACTATCAACGCAATAGTGAGACAAAACATTTATTACCAACACAATAGTCAGACAAAACATTTATTACCAACACAATATTGAGAAAAAACATTTACTATCAACGCAATAGTGAGACAAAACATTTATTACCAACACAATAGTGAGACAAAACATTTATTACCAACACAATAGTGAGACAAAACATTTACTATCAACACAAAAGTGAGACAGTGTGGTGGACACGACAACAAAACATTTATTACCTACACAATAGTCAGAGAAAACATTTATTACCAACACAATGGTGAGAACAAACATTTACTATCAACGCAATAGTGAGACAAAACATTTATTACCAACACAATAGTGAGACAAAACATTTATTACCAACACAATAGTGAGACAAAACATTTATTACCAACACAATAGTGAGACAAAACATTTATCACCGACACAATAGTGACACAAAACCTTTTATTAACAACACAATAGGGAGACAAAACATTTATTACCAACACAATAGTGACACAAAACCTTTTATTACCGACACAATAGTGAGAGACAACATTTATTACCAACACAATAGAGACAAAACTTTTATTACCAACACAATAATCAGACAAAACATTTATTACCAACACAATAGTGACACAAAACATTTATTACAAACACAATAGTGACACAAAACATTTATAACCAACACAATAGTGACAAAAAACATTTATTACCAACACAATAGTGAGACAAAACATTTATTACCAACACAATAGTGACAAAAAACATTTATTACCAACACAATAGTGAGACAAAGCATTTATTACCAACACAATAGTGAGACAAAACATTTATTACCAAAACAAAAGTGACACAGAACATTTATCACCGACACAATAGAGACAAAACATTTATTACCAACACAATAGTGACACAAAACATTTATTACCAACACAATAGTGACACAAAACATTTATTACCAACACAATAGTGACACAAAACATTTATTACCAACACAATAGTGACACAACACATTTATTACCGACACAATAGTGAGACTAACATTTACTATCAACACAAAAGTGAGACAGTGTGGTGGACACGACAACAAAACATTTATTACCAACACAATAGTCAGAGAAAACATTTATTACCAACACAATAGTGAGACAAAACTTTTATTACCAAAACAATAGTGAGACAAAACATTTATCACCGACACAATAGAGACAAAGCATTTATTACCAACACAATAGTGACACAAAACATTTATTACCAACACAATAGTGAGAAAAAACATTTACTCTCAACACAAAAGTTAGACAGTGTGGTGGACACGACAACAAAACATTTATTACCAACACAATAGTCAGAGAAAACATTTATTACCAACACAATAGTGACACAAAACATTTATTACCAACACAATAGTGACACAAAACATTTATTACCAACACAATAGTGACACAAAACATTTACTGTCAACACAAAAGTGAGACAGTGTGGTGGACACGACAACAAAACATTTATTACCAACGCAATAGTCAGAAAAAACATTTATTACCAACACAATAGTGAGAAAAAACATTTACTATCAACACAATAGTGAGACAAAACATTTATTACCAACACAATAGTGAGCCAAAACATTTATTACCAACACAATAGTGAGACAAAACATTTATTACCAACACAATAGTGAGACAAAACATTTATTACCGACACAATAGTGAGACAAAGCATTTATTACCAACACAATAGTGACACAAAACATTTATTACCAACACAATAGTGACAAAAAACATTTATTCTCAACACAAAAGTGAGACAGTGTGGTGGACACGACAACAAAACATTTATTACCAACACAATAGTCAGAGAAAACATTTATTACCAACACAATAGTGAGAAAAAACATTTACTATCAACACAATAGTGAGACAAAACATTTATTACCAACACAATAGTGACACAAAACATTTATTACCGACACAATAGTGAGACAAAACATTTACTGTCATCACAAAAGTGACACAGTGTGGTGGACACGACAACAAAACATTTATTACCAACACAATAGTCAGAGAAAACATTTGTTACCAACACAATGGTGAGACAAAACATTTACTATCAACGCAATAGTGAGACAAAACATTTATTACCAACACAATAGTGAGACAAAACATTTATTACCAACACAATAGTGAGACAAAACATTTATTACCAACACAATAGTGAGACAAAACATTTATTACCAACACAATAGTGAGACAAAAAATGTATTACCAACACAATAGTGAGACAAAACATTTATCACCGACACAATAGTGAGACAAAACATTTATTAACAACACAATAGTGAGACAAAACATTTATTACCAACACAATAGTGACAAAAAACCTTTTATTACCGACACAATAGTGAGAGACAACATTTATTCCCAACACAATAGAGACAAAACTTTTATTACCAACACAATAGTCAGACAAAACATTTATTACCAACACAATAGTGACACAAAACCTTTTATTACCAACACAATAGTGAGAAAAAACATTTACTCTCAACACAAAAGTTAGACAGTGTGGTGGACACGACAACAAAACATTTATTACCAACACAATAGTCAGAGAAAACATTTATTACCAACACAATAGTGACACAAAACATTTATTACCAACACAATAGTGACACAAAACATTTATTACCAACACAATAGTGACACAAAACATTTACTCTCAACACAAAAGTGAGACAGTGTGGTGGACACGACAACAAAACATTTATTACCAACGCAATAGTCAGAAAAAACATTTATTACCAACACAATAGTGAGAAAAAACATTTACTATCAACACAATAGTGAGACAAAACATTTATTACCAACACAATAGTGAGCCAAAACATTTATTACCAACACAATAGTGAGACAAAACATTTATTACCAACACAATAGTGAGACAAAACATTTATTACCGACACAATAGTGAGACAAAGCATTTATTACCAACACAATAGTGACACAAAACATTTATTACCAACACAATAGTGACAAAAAACATTTATTCTCAACACAAAAGTGAGACAGTGTGGTGGACACGACAACAAAACATTTATTACCAACACAATAGTCAGAGAAAACATTTATTACCAACACAATAGTGAGAAAAAACATTTACTATCAACACAATAGTGAGACAAAACATTTATTACCAACACAATAGTGACACAAAACATTTATTACCGACACAATAGTGAGACAAAACATTTACTGTCATCACAAAAGTGACACAAAACATTTATTACCAACAAAATAGTGAGAAAAAACATTTACTCTCAACACAAAAGTTAGACAGTGTGGTGGACACGACAACAAAACATTTATTACCAACACAATAGTCAGAGAAAACATTTATTACCAACACAATAGTGACACAAAACATTTATTACCGACACAATAGTGAGACAAAACATTCACTATCAACACAAAAGTGAGACAATGTGGTGGACACGACAATAAAACATTTATTACCAACACAATAGTCAGAGAAAACATTTATTACCAACACAATAGTGAGAAAAAACATTTACTATCAACACAATAGTGAGACAAAACATTTATTATCAACACAATAGTGACACAAAACATTTATTACCGACACAATAGTGAGACAAAACATTTTCTATCAACACAAAAGTGAGACAGTGTGGTGGACACGACAACAAAACATTTATTACCAACACAATAGTCAGACAAAACATTTATTACCAACGCAATAGTGAGAAAAAACATTTACTATCAACGCAATAGTGAGACAAAACATTTATTACCAACACAATAGTGAGACAAAACATTTATTACCAACACAATAGTGAGACAAAACATTTATTTCCAACACAATAGTGAGACAAAACATTTATTACCAACACAATAGTGAGAAAAAACATTTACTATCAACGCAATAGTGAGACAAAACATTTATTACCAACACAATAGTCAGACAAAACATTTATTACCAACACAATATTGAGAAAAAACATTTACTATCAACGCAATAGTGAGACAAAACATTTATTACCAACACAATAGTGAGACAAAACATTTATTACCAACACAATAGTGAGACAAAACATTTACTATCAACACAAAAGTGAGACAGTGTGGTGGACACGACAACAAAACATTTATTACCTACACAATAGTCAGAGAAAACATTTATTACCAACACAATGGTGAGAACAAACATTTACTATCAACGCAATAGTGAGACAAAACATTTATTACCAACACAATAGTGAGACAAAACATTTATTACCAACACAATAGTGAGACAAAACATTTATTACCAACACAATAGTGAGACAAAACATTTATCACCGACACAATAGTGACACAAAACCTTTTATTAACAACACAATAGGGAGACAAAACATTTATTACCAACACAATAGTGACACAAAACCTTTTATTACCGACACAATAGTGAGAGACAACATTTATTACCAACACAATAGAGACAAAACTTTTATTACCAACACAATAATCAGACAAAACATTTATTACCAACACAATAGTGACACAAAACATTTATTACAAACACAATAGTGACACAAAACATTTATAACCAACACAATAGTGACAAAAAACATTTATTACCAACACAATAGTGAGACAAAACATTTATTACCAACACAATAGTGACAAAAAACATTTATTACCAACACAATAGTGAGACAAAGCATTTATTACCAACACAATAGTGAGACAAAACATTTATTACCAAAACAAAAGTGACACAGAACATTTATCACCGACACAATAGAGACAAAACATTTATTACCAACACAATAGTGACACAAAACATTTATTACCAACACAATAGTGACACAAAACATTTATTACCAACACAATAGTGACACAAAACATTTATTACCAACACAATAGTGACACAACACATTTATTACCGACACAATAGTGAGACTAACATTTACTATCAACACAAAAGTGAGACAGTGTGGTGGACACGACAACAAAACATTTATTACCAACACAATAGTCAGAGAAAACATTTATTACCAACACAATAGTGAGACAAAACTTTTATTACCAAAACAATAGTGAGACAAAACATTTATCACCGACACAATAGAGACAAAGCATTTATTACCAACACAATAGTGACACAAAACATTTATTACCAACACAATAGTGAGAAAAAACATTTACTCTCAACACAAAAGTTAGACAGTGTGGTGGACACGACAACAAAACATTTATTACCAACACAATAGTCAGAGAAAACATTTATTACCAACACAATAGTGACACAAAACATTTATTACCAACACAATAGTGACACAAAACATTTATTACCAACACAATAGTGACACAAAACATTTACTGTCAACACAAAAGTGAGACAGTGTGGTGGACACGACAACAAAACATTTATTACCAACGCAATAGTCAGAAAAAACATTTATTACCAACACAATAGTGAGAAAAAACATTTACTATCAACACAATAGTGAGACAAAACATTTATTACCAACACAATAGTGAGCCAAAACATTTATTACCAACACAATAGTGAGACAAAACATTTATTACCAACACAATAGTGAGACAAAACATTTATTACCGACACAATAGTGAGACAAAGCATTTATTACCAACACAATAGTGACACAAAACATTTATTACCAACACAATAGTGACAAAAAACATTTATTCTCAACACAAAAGTGAGACAGTGTGGTGGACACGACAACAAAACATTTATTACCAACACAATAGTCAGAGAAAACATTTATTACCAACACAATAGTGAGAAAAAACATTTACTATCAACACAATAGTGAGACAAAACATTTATTACCAACACAATAGTGACACAAAACATTTATTACCGACACAATAGTGAGACAAAACATTTACTGTCATCACAAAAGTGACACAGTGTGGTGGACACGACAACAAAACATTTATTACCAACACAATAGTCAGAGAAAACATTTGTTACCAACACAATGGTGAGACAAAACATTTACTATCAACGCAATAGTGAGACAAAACATTTATTACCAACACAATAGTGAGACAAAACATTTATTACCAACACAATAGTGAGACAAAACATTTATTACCAACACAATAGTGAGACAAAACATTTATTACCAACACAATAGTGAGACAAAAAATGTATTACCAACACAATAGTGAGACAAAACATTTATCACCGACACAATAGTGAGACAAAACATTTATTAACAACACAATAGTGAGACAAAACATTTATTACCAACACAATAGTGACAAAAAACCTTTTATTACCGACACAATAGTGAGAGACAACATTTATTCCCAACACAATAGAGACAAAACTTTTATTACCAACACAATAGTCAGACAAAACATTTATTACCAACACAATAGTGACACAAAACCTTTTATTACCGACACAATAGTGAGAGACAACATTTATTCCCAACACAATAGAGACAAAACTTTTATTACCAACACAATAGTCAGACAAAACATTTATTACCAACACAATAGTGACACAAAACATTTATTAAAAACACAATAGTGACACAAAACATGTATTACCAACACAATAGTGACACAAAACATTTATTACCAACACAATAGTGAGACAAAACATTTATTACCAACGCAATAGTGACAAAAAACATTTATTACCAAAACAATAGTGAGACAAAGCATTTATTACCAACACAATAGTGAGACAAAACATTTATTACCAAAACAAAATTGACACAGAACATGTATCACCGACACAATAGAGACAAAACATTTATTACCAACACAATAGTGACACAAAACATTTATTACCAACACAATACTGACACAAAACATTTACTCTCAACACAAAAGTGAGACAGTGTGGTGGACACGACAACAAAACATTTATTACCAACACAATAGTCAAAGAAAACATTTATTACCAACACAATAGTGAGAAAAAACATTTACTATCAACACAATAGTGAGACAAAACATTTATTATCAACACAATAGTGACACAAAACATTTATTACCGACACAATAGTGAGACAAAACATTTTCTATCAACACAAAAGTGAGACAGTGTGGTGGACACGACAACAAAACATTTATTACCAACACAATAGTGAGACAAAACATTTATTACCAACACAATAGTGAGACAAAACATTTATTACCAACACAATAGTGAGACAAAACATTTATTACCGACACAATAGTGAGACAAAACATTTATTAACAACACAATAGTGAGACAAAACATTTATTACCAACACAATAGTGACAAAAAACATTTATTACAAACACAATAATGAGACAAAACATTTATTACCAACACAATAGTCAGAGAAAACATTTATTACCAACAAAATAGTGAGACAAAACTTTTATTTCCAACACAATAGTGAGACAAAACATTTATCACCGACACAGTAGAGACAAAGCATTTATTACCAACACAATAGTGACACAAAACATTTATTACCAACACAAAAGTGAGAAAAACATTTACTCTCAACACTAAAGTGAGACAGTGTGGTGGACACGACAACAAAACATTTATTACCAACACAATAGTCAGAGAAAACATTTATTACCAACACAATAGTGACACTAAACATTTATTACCGACACAATAGTGAGACAAAACATTTGCTATCAACACAAAAGTGAGACAGTGTGGTGGACACGACAACAAAACATTTATTACCAACACAATAGTCAGAGAAAACATTTATTACCAACACAATAGTGAGACAAAACTTTTATTACCAACACAATAGTGAGAGACAACATTTATCACCGACACAATAGAGACAAAGCATTTATTACCAACACAATAGCGACACAAAACATTTATTACCAACACAATAGTGACACAAAACATTTACTCTCAACACAAAAGTGAGACAGTGTGGTGGACACGACAACAAAACATTTATTACCAACACAATAGTCAGAGAAAACATTTATTACCAACACAATAGTGACACTAAACATTTATTACCGACACAATAGTGAGACAAAACATTTACTATCAACACAAAAGTGAGACAGTGTGGTGGACACGACAACAAAACATTTATTACCAACACAATAGTCAGAGAAAACATTTATTACCACAATAGTGAGACAAAACTTTTATTACCAACACAATATTGAGAGACAACATTTATCACCGACACAATAGAGACAAAGCATTTATTACCAACACAATAGTGACACAAAACATTTATTACCAACACAATAGTGACACAAAACATTTACTCTCAACACAAAAGTGAGACAGTGTGGTGGAAACGACAACAAAACATTTATTACCAACGCAATAGTCAGAAAAAACATTTATTACCAACACAATAGTGAGAAAAAACATTTACTATCAACACAATAGTGAGACAAAACATTTATTACCAACACAATAGTGAGACAAAACATTTATTACAAACACAATAGTGAGACAAAACATTTATTACCAACACAATAGTGAGACAAAACATTTATTACCAACACAATAGTGAGACAAAACATTTTTACCAAGACAATAGTGAGACAAAACATTTATTACCGACACAATAGTGAGACAACACATTTATTACCAACACAATAGTGAGACAAAACATTTTTTACCAACACAATAGTGAGACAAAACATTTATTACCGACACAATTGTGAGACAACACATTTATTACCAACACAATAGTGAGACAAAACATTTATTGCCGACACAGTAGTTGAGATAAAACATTTTTTACCAACACAATAGTGAGACAAAACATTTATTACCAACACAATAGTGAGACAACACATTTATTACCAACAAAATAGTGAGACAAAACATTACCGACACAATAGTGAGACAACACATTTATTACCAACACAATAGTGAGACAAAACATTTATTACCGACACAATAGTGAGACAAAACATTTATTACCAACACATTAGTGAGACAAAACATTTATTACCAACACAGTAGTGAGACAAAACATTTCTTACCAAGACAGTAGTTCAGGTTTATTTGCTGACTTGTTTGGTCATGTTTATTTACTGACTTGATTGGTCAGGTTTATCTGCTGACTTGTTTGGTCAAGTTTATTTGCTGAATTTATTGGTCAGGTTTATTTACTGACTCGTTTGGTCAGGTTTATTTGCTGACTCGTTTGGTCAGGTTTATTTGCTGACTCGTTTAGTCAGGTTTATTTACTGAGTCGTTTGGTC
This sequence comes from Lampris incognitus, assembly GCF_029633865.1. Lineage (NCBI taxonomy): Eukaryota > Metazoa > Chordata > Actinopteri > Lampriformes > Lampridae > Lampris > Lampris incognitus. The sequence continues at coordinate 54,199,400 of NC_079211.1, read as the reverse complement.
AGGTTTATTTGCTGACTCGTTTGGTCAGCTTTATTTATTGACTTGTTTGGTCAGGTTTATTTACTGACTCGTTTGGTCGGGTTTATTTGCTGACTCGTTTGGTCAGGTTTATTTACGGACTTATTTGGTCAGGTTTATTTACGGACTTGTTTGGTCAGGTTTATTTGCTGACTCGTTTGGTCAGGTTTATTTGCTGACTTGTTTGGTCAGGTTTGTTTACTGAATTGATTGGTCAGGTTTATTTGCTGACTTGTTTGGTCAAGTTTATTTGCTGAATTTATTGGTCAGGTTTATTTACTGACTCGTTTGGTCAGGTTTGTTTGCTGAGTCGTTTCGTCAGGTTTATTTGCTGACTCGTTTGGTCAGGTTTATTTACTGAGTCGTTTGGTCAGGTTTATTTGTTGACTCGTTTGGTCAGGTTTATTTACGGACTTATTTGGTCAGGTTTATTTACGGACTTGTTTGGTCAGGTTTATTTGCTGACGCGTTTGGTCAGGTTTATTTACTGACTCGTTTGGTCAGGTTTATTTGCTGACTCGTTTGGTCAGGGTTATTTGCTGACTTGTTTGGTCAAGTTTATTTGCTGAATTTATTGGTCAGGTTTATTTACTGACTCGTTTGGTCAGGTTTATTTACTGACTCGTTTGGTCAGGTTTATTTGCTGACTCGTTTGGTCAGGTTTATTTACTGAGTCGTTTGGTCAGGTTTATTTGCTGACTCGTTTGGTCAGCTTTATTTACTGACTTGTTTGGTCAGGTTTATTTACTGAATTGATTGGTCAGGTTTATTTGCTGACTTGTTTGGTCAAGTTTATTTGCTGAATTTATTGGTCAGGTTTATTTACTGACTCGTTTGGTCAGGTTTATTTACTGACTCGTTTGGTCAGGTTTATTTGCTGACTCGTTTGGTCATGTTTATTTACTGAGTCGTTTGGTCTGGTTTATTTACTGACTCGTTTGGTCAGGTTTATTTACTGACTTGTTTGGTCAGGTTTATTTGCTGACTCGTTTGGTCAGGTTTATTTACTGACTCGTTTGGTCAGGTTTATTTGCTGACTCATTTGGTCAGGTTTATTTACTGAGTCGTTTGGTCAGGTTTATTTGCTGACTTGTTTGGTCAGGTTTATTTACTGACTCGTTTCGTCAGGTTTATTTGCTGACTCGTTTGGTCAGGTTTATTTACTGAGTCGTTTGGTCAGGTTTATTTGTACACTCTTCTGGTCAGGTTTATTTACTGACTCGTTTGGTCAGGTTTATTGCTGACTCGTTTGGTCAGGGTTATTTGCTGACTTGTTTGGTCAAATTTATTTGCTGACTTGTTTGGTTAGGTTTATTTACTGACTCGTTTCGTCAGGTTTATTTGCTGACTCGTTTGGTCAGGTTTATTTACTGAGTCGTTTGGTCAGGTTTATTTGTTGACTCGTTTGGTCAGGTTTATTTACTGACTCGTTTGGTCAGGTTTATTGCTGACTCGTTTGGTCAGGGTTATTTGCTGACTTGTTTGGTCAAGTTTATTTGCTGACTTGTTTGGTTAGGTTTATTTACTGACTCGTTTGGTCAGGTTTATTTGCTGAATTTATTGGTCAGGTTTATTTACTGACTCGTTTGGTCAGGTTTATTTACTGACTCGTTTGGTCAGGTTTATTTGCTGAGTCGTTTGGTCATATTTATTTGCTGACTTGTTTGGTCAGGTTTATTTACTGACTCGTTTCGTCAGGTTTATTTGCTGACTCGTTTGGTTAGGTTTCTTTACTGACTCGTTTGGTCATGTTTATTTGCTGAATTTATTGGTCAGGTTTATTTACTGACTCGTTTGGTCAGGTTTATTTACTGACTCGTTTGGTCAGGTTTATTTGCTGACTTGTTTGGTCATGTTTATTTACTGAGTCGTTTGGTCAGGTTTATTTACTGACTCGTTTGGTCAGGTTTATTTGCTGTCTCGTTTGTTCAGGTTTATTTACGGACTTATTTGGTCAGGTTTATTTACGGACTTGTTTGGTCAGGTTTATTTGCTGACTCGTTTGGTCAGGTTTATTTGCTGACTTGTTTGGTCAGGTTTATTTACTGAATTGATTGGTCAGGTTTATTTGCTTACTTGTTTGGTCAAGTTTATTTGCTGAATTTATTGGTCAGGTTTATTTACTGACTCGTTTGGTCAGGTTTATTTACTGACTCGTTTGGTCATGTTTATTTACTGAGTCGTTTGGTCAGGTTTATTTACTGATTCGTTTGGTCAGGTTTGTTTGCTGAGTCGTTTGGTCAGGTTTATTTGCTGACTCGTTTGGTCAGGTTTATTTACTGAGTCGTTTGGTCAGGTTTATTTGTTGACTCGTTTGGTCAGGTTTATTTACTGACTCGTTTGGTCAGGTTTATTAGTGACTCGTTTGGTCAGGGTTATTTGCTGACTCGTTTGGTCAGGTTTATTTACTGAGTCGTTTGGTCAGGTTTATTTGTTGACTCGTTTGGTCAGGTTTATTTACTGACTCGTTTCGTCAGGTTTATTAGTGACTCGTTTGGTCAGGGTTATTTGCTGACTTGTTTGGTCAAGTTTATTTGCTGAATTTATTGGTCAGGTTTATTTACTGACTCGTTTGGTCAGGTTTATTTACTGACTCGTTTGGTCAGGTTTATTTGCTGACTCGTTTGGTCAGGTTTATTTACTGAGTCGTTTGGTCAGGTTTATTTGCTGACTCGTTTGGTCAGCTTTATTTACTGACTTGTTTGGTCAGGTTTATTTACTGACTCGTTTGGTCAGGTTTATTTGCTGTCTCGTTTGGTCAGGTTTATTTACGGACTTATTTGGTCAGGTTTATTTACGGACTTGTTTGGTCAGGTTTATTTGCTGACTCGTTTGGTCAGGTTTATTTACTGACTCGTTTGGTCAGGTTTATTTGCTGACTCGTTTGGTCAGGGTTATTTGCTGACTTGTTTGGTCAAGTTTATTTGCTGAATTTATTGGTCAGGTTTATTTACTGACTCGTTTGGTCAGGTTTATTTACTGACTCGTTTGGTCAGGTTTATTTACTGAGTCGTTTGGTCAGGTTTATTTGTTGACTCGTTTGGTCAGGTTTATTTACTGACTCGTTTGGTCAGGTTTATTGCTGACTCGTTTGGTCAGGGTTATTTGCTGACTTGTTTGGTCAAGTTTATTTGCTGACTTGTTTGGTTAGGTTTATTTACTGACTCGTTTGGTCAGGTTTATTTGCTGAATTTATTGGTCAGGTTTATTTACTGACTCGTTTGGTCAGGTTTATTTACTGACTCGTTTGGTCAGGTTTATTTGCTGAGTCGTTTGGTCATATTTATTTGCTGACTTGTTTGGTTAGGTTTATTTACTGACTCGTTTGGTCAGGTTTATTTGCTGAATTTATTGGTCAGGTTTATTTACTGACTCGTTTGGTCAGGTTTATTTACTGACTCGTTTGGTCAGGTTTATTTGCTGAGTCGTTTGGTCATATTTATTTGCTGACTTGTTTGGTCAGGTTTATTTACTGACTCGTTTCGTCAGGTTTATTTGCTGACTCGTTTGGTTAGGTTTATTTACTGACTCGTTTGGTCAGGTTTATTTGCTGAATTTATTGGTCAGGTTTATTTGCTGACTCGTTTGGTCAGCTTTATTTACTGACTTGTTTGGTCAGGTTTATTTACTGAATTGATTGGTCAGGTTTATTTGCTGACTTGTTTGGTCAAGTTTATTTGCTGAATTTATTGGTCAGGTTTATTTACTGACTCGTTTGGTCAGGTTTATTTACTGACTCGTTTGGTCAGGTTTATTTGCTGACTCGTTTGGTCATGTTTATTTGCTGAATTTATTGGTCAGGTTTATTTACTGACTCGTTTGGTCAGGTTTATTTACTGACTCGTTTGGTCAGGTTTATTTGCTGAGTCGTTTGGTCATATTTATTTGCTGACTTGTTTGGTCAGGTTTATTTACTGACTCGTTTCGTCAGGTTTATTTGCTGACTCGTTTGGTTAGGTTTCTTTACTGACTCGTTTGGTCATGTTTATTTGCTGAATTTATTGGTCAGGTTTATTTACTGACTCGTTTGGTCAGGTTTATTTACTGACTCGTTTGGTCAGGTTTATTTGCTGACTTGTTTGGTCATGTTTATTTACTGAGTCGTTTGGTCAGGTTTATTTACTGACTCGTTTGGTCAGGTTTATTTGCTGTCTCGTTTGTTCAGGTTTATTTACGGACTTATTTGGTCAGGTTTATTTACGGACTTGTTTGGTCAGGTTTATTTGCTGACTCGTTTGGTCAGGTTTATTTGCTGACTTGTTTGGTCAGGTTTATTTACTGAATTGATTGGTCAGGTTTATTTGCTTACTTGTTTGGTCAAGTTTATTTGCTGAATTTATTGGTCAGGTTTATTTACTGACTCGTTTGGTCAGGTTTATTTACTGACTCGTTTGGTCATGTTTATTTACTGAGTCGTTTGGTCAGGTTTATTTACTGATTCGTTTGGTCAGGTTTGTTTGCTGAGTCGTTTGGTCAGGTTTATTTGCTGACTCGTTTGGTCAGGTTTATTTACTGAGTCGTTTGGTCAGGTTTATTTGTTGACTCGTTTGGTCAGGTTTATTTACTGACTCGTTTGGTCAGGTTTATTAGTGACTCGTTTGGTCAGGGTTATTTGCTGACTCGTTTGGTCAGGTTTATTTACTGAGTCGTTTGGTCAGGTTTATTTGTTGACTCGTTTGGTCAGGTTTATTTACTGACTCGTTTCGTCAGGTTTATTAGTGACTCGTTTGGTCAGGGTTATTTGCTGACTTGTTTGGTCAAGTTTATTTGCTGAATTTATTGGTCAGGTTTATTTACTGACTCGTTTGGTCAGGTTTATTTACTGACTCGTTTGGTCAGGTTTATTTGCTGACTCGTTTGGTCAGGTTTATTTACTGAGTCGTTTGGTCAGGTTTATTTGCTGACTCGTTTGGTCAGCTTTATTTACTGACTTGTTTGGTCAGGTTTATTTACTGACTCGTTTGGTCAGGTTTATTTGCTGTCTCGTTTGGTCAGGTTTATTTACGGACTTATTTGGTCAGGTTTATTTACGGACTTGTTTGGTCAGGTTTATTTGCTGACTCGTTTGGTCAGGTTTATTTACTGACTCGTTTGGTCAGGTTTATTTGCTGACTCGTTTGGTCAGGGTTATTTGCTGACTTGTTTGGTCAAGTTTATTTGCTGAATTTATTGGTCAGGTTTATTTACTGACTCGTTTGGTCAGGTTTATTTACTGACTCGTTTGGTCAGGTTTATTTACTGAGTCGTTTGGTCAGGTTTATTTGTTGACTCGTTTGGTCAGGTTTATTTACTGACTCGTTTGGTCAGGTTTATTGCTGACTCGTTTGGTCAGGGTTATTTGCTGACTTGTTTGGTCAAGTTTATTTGCTGACTTGTTTGGTTAGGTTTATTTACTGACTCGTTTGGTCAGGTTTATTTGCTGAATTTATTGGTCAGGTTTATTTACTGACTCGTTTGGTCAGGTTTATTTACTGACTCGTTTGGTCAGGTTTATTTGCTGAGTCGTTTGGTCATATTTATTTGCTGACTTGTTTGGTTAGGTTTATTTACTGACTCGTTTGGTCAGGTTTATTTGCTGAATTTATTGGTCAGGTTTATTTACTGACTCGTTTGGTCAGGTTTATTTACTGACTCGTTTGGTCAGGTTTATTTGCTGAGTCGTTTGGTCATATTTATTTGCTGACTTGTTTGGTCAGGTTTATTTACTGACTCGTTTCGTCAGGTTTATTTGCTGACTCGTTTGGTTAGGTTTATTTACTGACTCGTTTGGTCAGGTTTATTTGCTGAATTTATTGGTCAGGTTTATTTGCTGACTCGTTTGGTCAGCTTTATTTACTGACTTGTTTGGTCAGGTTTATTTACTGAATTGATTGGTCAGGTTTATTTGCTGACTTGTTTGGTCAAGTTTATTTGCTGAATTTATTGGTCAGGTTTATTTACTGACTCGTTTGGTCAGGTTTATTTACTGACTCGTTTGGTCAGGTTTATTTGCTGACTCGTTTGGTCATGTTTATTTACTGAGTCGTTTGGTCTGGTTTATTTACTGACTCGTTTGGTCAGGTTTATTTACTGACTTGTTTGGTCAGGTTTATTTGCTGACTCGTTTGGTCAGGTTTATTTACTGACTCGTTTGGTCAGGTTTATTTGCTGACTCATTTGGTCAGGTTTATTTACTGAGTCGTTTGGTCAGGTTTATTTGCTGACTTGTTTGGTCAGGTTTATTTACTGACTCGTTTCGTCAGGTTTATTTGCTGACTCGTTTGGTCAGGTTTATTTACTGAGTCGTTTGGTCAGGTTTATTTGTACACTCTTCTGGTCAGGTTTATTTACTGACTCGTTTGGTCAGGTTTATTGCTGACTCGTTTGGTCAGGGTTATTTGCTGACTTGTTTGGTCAAATTTATTTGCTGACTTGTTTGGTTAGGTTTATTTACTGACTCGTTTCGTCAGGTTTATTTGCTGACTCGTTTGGTCAGGTTTATTTACTGAGTCGTTTGGTCAGGTTTATTTGTTGACTCGTTTGGTCAGGTTTATTTACTGACTCGTTTGGTCAGGTTTATTGCTGACTCGTTTGGTCAGGGTTATTTGCTGACTTGTTTGGTCAAGTTTATTTGCTGACTTGTTTGGTTAGGTTTATTTACTGACTCGTTTGGTCAGGTTTATTTGCTGAATTTATTGGTCAGGTTTATTTACTGACTCGTTTGGTCAGGTTTATTTACTGACTCGTTTGGTCAGGTTTATTTGCTGAGTCGTTTGGTCATATTTATTTGCTGACTTGTTTGGTCAGGTTTATTTGCTGACTCGTTTGGTTAGGTTTCTTTACTGACTCGTTTGGTCATGTTTATTTGCTGAATTTATTGGTCAGGTTTATTTACTGACTCGTTTGGTCAGGTTTATTTACTGACTCGTTTGGTCAGGTTTATTTGCTGACTTGTTTGGTCATGTTTATTTACTGAGTCGTTTGGTCAGGTTTATTTACTGACTCGTTTGGTCAGGTTTATTTGCTGTCTCGTTTGTTCAGGTTTATTTACGGACTTATTTGGTCAGGTTTATTTACGGACTTGTTTGGTCAGGTTTATTTGCTGACTCGTTTGGTCAGGTTTATTTGCTGACTTGTTTGGTCAGGTTTATTTACTGAATTGATTGGTCAGGTTTATTTGCTTACTTGTTTGGTCAAGTTTATTTGCTGAATTTATTGGTCAGGTTTATTTACTGACTCGTTTGGTCAGGTTTATTTACTGACTCGTTTGGTCATGTTTATTTACTGAGTCGTTTGGTCAGGTTTATTTACTGATTCGTTTGGTCAGGTTTGTTTGCTGAGTCGTTTGGTCAGGTTTATTTGCTGACTCGTTTGGTCAGGTTTATTTACTGAGTCGTTTGGTCAGGTTTATTTGTTGACTCGTTTGGTCAGGTTTATTTACTGACTCGTTTGGTCAGGTTTATTAGTGACTCGTTTGGTCAGGGTTATTTGCTGACTCGTTTGGTCAGGTTTATTTACTGAGTCGTTTGGTCAGGTTTATTTGTTGACTCGTTTGGTCAGGTTTATTTACTGACTCGTTTCGTCAGGTTTATTAGTGACTCGTTTGGTCAGGGTTATTTGCTGACTTGTTTGGTCAAGTTTATTTGCTGAATTTATTGGTCAGGTTTATTTACTGACTCGTTTGGTCAGGTTTATTTACTGACTCGTTTGGTCAGGTTTATTTGCTGACTCGTTTGGTCAGGTTTATTTACTGAGTCGTTTGGTCAGGTTTATTTGCTGACTCGTTTGGTCAGCTTTATTTACTGACTTGTTTGGTCAGGTTTATTTACTGACTCGTTTGGTCAGGTTTATTTGCTGTCTCGTTTGGTCAGGTTTATTTACGGACTTATTTGGTCAGGTTTATTTACGGACTTGTTTGGTCAGGTTTATTTGCTGACTCGTTTGGTCAGGTTTATTTACTGACTCGTTTGGTCAGGTTTATTTGCTGACTCGTTTGGTCAGGGTTATTTGCTGACTTGTTTGGTCAAGTTTATTTGCTGAATTTATTGGTCAGGTTTATTTACTGACTCGTTTGGTCAGGTTTATTTACTGACTCGTTTGGTCAGGTTTATTTACTGAGTCGTTTGGTCAGGTTTATTTGTTGACTCGTTTGGTCAGGTTTATTTACTGACTCGTTTGGTCAGGTTTATTGCTGACTCGTTTGGTCAGGGTTATTTGCTGACTTGTTTGGTCAAGTTTATTTGCTGACTTGTTTGGTTAGGTTTATTTACTGACTCGTTTGGTCAGGTTTATTTGCTGAATTTATTGGTCAGGTTTATTTACTGACTCGTTTGGTCAGGTTTATTTACTGACTCGTTTGGTCAGGTTTATTTGCTGAGTCGTTTGGTCATATTTATTTGCTGACTTGTTTGGTCAGGTTTATTTACTGACTCGTTTCGTCAGGTTTATTTGCTGACTCGTTTGGTTAGGTTTATTTACTGACTCGTTTGGTCAGGTTTATTTGCTGAATTTATTGGTCAGGTTTATTTACTGACTCGTTTGGTCAGGTTTATTTACTGACTCGTTTGGTCAGGTTTATTTGCTGACTTGTTTGGTCATGTTTATTTACTGAGTCGTTTGGTCAGGTTTATTTACTGACTCGTTTGGTCAGGTTTATTTGCTGTCTCGTTTGTTCAGGTTTATTTACGGACTTATTTGGTCAGGTTTATTTACGGACTTGTTTGGTCAGGTTTATTTGCTGACTCGTTTGGTCAGGTTTATTTGCTGACTTGTTTGGTCAGGTTTATTTACTGAATTGATTGGTCAGGTTTATTTGCTGACTTGTTTGGTCAAGTTTATTTGCTGAATTTATTGGTCAGGTTTATTTACTGACTCGTTTGGTCAGGTTTATTTACTGACTCGTTTGGTCATGTTTATTTACTGAGTCGTTTGGTCAGGTTTATTTACTGATTAGTTTGGTCAGGTTTGTTTGCTGAGTCGTTTGGTCAGGTTTATTTGCTGACTCGTTTGGTCAGGTTTATTTACTGAGTCGTTTGGTCAGGTTTATTTGTTGACTCGTTTGGTCAGGTTTATTTACTGACTCGTTTGGTCAGGTTTATTAGTGACTCGTTTGGTCAGGGTTATTTGCTGACTCGTTTGGTCAGGTTTGTTTGCTGAGTCGTTTGGTCAGGTTTATTTGCTGACTCGTTTGGTCAGGTTTATTTACTGAGTCGTTTGGTCAGGTTTATTTGTTGACTCGTTTGGTCAGGTTTATTTACTGACTCGTTTGGTCAGGTTTATTAGTGACTCGTTTGGTCAGGGTTATTTGCTGACTCGTTTGGTCAGGTTTATTTACTGAGTCGTTTGGTCAGGTTTATTTGTTGACTCGTTTGGTCAGGTTTATTTACTGACTCGTTTCGTCAGGTTTATTAGTGACTCGTTTGGTCAGGGTTATTTGCTGACTTGTTTGGTCAAGTTTATTTGCTGAATTTATTGGTCAGGTTTATTTACTGACTCGTTTGGTCAGGTTTATTTACTGACTCGTTTGGTCAGGTTTATTTGCTGACTCGTTTGGTCATGTTTATTTACTGAGTCGTTTGGTCAGGTTTATTTGCTGACTCGTTTGGTCAGCTTTATTTACTGACTTGTTTGGTCAGGTTTATTTACTGACTCGTTTGGTCAGGTTTATTTGCTGTCTCGTTTGGTCAGGTTTATTTACGGACTTATTTGGTCAGGTTTATTTACGGACTTGTTTGGTCAGGTTTATTTGCTGACTCGTTTGGTCAGGTTTATTTACTGACTCGTTTGGTCAGGTTTATTTGCTGACTCGTTTGGTCAGGGTTATTTGCTGACTTGTTTGGTCAAGTTTATTTGCTGAATTTATTGGTCAGGTTTATTTACTGACTCGTTTGGTCAGGTTTATTTACTGACTCGTTTGGTCAGGTTTATTTACTGAGTCGTTTGGTCAGGTTTATTTGTTGACTCGTTTGGTCAGGTTTATTTACTGACTCGTTTGGTCAGGTTTATTAGTGACTCGTTTGGTCAGGGTTATTTGCTGACTCGTTTGGTCAGGTTTATTTACTGAGTCGTTTGGTCAGGTTTATTTGTTGACTCGTTTGGTCAGGTTTATTTACTGACTCGTTTCGTCAGGTTTATTAGTGACTCGTTTGGTCAGGGTTATTTGCTGACTTGTTTGGTCAAGTTTATTTGCTGAATTTATTGGTCAGGTTTATTTACTGACTCGTTTGGTCAGGTTTATTTACTGACTCGTTTGGTCAGGTTTATTTGCTGACTCGTTTGGTCATGTTTATTTACTGAGTCGTTTGGTCAGGTTTATTTGCTGACTCGTTTGGTCAGCTTTATTTACTGACTTGTTTGGTCAGGTTTATTTACTGACTCGTTTGGTCAGGTTTATTTGCTGTCTCGTTTGGTCAGGTTTATTTACGGACTTATTTGGTCAGGTTTATTTACGGACTTGTTTGGTCAGGTTTATTTGCTGACTCGTTTGGTCAGGTTTATTTACTGACTCGTTTGGTCAGGTTTATTTGCTGACTCGTTTGGTCAGGGTTATTTGCTGACTTGTTTGGTCAAGTTTATTTGCTGAATTTATTGGTCAGGTTTATTTACTGACTCGTTTGGTCAGGTTTATTTACTGACTCGTTTGGTCAGGTTTATTTACTGAGTCGTTTGGTCAGGTTTATTTGTTGACTCGTTTGGTCAGGTTTATTTACTGACTCGTTTGGTCAGGTTTATTGCTGACTCGTTTGGTCAAGGTTATTTGCTGACTTGTTTGGTCAAGTTTATTTGCTGACTTGTTTGGTTAGGTTTATTTACTGACTCGTTTGGTCAGGTTTATTTGCTGAATTTATTGGTCAGGTTTATTTACTGACTCGTTTGGTCAGGTTTATTTACTGACTCGTTTGGTCAGGTTTATTTGCTGAGTCGTTTGGTCATATTTATTTGCTGACTTGTTTGGTCAGGTTTATTTACTGACTCGTTTCGTCAGGTTTATTTGCTGACTCGTTTGGTTAGGTTTATTTCCTGACTCGTTTGGTCAGGTTTATTTGCTGAATTTATTGGTCAGGTTTATTTACTGACTCGTTTGGTCAGGTTTATTTACTGACTCATTTGGTCAGGTTTATTTGCTGACTTGTTTGGTCATGTTTATTTACTGAGTCGTTTGGTCAGGTTTATTTACTGACTCGTTTGGTCAGGTTTATTTGCTGTCTCGTTTGTTCAGGTTTATTTACGGACTTATTTGGTCAGGTTTATTTACGGACTTGTTTGGTCAGGTTTATTTGCTGACTCGTTTGGTCAGGTTTATTTGCTGACTTGTTTGGTCAGGTTTATTTACTGAATTGATTGGTCAGGTTTATTTGCTGACTTGTTTGGTCAAGTTTATTTGCTGAATTTATTGGTCAGGTTTATTTACTGACTCGTTTGGTCAGGTTTATTTACTGACTCGTTTGGTCATGTTTATTTACTGAGTCGTTTGGTCAGGTTTATTTACTGATTCGTTTGGTCAGGTTTGTTTGCTGAGTCGTTTGGTCAGGTTTATTTGCTGACTCGTTTGGTCAGGTTTATTTACTGAGTCGTTTGGTCAGGTTTATTTGTTGACTCGTTTGGTCAGGTTTATTTACTGACTCGTTTGGTCAGGTTTATTAGTGACTCGTTTGGTCAGGGTTATTTGCTGACTCGTTTGGTCAGGTTTATTTACTGAGTCGTTTGGTCAGGTTTATTTGTTGACTCGTTTGGTCAGGTTTATTTACTGACTCGTTTCGTCAGGTTTATTAGTGACTCGTTTGGTCAGGGTTATTTGCTGACTTGTTTGGTCAAGTTTATTTGCTGACTTGTTTGGTTAGGTTTATTTGCTGACCCGTTTGGTCAGGTTTATTTACTGACTCGTTTGGTCAGGTTTATTTGCTGACTCGTTTGGTCAGGTTTATTTGCTGACTCGTTTGGTCAGCTTTATTTACTGACTTGTTTGGTCAGGTTTATTTACTGACTCGTTTGGTCGGGTTTATTTGCTGTCTCGTTTGGTCAGGTTTATTTACGGACTTATTTGGTCAGGTTTATTTGCTGACTCATTTGGTCAGCTTTATTTACTGACTTGTTTGGTCAGGTTTATTTACTGACTCGTTTGGTCGGGTTTATTTGCTGTCTCGTTTGGTCAGGTTTATTTACGGACTTGTTTGGTCAGGTTTATTTACTGAATTGATTGGTCAGGTTTATTTACTGACTTGTTTGGTAAAGTTTATTTGCTGAATTTATTGGTCAGGTTTATTTACTGACTCGTTTGGTCAGGTTTATTTACTGACTCGTTTGGTCAGGTTTATTTGCTGACTCGTTTGGTCATGTTTATTTACTGAGTCGTTTGGTCAGGTTTATTTACTGACTCGTTTGGTCAGGTTTATTTACTGACTTGTTTGGTCAGGTTTATTTACTGAATTGATTGGTCAGGTTTATTTGCTGACTTGTTTGGTCAAGTTTATTTGCTGAATTTATTGGTCAGGTTTATTTACTGACTCGTTTGGTCAGGTTTATTTACTGACTCGTTTGGTCATGTTTATTTACTGAGTCGTTTGGTCAGGTTTATTTACTGATTCGTTTGGTCAGGTTTGTTTGCTGAGTCGTTTGGTCAGGTTTATTTGCTGACTCGTTTGGTCAGGTTTATTTACTGAGTCGTTTGGTCAGGTTTATTTGTTGACTCGTTTGGTCAGGTTTATTTGCTGTCTCGTTTGGTCAGGTTTATTTACGGACTTATTTGGTCAGGTTTATTTACGGACTTGTTTGGTCAGGTTTATTTGCTGACTCGTTTGGTCAGGTTTATTTGCTGACTTGTTTGGTCAGGTTTATTTACTGAATTGATTGGTCAGGTTTATTTGCTGACTTGTTTGGTCAAGTTTATTTGCTGAATTTATTGGTCAGGTTTATTTACTGATTAGTTTGGTCAGGTTTGTTTGCTGAGTCGTTTGGTCATGTTTATTTGCTGACTCGTTTGGTCATGTTTATTTACTGAGTCGTTTGGTCAGGTTTATATACTGACTCGTTTGGTCAGGTTTATTTGCTGACTTGTTTGGTCAGGTTTATGTACTGAATTGATTGGTCAGGTTTATTTGCTGACTTGTTTGGTCAGGTTTATTTGCTGAATTTATTGGTCAGGTTTATTTACTGACTCGTTTGGTCAGGTTTATTTACTGACTCGTTTGGTCATGTTTATTTACTGAGTCGTTTGGTCAGGTTTATTTACTGACTCGTTTGGTCAGGTTTGTTTGCTGAGTCGTTTGGTCAGGGTTATTTGCTGACTTGTTTGGTCAAGTTTATTTGCTGACTTGTTTGGTTAGGTTTATTTGCTGACTCGTTTGGTCAGGTTTATTTACTGACTCGTTTGGTCAGGTTTATTTGCTGACTCGTTTGGTCAGGGTTATTTGCTGACTTGTTTGGTCAAGTTTATTTGCTGAATTTATTGGTCAGGTTTATTTACTGACTCGTTTGGTCAGGTTTATTTGCTGACTCGTTTGGTCAGGTTTATTTACTGAGTCGTTTGGTCAGGTTTATTTGCTGACTCGTTTGGTCAGCTTTATTTACTGACTTGTTTGGTCAGGTTTATTTACTGACTCGTTTGGTCAGGTTTATTTGCTGTCTCGTTTGGTCAGGTTTATTTACGGACTTATTTGGTCAGGTTTATTTACGGACTTGTTTGGTCAGGTTTATTTGCTGACTCGTTTGGTCAGGTTTATTTGCTGACTTGTTTGGTCAGGTTTATTTACTGAATTGATTGGTCAGGTTTATTTGCTGACTTGTTTGGTCAAGTTTATTTGCTGAATTTATTGGTCAGGTTTATTTACTGACTCGTTTGGTCAGGTTTATTTACTGACTCGTTTGGTCATGTTTATTTACTGACTCGTTTGGTCAGGTTTATTTACTGATTCGTTTGGTCAGGTTTGTTTGCTGAGTCGTTTGGTCAGGTTTATTTGCTGACTCGTTTGGTCAGGTTTATTTACTGAGTCGTTTGGTCAGGTTTATTTGTTGATTCGTTTGGTCAGGTTTATTTACTGACTCGTTTGGTCAGGTTTATTGCTGACTCGTTTGGTCAGGGTTATTTGCTGACTTGTTTGGTCAAGTTTATTTGCTGACTTGTTTGGTTAGGTTTATTTGCTGACCCGTTTGGTCAGGTTTATTTACTGACTCGTTTGGTCAGGTTTATTTGCTGACTCGTTTGGTCAGGTTTATTTGCTGACTCGTTTGGTCAAGTTTATTTGCTGAATTTATTGGTCAGGTTTATTTACTGACTCGTTTGGTCAGGTTTATTTACTGACTCGTTTGGTCAGGTTTATTTGCTGACTCGTTTGGTCATGTTTATTTACTGAGTCGTTTGGTCAGGTTTATTTACTGACTCGTTTGGTCAGGTTTATTTACTGACTTGTTTGGTCAGGTTTATTTGCTGACTCGTTTGGTCAGGTTTATTTACTGACTCGTTTGGTCAGGTTTATTTGCTGACTCATTTGGTCAGGTTTATTTACTGACTCGTTTGGTCAGGTATATTTACTGAGTCGTTTGGTCAGGTTTATTTGCTGACTCGTTTGGTCAGCTTTATTTACTGACTTGTTTGGTCAGGTTTATTTACTTACTCGTTTGGTCGGGTTTATTTGCTGTCTCGTTTGGTCAGGTTTATTTACGGACTTATTTGGTCAGGTTTATTTACGGACTTGTTTGGTCAGGTTTATTTGCTGACTCGTTTGGTCAGGTTTATTTGCTGACTTGTTTGGTCAGGTTTATTTACTTAATTGATTGGTCAGGTTTATTTGCTGACTTGTTTGGTCAAGTTTATTTGCTGAATTTATTGGTCAGGTTTATTTACTGACTCGTTTGGTCAGGTTTATTTACTGACTCGTTTGGTCAGGTTTATTTGCTGACTCGTTTGGTCAGCTTTATTTACTGACTTGTTTGGTCAGGTTTATTTACTGACTCGTTTGGTCAGGTTTATTTGCTGTCTCGTTTGGTCAGGTTTATTTACGGACTTATTTGGTCAGGTTTATTTACGGACTTGTTTGGTCAGGTTTATTTGCTGACTCGTTTGGTCAGGTTTATTTGCTGACTTGTTTGGTCAGGTTTATTTACTGAATTGATTGGTCAGGTTTATTTGCTGACTTGTTTGGTCAAGTTTATTTGCTGAATTTATTGGTCAGGTTTATTTACTGACTCGTTTGGTCAGGTTTATTTACTGACTCGTTTGGTCATGTTTATTTACTGACTCGTTTGGTCAGGTTTATTTACTGATTCGTTTGGTCAGGTTTGTTTGCTGAGTCGTTTGGTCAGGTTTATTTGCTGACTCGTTTGGTCAGGTTTATTTACTGAGTCGTTTGGTCAGGTTTATTTGTTGATTCGTTTGGTCAGGTTTATTTACTGACTCGTTTGGTCAGGTTTATTGCTGACTCGTTTGGTCAGGGTTATTTGCTGACTTGTTTGGTCAAGTTTATTTGCTGACTTGTTTGGTTAGGTTTATTTACTGACCCGTTTGGTCAGGTTTATTTACTGACTCGTTTGGTCAGGTTTATTTGCTGACTCGTTTGGTCAGGTTTATTTGCTGACTCGTTTGGTCAAGTTTATTTGCTGAATTTATTGGTCAGGTTTATTTACTGACTCGTTTGGTCAGGTTTATTTACTGACTCGTTTGGTCAGGTTTATTTGCTGACTCGTTTGGTCATGTTTATTTACTGAGTCGTTTGGTCAGGTTTATTTACTGACTCGTTTGGTCAGGTTTATTTACTGACTTGTTTGGTCAGGTTTATTTGCTGACTCGTTTGGTCAGGTTTATTTACTGACTCGTTTGGTCAGGTTTATTTGCTGACTCATTTGGTCAGGTTTATTTACTGACTCGTTTGGTCAGGTATATTTACTGAGTCGTTTGGTCAGGTTTATTTGCTGACTCGTTTGGTCAGCTTTATTTACTGACTTGTTTGGTCAGGTTTATTTACTTACTCGTTTGGTCGGGTTTATTTGCTGTCTCGTTTGGTCAGGTTTATTTACGGACTTATTTGGTCAGGTTTATTTACGGACTTGTTTGGTCAGGTTTATTTGCTGACTCGTTTGGTCAGGTTTATTTGCTGACTTGTTTGGTCAGGTTTATTTACTTAATTGATTGGTCAGGTTTATTTGCTGACTTGTTTGGTCAAGTTTATTTGCTGAATTTATTGGTCAGGTTTATTTACTGACTCGTTTGGTCAGGTTTATTTACTGACTCGTTTGGTCAGGTTTATTTGCTGACTCGTTTGGTCATGTTTATTTACTGAGTCGTTTGGTCAGGTTTATTTACTGACTCGTTTGGTCAGGTTTATTTGCTGACTTGTTTGGTCAGGTTTATTTACTGAATTGATTGGTCAGGTTTATTTGCTGACTTGTTTGGTCAGGTTTATTTGCTGAATTTATTGGTCAGGTTTATTTACTGACTCGTTTGGTCAGGTTTATTTACTGACTCGTTTGGTCATGTTTATTTACTGACTCGTTTGGTCAGGTTTATTTACTGACTCGTTTGGTCAGGTTTATTTGCTGACTCGTTTGGTCATGTTTATTTACTGAGTCGTTTGGTCAGGTTTATTTACTGACTCGTTTGGTCAGGTTTATTTACTGACTTGTTTGGTCAGGTTTATTTGCTGACTCGTTTGGTCAGGTTTATTTACTGACTCGTTTGGTCAGGTTTATTTGCTGACTCATTTGGTCAGGTTTATTTACTGACTCGTTTGGTCAGGTATATTTACTGAGTCGTTTGGTCAGGTTTATTTGCTGACTCGTTTGGTCATGTTTATTTACTGAGTCGTTTGGTCAGGTTTATTTACTGACTCGTTTGGTCAGGTTTATTTGCTGACTTGTTTGGTCAAGTTTATTTGCTGAATTTATTGGTCAGGTTTATTTACTGACTCGTTTGGTCAGGTTTATTTACTGACTCGTTTGGTCAGGTTTATTTGCTGACTCGTTTGGTCAGCTTTATTTACTGACTTGTTTGGTCAGGTTTATTTACTGACTCGTTTGGTCAGGTTTATTTGCTGTCTCGTTTGGTCAGGTTTATTTACGGACTTATTTGGTCAGGTTTATTTACGGACTTGTTTGGTCAGGTTTATTTGCTGACTCGTTTGGTCAGGTTTATTTGCTGACTTGTTTGGTCAGGTTTATTTACTGAATTGATTGGTCAGGTTTATTTGCTGACTTGTTTGGTCAAGTTTATTTGCTGAATTTATTGGTCAGGTTTATTTACTGACTCGTTTGGTCAGGTTTATTTACTGACTCGTTTGGTCATGTTTATTTACTGACTCGTTTGGTCAGGTTTATTTACTGATTCGTTTGGTCAGGTTTGTTTGCTGAGTCGTTTGGTCAGGTTTATTTGCTGACTCGTTTGGTCAGGTTTATTTACTGAGTCGTTTGGTCAGGTTTATTTGTTGATTCGTTTGGTCAGGTTTATTTACTGACTCGTTTGGTCAGGTTTATTGCTGACTCGTTTGGTCAGGGTTATTTGCTGACTTGTTTGGTCAAGTTTATTTGCTGACTTGTTTGGTTAGGTTTATTTACTGACCCGTTTGGTCAGGTTTATTTACTGACTCGTTTGGTCAGGTTTATTTGCTGACTCGTTTGGTCAGGTTTATTTGCTGACTCGTTTGGTCAAGTTTATTTGCTGAATTTATTGGTCAGGTTTATTTACTGACTCGTTTGGTCAGGTTTATTTACTGACTCGTTTGGTCAGGTTTATTTGCTGACTCGTTTGGTCATGTTTATTTACTGAGTTGTTTGGTCAGGTTTATTTACTGACTCGTTTGGTCAGGTTTATTTACTGACTTGTTTGGTCAGGTTTATTTGCTGACTCGTTTGGTCAGGTTTATTTACTGACTCGTTTGGTCAGGTTTATTTGCTGACTCATTTGGTCAGGTTTATTTACTGACTCGTTTGGTCAGGTATATTTACTGAGTCGTTTGGTCAGGTTTATTTGCTGACTCGTTTGGTCAGCTTTATTTACTGACTTGTTTGGTCAGGTTTATTTACTTACTCGTTTGGTCGGGTTTATTTGCTGTCTCGTTTGGTCAGGTTTATTTACGGACTTATTTGGTCAGGTTTATTTACGGACTTGTTTGGTCAGGTTTATTTGCTGACTCGTTTGGTCAGGTTTATTTGCTGACTTGTTTGGTCAGGTTTATTTACTTAATTGATTGGTCAGGTTTATTTGCTGACTTGTTTGGTCAAGTTTATTTGCTGAATTTATTGGTCAGGTTTATTTACTGACTCGTTTGGTCAGGTTTATTTACTGACTCGTTTGGTCAGGTTTATTTGCTGACTCGTTTGGTCATGTTTATTTACTGAGTCGTTTGGTCAGGTTTATTTACTGACTCGTTTGGTCAGGTTTATTTGCTGACTTGTTTGGTCAGGTTTATTTACTGAATTGATTGGTCAGGTTTATTTGCTGACTTGTTTGGTCAGGTTTATTTGCTGAATTTATTGGTCAGGTTTATTTACTGACTCGTTTGGTCATGTTTATTTACTGACTCGTTTGGTCAGGTTTATTTACTGACTCGTTTGGTCAGGTTTATTTGCTGACTCGTTTGGTCATGTTTATTTACTGAGTCGTTTGGTCAGGTTTATTTACTGACTCGTTTGGTCAGGTTTATTTACTGACTTGTTTGGTCAGGTTTATTTGCTGACTCGTTTGGTCAGGTTTATTTACTGACTCGTTTGGTCAGGTTTATTTGCTGACTCATTTGGTCAGGTTTATTTACTGACTCGTTTGGTCAGGTATATTTACTGAGTCGTTTGGTCAGGTTTATTTGCTGACTCGTTTGGTCAGCTTTATTTACTGACTTGTTTGGTCAGGTTTATTTACTTACTCGTTTGGTCGGGTTTATTTGCTGTCTCGTTTGGTCAGGTTTATTTACGGACTTATTTGGTCAGGTTTATTTACGGACTTGTTTGGTCAGGTTTATTTGCTGACTCGTTTGGTCAGGTTTATTTGCTGACTTGTTTGGTCAGGTTTATTTACTTAATTGATTGGTCAGGTTTATTTGCTGACTTGTTTGGTCAAGTTTATTTGCTGAATTTATTGGTCAGGTTTATTTACTGACTCGTTTGGTCAGGTTTATTTACTGACTCGTTTGGTCAGGTTTATTTGCTGACTCGTTTGGTCATGTTTATTTACTGAGTCGTTTGGTCAGGTTTATTTACTGACTCGTTTGGTCAGGTTTATTTGCTGACTTGTTTGGTCAGGTTTATTTACTGAATTGATTGGTCAGGTTTATTTGCTGACTTGTTTGGTCAGGTTTATTTGCTGAATTTATTGGTCAGGTTTATTTACTGACTCGTTTGGTCAGGTTTATTTACTGACTCGTTTGGTCATGTTTATTTACTGAGTCGTTTGGTCAGGTTTATTTACTGACTCGTTTGGTCAGGTTTGTTTGCTGAGTCGTTTGGTCAGGTTTATTTGCTGACTCGTTTGGTCATGTTTATTTACTGAGTCGTTTGGTCAGGTTTATTTGTTCACTCGTTTGGTCAGGTTTATTTACTGACTCGTTTGGTCAGGTTTATTGCTGACTCGTTTGGTCAGCGTTATTTGCTGACTTGTTTGGTCAAGTTTATTTGCTGACTTGTTTGGTTAGGTTTATTTGCTGACTCGTTTGGTCAGGTTTATTTACTGACTCGTTTGGTCAGGTTTATTTGCTGACTCGTTTGGTCAGGGTTATTTGCTGACTTGTTTGGTCAAGTTTATTTGCTGAATTTATTGGTCAGGTTTATTTACTGACTCGTTTGGTCAGGTTTATTTACTGACTCGTTTGGTCAGGTTTATTTGCTGACTCGTTTGGTCAGGTTTATTTACTGAGTCGTTTGGTCAGGTTTATTTGCTGACTCGTTTGGTCAGCTTTATTTACTGACTTGTTTGGTCATGTTTATTTGCTGACTCGTTTGGTCGGGTTTATTTGCTGTCTCGTTTGGTCAGGTTTATTTACGGACTTATTTGGTCAGGTTTATTTACGGACTTGTTTGGTCAGGTTTATTTGCTGACTCGTTTTGTCAGGTTTATTTGCTGACTTGTTTGGTCAGGTTTATTTACTGAATTGATTGGTCAGGTTTATTTGCTGACTTGTTTGGTCACGTTTATTTGCTGAATTTATTGGTCAGGTTTATTTACTGACTCGTTTGGTCAGGTTTATTTACTGACTCGTTTGGTCATGTTTATTTACTGACTCGTTTGGTCAGGTTTATTTACTGATTCGTTTGGTCAGGTTTGTTTCCTGAGTCGTTTGGTCAGGTTTATTTGCTGACTCGTTTGGTCAGGTTTATTGCTGACTCGTTTGGTCAGGGTTATTTGCTGACTTGTTTGGTCAAGTTTATTTGCTGACTTGTTTGGTTAGGTTTATTTGCTGACTCGTTTGGTCAGGTTTATTTACTTACTCGTTTGGTCAGGTTTATTTGCTGACTCGTTTGGTCAGGTTTATTTGCTGACTCGTTTGGTCAGCTTTATTTACTGACTTGTTTGGTCAGGTTTATTTACTGACTCGTTTGGTCGGGTTTATTTGCTGTCTCGTTTGGTCAGGTTTATTTACGGACTTATTTGGTCAGGTTTATTTGCTGACTCGTTTGGTCAGGTTTATTTGCTGACTCGTTTGGTCAGGTTTATTTACTGACTTGTTTGGTCAGGTTTATTTACTGACTCGTTTGGTCGGGTTTATTTGCTGTCTCGTTTGGTCAGGTTTATTTACGGACTTGTTTGGTCAGGTTTATTTACTGAATTGATTGGTCAGGTTTATTTACTGACTTGTTTGGTCAAGTTTATTTGCTGAATTTATTGGTCAGGTTTATTTACTGACTCGTTTGGTCAGGTTTATTTACTGACTCGTTTGGTCAGGTTTATTTGCTGACTCGTTTGGTCAAGTTTATTTACTGAGTCGTTTGGTCAGGTTTATTTACTGACTCGTTTGGTCAGGTTTATTTACTGACTTGTTTGGTCAGGTTTATTTGCTGACTCGTTTGGTCAGGTTTATTTACTGACTCGTTTGGTCAGGTTTATTTGCTGACTCATTTGGTCAGGTTTATTTACTGAGTCGTTTGGTCAGGTTTATTTGCTGACTTGTTTGGTCAGGTTTATTTACTGACTCGTTTCGTCAGGTTTATTTGCTGACTCGTTTGGTCAGGTTTATTTACTGAGTCGTTTGGTCAGGTTTATTTGTTGACTTGTTTGGTCAGGTTTTTTTACTGACTCTTTTGGTCAGGTTTATTGCTGACTCGTTTGGTCAGGGTTATTTGCTGACTTGTTTGGTCAAGTTTATTTGCTGACTTGGTTGGTTAGGTTTATTTACTGACTCGTTTCGTCAGGTTTATTTGCTGAATTTATTGGTCAGGTTTATTTACTGGCTCGTTTGGTCAGGTTTATTTACTGACTCGTTTGGTCAGGTTTATTTGCTGTCTCGTTTGGTCAGGTTTATTTACGTGTAGCACACTTGATAAGAATGACACTTACAAGGGCTGGTGTTTTTGTTGTTTTACTCCATCTGTCAAATAGACATTACAGAGGACACGTTTTCAGAGCATGGCTCACTATACGAACGGCAACACTCATCTCCAATTTATACACAATAAGAGCACCAAATATATTCTTCCATAAATTCACATTAGTCTAGCCTACCGCGAGCAAAGCTAAACAGTATATAACGTTACGGAACATGGGGGGATCAAAATAGCAACACACATAGGCCTACCTTCATATTTACACAGTGTGGAGACACTAAACATAGTAAAGGGACAGACTAATCACACCTACAGACAATGTCAAAGCCAAGCTACAGAACAATGGGTTCAGACCGCGGGAGCTATGGCTATGCTAACGTTAGCAACTCGCTAGCAATCTAGCTAACGTTAGCCAGTGATATGACGTTATCAAAATAAATATGAAAGTCCCTTCGTGGGTATTTCTAATAGGCATCCATATCCCACCTACACATCATATTTAATCACCATCCTAATTCCATATGTCTAACTAGTCTGCTTACCTGTCAAATAGACATTACAGAGGACACGTTTTCAGAGCATGGCTCACTATACGAACGGCAACACTCATCTGACGACTCTATGTCCCAGAGTGCACGGCGAGAGCCAGCACTACGTCACACAGGCTAGAAGCAATTAACCTGCAGTGCCCTCCTGTGGCAAGAACCGGCTATCACAACAACACAGCAGACAATTCTCCTCTTTACTATTAGTGAGTGGTCAATGAAGGTAAGTATATAAAATAAAAAATAGATGGGGGGCTACTAAATCCCAAGTACCCCACATACGGACTTATTTGGTCAGGTTTATTTACGGACTTGTTTGGTCAGGTTTATTTGCTGACTCGTTTGGTCAGGTTTATTTGCTGACTTGTTTGGTCAGGTTTATTTACTGAATTGATTGGTCAGGTTTATTTGCTGACTTGTTTGGTCAAGTTTATTTGTTGACTCGTTTGGTCAAGTTTATTTACTGACTCGTTTGGTCAGGTTTATTGCTGACTCGTTTGGTCAGGGTTATTTGCTGACTTGTTTGGTCAAGTTTATTTGCTGACTTGTTTGGTTAGGTTTATTTACTGACTCGTTTGGTCAGGTTTATTTGCTGAATTTATTGGTCAGGTTTATTTACTGACTCGTTTGGTCAGGTTTATTTACTGACTCGTTTGGTCAGGTTTATTTGCTGAGTCGTTTGGTCATGTTTATTTGCTGACTTGTTTGGTCAGGTTTATTTACTGACTCGTTTCGTCAGGTTTATTTGCTGTCTCGTTTGGTCAGGTTTATTTACGGACTTATTTGGTCAGGTTTATTTACGGACTTGTTTGGTCAGGTTTATTTGCTGACTCGTTTGGTCAGGTTTATTTGCTGACTTGTTTGGTCAGGTTTATTTACTTAATTGATTGGTCAGGTTTATTTGCTGACTTGTTTGGTCAAGTTTATTTGCTGAATTTATTGGTCAGGTTTATTTACTGACTCGTTTGGTCAGGTTTATTTACTGACTCGTTTGGTCAGGTTTATTTGCTGACTCGTTTGGTCATGTTTATTTACTGAGTCGTTTGGTCAGGTTTATTTACTGACTCGTTTGGTCAGGTTTATTTGCTGACTTGTTTGGTCAGGTTTATTTACTGAATTGATTGGTCAGGTTTATTTGCTGACTTGTTTGGTCAGGTTTATTTGCTGAATTTATTGGTCAGGTTTATTTACTGACTCGTTTGGTCAGGTTTATTTACTGACTCGTTTGGTCATGTTTATTTACTGAGTCGTTTGGTCAGGTTTATTTACTGACTCGTTTGGTCAGGTTTGTTTGCTGAGTCGTTTGGTCAGGTTTATTTGCTGACTCGTTTGGTCATGTTTATTTACTGAGTCGTTTGGTCAGGTTTATTTGTTCACTCGTTTGGTCAGGTTTATTTACTGACTCGTTTGGTCAGGTTTATTGCTGACTCGTTTGGTCAGCGTTATTTGCTGACTTGTTTGGTCAAGTTTATTTGCTGACTTGTTTGGTTAGGTTTATTTGCTGACTCGTTTGGTCAGGTTTATTTACTGACTCGTTTGGTCAGGTTTATTTGCTGACTCGTTTGGTCAGGGTTATTTGCTGACTTGTTTGGTCAAGTTTATTTGCTGAATTTATTGGTCAGGTTTATTTACTGACTCGTTTGGTCAGGTTTATTTACTGACTCGTTTGGTCAGGTTTATTTGCTGACTCGTTTGGTCAGGTTTATTTACTGAGTCGTTTGGTCAGGTTTATTTGCTGACTCGTTTGGTCAGCTTTATTTACTGACTTGTTTGGTCATGTTTATTTGCTGACTCGTTTGGTCGGGTTTATTTGCTGTCTCGTTTGGTCAGGTTTATTTACGGACTTATTTGGTCAGGTTTATTTACGGACTTGTTTGGTCAGGTTTATTTGCTGACTCGTTTTGTCAGGTTTATTTGCTGACTTGTTTGGTCAGGTTTATTTACTGAATTGATTGGTCAGGTTTATTTGCTGACTTGTTTGGTCACGTTTATTTGCTGAATTTATTGGTCAGGTTTATTTACTGACTCGTTTGGTCAGGTTTATTTACTGACTCGTTTGGTCATGTTTATTTACTGACTCGTTTGGTCAGGTTTATTTACTGATTCGTTTGGTCAGGTTTGTTTCCTGAGTCGTTTGGTCAGGTTTATTTGCTGACTCGTTTGGTCAGGTTTATTGCTGACTCGTTTGGTCAGGGTTATTTGCTGACTTGTTTGGTCAAGTTTATTTGCTGACTTGTTTGGTTAGGTTTATTTGCTGACTCGTTTGGTCAGGTTTATTTACTTACTCGTTTGGTCAGGTTTATTTGCTGACTCGTTTGGTCAGGTTTATTTGCTGACTCGTTTGGTCAGCTTTATTTACTGACTTGTTTGGTCAGGTTTATTTACTGACTCGTTTGGTCGGGTTTATTTGCTGTCTCGTTTGGTCAGGTTTATTTACGGACTTATTTGGTCAGGTTTATTTGCTGACTCGTTTGGTCAGGTTTATTTGCTGACTCGTTTGGTCAGGTTTATTTACTGACTTGTTTGGTCAGGTTTATTTACTGACTCGTTTGGTCGGGTTTATTTGCTGTCTCGTTTGGTCAGGTTTATTTACGGACTTGTTTGGTCAGGTTTATTTACTGAATTGATTGGTCAGGTTTATTTACTGACTTGTTTGGTCAAGTTTATTTGCTGAATTTATTGGTCAGGTTTATTTACTGACTCGTTTGGTCAGGTTTATTTACTGACTCGTTTGGTCAGGTTTATTTGCTGACTCGTTTGGTCAAGTTTATTTACTGAGTCGTTTGGTCAGGTTTATTTACTGACTCGTTTGGTCAGGTTTATTTACTGACTTGTTTGGTCAGGTTTATTTGCTGACTCGTTTGGTCAGGTTTATTTACTGACTCGTTTGGTCAGGTTTATTTGCTGACTCATTTGGTCAGGTTTATTTACTGAGTCGTTTGGTCAGGTTTATTTGCTGACTTGTTTGGTCAGGTTTATTTACTGACTCGTTTCGTCAGGTTTATTTGCTGACTCGTTTGGTCAGGTTTATTTACTGAGTCGTTTGGTCAGGTTTATTTGTTGACTTGTTTGGTCAGGTTTTTTTACTGACTCTTTTGGTCAGGTTTATTGCTGACTCGTTTGGTCAGGGTTATTTGCTGACTTGTTTGGTCAAGTTTATTTGCTGACTTGGTTGGTTAGGTTTATTTACTGACTCGTTTCGTCAGGTTTATTTGCTGAATTTATTGGTCAGGTTTATTTACTGGCTCGTTTGGTCAGGTTTATTTACTGACTCGTTTGGTCAGGTTTATTTGCTGTCTCGTTTGGTCAGGTTTATTTACGTGTAGCACACTTGATAAGAATGACACTTACAAGGGCTGGTGTTTTTGTTGTTTTACTCCATCTGTCAAATAGACATTACAGAGGACACGTTTTCAGAGCATGGCTCACTATACGAACGGCAACACTCATCTCCAATTTATACACAATAAGAGCACCAAATATATTCTTCCATAAATTCACATTAGTCTAGCCTACCGCGAGCAAAGCTAAACAGTATATAACGTTACGGAACATGGGGGGATCAAAATAGCAACACACATAGGCCTACCTTCATATTTACACAGTGTGGAGACACTAAACATAGTAAAGGGACAGACTAATCACACCTACAGACAATGTCAAAGCCAAGCTACAGAACAATGGGTTCAGACCGCGGGAGCTATGGCTATGCTAACGTTAGCAACTCGCTAGCAATCTAGCTAACGTTAGCCAGTGATATGACGTTATCAAAATAAATATGAAAGTCCCTTCGTGGGTATTTCTAATAGGCATCCATATCCCACCTACACATCATATTTAATCACCATCCTAATTCCATATGTCTAACTAGTCTGCTTACCTGTCAAATAGACATTACAGAGGACACGTTTTCAGAGCATGGCTCACTATACGAACGGCAACACTCATCTGACGACTCTATGTCCCAGAGTGCACGGCGAGAGCCAGCACTACGTCACACAGGCTAGAAGCAATTAACCTGCAGTGCCCTCCTGTGGCAAGAACCGGCTATCACAACAACACAGCAGACAATTCTCCTCTTTACTATTAGTGAGTGGTCAATGAAGGTAAGTATATAAAATAAAAAATAGATGGGGGGCTACTAAATCCCAAGTACCCCACATACGGACTTATTTGGTCAGGTTTATTTACGGACTTGTTTGGTCAGGTTTATTTGCTGACTCGTTTGGTCAGGTTTATTTGCTGACTTGTTTGGTCAGGTTTATTTACTGAATTGATTGGTCAGGTTTATTTGCTGACTTGTTTGGTCAAGTTTATTTGTTGACTCGTTTGGTCAAGTTTATTTACTGACTCGTTTGGTCAGGTTTATTGCTGACTCGTTTGGTCAGGGTTATTTGCTGACTTGTTTGGTCAAGTTTATTTGCTGACTTGTTTGGTTAGGTTTATTTACTGACTCGTTTGGTCAGGTTTATTTGCTGAATTTATTGGTCAGGTTTATTTACTGACTCGTTTGGTCAGGTTTATTTACTGACTCGTTTGGTCAGGTTTATTTGCTGAGTCGTTTGGTCATGTTTATTTGCTGACTTGTTTGGTCAGGTTTATTTACTGACTCGTTTCGTCAGGTTTATTTGCTGACTCGTTTGGTTAGGTTTATTTACTGAGTCGTTTGGTCAGGTTTATTTGCTGAATTTATTGGTCAGGTTTATTTCCTGACTTGTTTGGTCAGGTTTATTTACTGACTCGTTTGGTCAGGTTTATTTGCTGACTCGTTTGGTCATGTTTATTTACTGACTCGTTTGGTCAGGTTTATTTACTGACTCGTTTGGTCAGGTTTATTTGCTGTCTCGTTTGGTCAGGTTTATTTACGGACTTATTTGGTCAGGTTTATTCACGGACTTGTTTGGTCAGGTTTATTTGCTGACTCGTTTGGTCAGGTTTATTTGCTGACTTGTTTGGTCAGGTTTATTTACTGAATTGATTGGTCAGGTTTATTTGCTGACTTGTTTGGTCAAGTTTATTTGCTGAATTTATTGGTCAGGTTTATTTACTGACTCGTTTGGTCAGGTTTATTTACTGACTCGTTTGGTCATGTTTATTTACTGACTCGTTTGGTCAGGTTTATTTACTGATTCGTTTGGTCAGGTTTGTTTGCTGAGTCGTTTGGTCAGGTTTATTTGCTGACTCGTTTGGTCATGTTTATTTACTGAGTCGTTTGGTCAGGTTTATATACTGACTCGTTTGGTCAGGTTTATTTGCTGACTTGTTTGGTCAGGTTTATTTACTGAATTGATTGGTCAGGTTTATTTGCTGACTTGTTTGGTCAGGTTTATTTGCTGAATTTATTGGTCAGGTTTATTTAATGACTCGTTTGGTCAGGTTTATTTACTGACTCGTTTGGTCATGTTTATTTACTGAGTCGTTTGGTCAGGTTTATTTACTGACTCGTTTGGTCAGGTTTGTTTGCTGAGTCGTTTGGTCAGGTTTATTTGCTGACTCGTTTGGTCATGTTTATTTACTGAGTCGTTTGGTCAGGTTTATTTGTTCACTCGTTTGGTCAGGTTTATTTACTGACTCGTTTGGTCAGGTTTATTGCTGACTCGTTTGGTCAGGGTTATTTGCTGACTTGTTTGGTCAGGTTTATTTGCTGACTCGTTTGGTCAGGTTTATTTGCTGACTCGTTTGGTCAGGTTTATTTGCTGACTCGTTTGGTCAGGTTTATTTACGGACTTATTTGGTCAGGTTTATTTACGGACTTGTTTGGTCAGGTTTATTTGCTGACTCGTTTGGTCAGGTTTATTTGCTGACTTGTTTGGTCAGGTTTATTTACTTAATTGATTGGTCAGGTTTATTTGCTGACTTGTTTGGTCAAGTTTATTTGCTGAATTTATTGGTCAGGTTTATTTACTGACTCGTTTGGTCAGGTTTATTTACTGACTCGTTTGGTCAGGTTTATTTGCTGACTCGTTTGGTCATGTTTATTTACTGAGTCGTTTGGTCAGGTTTATTTACTGACTCGTTTGGTCAGGTTTATTTGCTGACTTGTTTGGTCAGGTTTATTTACTGAATTGATTGGTCAGGTTTATTTGCTGACTTGTTTGGTCTGGTTTATTTGCTGAATTTATTGGTCAGGTTTATTTACTGACTCGTTTGGTCAGGTTTATTTACTGACTCGTTTGGTCATGTTTATTTACTGAGTCGTTTGGTCAGGTTTATTTACTGACTCGTTTGGTCAGGTTTGTTTGCTGAGTCGTTTGGTCAGGTTTATTTGCTGACTCGTTTGGTCAGGTTTATTTGCTGACTCGTTTGGTCATGTTTATTTACTGACTCGTTTGGTCAGGTTTATTTACTGACTCGTTTGGTCAGGTTTATTTGCTGTCTCGTTTGGTCAGGTTTATTTACGGACTTATTTGGTCAGGTTTATTTACGGACTTGTTTGGTCAGGTTTATTTGCTGACTCGTTTGGTCAGGTTTATTTGCTGACTTGTTTGGTCAGGTTTATTTACTGAATTGATTGGTCAGGTTTATTTGCTGACTTGTTTGGTCAAGTTTATTTGCTGAATTTATTGGTCAGGTTTATTTACTGACTCGTTTGGTCAGGTTTATTTACTGACTCGTTTGGTCATGTTTATTTACTGACTCGTTTGGTCAGGTTTATTTACTGATTCGTTTGGTCAGGTTTGTTTGCTGAGTCGTTTGGTCAGGTTTATTTGCTGACTCGTTTGGTCATGTTTATTTACTGAGTCGTTTGGTCAGGTTTATATACTGACTCGTTTGGTCAGGTTTATTTGCTGACTTGTTTGGTCAGGTTTATTTACTGAATTGATTGGTCAGGTTTATTTGCTGACTTGTTTGGTCAGGTTTATTTGCTGAATTTATTGGTCAGGTTTATTTAATGACTCGTTTGGTCAGGTTTATTTACTGACTCGTTTGGTCATGTTTATTTACTGAGTCGTTTGGTCAGGTTTATTTACTGACTCGTTTGGTCAGGTTTGTTTGCTGAGTCGTTTGGTCAGGTTTATTTGCTGACTCGTTTGGTCATGTTTATTTACTGAGTCGTTTGGTCAGGTTTATTTGTTCACTCGTTTGGTCAGGTTTATTTACTGACTCGTTTGGTCAGGTTTATTGCTGACTCGTTTGGTCAGGGTTATTTGCTGACTTGTTTGGTCAGGTTTATTTGCTGACTCGTTTGGTCAGGTTTATTTGCTGACTCGTTTGGTCAGGTTTATTTGCTGACTCGTTTGGTCAGGTTTATTTGCTGACTTGTTTGGTCAGGTTTATTTACTTAATTGATTGGTCAGGTTTATTTGCTGACTTGTTTGGTCAAGTTTATTTGCTGAATTTATTGGTCAGGTTTATTTACTGACTCGTTTGGTCAGGTATATTTACTGACTCGTTTGGTCAGGTTTATTTGCTGACTCGTTTGGTCATGTTTATTTACTGAGTCGTTTGGTCAGGTTTATTTACTGACTCGTTTGGTCAGGTTTATTTGCTGACTTGTTTGGTCAGGTTTATTTACTGAATTGATTGGTCAGGTTTATTTGCTGACTTGTTTGGTCAGGTTTATTTGCTGAATTTATTGGTCAGGTTTATTTACTGACTCGTTTGGTCAGGTTTATTTACTGACTCGTTTGGTCATGTTTATTTGCTGACTCGTTTGGTCAGGTTTATTTACTGACTCGTTTGGTCAGGTTTGTTTGCTGAGTCGTTTGGTCAGGTTTATTTGCTGACTCGTTTGGTCATGTTTATTTACTGAGTCGTTTGGTCAGGTTTATTTGTTCACTCGTTTGGTCAGGTTTATTTACTGACTCGTTTGGTCAGGTTTATTGCTGACTCGTTTGGTCAGCGTTATTTGCTGACTTGTTTGGTCAAGTTTATTTGCTGACTTGTTTGGTTAGGTTTATTTGCTGACTCGTTTGGTCAGGTTTATTTACTGACTCGTTTGGTCAGGTTTATTTGCTGACTCGTTTGGTCAGGGTTATTTGCTGACTTGTTTGGTCAAGTTTATTTGCTGAATTTATTGGTCAGGTTTATTTACTGACTCGTTTGGTCAGGTTTATTTACTGACTCGTTTGGTCAGGTTTATTTGCTGACTCGTTTGGTCAGGTTTATTTACTGAGTCGTTTGGTCAGGTTTATTTGCTGACTCGTTTGGTCAGCTTTATTTACTGACTTGTTTGGTCATGTTTATTTGCTGACTCGTTTGGTCGGGTTTATTTGCTGTCTCGTTTGGTCAGGTTTATTTACGGACTTATTTGGTCAGGTTTATTTACGGACTTGTTTGGTCAGGTTTATTTGCTGACTCGTTTGGTCAGGTTAATTTGCTGACTTGTTTGGTCAGGTTTATTTACTGAATTGATTGTTCAGGTTTATTTGCTGACTTGTTTGGTCAAGTTTATTTGCTGAATTTATTGGTCAGGTTTATTTACTGACTCGTTTGGTCAGGTTTATTTACTGACTCGTTTGGTCAGGTTTATTTGTTGACTCGTTTGGTCAGGTTTTTTTACTGACTCGTTTGGTCAGGTTTATTGCTGACTCGTTTGGTCAGGGTTATTTGCCGACTTGTTTGGTCAAGTTTATTTGCTGACTTGGTTGGTTAGGTTTATTTACTGACTCGTTTCGTCAGGTTTATTTGCTGAATTTATTGGTCAGGTTTATTTACTGGCTCGTTTGGTCAGGTTTATTTACTGACTCGTTTGGTCAGGTTTATTTGCTGTCTCGTTTGGTCAGGTTTATTTACGGACTTATTTGGTCAGGTTTATTTACGGACTTGTTTGGTCAGGTTTATTTGCTGACTCGTTTGGTCAGGTTTATTTCCTGACTTGTTTGGTCAGGTTTATTTACTGAATTGATTGGTCAGGTTTATTTGCTGACTTGTTTGGTCAAGTTTATTTGTTGACTCGTTTGGTCAAGTTTATTTACTGACTCGTTTGGTTAGGTTTATTTGCTGACTCGTTTGGTCAGGGTTATTTGCTGACTTCTTTGGTCAAGTTTATTTGCTGACTTGTTTGGTTAGGTTTATTTACTGACTCGTTTGGTCAGGTTTATTTACTGACTTGTTTGGTCAGGTTTATTTACTTACTCGTTTGGTCGGGTTTATTTGCTGTCTCGTTTGGTCAGGTTTATTTACGGACTTATTTGGTCAGGTTTATTTACGGACTTGTTTGGTCAGGTTTATTTGCTGACTCGTTTGGTCAGGTTTATTTGCTGACTTGTTTGGTCAGGTTTATTTACTTAATTGATTGGTCAGGTTTATTTGCTGACTTGTTTGGTCAAGTTTATTTGCTGAATTTATTGGTCAGGTTTATTTACTGACTCGTTTGGTCAGGTTTATTTACTGACTCGTTTGGTCAGGTTTATTTGCTGACTCGTTTGGTCATGTTTATTTACTGAGTCGTTTGGTCAGGTTTATTTACTGACTCGTTTGGTCAGGTTTATTTGCTGACTTGTTTGGTCAAGTTTATTTGTTGACTCGTTTGGTCAAGTTTATTTACTGACTCGTTTGGTTAGGTTTATTTGCTGACTCGTTTGGTCAGGGTTATTTGCTGACTTCTTTGGTCAAGTTTATTTGCTGACTTGTTTGGTTAGGTTTATTTACTGACTCGTTTGGTCAGGTTCATTTGCTGAATTTATTGGTCAGGTTTATTTACTGACTCGTTTGGTCAGGTTTATTGCTGACTCGTTTGGTCAGGGTTATTTGCCGACTTGTTTGGTCAAGTTTATTTGCTGACTTGGTTGGTTAGGTTTATTTACTGACTCGTTTCGTCAGGTTTATTTGCTGAATTTATTGGTCAGGTTTATTTACTGGCTCGTTTGGTCAGGTTTATTTGCTGACTTGTTTGGTCAGGTTTATTTACTGAATTGATTGGTCAGGTTTATTTGCTGACTTGTTTGGTCAGGTTTATTTGCTGAATTTATTGGTCAGGTTTATTTACTGACTCGTTTGGTCAGGTTTATTTACTGACTCGTTTGGTCATGTTTATTTACTGAGTCGTTTGGTCAGGTTTATTTACTGACTCGTTTGGTCAGGTTTGTTTGCTGAGTCGTTTGGTCAGGTTTATTTGCTGACTCGTTTGGTCATGTTTATTTACTGAGTCGTTTGGTCAGGTTTATTTGTTCACTCGTTTGGTCAGGTTTATTTACTGACTCGTTTGGTCAGGTTTATTGCTGACTCGTTTGGTCAGGGTTATTTGCTGACTTGTTTGGTCAAGTTTATTTGCTGACTTGTTTGGTTAGGTTTATTTGCTGACTCGTTTGGTCAGGTTTATTTACTGACTCGTTTGGTCAGGTTTATTTGCTGACTCGTTTGGTCAGGTTTATTTGCTGTCTCGTTTGGTCAGGTTTATTTACGGACTTATTTGGTCATGTTTATTTACGGACTTGTTTGGTCAGGTTTATTTGCTGACTCGTTTGGTCAGGTTTATTTGCTGACTTGTTTGGTCAGGTTTATTTACTGAATTGATTGGTCAGGTTTATTTGCTGACTTGTTTGGTCAAGTTTATTTGCTGAATTTATTGGTCAGGTTTATTTACTGACTCGTTTGGTCAGGTTTATTTACTGACTCGTTTGGTCATGTTTATTTACCTAGTCGTTTGGTCAGGTTTATTTACTGACTCGTTTGGTCAGGTTTATTTGCTGACTCGTTTGGTCAGGTTTATTTACTGGCTCGTTTGGTCAGGTTTATTTGCTGACTCGTTTGGTCACGTTTATTTGCTGACTTGTTTGGTCAAGTTTATTTGCTGAATTTATTGGTCAGGTTTATTTACTGACTCGTTTGGTCAGGTTTATTTACTGACTCGTTTGGTCAGGTTTATTTGCTGACTCGTTTGGTCAGGTATATTTACTGAGTCTTTTGGTCAGGTTTATTTGCTGACTCGTTTGGTCAGCTTTATTTACTGACTTGTTTGGTCAGGTTTATTTACTTACTCGTTTGGTCGGGTTTATTTGCTGTCTCGTTTGGTCAGGTTTATTTGCTGACTTATTTGGTCAGGTTTATTTACGGACTTGTTTGGTCAGGTTTATTTGCTGACTCGTTTGGTCAGGTTTATTTGCTGACTTGATTGGTCAGGTTTATTTACTTAATTGATTGGTCAGGTTTATTTGCTGACTTGTTTGGTCAAGTTTATTTGCTGAATTTATTGGTCAGGTTTATTTACTGACTCGTTTGGTCAGGTTTATTTACTGACTCGTTTGGTCAGGTTTATTTGCTGACTCGTTTGGTCATGTTTATTTACTGAGTCGTTTGGTCAGGTTTATTTACTGACTCGTTTGGTCAGGTTTATTTGCTGACTTGTTTGGTCAGGTTTATTTACTGAATTGATTGGTCAGGTTTATTTGCTGACTTGTTTGGTCAGGTTTATTTGCTGAATTTATTGGTCAGGTTTATTTACTGACTCGTTTGGTCAGGTTTATTTACTGACTCGTTTGGTCATGTTTATTTACTGAGTCGTTTGGTCAGGTTTATTTACTGACTCGTTTGGTCAGGTTTGTTTGCTGAGTCGTTTGGTCAGGTTTATTTGCTGACTCGTTTGGTCATGTTTATTTACTGAGTCGTTTGGTCAGGTTTATTTGTTCACTCGTTTGGTCAGGTTTATTTACTGACTCGTTTGGTCAGGTTTATTGCTGACTCGTTTGGTCAGGGTTATTTGCTGACTTGTTTGGTCAAGTTTATTTGCTGACTTGTTTGGTTAGGTTTATTTGCTGACTCGTTTGGTCAGGTTTATTTACTGACTCGTTTGGTCAGGTTTATTTGCTGACTCGTTTGGTCAGGGTTATTTGCTGACTTGTTTGGTCAAGTTTATTTGCTGAATTTATTGGTCAGGTTTATTTACTGACTCGTTTGGTCAGGTTTATTTACTGACTCGTTTGGTCAGGTTTATTTGCTGACTCGTTTGGTCAGGTTTATTTACTGAGTCGTTTGGTCAGGTTTATTTGCTGACTCGTTTGGTCAGCTTTATTTACTGACTTGTTTGGTCATGTTTATTTGCTGACTCGTTTGGTCGGGTTTATTTGCTGTCTCGTTTGGTCAGGTTTATTTACGGACTTATTTGGTCAGGTTTATTTACGGACTTGTTTGGTCAGGTTTATTTGCTGACTCGTTTGGTCAGGTTTATTTGCTGACTCGTTTGGTCAGGGTTATTTGCTGACTTCTTTGGTCAAGTTTATTTGCTGACTTGTTTGGTTAGGTTTATTTACTGACTCGTTTGGTCAGGTTTATTTACTGACTTGTTTGGTCAGGTTTATTTACTGAGTCGTTTGGTCGGGTTTATTTGCTGTCTCGTTTGGTCAGGTTTATTTACGGACTTATTTGGTCAGGTTTATTTACGGACTTGTTTGGTCAGGTTTATTTGCTGACTCGTTTGGTCAGGTTTATTTGCTGACTTGTTTGGTCAGGTTTATTTACTTAATTGATTGGTCAGGTTTATTTGCTGACTTGTTTGGTCAAGTTTATTTGCTGAATTTATTGGTCAGGTTTATTTACTGACTCGTTTGGTCAGGTTTATTTACTGACTCGTTTGGTCAGGTTTATTTGCTGACTCGTTTGGTCATGTTTATTTACTGAGTCGTTTGGTCAGGTTTATTTACTGACTAGTTTGGTCAGGTTTATTTGCTGACTTGTTTGGTCAAGTTTATTTGTTGACTCGTTTGGTCAAGTTTATTTACTGACTCGTTTGGTTAGGTTTATTTGCTGACTCGTTTGGTCAGGGTTATTTGCTGACTTCTTTGGTCAAGTTTATTTGCTGACTTGTTTGGTTAGGTTTATTTACTGACTCGTTTGGTCAGGTTTATTTGCTGAATTTATTGGTCAGGTTTATTTACTGACTCGTTTGGTCAGGTTTATTTGCTGACTCGTTTGGTCAGGGTTATTTGCTGACTTCTTTGGTCAAGTTTATTTGCTGACTTGTTTGGTTAGGTTTATTTACTGACTCGTTTGGTCAGGTTTATTTACTGACTTGTTTGGTCAGGTTTATTTACTTACTCGTTTGGTCGGGTTTATTTGCTGTCTCGTTTGGTCAGGTTTATTTACGGACTTATTTGGTCAGGTTTATTTACGGACTTGTTTGGTCAGGTTTATTTGCTGACTCGTTTGGTCAGGTTTATTTGCTGACTTGTTTGGTCAGGTTTATTTACTTAATTGATTGGTCAGGTTTATTTGCTGACTTGTTTGGTCAAGTTTATTTGCTGAATTTATTGGTCAGGTTTATTTACTGACTCGTTTGGTCAGGTTTATTTACTGACTCGTTTGGTCAGGTTTATTTGCTGACTCGTTTGGTCATGTTTATTTACTGAGTCGTTTGGTCAGGTTTATTTACTGACTCGTTTGGTC
The DNA here is from genome assembly GCF_029633865.1 of Lampris incognitus. Lineage (NCBI taxonomy): Eukaryota > Metazoa > Chordata > Actinopteri > Lampriformes > Lampridae > Lampris > Lampris incognitus. The sequence continues at coordinate 54,164,079 of NC_079211.1, read as the reverse complement.
AGGTTTATTTGCTGACTTGTTTGGTCAAGTTTATTTGTTGACTCGTTTGGTCAAGTTTATTTACTGACTCGTTTGGTTAGGTTTATTTGCTGACTCGTTTGGTCAGGGTTATTTGCTGACTTCTTTGGTCAAGTTTATTTGCTGACTTGTTTGGTTAGGTTTATTTACTGACTCGTTTGGTCAGGTTCATTTGCTGAATTTATTGGTCAGGTTTATTTACTGACTCGTTTGGTCAGGTTTATTGCTGACTCGTTTGGTCAGGGTTATTTGCCGACTTGTTTGGTCAAGTTTATTTGCTGACTTGGTTGGTTAGGTTTATTTACTGACTCGTTTCGTCAGGTTTATTTGCTGAATTTATTGGTCAGGTTTATTTACTGGCTCGTTTGGTCAGGTTTATTTGCTGACTTGTTTGGTCAGGTTTATTTACTGAATTGATTGGTCAGGTTTATTTGCTGACTTGTTTGGTCAGGTTTATTTGCTGAATTTATTGGTCAGGTTTATTTACTGACTCGTTTGGTCAGGTTTATTTACTGACTCGTTTGGTCATGTTTATTTACTGAGTCGTTTGGTCAGGTTTATTTACTGACTCGTTTGGTCAGGTTTGTTTGCTGAGTCGTTTGGTCAGGTTTATTTGCTGACTCGTTTGGTCATGTTTATTTACTGAGTCGTTTGGTCAGGTTTATTTGTTCACTCGTTTGGTCAGGTTTATTTACTGACTCGTTTGGTCAGGTTTATTGCTGACTCGTTTGGTCAGGGTTATTTGCTGACTTGTTTGGTCAAGTTTATTTGCTGACTTGTTTGGTTAGGTTTATTTGCTGACTCGTTTGGTCAGGTTTATTTACTGACTCGTTTGGTCAGGTTTATTTGCTGACTCGTTTGGTCAGGTTTATTTGCTGTCTCGTTTGGTCAGGTTTATTTACGGACTTATTTGGTCATGTTTATTTACGGACTTGTTTGGTCAGGTTTATTTGCTGACTCGTTTGGTCAGGTTTATTTGCTGACTTGTTTGGTCAGGTTTATTTACTGAATTGATTGGTCAGGTTTATTTGCTGACTTGTTTGGTCAAGTTTATTTGCTGAATTTATTGGTCAGGTTTATTTACTGACTCGTTTGGTCAGGTTTATTTACTGACTCGTTTGGTCATGTTTATTTACCTAGTCGTTTGGTCAGGTTTATTTACTGACTCGTTTGGTCAGGTTTATTTGCTGACTCGTTTGGTCAGGTTTATTTACTGGCTCGTTTGGTCAGGTTTATTTGCTGACTCGTTTGGTCACGTTTATTTGCTGACTTGTTTGGTCAAGTTTATTTGCTGAATTTATTGGTCAGGTTTATTTACTGACTCGTTTGGTCAGGTTTATTTACTGACTCGTTTGGTCAGGTTTATTTGCTGACTCGTTTGGTCAGGTATATTTACTGAGTCTTTTGGTCAGGTTTATTTGCTGACTCGTTTGGTCAGCTTTATTTACTGACTTGTTTGGTCAGGTTTATTTACTTACTCGTTTGGTCGGGTTTATTTGCTGTCTCGTTTGGTCAGGTTTATTTGCTGACTTATTTGGTCAGGTTTATTTACGGACTTGTTTGGTCAGGTTTATTTGCTGACTCGTTTGGTCAGGTTTATTTGCTGACTTGATTGGTCAGGTTTATTTACTTAATTGATTGGTCAGGTTTATTTGCTGACTTGTTTGGTCAAGTTTATTTGCTGAATTTATTGGTCAGGTTTATTTACTGACTCGTTTGGTCAGGTTTATTTACTGACTCGTTTGGTCAGGTTTATTTGCTGACTCGTTTGGTCATGTTTATTTACTGAGTCGTTTGGTCAGGTTTATTTACTGACTCGTTTGGTCAGGTTTATTTGCTGACTTGTTTGGTCAGGTTTATTTACTGAATTGATTGGTCAGGTTTATTTGCTGACTTGTTTGGTCAGGTTTATTTGCTGAATTTATTGGTCAGGTTTATTTACTGACTCGTTTGGTCAGGTTTATTTACTGACTCGTTTGGTCATGTTTATTTACTGAGTCGTTTGGTCAGGTTTATTTACTGACTCGTTTGGTCAGGTTTGTTTGCTGAGTCGTTTGGTCAGGTTTATTTGCTGACTCGTTTGGTCATGTTTATTTACTGAGTCGTTTGGTCAGGTTTATTTGTTCACTCGTTTGGTCAGGTTTATTTACTGACTCGTTTGGTCAGGTTTATTGCTGACTCGTTTGGTCAGGGTTATTTGCTGACTTGTTTGGTCAAGTTTATTTGCTGACTTGTTTGGTTAGGTTTATTTGCTGACTCGTTTGGTCAGGTTTATTTACTGACTCGTTTGGTCAGGTTTATTTGCTGACTCGTTTGGTCAGGGTTATTTGCTGACTTGTTTGGTCAAGTTTATTTGCTGAATTTATTGGTCAGGTTTATTTACTGACTCGTTTGGTCAGGTTTATTTACTGACTCGTTTGGTCAGGTTTATTTGCTGACTCGTTTGGTCAGGTTTATTTACTGAGTCGTTTGGTCAGGTTTATTTGCTGACTCGTTTGGTCAGCTTTATTTACTGACTTGTTTGGTCATGTTTATTTGCTGACTCGTTTGGTCGGGTTTATTTGCTGTCTCGTTTGGTCAGGTTTATTTACGGACTTATTTGGTCAGGTTTATTTACGGACTTGTTTGGTCAGGTTTATTTGCTGACTCGTTTGGTCAGGTTTATTTGCTGACTCGTTTGGTCAGGGTTATTTGCTGACTTCTTTGGTCAAGTTTATTTGCTGACTTGTTTGGTTAGGTTTATTTACTGACTCGTTTGGTCAGGTTTATTTACTGACTTGTTTGGTCAGGTTTATTTACTGAGTCGTTTGGTCGGGTTTATTTGCTGTCTCGTTTGGTCAGGTTTATTTACGGACTTATTTGGTCAGGTTTATTTACGGACTTGTTTGGTCAGGTTTATTTGCTGACTCGTTTGGTCAGGTTTATTTGCTGACTTGTTTGGTCAGGTTTATTTACTTAATTGATTGGTCAGGTTTATTTGCTGACTTGTTTGGTCAAGTTTATTTGCTGAATTTATTGGTCAGGTTTATTTACTGACTCGTTTGGTCAGGTTTATTTACTGACTCGTTTGGTCAGGTTTATTTGCTGACTCGTTTGGTCATGTTTATTTACTGAGTCGTTTGGTCAGGTTTATTTACTGACTAGTTTGGTCAGGTTTATTTGCTGACTTGTTTGGTCAAGTTTATTTGTTGACTCGTTTGGTCAAGTTTATTTACTGACTCGTTTGGTTAGGTTTATTTGCTGACTCGTTTGGTCAGGGTTATTTGCTGACTTCTTTGGTCAAGTTTATTTGCTGACTTGTTTGGTTAGGTTTATTTACTGACTCGTTTGGTCAGGTTTATTTGCTGAATTTATTGGTCAGGTTTATTTACTGACTCGTTTGGTCAGGTTTATTGCTGACTCGTTTGGTCAGGGTTATTTGCCGACTTGTTTGGTCAAGTTTATTTGCTGACTTGGTTGGTTAGGTTTATTTACTGACTCGTTTCGTCAGGTTTATTTGCTGAATTTATTGGTCAGGTTTATTTACTGGCTCGTTTGGTCAGGTTTATTTGCTGACTTGTTTGGTCAGGTTTATTTACTGAATTGATTGGTCAGGTTTATTTGCTGACTTGTTTGGTCAGGTTTATTTGCTGAATTTATTGGTCAGGTTTATTTACTGACTCGTTTGGTCAGGTTTATTTACTGACTCGTTTGGTCATGTTTATTTACTGAGTCGTTTGGTCAGGTTTATTTACTGACTCGTTTGGTCAGGTTTGTTTGCTGAGTCGTTTGGTCAGGTTTATTTGCTGACTCGTTTGGTCATGTTTATTTACTGAGTCGTTTGGTCAGGTTTATTTGTTCACTCGTTTGGTCAGGTTTATTTACTGACTCGTTTGGTCAGGTTTATTGCTGACTCGTTTGGTCAGGGTTATTTGCTGACTTGTTTGGTCAAGTTTATTTGCTGACTTGTTTGGTTAGGTTTATTTGCTGACTCGTTTGGTCAGGTTTATTTACTGACTCGTTTGGTCAGGTTTATTTGCTGACTCGTTTGGTCAGGTTTATTTGCTGTCTCGTTTGGTCAGGTTTATTTACGGACTTATTTGGTCATGTTTATTTACGGACTTGTTTGGTCAGGTTTATTTGCTGACTCGTTTGGTCAGGTTTATTTGCTGACTTGTTTGGTCAGGTTTATTTACTGAATTGATTGGTCAGGTTTATTTGCTGACTTGTTTGGTCAAGTTTATTTGCTGAATTTATTGGTCAGGTTTATTTACTGACTCGTTTGGTCAGGTTTATTTACTGACTCGTTTGGTCATGTTTATTTACTGAGTCGTTTGGTCAGGTTTATTTACTGACTCGTTTGGTCAGGTTTATTTGCTGACTCGTTTGGTCAGGTTTATTTACTGGCTCGTTTGGTCAGGTTTATTTGCTGACTCGTTTGGTCACGTTTATTTGCTGACTTGTTTGGTCAAGTTTATTTGCTGAATTTATTGGTCAGGTTTATTTACTGACTCGTTTGGTCAGGTTTATTTACTGACTCGTTTGGTCAGGTTTATTTGCTGACTCGTTTGGTCAGGTATATTTACTGAGTCGTTTGGTCAGGTTTATTTGCTGACTCGTTTGGTCAGCTTTATTTACTGACTTGTTTGGTCAGGTTTATTTACTTACTCGTTTGGTCGGGTTTATTTGCTGTCTCGTTTGGTCAGGTTTATTTACGGACTTATTTGGTCAGGTTTATTTACGGACTTGTTTGGTCAGGTTTATTTGCTGACTCGTTTGGTCAGGTTTATTTGCTGACTTGTTTGGTCAGGTTTATTTACTTAATTGATTGGTCAGGTTTATTTGCTGACTTGTTTGGTCAAGTTTATTTGCTGAATTTATTGGTCAGGTTTATTTACTGACTCGTTTGGTCAGGTTTATTTACTGACTCGTTTGGTCAGGTTTATTTGCTGACTCGTTTGGTCATGTTTATTTACTGAGTCGTTTGGTCAGGTTTATTTACTGACTCGTTTGGTCAGGTTTATTTGCTGACTTGTTTGGTCAGGTTTATTTACTGAATTGATTGGTCAGGTTTATTTGCTGACTTGTTTGGTCAGGTTTATTTGCTGAATTTATTGGTCAGGTTTATTTACTGACTCGTTTGGTCAGGTTTATTTACTGACTCGTTTGGTCATGTTTATTTACTGAGTCGTTTGGTCAGGTTTATTTACTGACTCGTTTGGTCAGGTTTGTTTGCTGAGTCGTTTGGTCAGGTTTATTTGCTGACTCGTTTGGTCATGTTTATTTACTGAGTCGTTTGGTCAGGTTTATTTGTTCACTCGTTTGGTCAGGTTTATTTACTGACTCGTTTGGTCAGGTTTATTGCTGACTTGTTTGGTCAGGGTTATTTGCTGACTTGTTTGGTCAAGTTTATTTGCTGACTTGTTTGGTAAGGTTTATTTGCTTACTCGTTTGGTCAGGTTTATTTACTGACTCGTTTGGTCAGGTTTATTTGCTGACTCGTTTGGTCAGGGTTATTTGCTGACTTGTTTGGTCGAGTTTATTTGCTGAATTTATTGGTCAGGTTTATTTACTGACTCGTTTGGTCAGGTTTATTTACTGACTCGTTTGGTCAGGTTTATTTGCTGACTCGTTTGGTCAGGTTTATTTACTGAGTCGTTTGGTCAGGTTTATTTGCTGACTCGTTTGGTCAGCTTTATTTACTGACTTGTTTGGTCATGTTTATTTGCTGACTCGTTTGGTCGGGTTTATTTGCTGTCTCGTTTGGTCAGGTTTATTTACGGACTTATTTGGTCAGGTTTATTTACGGACTTGTTTGGTCAGGTTTATTTGCTGACTCGTTTGGTCAGGTTAATTTGCTGACTTGTTTGGTCAGGTTTATTTACTGAATTGATTGTTCAGGTTTATTTGCTGACTTGTTTGGTCAGGTTTATTTGCTGAATTTATTGGTCAGGTTTATTTACTGACTCGTTTGGTCAGGTTTATTTACTGACTCGTTTGGTCAGGTTTATTTGTTGACTCGTTTGGTCAGGTTTTTTTACTGACTCGTTTGGTCAGGTTTATTGCTGACTCGTTTGGTCAGGGTTATTTGCCGACTTGTTTGGTCAAGTTTATTTGCTGACTTGGTTGGTTAGGTTTATTTACTGACTCGTTTCGTCAGGTTTATTTGCTGAATTTATTGGTCAGGTTTATTTACTGGCTCGTTTGGTCAGGTTTATTTACTGACTCGTTTGGTCAGGTTTATTTGCTGTCTCGTTTGGTCAGGTTTATTGCTGACTCGTTTGGTCAGGGTTATTTGCTGACTTGTTTGGTCAAGTTTATTTGCTGACTTGTTTGGTTAGGTTTATTTGCTGACTCGTTTGGTCAGGTTTATTTACTGACTCGTTTGGTCAGGTTTATTTGCTGACTCGTTTGGTCAGGTTTATTTGCTGTCTCGTTTGGTCAGGTTTATTTACGGACTTATTTGGTCATGTTTATTTACGGACTTGTTTGGTCAGGTTTATTTGCTGACTCGTTTGGTCAGGTTTATTTGCTGACTTGTTTGGTCAGGTTTATTTACTGAATTGATTGGTCAGGTTTATTTGCTGACTTGTTTGGTCAAGTTTATTTGCTGAATTTATTGGTCAGGTTTATTTACTGACTCGTTTGGTCAGGTTTATTTACTGACTCGTTTGGTCATGTTTATTTACTGAGTCGTTTGGTCAGGTTTATTTACTGACTCGTTTGGTCAGGTTTATTTGCTGACTCGTTTGGTCAGGTTTATTTACTGGCTCGTTTGGTCAGGTTTATTTGCTGACTCGTTTGGTCACGTTTATTTGCTGACTTGTTTGGTCAAGTTTATTTGCTGAATTTATTGGTCAGGTTTATTTACTGACTCGTTTGGTCAGGTTTATTTACTGACTCGTTTGGTCAGGTTTATTTGCTGACTCGTTTGGTCAGGTATATTTACTGAGTCGTTTGGTCAGGTTTATTTGCTGACTCGTTTGGTCAGCTTTATTTACTGACTTGTTTGGTCAGGTTTATTTACTTACTCGTTTGGTCGGGTTTATTTGCTGTCTCGTTTGGTCAGGTTTATTTACGGACTTATTTGGTCAGGTTTATTTACGGACTTGTTTGGTCAGGTTTATTTGCTGACTCGTTTGGTCAGGTTTATTTGCTGACTTGTTTGGTCAGGTTTATTTACTTAATTGATTGGTCAGGTTTATTTGCTGACTTGTTTGGTCAAGTTTATTTGCTGAATTTATTGGTCAGGTTTATTTACTGACTCGTTTGGTCAGGTTTATTTACTGACTCGTTTGGTCAGGTTTATTTGCTGACTCGTTTGGTCATGTTTATTTACTGAGTCGTTTGGTCAGGTTTATTTACTGACTCGTTTGGTCAGGTTTATTTGCTGACTTGTTTGGTCAGGTTTATTTACTGAATTGATTGGTCAGGTTTATTTGCTGACTTGTTTGGTCAGGTTTATTTGCTGAATTTATTGGTCAGGTTTATTTACTGACTCGTTTGGTCAGGTTTATTTACTGACTCGTTTGGTCATGTTTATTTACTGAGTCGTTTGGTCAGGTTTATTTACTGACTCGTTTGGTCAGGTTTGTTTGCTGAGTCGTTTGGTCAGGTTTATTTGCTGACTCGTTTGGTCATGTTTATTTACTGAGTCGTTTGGTCAGGTTTATTTGTTCACTCGTTTGGTCAGGTTTATTTACTGACTCGTTTGGTCAGGTTTATTGCTGACTTGTTTGGTCAGGGTTATTTGCTGACTTGTTTGGTCAAGTTTATTTGCTGACTTGTTTGGTAAGGTTTATTTGCTTACTCGTTTGGTCAGGTTTATTTACTGACTCGTTTGGTCAGGTTTATTTGCTGACTCGTTTGGTCAGGGTTATTTGCTGACTTGTTTGGTCGAGTTTATTTGCTGAATTTATTGGTCAGGTTTATTTACTGACTCGTTTGGTCAGGTTTATTTACTGACTCGTTTGGTCAGGTTTATTTGCTGACTCGTTTGGTCAGGTTTATTTACTGAGTCGTTTGGTCAGGTTTATTTGCTGACTCGTTTGGTCAGCTTTATTTACTGACTTGTTTGGTCATGTTTATTTGCTGACTCGTTTGGTCGGGTTTATTTGCTGTCTCGTTTGGTCAGGTTTATTTACGGACTTATTTGGTCAGGTTTATTTACGGACTTGTTTGGTCAGGTTTATTTGCTGACTCGTTTGGTCAGGTTAATTTGCTGACTTGTTTGGTCAGGTTTATTTACTGAATTGATTGTTCAGGTTTATTTGCTGACTTGTTTGGTCAGGTTTATTTGCTGAATTTATTGGTCAGGTTTATTTACTGACTCGTTTGGTCAGGTTTATTTACTGACTCGTTTGGTCAGGTTTATTTGTTGACTCGTTTGGTCAGGTTTTTTTACTGACTCGTTTGGTCAGGTTTATTGCTGACTCGTTTGGTCAGGGTTATTTGCCGACTTGTTTGGTCAAGTTTATTTGCTGACTTGGTTGGTTAGGTTTATTTACTGACTCGTTTCGTCAGGTTTATTTGCTGAATTTATTGGTCAGGTTTATTTACTGGCTCGTTTGGTCAGGTTTATTTACTGACTCGTTTGGTCAGGTTTATTTGCTGTCTCGTTTGGTCAGGTTTATTTACGGACTTATTTGGTCAGGTTTATTTACGGACTTGTTTGGTCAGGTTTATTTGCTGACTCGTTTGGTCAGGTTTATTTGCTGACTTGTTTGGTCAGGTTTATTTACTGAATTGATTGGTCAGGTTTATTTGCTGACTTGTTTGGTCAAGTTTATTTGTTGACTCGTTTGGTCAAGTTTATTTACTGACTCGTTTGGTCAGGTTTATTGCTGACTCGTTTGGTCAGGGTTATTTGCTGACTTGTTTGGTCAAGTTTATTTGCTGACTTGTTTGGTTAGGTTTATTTACTGACTCGTTTGGTCAGGTTTATTTACTGACTCGTTTGGTCAGGTTTATTTGCTGACTCGTTTGGTCATGTTTATTTACTGACTCGTTTGGTCAGGTTTATTTACTGACTCGTTTGGTCAGGCTTATTTGCTGACTTGTTTGGTCAGGTTTATTTACTGAATTGATTGGTCAGGTTTATTTGCTGACTTGTTTGGTCAAGTTTATTTGCTGAATTTATTGGTCAGGTTTATTTACTGACTCGTTTAGTCAGGTTTATTTACTGACTCGTTTGGTCATGTTTATTTACTGAGTCGTTTGGTCAGGTTTATTTACTGATTCGTTTGGTCAGGTTTATTTACTGACTCGTTTGGTCAGGTTTATTTGCTGACTCGTTTGGTCATGTTTATTTACTGACTCGTTTGGTCAGGTTTATTTACTGACTCGTTTGGTCAGGTTTATTTGCTGTCTCGTTTGGTCAGGTTTATTTACGGACTTATTTGGTCAGGTTTATTTACGGACTTGTTTGGTCAGGTTTATTTGCTGACTCGTTTTGTCAGGTTTATTTAATGACTCGTTTGGTCAGGTTTATTTACTGACTCGTTTGGTCATGTTTATTTACTGAGTCGTTTGGTCAGGTTTATTTACTGACTCGTTTGGTCAGGTTTGTTTGCTGAGTCGTTTGGTCAGGTTTATTTGCTGACTCGTTTGGTCATGTTTATTTACTGAGTCGTTTGGTCAGGTTTATTTGTTCACTCGTTTGGTCAGGTTTATTTACTAACTCGTTTGGTCAGGTTTACTGCTGACTCGTTTGGTCAGGGTTATTTGCTGACTTGTTTGGTCAGGTTTATTTGCTGACTCGTTTGGTCAGGTTTATTTGCTGACTCGTTTGGTCAGGTTTATTTGCTGACTCGTTTGGTCAGGTTTATTTACGGACTTATTTGGTCAGGTTTATTTACGGACTTGTTTGGTCAGGTTTATTTGCTGACTCGTTTGGTCAGGTTTATTTGCTGACTTGTTTGGTCAGGTTTATTTACTGAATTGATTGGTCAGGTTTATTTGCTGACTTGTTTGGTCAAGTTTATTTGTTGACTCGTTTGGTCAAGTTTATTTACTGACTCGTTTGGTCAGGTTTATTGCTGACTCGTTTGGTCAGGGTTATTTGCTGACTTGTTTGGTCAAGTTTATTTGCTGTCTCGTTTGGTCAGGTTTATTTACGGACTTATTTGGTCATGTTTATTTACGGACTTGTTTGGTCAGGTTTATTTGCTGACTCGTTTGGTCAGGTTTATTTACTGAGTCGTTTGGTCAGGTTTATTTGTTCACTCGTTTGGTCAGGTTTATTTACTGACTCGTTTGGTCAGGTTTATTGCTGACTCGTTTGGTCAGGGTTATTTGCTGACTTGTTTGGTCAAGTTTATTTGCTGACTTGTTTGGTTAGGTTTATTTGCTGACTCGTTTGGTCAGGTTTATTTACTGACTCGTTTGGTCAGGTTTATGTGCTGACTCGTTTGGTCAGGTTTATTTGCTGTCTCGTTTGGTCAGGTTTATTTACGGACTTATTTGGTCATGTTTATTTACGGACTTGTTTGGTCAGGTTTATTTGCTGACTCGTTTGGTCAGGTTTATTTGCTGACTTGTTTGGTCAGGTTTATTTACTGAATTGATTGGTCAGGTTTATTTGCTGACTTGTTTGGTCAAGTTTATTTGCTGAATTTATTGGTCAGGTTTATTTACTGACTCGTTTGGTCAGGTTTATTTACTGACTCGTTTGGTCATGTTTATTTACTGAGTCGTTTGGTCAGGTTTATTTACTGACTCGTTTGGTCAGGTTTATTTGCTGACTCGTTTGGTCAGGTTTATTTACTGGCTCGTTTGGTCAGGTTTATTTGCTGACTCGTTTGGTCACGTTTATTTGCTGACTTGTTTGGTCAAGTTTATTTGCTGAATTTATTGGTCAGGTTTATTTACTGACTCGTTTGGTCAGGTTTATTTACTGACTCGTTTGGTCAGGTTTATTTGCTGACTCGTTTGGTCAGGTATATTTACTGAGTCTTTTGGTCAGGTTTATTTGCTGACTCGTTTGGTCAGCTTTATTTACTGACTTGTTTGGTCAGGTTTATTTACTTACTCGTTTGGTCGGGTTTATTTGCTGTCTCGTTTGGTCAGGTTTATTTGCTGACTTATTTGGTCAGGTTTATTTACGGACTTGTTTGGTCAGGTTTATTTGCTGACTCGTTTGGTCAGGTTTATTTGCTGACTTGATTGGTCAGGTTTATTTACTTAATTGATTGGTCAGGTTTATTTGCTGACTTGTTTGGTCAAGTTTATTTGCTGAATTTATTGGTCAGGTTTATTTACTGACTCGTTTGGTCAGGTTTATTTACTGACTCGTTTGGTCAGGTTTATTTGCTGACTCGTTTGGTCATGTTTATTTACTGAGTCGTTTGGTCAGGTTTATTTACTGACTCGTTTGGTCAGGTTTATTTGCTGACTTGTTTGGTCAGGTTTATTTACTGAATTGATTGGTCAGGTTTATTTGCTGACTTGTTTGGTCAGGTTTATTTGCTGAATTTATTGGTCAGGTTTATTTACTGACTCGTTTGGTCAGGTTTATTTACTGACTCGTTTGGTCATGTTTATTTACTGAGTCGTTTGGTCAGGTTTATTTACTGACTCGTTTGGTCAGGTTTGTTTGCTGAGCCGTTTGGTCAGGTTTATTTGCTGACTCGTTTGGTCATGTTTATTTACTGAGTCGTTTGGTCAGGTTTATTTGTTCACTCGTTTGGTCAGGTTTATTTACTGACTCGTTTGGTCAGGTTTATTGCTGACTCGTTTGGTCAGGGTTATTTGCTGACTTGTTTGGTCAAGTTTATTTGCTGACTTGTTTGGTTAGGTTTATTTGCTGACTCGTTTGGTCAGGTTTATTTACTGACTCGTTTGGTCAGGTTTATTTGCTGACTCGTTTGGTCAGGGTTATTTGCTGACTTGTTTGGTCAAGTTTATTTGCTGAATTTATTGGTCAGGTTTATTTACTGACTCGTTTGGTCAGGTTTATTTACTGACTCGTTTGGTCAGGTTTATTTGCTGACTCGTTTGGTCAGGTTTATTTACTGAGTCGTTTGGTCAGGTTTATTTGCTGACTCGTTTGGTCAGCTTTATTTACTGACTTGTTTGGTCATGTTTATTTGCTGACTCGTTTGGTCGGGTTTATTTGCTGTCTCGTTTGGTCAGGTTTATTTACGGACTTATTTGGTCAGGTTTATTTACGGACTTGTTTGGTCAGGTTTATTTGCTGACTCGTTTGGTCAGGTTTATTTGCTGACTCGTTTGGTCAGGGTTATTTGCTGACTTCTTTGGTCAAGTTTATTTGCTGACTTGTTTGGTTAGGTTTATTTACTGACTCGTTTGGTCAGGTTTATTTACTGACTTGTTTGGTCAGGTTTATTTACTTACTCGTTTGGTCGGGTTTATTTGCTGTCTCGTTTGGTCAGGTTTATTTACGGACTTATTTGGTCAGGTTTATTTACGGACTTGTTTGGTCAGGTTTATTTGCTGACTCGTTTGGTCAGGTTTATTTGCTGACTTGTTTGGTCAGGTTTATTTACTTAATTGATTGGTCAGGTTTATTTGCTGACTTGTTTGGTCAAGTTTATTTGCTGAATTTATTGGTCAGGTTTATTTACTGACTCGTTTGGTCAGGTTTATTTACTGACTCGTTTGGTCAGGTTTATTTGCTGACTCGTTTGGTCATGTTTATTTACTGAGTCGTTTGGTCAGGTTTATTTACTGACTAGTTTGGTCAGGTTTATTTGCTGACTTGTTTGGTCAAGTTTATTTGTTGACTCGTATGGTCAAGTTTATTTACTGACTCGTTTGGTTAGGTTTATTTGCTGACTCGTTTGGTCAGGGTTATTTGCTGACTTCTTTGGTCAAGTTTATTTGCTGACTTGTTTGGTTAGGTTTATTTACTGACTCGTTTGGTCAGGTTTATTTGCTGAATTTATTGGTCAGGTTTATTTACTGACTCGTTTGGTCAGGTTTATTTACTGACTCGTTTGGTCAGGTTTATTTGCTGACTCGTTTGGTCAGGGTTATTTGCTGACTTGTTTGGTCAAGTTTATTTGCTGAATTTATTGGTCAGGTTTATTTACTGACTCGTTTGGTCAGGTTTATTTACTGACTCGTTTGGTCAGGTTTATTTGCTGACTCGTTTGGTCAGGTTTATTTACTGAGTCGTTTGGTCAGGTTTATTTGCTGACTCGTTTGGTCAGCTTTATTTACTGACTTGTTTGGTCAGGTTTATTTACTGACTCGTTTGGTCAGGTTTATTTGCTGACTCGTTTGGTCAGCTTTATTTACTGACTTGTTTGGTCATGTTTATTTGCTGACTCGTTTGGTCAGCTTTATTTACTGACTTGTTTGGTCAGGTTTATTTACTGAGTCGTTTGGTCAGGTTTATTTGCTGACTCGTTTGGTCAGCTTTATTTACTGACTTGTTTGGTCATGTTTATTTGCTGACTCGTTTGGTCGGGTTTATTTGCTGTCTCGTTTGGTCAGGTTTATTTACGGACTTATTTGGTCAGGTTTATTTACGGACTTGTTTGGTCAGGTTTATTTGCTGACTCGTTTGGTCAGGTTTATTTGCTGACTCGTTTGGTCAGGGTTATTTGCTGACTTCTTTGGTCAAGTTTATTTGCTGACTTGTTTGGTTAGGTTTATTTACTGACTCGTTTGGTCAGGTTTATTTACTGACTTGTTTGGTCAGGTTTATTTACTGAGTCGTTTGGTCGGGTTTATTTGCTGTCTCGTTTGGTCAGGTTTATTTACGGACTTATTTGGTCAGGTTTATTTACGGACTTGTTTGGTCAGGTTTATTTGCTGACTCGTTTGGTCAGGTTTATTTGCTGACTTGTTTGGTCAGGTATATTTACTTAATTGATTGGTCAGGTTTATTTGCTGACTTGTTTGGTCAAGTTTATTTGCTGAATTTATTGGTCAGGTTTATTTACTGACTCGTTTGGTCAGGTTTATTTACTGACTCGTTTGGTCAGGTTTATTTGCTGACTCGTTTGGTCATGTTTATTTACTGAGTCGTTTGGTCAGGTTTATTTACTGACTAGTTTGGTCAGGTTTATTTGCTGACTTGTTTGGTCAAGTTTATTTGTTGACTCGTTTGGTCAAGTTTATTTACTGACTCGTTTGGTTAGGTTTATTTGCTGACTCGTTTGGTCAGGGTTATTTGCTGACTTCTTTGGTCAAGTTTATTTGCTGACTTGTTTGGTTAGGTTTATTTACTGACTCGTTTGGTCAGGTTTATTTGCTGAATTTATTGGTCAGGTTTATTTACTGACTCGTTTGGTCAGGTTTATTGCTGACTCGTTTGGTCAGGGTTATTTGCCGACTTGTTTGGTCAAGTTTATTTGCTGACTTGGTTGGTTAGGTTTATTTACTGACTCGTTTCGTCAGGTTTATTTGCTGAATTTATTGGTCAGGTTTATTTACTGGCTCGTTTGGTCAGGTTTATTTGCTGACTTGTTTGGTCAGGTTTATTTACTGAATTGATTGGTCAGGTTTATTTGCTGACTTGTTTGGTCAGGTTTATTTGCTGAATTTATTGGTCAGGTTTATTTACTGACTCGTTTGGTCAGGTTTATTTACTGACTCGTTTGGTCATGTTTATTTACTGAGTCGTTTGGTCAGGTTTATTTACTGACTCGTTTGGTCAGGTTTGTTTGCTGAGTCGTTTGGTCAGGTTTATTTGCTGACTCGTTTGGTCATGTTTATTTACTGAGTCGTTTGGTCAGGTTTATTTGTTCACTCGTTTGGTCAGGTTTATTTACTGACTCGTTTGGTCAGGTTTATTGCTGACTCGTTTGGTCAGGGTTATTTGCTGACTTGTTTGGTCAAGTTTATTTGCTGACTTGTTTGGTTAGGTTTATTTGCTGACTCGTTTGGTCAGGTTTATTTACTGACTCGTTTGGTCAGGTTTATTTGCTGACTCGTTTGGTCAGGTTTATTTGCTGTCTCGTTTGGTCAGGTTTATTTACGGACTTATTTGGTCATGTTTATTTACGGACTTGTTTGGTCAGGTTTATTTGCTGACTCGTTTGGTCAGGTTTATTTGCTGACTTGTTTGGTCAGGTTTATTTACTGAATTGATTGGTCAGGTTTATTTGCTGACTTGTTTGGTCAAGTTTATTTGCTGAATTTATTGGTCAGGTTTATTTACTGACTCGTTTGGTCAGGTTTATTTACTGACTCGTTTGGTCATGTTTATTTACTGAGTCGTTTGGTCAGGTTTATTTACTGACTCGTTTGGTCAGGTTTATTTGCTGACTCGTTTGGTCAGGTTTATTTACTGGCTCGTTTGGTCAGGTTTATTTGCTGACTCGTTTGGTCACGTTTATTTGCTGACTTGTTTGGTCAAGTTTATTTGCTGAATTTATTGGTCAGGTTTATTTACTGACTCGTTTGGTCAGGTTTATTTACTGACTCGTTTGGTCAGGTTTATTTGCTGACTCGTTTGGTCAGGTATATTTACTGAGTCGTTTGGTCAGGTTTATTTGCTGACTCGTTTGGTCAGCTTTATTTACTGACTTGTTTGGTCAGGTTTATTTACTTACTCGTTTGGTCGGGTTTATTTGCTGTCTCGTTTGGTCAGGTTTATTTACGGACTTATTTGGTCAGGTTTATTTACGGACTTGTTTGGTCAGGTTTATTTGCTGACTCGTTTGGTCAGGTTTATTTGCTGACTTGTTTGGTCAGGTTTATTTACTTAATTGATTGGTCAGGTTTATTTGCTGACTTGTTTGGTCAAGTTTATTTGCTGAATTTATTGGTCAGGTTTATTTACTGACTCGTTTGGTCAGGTTTATTTACTGACTCGTTTGGTCAGGTTTATTTGCTGACTCGTTTGGTCATGTTTATTTACTGAGTCGTTTGGTCAGGTTTATTTACTGACTCGTTTGGTCAGGTTTATTTGCTGACTTGTTTGGTCAGGTTTATTTACTGAATTGATTGGTCAGGTTTATTTGCTGACTTGTTTGGTCAGGTTTATTTGCTGAATTTATTGGTCAGGTTTATTTACTGACTCGTTTGGTCAGGTTTATTTACTGACTCGTTTGGTCATGTTTATTTACTGAGTCGTTTGGTCAGGTTTATTTACTGACTCGTTTGGTCAGGTTTGTTTGCTGAGTCGTTTGGTCAGGTTTATTTGCTGACTCGTTTGGTCATGTTTATTTACTGAGTCGTTTGGTCAGGTTTATTTGTTCACTCGTTTGGTCAGGTTTATTTACTGACTCGTTTGGTCAGGTTTATTGCTGACTTGTTTGGTCAGGGTTATTTGCTGACTTGTTTGGTCAAGTTTATTTGCTGACTTGTTTGGTAAGGTTTATTTGCTTACTCGTTTGGTCAGGTTTATTTACTGACTCGTTTGGTCAGGTTTATTTGCTGACTCGTTTGGTCAGGGTTATTTGCTGACTTGTTTGGTCGAGTTTATTTGCTGAATTTATTGGTCAGGTTTATTTACTGACTCGTTTGGTCAGGTTTATTTACTGACTCGTTTGGTCAGGTTTATTTGCTGACTCGTTTGGTCAGGTTTATTTACTGAGTCGTTTGGTCAGGTTTATTTGCTGACTCGTTTGGTCAGCTTTATTTACTGACTTGTTTGGTCATGTTTATTTGCTGACTCGTTTGGTCGGGTTTATTTGCTGTCTCGTTTGGTCAGGTTTATTTACGGACTTATTTGGTCAGGTTTATTTACGGACTTGTTTGGTCAGGTTTATTTGCTGACTCGTTTGGTCAGGTTAATTTGCTGACTTGTTTGGTCAGGTTTATTTACTGAATTGATTGTTCAGGTTTATTTGCTGACTTGTTTGGTCAGGTTTATTTGCTGAATTTATTGGTCAGGTTTATTTACTGACTCGTTTGGTCAGGTTTATTTACTGACTCGTTTGGTCAGGTTTATTTGTTGACTCGTTTGGTCAGGTTTTTTTACTGACTCGTTTGGTCAGGTTTATTGCTGACTCGTTTGGTCAGGGTTATTTGCCGACTTGTTTGGTCAAGTTTATTTGCTGACTTGGTTGGTTAGGTTTATTTACTGACTCGTTTCGTCAGGTTTATTTGCTGAATTTATTGGTCAGGTTTATTTACTGGCTCGTTTGGTCAGGTTTATTTACTGACTCGTTTGGTCAGGTTTATTTGCTGTCTCGTTTGGTCAGGTTTATTTACGGACTTATTTGGTCAGGTTTATTTACGGACTTGTTTGGTCAGGTTTATTTGCTGACTCGTTTGGTCAGGTTTATTTGCTGACTTGTTTGGTCAGGTTTATTTACTGAATTGATTGGTCAGGTTTATTTGCTGACTTGTTTGGTCAAGTTTATTTGTTGACTCGTTTGGTCAAGTTTATTTACTGACTCGTTTGGTCAGGTTTATTGCTGACTCGTTTGGTCAGGGTTATTTGCTGACTTGTTTGGTCAAGTTTATTTGCTGACTTGTTTGGTTAGGTTTATTTACTGACTCGTTTGGTCATGTTTATTTACTGAGTCGTTTGGTCAGGTTTATTTACTGACTCGTTTGGTCAGGTTTGTTTGCTGAGTCGTTTGGTCAGGTTTATTTGCTGACTCGTTTGGTCATGTTTATTTACTGAGTCGTTTGGTCAGGTTTATTTACTGACTTGTTTGGTCAGGTTTATTTGCTGAATTTATTGGTCAGGTTTATTTACTGACTCGTTTGGTCAGGTTTATTTACTGACTCGTTGGGTCATGTTTATTTACTGAGTCGTTTGGTCAGGTTTATTTACTGACTCGTTTGGTCAGGTTTGTTTGCTGAGTCGTTTGGTCAGGTTTATTTGCTGACTCGTTTGGTCATGTTTATTTACTGAGTCGTTTGGTCAGGTTTATTTGTTCACTCGTTTGGTCAGGTTTATTTACTGACTCGTTTGGTCAGGTTTATTGCTGACTCGTTTGGTCAGGGTTATTTGCTGACTTGTTTGGTCAAGTTTATTTGCTGACTTGTTTGGTTAGGTTTATTTGCTGACTCGTTTGGTCAGGTTTATTTACTGACTCGTTTGGTCAGGTTTATTTGCTGACTCGTTTGGTCAGGTTTATTTGCTGTCTCGTTTGGTCAGGTTTATTTACGGACTTATTTGGTCATGTTTATTTACGGACTTGTTTGGTCAGGTTTATTTGCTGACTCGTTTGGTCAGGTTTATTTGCTGACTTGTTTGGTCAGGTTTATTTACTGAATTGATTGGTCAGGTTTATTTGCTGACTTGTTTGGTCAAGTTTATTTGCTGAATTTATTGGTCAGGTTTATTTACTGACTCGTTTGGTCAGGTTTATTTACTGACTCGTTTGGTCATGTTTATTTACTGAGTCGTTTGGTCAGGTTTATTTACTGACTCGTTTGGTCAGGTTTATTTGCTGACTCGTTTGGTCAGGTTTATTTACTGGCTCGTTTGGTCAGGTTTATTTGCTGACTCGTTTGGTCACGTTTATTTGCTGACTTGTTTGGTCAAGTTTATTTGCTGAATTTATTGGTCAGGTTTATTTACTGACTCGTTTGGTCAGGTTTATTTACTGACTCGTTTGGTCAGGTTTATTTGCTGACTCGTTTGGTCAGGTATATTTACTGAGTCTTTTGGTCAGGTTTATTTGCTGACTCGTTTGGTCAGCTTTATTTACTGACTTGTTTGGTCAGGTTTATTTACTTACTCGTTTGGTCGGGTTTATTTGCTGTCTCGTTTGGTCAGGTTTATTTGCTGACTTATTTGGTCAGGTTTATTTACGGACTTGTTTGGTCAGGTTTATTTGCTGACTCGTTTGGTCAGGTTTATTTGCTGACTTGATTGGTCAGGTTTATTTACTTAATTGATTGGTCAGGTTTATTTGCTGACTTGTTTGGTCAAGTTTATTTGCTGAATTTATTGGTCAGGTTTATTTACTGACTCGTTTGGTCAGGTTTATTTACTGACTCGTTTGGTCAGGTTTATTTGCTGACTCGTTTGGTCATGTTTATTTACTGAGTCGTTTGGTCAGGTTTATTTACTGACTCGTTTGGTCAGGTTTATTTGCTGACTTGTTTGGTCAGGTTTATTTACTGAATTGATTGGTCAGGTTTATTTGCTGACTTGTTTGGTCAGGTTTATTTGCTGAATTTATTGGTCAGGTTTATTTACTGACTCGTTTGGTCAGGTTTATTTACTGACTCGTTTGGTCATGTTTATTTACTGAGTCGTTTGGTCAGGTTTATTTACTGACTCGTTTGGTCAGGTTTGTTTGCTGAGTCGTTTGGTCAGGTTTATTTGCTGACTCGTTTGGTCATGTTTATTTACTGAGTCGTTTGGTCAGGTTTATTTGTTCACTCGTTTGGTCAGGTTTATTTACTGACTCGTTTGGTCAGGTTTATTGCTGACTCGTTTGGTCAGGGTTATTTGCTGACTTGTTTGGTCAAGTTTATTTGCTGACTTGTTTGGTTAGGTTTATTTGCTGACTCGTTTGGTCAGGTTTATTTACTGACTCGTTTGGTCAGGTTTATTTGCTGACTCGTTTGGTCAGGGTTATTTGCTGACTTGTTTGGTCAAGTTTATTTGCTGAATTTATTGGTCAGGTTTATTTACTGACTCGTTTGGTCAGGTTTATTTACTGACTCGTTTGGTCAGGTTTATTTGCTGACTCGTTTGGTCAGGTTTATTTACTGAGTCGTTTGGTCAGGTTTATTTGCTGACTCGTTTGGTCAGCTTTATTTACTGACTTGTTTGGTCATGTTTATTTGCTGATTCGTTTGGTCGGGTTTATTTGCTGTCTCGTTTGGTCAGGTTTATTTACGGACTTATTTGGTCAGGTTTATTTACGGACTTGTTTGGTCAGGTTTATTTGCTGACTCGTTTGGTCAGGTTTATTTGCTGACTCGTTTGGTCAGGGTTATTTGCTGACTTCTTTGGTCAAGTTTATTTGCTGACTTGTTTGGTTAGGTTTATTTACTGACTCGTTTGGTCAGGTTTATTTACTGACTTGTTTGGTCAGGTTTATTTACTTACTCGTTTGGTCGGGTTTATTTGCTGTCTCGTTTGGTCAGGTTTATTTACGGACTTATTTGGTCAGGTTTATTTACGGACTTGTTTGGTCAGGTTTATTTGCTGACTCGTTTGGTCAGGTTTATTTGCTGACTTGTTTGGTCAGGTTTATTTACTTAATTGATTGGTCAGGTTTATTTGCTGACTTGTTTGGTCAAGTTTATTTGCTGAATTTATTGGTCAGGTTTATTTACTGACTCGTTTGGTCAGGTTTATTTACTGACTCGTTTGGTCAGGTTTATTTGCTGACTCGTTTGGTCATGTTTATTTACTGAGTCGTTTGGTCAGGTTTATTTACTGACTAGTTTGGTCAGGTTTATTTGCTGACTTGTTTGGTCAAGTTTATTTGTTGACTCGTATGGTCAAGTTTATTTACTGACTCGTTTGGTTAGGTTTATTTGCTGACTCGTTTGGTCAGGGTTATTTGCTGACTTCTTTGGTCAAGTTTATTTGCTGACTTGTTTGGTTAGGTTTATTTACTGACTCGTTTGGTCAGGTTTATTTGCTGAATTTATTGGTCAGGTTTATTTACTGACTCGTTTGGTCAGGTTTATTTACTGACTCGTTTGGTCAGGTTTATTTGCTGACTCGTTTGGTCAGGGTTATTTGCTGACTTGTTTGGTCAAGTTTATTTGCTGAATTTATTGGTCAGGTTTATTTACTGACTCGTTTGGTCAGGTTTATTTACTGACTCGTTTGGTCAGGTTTATTTGCTGACTCGTTTGGTCAGGTTTATTTACTGAGTCGTTTGGTCAGGTTTATTTGCTGACTCGTTTGGTCAGCTTTATTTACTGACTTGTTTGGTCAGGTTTATTTACTGACTCGTTTGGTCAGGTTTATTTGCTGACTCGTTTGGTCAGCTTTATTTACTGACTTGTTTGGTCATGTTTATTTGCTGACTCGTTTGGTCAGCTTTATTTACTGACTTGTTTGGTCAGGTTTATTTACTGAGTCGTTTGGTCAGGTTTATTTGCTGACTCGTTTGGTCAGCTTTATTTACTGACTTGTTTGGTCATGTTTATTTGCTGACTCGTTTGGTCGGGTTTATTTGCTGTCTCGTTTGGTCAGGTTTATTTACGGACTTATTTGGTCAGGTTTATTTACGGACTTGTTTGGTCAGGTTTATTTGCTGACTCGTTTGGTCAGGTTTATTTGCTGACTCGTTTGGTCAGGGTTATTTGCTGACTTCTTTGGTCAAGTTTATTTGCTGACTTGTTTGGTTAGGTTTATTTACTGACTCGTTTGGTCAGGTTTATTTACTGACTTGTTTGGTCAGGTTTATTTACTGAGTCGTTTGGTCGGGTTTATTTGCTGTCTCGTTTGGTCAGGTTTATTTACGGACTTATTTGGTCAGGTTTATTTACGGACTTGTTTGGTCAGGTTTATTTGCTGACTCGTTTGGTCAGGTTTATTTGCTGACTTGTTTGGTCAGGTTTATTTACTTAATTGATTGGTCAGGTTTATTTGCTGACTTGTTTGGTCAAGTTTATTTGCTGAATTTATTGGTCAGGTTTATTTACTGACTCGTTTGGTCAGGTTTATTTACTGACTCGTTTGGTCAGGTTTATTTGCTGACTCGTTTGGTCATGTTTATTTACTGAGTCGTTTGGTCAGGTTTATTTACTGACTAGTTTGGTCAGGTTTATTTGCTGACTTGTTTGGTCAAGTTTATTTGTTGACTCGTTTGGTCAAGTTTATTTACTGACTCGTTTGGTTAGGTTTATTTGCTGACTCGTTTGGTCAGGGTTATTTGCTGACTTCTTTGGTCAAGTTTATTTGCTGACTTGTTTGGTTAGGTTTATTAACTGACTCGTTTGGTCAGGTTTATTTGCTGAATTTATTGGTCAGGTTTATTTACTGACTCGTTTGGTCAGGTTTATTGCTGACTCGTTTGGTCATGGTTATTTGCCGACTTGTTTGGTCAAGTTTATTTGCTGACTTGGTTGGTTAGGTTTATTTACTGACTCGTTTCGTCAGGTTTATTTGCTGAATTTATTGGTCAGGTTTATTTACTGGCTCGTTTGGTCAGGTTTATTTGCTGACTTGTTTGGTCAGGTTTATTTACTGAATTGATTGGTCAGGTTTATTTGCTGACTTGTTTGGTCAGGTTTATTTGCTGAATTTATTGGTCAGGTTTATTTACTGACTCGTTTGGTCAGGTTTATTTACTGACTCGTTTGGTCATGTTTATTTACTGAGTCGTTTGGTCAGGTTTATTTACTGACTCGTTTGGTCAGGTTTGTTTGCTGAGTCGTTTGGTCAGGTTTATTTGCTGACTCGTTTGGTCATGTTTATTTACTGAGTCGTTTGGTCAGGTTTATTTGTTCACTCGTTTGGTCAGGTTTATTTACTGACTCGTTTGGTCAGGTTTATTGCTGACTCGTTTGGTCAGGGTTATTTGCTGACTTGTTTGGTCAAGTTTATTTGCTGACTTGTTTGGTTAGGTTTATTTGCTGACTCGTTTGGTCAGGTTTATTTACTGACTCGTTTGGTCAGGTTTATTTGCTGACTCGTTTGGTCAGGTTTATTTGCTGTCTCGTTTGGTCAGGTTTATTTACGGACTTATTTGGTCATGTTTATTTACGGACTTGTTTGGTCAGGTTTATTTGCTGACTCGTTTGGTCAGGTTTATTTGCTGTCTCGTTTGGTCAGGTTTATTTACGGACTTATTTGGTCATGTTTATTTACGGACTTGTTTGGTCAGGTTTATTTGCTGACTCGTTTGGTCAGGTTTATTTGCTGACTTGTTTGGTCAGGTTTATTTACTGAATTGATTGGTCAGGTTTATTTGCTGAGTTGTTTGGTCAAGTTTATTTGCTGAATTTATTGGTCAGGTTTATTTACTGACTCGTTTGGTCAGGTTTATTTACTGACTCGTTTGGTCATGTTTATTTACTGAGTCGTTTGGTCAGGTTTATTTACTGACTCGTTTGGTCAGGTTTATTTGCTGACTCGTTTGGTCAGGTTTATTTACTGGCTCGTTTGGTCAGGTTTATTTGCTGACTCGTTTGGTCACGTTTATTTGCTGACTTGTTTGGTCAAGTTTATTTGCTGAATTTATTGGTCAGGTTTATTTACTGACTCGTTTGGTCAGGTTTATTTACTGACTCGTTTGGTCAGGTTTATTTGCTGACTCGTTTGGTCAGGTATATTTACTGAGTCGTTTGGTCAGGTTTATTTGCTGACTCGTTTGGTCAGCTTTATTTACTGACTTGTTTGGTCAGGTTTATTTACTTACTCGTTTGGTCGGGTTTATTTGCTGTCTCGTTTGGTCAGGTTTATTTACGGACTTATTTGGTCAGGTTTATTTACGGACTTGTTTGGTCAGGTTTATTTGCTGACTCGTTTGGTCAGGTTTATTTGCTGACTTGTTTGGTCAGGTTTATTTACTTAATTGATTGGTCAGGTTTATTTGCTGACTTGTTTGGTCAAGTTTATTTGCTGAATTTATTGGTCAGGTTTATTTACTGACTCGTTTGGTCAGGTTTATTTACTGACTCGTTTGGTCAGGTTTATTTGCTGACTCGTTTGGTCATGTTTATTTACTGAGTCGTTTGGTCAGGTTTATTTACTGACTCGTTTGGTCAGGTTTATTTGCTGACTTGTTTGGTCAGGTTTATTTACTGAATTGATTGGTCAGGTTTATTTGCTGACTTGTTTGGTCAGGTTTATTTGCTGAATTTATTGGTCAGGTTTATTTACTGACTCGTTTGGTCAGGTTTATTTACTGACTCGTTTGGTCATGTTTATTTACTGAGTCGTTTGGTCAGGTTTATTTACTGACTCGTTTGGTCAGGTTTGTTTGCTGAGTCGTTTGGTCAGGTTTATTTGCTGACTCGTTTGGTCATGTTTATTTACTGAGTCGTTTGGTCAGGTTTATTTGTTCACTCGTTTGGTCAGGTTTATTTACTGACTCGTTTGGTCAGGTTTATTGCTGACTTGTTTGGTCAGGGTTATTTGCTGACTTGTTTGGTCAAGTTTATTTGCTGACTTGTTTGGTAAGGTTTATTTGCTTACTCGTTTGGTCAGGTTTATTTACTGACTCGTTTGGTCAGGTTTATTTGCTGACTCGTTTGGTCAGGGTTATTTGCTGACTTGTTTGGTCGAGTTTATTTGCTGAATTTATTGGTCAGGTTTATTTACTGACTCGTTTGGTCAGGTTTATTTACTGACTCGTTTGGTCAGGTTTATTTGCTGACTCGTTTGGTCAGGTTTATTTACTGAGTCGTTTGGTCAGGTTTATTTGCTGACTCGTTTGGTCAGCTTTATTTACTGACTTGTTTGGTCATGTTTATTTGCTGACTCGTTTGGTCGGGTTTATTTGCTGTCTCGTTTGGTCAGGTTTATTTACGGACTTATTTGGTCAGGTTTATTTACGGACTTGTTTGGTCAGGTTTATTTGCTGACTCGTTTGGTCAGGTTAATTTGCGGACTTGTTTGGTCAGGTTTATTTACTGAATTGATTGTTCAGGTTTATTTGCTGACTTGTTTGGTCAGGTTTATTTGCTGAATTTATTGGTCAGGTTTATTTACTGACTCGTTTGGTCAGGTTTATTTACTGACTCGTTTGGTCAGGTTTATTTGTTGACTCGTTTGGTCAGGTTTTTTTACTGACTCGTTTGGTCAGGTTTATTGCTGACTCGTTTGGTCAGGGTTATTTGCCGACTTGTTTGGTCAAGTTTATTTGCTGACTTGGTTGGTTAGGTTTATTTACTGACTCGTTTCGTCAGGTTTATTTGCTGAATTTATTGGTCAGGTTTATTTACTGGCTCGTTTGGTCAGGTTTATTTACTGACTCGTTTGGTCAGGTTTATTTGCTGTCTCGTTTGGTCAGGTTTATTTACGGACTTATTTGGTCAGGTTTATTTACGGACTTGTTTGGTCAGGTTTATTTGCTGACTCGTTTGGTCAGGTTTATTTGCTGACTTGTTTGGTCAGGTTTATTTACTGAATTGATTGGTCAGGTTTATTTGCTGACTTGTTTGGTCAAGTTTATTTGTTGACTCGTTTGGTCAAGTTTATTTACTGACTCGTTTGGTCAGGTTTATTGCTGACTCGTTTGGTCAGGGTTATTTGCTGACTTGTTTGGTCAAGTTTATTTGCTGACTTGTTTGGTTAGGTTTATTTACTGACTCGTTTGGTCAGGTTTATTTACTGACTCGTTTGGTCAGGTTTATTTGCTGACTCGTTTGGTCATGTTTATTTACTGACTCGTTTGGTCAGGTTTATTTACTGACTCGTTTGGTCAGGCTTATTTGCTGACTTGTTTGGTCAGGTTTATTTACTGAATTGATTGGTCAGGTTTATTTGCTGACTTGTTTGGTCAAGTTTATTTGCTGAATTTATTGGTCAGGTTTATTTACTGACTCGTTTAGTCAGGTTTATTTACTGACTCGTTTGGTCATGTTTATTTACTGAGTCGTTTGGTCAGGTTTATTTACTGATTCGTTTGGTCAGGTTTATTTACTGACTCGTTTGGTCAGGTTTATTTGCTGACTCGTTTGGTCATGTTTATTTACTGACTCGTTTGGTCAGGTTTATTTACTGACTCGTTTGGTCAGGTTTATTTGCTGTCTCGTTTGGTCAGGTTTATTTACGGACTTATTTGGTCAGGTTTATTTACGGACTTGTTTGGTCAGGTTTATTTGCTGACTCGTTTTGTCAGGTTTATTTAATGACTCGTTTGGTCAGGTTTATTTACTGACTCGTTTGGTCATGTTTATTTACTGAGTCGTTTGGTCAGGTTTATTTACTGACTCGTTTGGTCAGGTTTGTTTGCTGAGTCGTTTGGTCAGGTTTATTTGCTGACTCGTTTGGTCATGTTTATTTACTGAGTCGTTTGGTCAGGTTTATTTGTTCACTCGTTTGGTCAGGTTTATTTACTAACTCGTTTGGTCAGGTTTACTGCTGACTCGTTTGGTCAGGGTTATTTGCTGACTTGTTTGGTCAGGTTTATTTGCTGACTCGTTTGGTCAGGTTTATTTGCTGACTCGTTTGGTCAGGTTTATTTGCTGACTCGTTTGGTCAGGTTTATTTACGGACTTATTTGGTCAGGTTTATTTACGGACTTGTTTGGTCAGGTTTATTTGCTGACTCGTTTGGTCAGGTTTATTTGCTGACTTGTTTGGTCAGGTTTATTTACTGAATTGATTGGTCAGGTTTATTTGCTGACTTGTTTGGTCAAGTTTATTTGTTGACTCGTTTGGTCAAGTTTATTTACTGACTCGTTTGGTCAGGTTTATTGCTGACTCGTTTGGTCAGGGTTATTTGCTGACTTGTTTGGTCAAGTTTATTTGCTGTCTCGTTTGGTCAGGTTTATTTACGGACTTATTTGGTCATGTTTATTTACGGACTTGTTTGGTCAGGTTTATTTGCTGACTCGTTTGGTCAGGTTTATTTACTGAGTCGTTTGGTCAGGTTTATTTGTTCACTCGTTTGGTCAGGTTTATTTACTGACTCGTTTGGTCAGGTTTATTGCTGACTCGTTTGGTCAGGGTTATTTGCTGACTTGTTTGGTCAAGTTTATTTGCTGACTTGTTTGGTTAGGTTTATTTGCTGACTCGTTTGGTCAGGTTTATTTACTGACTCGTTTGGTCAGGTTTATGTGCTGACTCGTTTGGTCAGGTTTATTTGCTGTCTCGTTTGGTCAGGTTTATTTACGGACTTATTTGGTCATGTTTATTTACGGACTTGTTTGGTCAGGTTTATTTGCTGACTCGTTTGGTCAGGTTTATTTGCTGACTTGTTTGGTCAGGTTTATTTACTGAATTGATTGGTCAGGTTTATTTGCTGACTTGTTTGGTCAAGTTTATTTGCTGAATTTATTGGTCAGGTTTATTTACTGACTCGTTTGGTCAGGTTTATTTACTGACTCGTTTGGTCATGTTTATTTACTGAGTCGTTTGGTCAGGTTTATTTACTGACTCGTTTGGTCAGGTTTATTTGCTGACTCGTTTGGTCAGGTTTATTTACTGGCTCGTTTGGTCAGGTTTATTTGCTGACTCGTTTGGTCACGTTTATTTGCTGACTTGTTTGGTCAAGTTTATTTGCTGAATTTATTGGTCAGGTTTATTTACTGACTCGTTTGGTCAGGTTTATTTACTGACTCGTTTGGTCAGGTTTATTTGCTGACTCGTTTGGTCAGGTATATTTACTGAGTCTTTTGGTCAGGTTTATTTGCTGACTCGTTTGGTCAGCTTTATTTACTGACTTGTTTGGTCAGGTTTATTTACTTACTCGTTTGGTCGGGTTTATTTGCTGTCTCGTTTGGTCAGGTTTATTTGCTGACTTATTTGGTCAGGTTTATTTACGGACTTGTTTGGTCAGGTTTATTTGCTGACTCGTTTGGTCAGGTTTATTTGCTGACTTGATTGGTCAGGTTTATTTACTTAATTGATTGGTCAGGTTTATTTGCTGACTTGTTTGGTCAAGTTTATTTGCTGAATTTATTGGTCAGGTTTATTTACTGACTCGTTTGGTCAGGTTTATTTACTGACTCGTTTGGTCAGGTTTATTTGCTGACTCGTTTGGTCATGTTTATTTACTGAGTCGTTTGGTCAGGTTTATTTACTGACTCGTTTGGTCAGGTTTATTTGCTGACTTGTTTGGTCAGGTTTATTTACTGAATTGATTGGTCAGGTTTATTTGCTGACTTGTTTGGTCAGGTTTATTTGCTGAATTTATTGGTCAGGTTTATTTACTGACTCGTTTGGTCAGGTTTATTTACTGACTCGTTTGGTCATGTTTATTTACTGAGTCGTTTGGTCAGGTTTATTTACTGACTCGTTTGGTCAGGTTTGTTTGCTGAGCCGTTTGGTCAGGTTTATTTGCTGACTCGTTTGGTCATGTTTATTTACTGAGTCGTTTGGTCAGGTTTATTTGTTCACTCGTTTGGTCAGGTTTATTTACTGACTCGTTTGGTCAGGTTTATTGCTGACTCGTTTGGTCAGGGTTATTTGCTGACTTGTTTGGTCAAGTTTATTTGCTGACTTGTTTGGTTAGGTTTATTTGCTGACTCGTTTGGTCAGGTTTATTTACTGACTCGTTTGGTCAGGTTTATTTGCTGACTCGTTTGGTCAGGGTTATTTGCTGACTTGTTTGGTCAAGTTTATTTGCTGAATTTATTGGTCAGGTTTATTTACTGACTCGTTTGGTCAGGTTTATTTACTGACTCGTTTGGTCAGGTTTATTTGCTGACTCGTTTGGTCAGGTTTATTTACTGAGTCGTTTGGTCAGGTTTATTTGCTGACTCGTTTGGTCAGCTTTATTTACTGACTTGTTTGGTCATGTTTATTTGCTGACTCGTTTGGTCGGGTTTATTTGCTGTCTCGTTTGGTCAGGTTTATTTACGGACTTATTTGGTCAGGTTTATTTACGGACTTGTTTGGTCAGGTTTATTTGCTGACTCGTTTGGTCAGGTTTATTTGCTGACTCGTTTGGTCAGGGTTATTTGCTGACTTCTTTGGTCAAGTTTATTTGCTGACTTGTTTGGTTAGGTTTATTTACTGACTCGTTTGGTCAGGTTTATTTACTGACTTGTTTGGTCAGGTTTATTTACTTACTCGTTTGGTCGGGTTTATTTGCTGTCTCGTTTGGTCAGGTTTATTTACGGACTTATTTGGTCAGGTTTATTTACGGACTTGTTTGGTCAGGTTTATTTGCTGACTCGTTTGGTCAGGTTTATTTGCTGACTTGTTTGGTCAGGTTTATTTACTTAATTGATTGGTCAGGTTTATTTGCTGACTTGTTTGGTCAAGTTTATTTGCTGAATTTATTGGTCAGGTTTATTTACTGACTCGTTTGGTCAGGTTTATTTACTGACTCGTTTGGTCAGGTTTATTTGCTGACTCGTTTGGTCATGTTTATTTACTGAGTCGTTTGGTCAGGTTTATTTACTGACTAGTTTGGTCAGGTTTATTTGCTGACTTGTTTGGTCAAGTTTATTTGTTGACTCGTATGGTCAAGTTTATTTACTGACTCGTTTGGTTAGGTTTATTTGCTGACTCGTTTGGTCAGGGTTATTTGCTGACTTCTTTGGTCAAGTTTATTTGCTGACTTGTTTGGTTAGGTTTATTTACTGACTCGTTTGGTCAGGTTTATTTGCTGAATTTATTGGTCAGGTTTATTTACTGACTCGTTTGGTCAGGTTTATTTACTGACTCGTTTGGTCAGGTTTATTTGCTGACTCGTTTGGTCAGGGTTATTTGCTGACTTGTTTGGTCAAGTTTATTTGCTGAATTTATTGGTCAGGTTTATTTACTGACTCGTTTGGTCAGGTTTATTTACTGACTCGTTTGGTCAGGTTTATTTGCTGACTCGTTTGGTCAGGTTTATTTACTGAGTCGTTTGGTCAGGTTTATTTGCTGACTCGTTTGGTCAGCTTTATTTACTGACTTGTTTGGTCAGGTTTATTTACTGACTCGTTTGGTCAGGTTTATTTGCTGACTCGTTTGGTCAGCTTTATTTACTGACTTGTTTGGTCATGTTTATTTGCTGACTCGTTTGGTCAGCTTTATTTACTGACTTGTTTGGTCAGGTTTATTTACTGAGTCGTTTGGTCAGGTTTATTTGCTGACTCGTTTGGTCAGCTTTATTTACTGACTTGTTTGGTCATGTTTATTTGCTGACTCGTTTGGTCGGGTTTATTTGCTGTCTCGTTTGGTCAGGTTTATTTACGGACTTATTTGGTCAGGTTTATTTACGGACTTGTTTGGTCAGGTTTATTTGCTGACTCGTTTGGTCAGGTTTATTTGCTGACTCGTTTGGTCAGGGTTATTTGCTGACTTCTTTGGTCAAGTTTATTTGCTGACTTGTTTGGTTAGGTTTATTTACTGACTCGTTTGGTCAGGTTTATTTACTGACTTGTTTGGTCAGGTTTATTTACTGAGTCGTTTGGTCGGGTTTATTTGCTGTCTCGTTTGGTCAGGTTTATTTACGGACTTATTTGGTCAGGTTTATTTACGGACTTGTTTGGTCAGGTTTATTTGCTGACTCGTTTGGTCAGGTTTATTTGCTGACTTGTTTGGTCAGGTTTATTTACTTAATTGATTGGTCAGGTTTATTTGCTGAATTTATTGGTCAGGTTTATTTACTGACTCGTTTGGTCAGGTTTATTTACTGACTCGTTTGGTCAGGTTTATTTGCTGACTCGTTTGGTCATGTTTATTTACTGAGTCGTTTGGTCAGGTTTATTTACTGACTAGTTTGGTCAGGTTTATTTGCTGACTTGTTTGGTCAAGTTTATTTGTTGACTCGTTTGGTCAAGTTTATTTACTGACTCGTTTGGTTAGGTTTATTTGCTGACTCGTTTGGTCAGGGTTATTTGCTGACTTCTTTGGTCAAGTTTATTTGCTGACTTGTTTGGTTAGGTTTATTTACTGACTCGTTTGGTCAGGTTTATTTGCTGAATTTATTGGTCAGGTTTATTTACTGACTCGTTTGGTCAGGTTTATTGCTGACTCGTTTGGTCAGGGTTATTTGCCGACTTGTTTGGTCAAGTTTATTTGCTGACTTGGTTGGTTAGGTTTATTTACTGACTCGTTTCGTCAGGTTTATTTGCTGAATTTATTGGTCAGGTTTATTTACTGGCTCGTTTGGTCAGGTTTATTTGCTGACTTGTTTGGTCAGGTTTATTTACTGAATTGATTGGTCAGGTTTATTTGCTGACTTGTTTGGTCAGGTTTATTTGCTGAATTTATTGGTCAGGTTTATTTACTGACTCGTTTGGTCAGGTTTATTTACTGACTCGTTTGGTCATGTTTATTTACTGAGTCGTTTGGTCAGGTTTATTTACTGACTCGTTTGGTCAGGTTTGTTTGCTGAGTCGTTTGGTCAGGTTTATTTGCTGACTCGTTTGGTCATGTTTATTTACTGAGTCGTTTGGTCAGGTTTATTTGTTCACTCGTTTGGTCAGGTTTATTTACTGACTCGTTTGGTCAGGTTTATTGCTGACTCGTTTGGTCAGGGTTATTTGCTGACTTGTTTGGTCAAGTTTATTTGCTGACTTGTTTGGTTAGGTTTATTTGCTGACTCGTTTGGTCAGGTTTATTTACTGACTCGTTTGGTCAGGTTTATTTGCTGACTCGTTTGGTCAGGTTTATTTGCTGTCTCGTTTGGTCAGGTTTATTTACGGACTTATTTGGTCATGTTTATTTACGGACTTGTTTGGTCAGGTTTATTTGCTGACTCGTTTGGTCAGGTTTATTTGCTGACTTGTTTGGTCAGGTTTATTTACTGAATTGATTGGTCAGGTTTATTTGCTGACTTGTTTGGTCAAGTTTATTTGCTGAATTTATTGGTCAGGTTTATTTACTGACTCGTTTGGTCAGGTTTATTTACTGACTCGTTTGGTCATGTTTATTTACTGAGTCGTTTGGTCAGGTTTATTTACTGACTCGTTTGGTCAGGTTTATTTGCTGACTCGTTTGGTCAGGTTTATTTACTGGCTCGTTTGGTCAGGTTTATTTGCTGACTCGTTTGGTCACGTTTATTTGCTGACTTGTTTGGTCAAGTTTATTTGCTGAATTTATTGGTCAGGTTTATTTACTGACTCGTTTGGTCAGGTTTATTTACTGACTCGTTTGGTCAGGTTTATTTGCTGACTCGTTTGGTCAGGTATATTTACTGAGTCGTTTGGTCAGGTTTATTTGCTGACTCGTTTGGTCAGCTTTATTTACTGACTTGTTTGGTCAGGTTTATTTACTTACTCGTTTGGTCGGGTTTATTTGCTGTCTCGTTTGGTCAGGTTTATTTACGGACTTATTTGGTCAGGTTTATTTACGGACTTGTTTGGTCAGGTTTATTTGCTGACTCGTTTGGTCAGGTTTATTTGCTGACTTGTTTGGTCAGGTTTATTTACTTAATTGATTGGTCAGGTTTATTTGCTGACTTGTTTGGTCAAGTTTATTTGCTGAATTTATTGGTCAGGTTTATTTACTGACTCGTTTGGTCAGGTTTATTTACTGACTCGTTTGGTCAGGTTTATTTGCTGACTCGTTTGGTCATGTTTATTTACTGAGTCGTTTGGTCAGGTTTATTTACTGACTCGTTTGGTCAGGTTTATTTGCTGACTTGTTTGGTCAGGTTTATTTACTGAATTGATTGGTCAGGTTTATTTGCTGACTTGTTTGGTCAGGTTTATTTGCTGAATTTATTGGTCAGGTTTATTTACTGACTCGTTTGGTCAGGTTTATTTACTGACTCGTTTGGTCATGTTTATTTACTGAGTCGTTTGGTCAGGTTTATTTACTGACTCGTTTGGTCAGGTTTGTTTGCTGAGTCGTTTGGTCAGGTTTATTTGCTGACTCGTTTGGTCATGTTTATTTACTGAGTCGTTTGGTCAGGTTTATTTGTTCACTCGTTTGGTCAGGTTTATTTACTGACTCGTTTGGTCAGGTTTATTGCTGACTTGTTTGGTCAGGGTTATTTGCTGACTTGTTTGGTCAAGTTTATTTGCTGACTTGTTTGGTAAGGTTTATTTGCTTACTCGTTTGGTCAGGTTTATTTACTGACTCGTTTGGTCAGGTTTATTTGCTGACTCGTTTGGTCAGGGTTATTTGCTGACTTGTTTGGTCGAGTTTATTTGCTGAATTTATTGGTCAGGTTTATTTACTGACTCGTTTGGTCAGGTTTATTTACTGACTCGTTTGGTCAGGTTTATTTGCTGACTCGTTTGGTCAGGTTTATTTACTGAGTCGTTTGGTCAGGTTTATTTGCTGACTCGTTTGGTCAGCTTTATTTACTGACTTGTTTGGTCATGTTTATTTGCTGACTCGTTTGGTCGGGTTTATTTGCTGTCTCGTTTGGTCAGGTTTATTTACGGACTTATTTGGTCAGGTTTATTTACGGACTTGTTTGGTCAGGTTTATTTGCTGACTCGTTTGGTCAGGTTAATTTGCTGACTTGTTTGGTCAGGTTTATTTACTGAATTGATTGTTCAGGTTTATTTGCTGACTTGTTTGGTCAGGTTTATTTGCTGAATTTATTGGTCAGGTTTATTTACTGACTCGTTTGGTCAGGTTTATTTACTGACTCGTTTGGTCAGGTTTATTTGTTGACTCGTTTGGTCAGGTTTTTTTACTGACTCGTTTGGTCAGGTTTATTGCTGACTCGTTTGGTCAGGGTTATTTGCCGACTTGTTTGGTCAAGTTTATTTGCTGACTTGGTTGGTTAGGTTTATTTACTGACTCGTTTCGTCAGGTTTATTTGCTGAATTTATTGGTCAGGTTTATTTACTGGCTCGTTTGGTCAGGTTTATTTACTGACTCGTTTGGTCAGGTTTATTTGCTGTCTCGTTTGGTCAGGTTTATTTACGGACTTATTTGGTCAGGTTTATTTACGGACTTGTTTGGTCAGGTTTATTTGCTGACTCGTTTGGTCAGGTTTATTTGCTGACTTGTTTGGTCAGGTTTATTTACTGAATTGATTGGTCAGGTTTATTTGCTGACTTGTTTGGTCAAGTTTATTTGTTGACTCGTTTGGTCAAGTTTATTTACTGACTCGTTTGGTCAGGTTTATTGCTGACTCGTTTGGTCAGGGTTATTTGCTGACTTGTTTGGTCAAGTTTATTTGCTGACTTGTTTGGTTAGGTTTATTTACTGACTCGTTTGGTCATGTTTATTTACTGAGTCGTTTGGTCAGGTTTATTTACTGACTCGTTTGGTCAGGTTTGTTTGCTGAGTCGTTTGGTCAGGTTTATTTGCTGACTCGTTTGGTCATGTTTATTTACTGAGTCGTTTGGTCAGGTTTATTTACTGACTTGTTTGGTCAGGTTTATTTGCTGAATTTATTGGTCAGGTTTATTTACTGACTCGTTTGGTCAGGTTTATTTACTGACTCGTTGGGTCATGTTTATTTACTGAGTCGTTTGGTCAGGTTTATTTACTGACTCGTTTGGTCAGGTTTGTTTGCTGAGTCGTTTGGTCAGGTTTATTTGCTGACTCGTTTGGTCATGTTTATTTACTGAGTCGTTTGGTCAGGTTTATTTGTTCACTCGTTTGGTCAGGTTTATTTACTGACTCGTTTGGTCAGGTTTATTGCTGACTCGTTTGGTCAGGGTTATTTGCTGACTTGTTTGGTCAAGTTTATTTGCTGACTTGTTTGGTTAGGTTTATTTGCTGACTCGTTTGGTCAGGTTTATTTACTGACTCGTTTGGTCAGGTTTATTTGCTGACTCGTTTGGTCAGGTTTATTTGCTGTCTCGTTTGGTCAGGTTTATTTACGGACTTATTTGGTCATGTTTATTTACGGACTTGTTTGGTCAGGTTTATTTGCTGACTCGTTTGGTCAGGTTTATTTGCTGACTTGTTTGGTCAGGTTTATTTACTGAATTGATTGGTCAGGTTTATTTGCTGACTTGTTTGGTCAAGTTTATTTGCTGAATTTATTGGTCAGGTTTATTTACTGACTCGTTTGGTCAGGTTTATTTACTGACTCGTTTGGTCATGTTTATTTACTGAGTCGTTTGGTCAGGTTTATTTACTGACTCGTTTGGTCAGGTTTATTTGCTGACTCGTTTGGTCAGGTTTATTTACTGGCTCGTTTGGTCAGGTTTATTTGCTGACTCGTTTGGTCACGTTTATTTGCTGACTTGTTTGGTCAAGTTTATTTGCTGAATTTATTGGTCAGGTTTATTTACTGACTCGTTTGGTCAGGTTTATTTACTGACTCGTTTGGTCAGGTTTATTTGCTGACTCGTTTGGTCAGGTATATTTACTGAGTCTTTTGGTCAGGTTTATTTGCTGACTCGTTTGGTCAGCTTTATTTACTGACTTGTTTGGTCAGGTTTATTTACTTACTCGTTTGGTCGGGTTTATTTGCTGTCTCGTTTGGTCAGGTTTATTTGCTGACTTATTTGGTCAGGTTTATTTACGGACTTGTTTGGTCAGGTTTATTTGCTGACTCGTTTGGTCAGGTTTATTTGCTGACTTGATTGGTCAGGTTTATTTACTTAATTGATTGGTCAGGTTTATTTGCTGACTTGTTTGGTCAAGTTTATTTGCTGAATTTATTGGTCAGGTTTATTTACTGACTCGTTTGGTCAGGTTTATTTACTGACTCGTTTGGTCAGGTTTATTTGCTGACTCGTTTGGTCATGTTTATTTACTGAGTCGTTTGGTCAGGTTTATTTACTGACTCGTTTGGTCAGGTTTATTTGCTGACTTGTTTGGTCAGGTTTATTTACTGAATTGATTGGTCAGGTTTATTTGCTGACTTGTTTGGTCAGGTTTATTTGCTGAATTTATTGGTCAGGTTTATTTACTGACTCGTTTGGTCAGGTTTATTTACTGACTCGTTTGGTCATGTTTATTTACTGAGTCGTTTGGTCAGGTTTATTTACTGACTCGTTTGGTCAGGTTTGTTTGCTGAGTCGTTTGGTCAGGTTTATTTGCTGACTCGTTTGGTCATGTTTATTTACTGAGTCGTTTGGTCAGGTTTATTTGTTCACTCGTTTGGTCAGGTTTATTTACTGACTCGTTTGGTCAGGTTTATTGCTGACTCGTTTGGTCAGGGTTATTTGCTGACTTGTTTGGTCAAGTTTATTTGCTGACTTGTTTGGTTAGGTTTATTTGCTGACTCGTTTGGTCAGGTTTATTTACTGACTCGTTTGGTCAGGTTTATTTGCTGACTCGTTTGGTCAGGGTTATTTGCTGACTTGTTTGGTCAAGTTTATTTGCTGAATTTATTGGTCAGGTTTATTTACTGACTCGTTTGGTCAGGTTTATTTACTGACTCGTTTGGTCAGGTTTATTTGCTGACTCGTTTGGTCAGGTTTATTTACTGAGTCGTTTGGTCAGGTTTATTTGCTGACTCGTTTGGTCAGCTTTATTTACTGACTTGTTTGGTCATGTTTATTTGCTGACTCGTTTGGTCGGGTTTATTTGCTGTCTCGTTTGGTCAGGTTTATTTACGGACTTATTTGGTCAGGTTTATTTACGGACTTGTTTGGTCAGGTTTATTTGCTGACTCGTTTGGTCAGGTTTATTTGCTGACTCGTTTGGTCAGGGTTATTTGCTGACTTCTTTGGTCAAGTTTATTTGCTGACTTGTTTGGTTAGGTTTATTTACTGACTCGTTTGGTCAGGTTTATTTACTGACTTGTTTGGTCAGGTTTATTTACTTACTCGTTTGGTCGAGTTTATTTGCTGTCTCGTTTGGTCAGGTTTATTTACGGACTTATTTGGTCAGGTTTATTTACGGACTTGTTTGGTCAGGTTTATTTGCTGACTCGTTTGGTCAGGTTTATTTGCTGACTTGTTTGGTCAGGTTTATTTACTTAATTGATTGGTCAGGTTTATTTGCTGACTTGTTTGGTCAAGTTTATTTGCTGAATTTATTGGTCAGGTTTATTTACTGACTCGTTTGGTCAGGTTTATTTACTGACTCGTTTGGTCAGGTTTATTTGCTGACTCGTTTGGTCATGTTTATTTACTGAGTCGTTTGGTCAGGTTTATTTACTGACTAGTTTGGTCAGGTTTATTTGCTGACTTGTTTGGTCAAGTTTATTTGTTGACTCGTATGGTCAAGTTTATTTACTGACTCGTTTGGTTAGGTTTATTTGCTGACTCGTTTGGTCAGGGTTATTTGCTGACTTCTTTGGTCAAGTTTATTTGCTGACTTGTTTGGTTAGGTTTATTTACTGACTCGTTTGGTCAGGTTTATTTGCTGAATTTATTGGTCAGGTTTATTTACTGACTCGTTTGGTCAGGTTTATTTACTGACTCGTTTGGTCAGGTTTATTTGCTGACTCGTTTGGTCAGGGTTATTTGCTGACTTGTTTGGTCAAGTTTATTTGCTGAATTTATTGGTCAGGTTTATTTACTGACTCGTTTGGTCAGGTTTATTTACTGACTCGTTTGGTCAGGTTTATTTGCTGACTCGTTTGGTCAGGTTTATTTACTGAGTCGTTTGGTCAGGTTTATTTGCTGACTCGTTTGGTCAGCTTTATTTACTGACTTGTTTGGTCAGGTTTATTTACTGACTCGTTTGGTCAGGTTTATTTGCTGACTCGTTTGGTCAGCTTTATTTACTGACTTGTTTGGTCATGTTTATTTGCTGACTCGTTTGGTCAGCTTTATTTACTGACTTGTTTGGTCAGGTTTATTTACTGAGTCGTTTGGTCAGGTTTATTTGCTGACTCGTTTGGTCAGCTTTATTTACTGACTTGTTTGGTCATGTTTATTTGCTGACTCGTTTGGTCGGGTTTATTTGCTGTCTCGTTTGGTCAGGTTTATTTACGGACTTATTTGGTCAGGTTTATTTACGGACTTGTTTGGTCAGGTTTATTTGCTGACTCGTTTGGTCAGGTTTATTTGCTGACTCGTTTGGTCAGGGTTATTTGCTGACTTCTTTGGTCAAGTTTATTTGCTGACTTGTTTGGTTAGGTTTATTTACTGACTCGTTTGGTCAGGTTTATTTACTGACTTGTTTGGTCAGGTTTATTTACTGAGTCGTTTGGTCGGGTTTATTTGCTGTCTCGTTTGGTCAGGTTTATTTACGGACTTATTTGGTCAGGTTTATTTACGGACTTGTTTGGTCAGGTTTATTTGCTGACTCGTTTGGTCAGGTTTATTTGCTGACTTGTTTGGTCAGGTTTATTTACTTAATTGATTGGTCAGGTTTATTTGCTGACTTGTTTGGTCAAGTTTATTTGCTGAATTTATTGGTCAGGTTTATTTACTGACTCGTTTGGTCAGGTTTATTTACTGACTCGTTTGGTCAGGTTTATTTGCTGACTCGTTTGGTCATGTTTATTTACTGAGTCGTTTGGTCAGGTTTATTTACTGACTAGTTTGGTCAGGTTTATTTGCTGACTTGTTTGGTCAAGTTTATTTGTTGACTCGTTTGGTCAAGTTTATTTACTGACTCGTTTGGTTAGGTTTATTTGCTGACTCGTTTGGTCAGGGTTATTTGCTGACTTCTTTGGTCAAGTTTATTTGCTGACTTGTTTGGTTAGGTTTATTTACTGACTCGTTTGGTCAGGTTTATTTGCTGAATTTATTGGTCAGGTTTATTTACTGACTCGTTTGGTCAGGTTTATTGCTGACTCGTTTGGTCATGGTTATTTGCCGACTTGTTTGGTCAAGTTTATTTGCTGACTTGGTTGGTTAGGTTTATTTACTGACTCGTTTCGTCAGGTTTATTTGCTGAATTTATTGGTCAGGTTTATTTACTGGCTCGTTTGGTCAGGTTTATTTGCTGACTTGTTTGGTCAGGTTTATTTACTGAATTGATTGGTCAGGTTTATTTGCTGACTTGTTTGGTCAGGTTTATTTGCTGAATTTATTGGTCAGGTTTATTTACTGACTCGTTTGGTCAGGTTTATTTACTGACTCGTTTGGTCATGTTTATTTACTGAGTCGTTTGGTCAGGTTTATTTACTGACTCGTTTGGTCAGGTTTGTTTGCTGAGTCGTTTGGTCAGGTTTATTTGCTGACTCGTTTGGTCATGTTTATTTACTGAGTCGTTTGGTCAGGTTTATTTGTTCACTCGTTTGGTCAGGTTTATTTACTGACTCGTTTGGTCAGGTTTATTGCTGACTCGTTTGGTCAGGGTTATTTGCTGACTTGTTTGGTCAAGTTTATTTGCTGACTTGTTTGGTTAGGTTTATTTGCTGACTCGTTTGGTCAGGTTTATTTACTGACTCGTTTGGTCAGGTTTATTTGCTGACTCGTTTGGTCAGGTTTATTTGCTGTCTCGTTTGGTCAGGTTTATTTACGGACTTATTTGGTCATGTTTATTTACGGACTTGTTTGGTCAGGTTTATTTGCTGACTCGTTTGGTCAGGTTTATTTGCTGACTTGTTTGGTCAGGTTTATTTACTGAATTGATTGGTCAGGTTTATTTGCTGACTTGTTTGGTCAAGTTTATTTGCTGAATTTATTGGTCAGGTTTATTTACTGACTCGTTTGGTCAGGTTTATTTACTGACTCGTTTGGTCATGTTTATTTACTGAGTCGTTTGGTCAGGTTTATTTACTGACTCGTTTGGTCAGGTTTATTTGCTGACTCGTTTGGTCAGGTTTATTTACTGGCTCGTTTGGTCAGGTTTATTTGCTGACTCGTTTGGTCACGTTTATTTGCTGACTTGTTTGGTCAAGTTTATTTGCTGAATTTATTGGTCAGGTTTATTTACTGACTCGTTTGGTCAGGTTTATTTACTGACTCGTTTGGTCAGGTTTATTTGCTGACTCGTTTGGTCAGGTATATTTACTGAGTCGTTTGGTCAGGTTTATTTGCTGACTCGTTTGGTCAGCTTTATTTACTGACTTGTTTGGTCAGGTTTATTTACTTACTCGTTTGGTCGGGTTTATTTGCTGTCTCGTTTGGTCAGGTTTATTTACGGACTTATTTGGTCAGGTTTATTTACGGACTTGTTTGGTCAGGTTTATTTGCTGACTCGTTTGGTCAGGTTTATTTGCTGACTTGTTTGGTCAGGTTTATTTACTTAATTGATTGGTCAGGTTTATTTGCTGACTTGTTTGGTCAAGTTTATTTGCTGAATTTATTGGTCAGGTTTATTTACTGACTCGTTTGGTCAGGTTTATTTACTGACTCGTTTGGTCAGGTTTATTTGCTGACTCGTTTGGTCATGTTTATTTACTGAGTCGTTTGGTCAGGTTTATTTACTGACTCGTTTGGTCAGGTTTATTTGCTGACTTGTTTGGTCAGGTTTATTTACTGAATTGATTGGTCAGGTTTATTTGCTGACTTGTTTGGTCAGGTTTATTTGCTGAATTTATTGGTCAGGTTTATTTACTGACTCGTTTGGTCAGGTTTATTTACTGACTCGTTTGGTCATGTTTATTTACTGAGTCGTTTGGTCAGGTTTATTTACTGACTCGTTTGGTCAGGTTTGTTTGCTGAGTCGTTTGGTCAGGTTTATTTGCTGACTCGTTTGGTCATGTTTATTTACTGAGTCGTTTGGTCAGGTTTATTTGTTCACTCGTTTGGTCAAGTTTATTTACTGACTCGTTTGGTCAGGTTTATTGCTGACTTGTTTGGTCAGGGTTATTTGCTGACTTGTTTGGTCAAGTTTATTTGCTGACTTGTTTGGTAAGGTTTATTTGCTTACTCGTTTGGTCAGGTTTATTTACTGACTCGTTTGGTCAGGTTTATTTGCTGACTCGTTTGGTCAGGGTTATTTGCTGACTTGTTTGGTCGAGTTTATTTGCTGAATTTATTGGTCAGGTTTATTTACTGACTCGTTTGGTCAGGTTTATTTACTGACTCGTTTGGTCAGGTTTATTTGCTGACTCGTTTGGTCAGGTTTATTTACTGAGTCGTTTGGTCAGGTTTATTTGCTGACTCGTTTGGTCAGCTTTATTTACTGACTTGTTTGGTCATGTTTATTTGCTGACTCGTTTGGTCGGGTTTATTTGCTGTCTCGTTTGGTCAGGTTTATTTACGGACTTATTTGGTCAGGTTTATTTACGGACTTGTTTGGTCAGGTTTATTTGCTGACTCGTTTGGTCAGGTTAATTTGCTGACTTGTTTGGTCAGGTTTATTTACTGAATTGATTGTTCAGGTTTATTTGCTGACTTGTTTGGTCAGGTTTATTTGCTGAATTTATTGGTCAGGTTTATTTACTGACTCGTTTGGTCAGGTTTATTTACTGACTCGTTTGGTCAGGTTTATTTGTTGACTCGTTTGGTCAGGTTTTTTTACTGACTCGTTTGGTCAGGTTTATTGCTGACTCGTTTGGTCAGGGTTATTTGCCGACTTGTTTGGTCAAGTTTATTTGCTGACTTGGTTGGTTAGGTTTATTTACTGACTCGTTTCGTCAGGTTTATTTGCTGAATTTATTGGTCAGGTTTATTTACTGGCTCGTTTGGTCAGGTTTATTTACTGACTCGTTTGGTCAGGTTTATTTGCTGTCTCGTTTGGTCAGGTTTATTTACGGACTTATTTGGTCAGGTTTATTTACGGACTTGTTTGGTCAGGTTTATTTGCTGACTCGTTTGGTCAGGTTTATTTGCTGACTTGTTTGGTCAGGTTTATTTACTGAATTGATTGGTCAGGTTTATTTGCTGACTTGTTTGGTCAAGTTTATTTGTTGACTCGTTTGGTCAAGTTTATTTACTGACTCGTTTGGTCAGGTTTATTGCTGACTCGTTTGGTCAGGGTTATTTGCTGACTTGTTTGGTCAAGTTTATTTGCTGACTTGTTTGGTTAGGTTTATTTACTGACTCGTTTGGTCAGGTTTATTTACTGACTCGTTTGGTCAGGTTTATTTGCTGACTCGTTTGGTCATGTTTATTTACTGACTCGTTTGGTCAGGTTTATTTACTGACTCGTTTGGTCAGGCTTATTTGCTGACTTGTTTGGTCAGGTTTATTTACTGAATTGATTGGTCAGGTTTATTTGCTGACTTGTTTGGTCAAGTTTATTTGCTGAATTTATTGGTCAGGTTTATTTACTGACTCGTTTAGTCAGGTTTATTTACTGACTCGTTTGGTCATGTTTATTTACTGAGTCGTTTGGTCAGGTTTATTTACTGATTCGTTTGGTCAGGTTTATTTACTGACTCGTTTGGTCAGGTTTATTTGCTGACTCGTTTGGTCATGTTTATTTACTGACTCGTTTGGTCAGGTTTATTTACTGACTCGTTTGGTCAGGTTTATTTGCTGTCTCGTTTGGTCAGGTTTATTTACGGACTTATTTGGTCAGGTTTATTTACGGACTTGTTTGGTCAGGTTTATTTGCTGACTCGTTTTGTCAGGTTTATTTAATGACTCGTTTGGTCAGGTTTATTTACTGACTCGTTTGGTCATGTTTATTTACTGAGTCGTTTGGTCAGGTTTATTTACTGACTCGTTTGGTCAGGTTTGTTTGCTGAGTCGTTTGGTCAGGTTTATTTGCTGACTCGTTTGGTCATGTTTATTTACTGAGTCGTTTGGTCAGGTTTATTTGTTCACTCGTTTGGTCAGGTTTATTTACTAACTCGTTTGGTCAGGTTTACTGCTGACTCGTTTGGTCAGGGTTATTTGCTGACTTGTTTGGTCAGGTTTATTTGCTGACTCGTTTGGTCAGGTTTATTTGCTGACTCGTTTGGTCAGGTTTATTTGCTGACTCGTTTGGTCAGGTTTATTTACGGACTTATTTGGTCAGGTTTATTTACGGACTTGTTTGGTCAGGTTTATTTGCTGACTCGTTTGGTCAGGTTTATTTGCTGACTTGTTTGGTCAGGTTTATTTACTGAATTGATTGGTCAGGTTTATTTGCTGACTTGTTTGGTCAAGTTTATTTGTTGACTCGTTTGGTCAAGTTTATTTACTGACTCGTTTGGTCAGGTTTATTGCTGACTCGTTTGGTCAGGGTTATTTGCTGACTTGTTTGGTCAAGTTTATTTGCTGTCTCGTTTGGTCAGGTTTATTTACGGACTTATTTGGTCATGTTTATTTACGGACTTGTTTGGTCAGGTTTATTTGCTGACTCGTTTGGTCAGGTTTATTTACTGAGTCGTTTGGTCAGGTTTATTTGTTCACTCGTTTGGTCAGGTTTATTTACTGACTCGTTTGGTCAGGTTTATTGCTGACTCGTTTGGTCAGGGTTATTTGCTGACTTGTTTGGTCAAGTTTATTTGCTGACTTGTTTGGTTAGGTTTATTTGCTGACTCGTTTGGTCAGGTTTATTTACTGACTCGTTTGGTCAGGTTTATGTGCTGACTCGTTTGGTCAGGTTTATTTGCTGTCTCGTTTGGTCAGGTTTATTTACGGACTTATTTGGTCATGTTTATTTACGGACTTGTTTGGTCAGGTTTATTTGCTGACTCGTTTGGTCAGGTTTATTTGCTGACTTGTTTGGTCAGGTTTATTTACTGAATTGATTGGTCAGGTTTATTTGCTGACTTGTTTGGTCAAGTTTATTTGCTGAATTTATTGGTCAGGTTTATTTACTGACTCGTTTGGTCAGGTTTATTTACTGACTCGTTTGGTCATGTTTATTTACTGAGTCGTTTGGTCAGGTTTATTTACTGACTCGTTTGGTCAGGTTTATTTGCTGACTCGTTTGGTCAGGTTTATTTACTGGCTCGTTTGGTCAGGTTTATTTGCTGACTCGTTTGGTCACGTTTATTTGCTGACTTGTTTGGTCAAGTTTATTTGCTGAATTTATTGGTCAGGTTTATTTACTGACTCGTTTGGTCAGGTTTATTTACTGACTCGTTTGGTCAGGTTTATTTGCTGACTCGTTTGGTCAGGTATATTTACTGAGTCTTTTGGTCAGGTTTATTTGCTGACTCGTTTGGTCAGCTTTATTTACTGACTTGTTTGGTCAGGTTTATTTACTTACTCGTTTGGTCGGGTTTATTTGCTGTCTCGTTTGGTCAGGTTTATTTGCTGACTTATTTGGTCAGGTTTATTTACGGACTTGTTTGGTCAGGTTTATTTGCTGACTCGTTTGGTCAGGTTTATTTGCTGACTTGATTGGTCAGGTTTATTTACTTAATTGATTGGTCAGGTTTATTTGCTGACTTGTTTGGTCAAGTTTATTTGCTGAATTTATTGGTCAGGTTTATTTACTGACTCGTTTGGTCAGGTTTATTTACTGACTCGTTTGGTCAGGTTTATTTGCTGACTCGTTTGGTCATGTTTATTTACTGAGTCGTTTGGTCAGGTTTATTTACTGACTCGTTTGGTCAGGTTTATTTGCT
Source organism: Lampris incognitus (assembly GCF_029633865.1). Lineage (NCBI taxonomy): Eukaryota > Metazoa > Chordata > Actinopteri > Lampriformes > Lampridae > Lampris > Lampris incognitus. Next base: position 54,120,458 of record NC_079211.1, on the reverse strand, counting down.
GACTTGTTTGGTCAGGTTTATTTACTGAATTGATTGGTCAGGTTTATTTGCTGACTTGTTTGGTCAGGTTTATTTGCTGAATTTATTGGTCAGGTTTATTTACTGACTCGTTTGGTCAGGTTTATTTACTGACTCGTTTGGTCATGTTTATTTACTGAGTCGTTTGGTCAGGTTTATTTACTGACTCGTTTGGTCAGGTTTGTTTGCTGAGTCGTTTGGTCAGGTTTATTTGCTGACTCGTTTGGTCATGTTTATTTACTGAGTCGTTTGGTCAGGTTTATTTGTTCACTCGTTTGGTCAGGTTTATTTACTGACTCGTTTGGTCAGGTTTATTGCTGACTCGTTTGGTCAGGGTTATTTGCTGACTTGTTTGGTCAAGTTTATTTGCTGACTTGTTTGGTTAGGTTTATTTGCTGACTCGTTTGGTCAGGTTTATTTACTGACTCGTTTGGTCAGGTTTATTTGCTGACTCGTTTGGTCAGGGTTATTTGCTGACTTGTTTGGTCAAGTTTATTTGCTGAATTTATTGGTCAGGTTTATTTACTGACTCGTTTGGTCAGGTTTATTTACTGACTCGTTTGGTCAGGTTTATTTGCTGACTCGTTTGGTCAGGTTTATTTACTGAGTCGTTTGGTCAGGTTTATTTGCTGACTCGTTTGGTCAGCTTTATTTACTGACTTGTTTGGTCATGTTTATTTGCTGACTCGTTTGGTCGGGTTTATTTGCTGTCTCGTTTGGTCAGGTTTATTTACGGACTTATTTGGTCAGGTTTATTTACGGACTTGTTTGGTCAGGTTTATTTGCTGACTCGTTTGGTCAGGTTTATTTGCTGACTCGTTTGGTCAGGGTTATTTGCTGACTTCTTTGGTCAAGTTTATTTGCTGACTTGTTTGGTTAGGTTTATTTACTGACTCGTTTGGTCAGGTTTATTTACTGACTTGTTTGGTCAGGTTTATTTACTTACTCGTTTGGTCGGGTTTATTTGCTGTCTCGTTTGGTCAGGTTTATTTACGGACTTATTTGGTCAGGTTTATTTACGGACTTGTTTGGTCAGGTTTATTTGCTGACTCGTTTGGTCAGGTTTATTTGCTGACTTGTTTGGTCAGGTTTATTTACTTAATTGATTGGTCAGGTTTATTTGCTGACTTGTTTGGTCAAGTTTATTTGCTGAATTTATTGGTCAGGTTTATTTACTGACTCGTTTGGTCAGGTTTATTTACTGACTCGTTTGGTCAGGTTTATTTGCTGACTCGTTTGGTCATGTTTATTTACTGAGTCGTTTGGTCAGGTTTATTTACTGACTAGTTTGGTCAGGTTTATTTGCTGACTTGTTTGGTCAAGTTTATTTGTTGACTCGTATGGTCAAGTTTATTTACTGACTCGTTTGGTTAGGTTTATTTGCTGACTCGTTTGGTCAGGGTTATTTGCTGACTTCTTTGGTCAAGTTTATTTGCTGACTTGTTTGGTTAGGTTTATTTACTGACTCGTTTGGTCAGGTTTATTTGCTGAATTTATTGGTCAGGTTTATTTACTGACTCGTTTGGTCAGGTTTATTTACTGACTCGTTTGGTCAGGTTTATTTGCTGACTCGTTTGGTCAGGGTTATTTGCTGACTTGTTTGGTCAAGTTTATTTGCTGAATTTATTGGTCAGGTTTATTTACTGACTCGTTTGGTCAGGTTTATTTACTGACTCGTTTGGTCAGGTTTATTTGCTGACTCGTTTGGTCAGGTTTATTTACTGAGTCGTTTGGTCAGGTTTATTTGCTGACTCGTTTGGTCAGCTTTATTTACTGACTTGTTTGGTCAGGTTTATTTACTGACTCGTTTGGTCAGGTTTATTTGCTGACTCGTTTGGTCAGCTTTATTTACTGACTTGTTTGGTCATGTTTATTTGCTGACTCGTTTGGTCAGCTTTATTTACTGACTTGTTTGGTCAGGTTTATTTACTGAGTCGTTTGGTCAGGTTTATTTGCTGACTCGTTTGGTCAGCTTTATTTACTGACTTGTTTGGTCATGTTTATTTGCTGACTCGTTTGGTCGGGTTTATTTGCTGTCTCGTTTGGTCAGGTTTATTTACGGACTTATTTGGTCAGGTTTATTTACGGACTTGTTTGGTCAGGTTTATTTGCTGACTCGTTTGGTCAGGTTTATTTGCTGACTCGTTTGGTCAGGGTTATTTGCTGACTTCTTTGGTCAAGTTTATTTGCTGACTTGTTTGGTTAGGTTTATTTACTGACTCGTTTGGTCAGGTTTATTTACTGACTTGTTTGGTCAGGTTTATTTACTGAGTCGTTTGGTCGGGTTTATTTGCTGTCTCGTTTGGTCAGGTTTATTTACGGACTTATTTGGTCAGGTTTATTTACGGACTTGTTTGGTCAGGTTTATTTGCTGACTCGTTTGGTCAGGTTTATTTGCTGACTTGTTTGGTCAGGTTTATTTACTTAATTGATTGGTCAGGTTTATTTGCTGACTTGTTTGGTCAAGTTTATTTGCTGAATTTATTGGTCAGGTTTATTTACTGACTCGTTTGGTCAGGTTTATTTACTGACTCGTTTGGTCAGGTTTATTTGCTGACTCGTTTGGTCATGTTTATTTACTGAGTCGTTTGGTCAGGTTTATTTACTGACTAGTTTGGTCAGGTTTATTTGCTGACTTGTTTGGTCAAGTTTATTTGTTGACTCGTTTGGTCAAGTTTATTTACTGACTCGTTTGGTTAGGTTTATTTGCTGACTCGTTTGGTCAGGGTTATTTGCTGACTTCTTTGGTCAAGTTTATTTGCTGACTTGTTTGGTTAGGTTTATTTACTGACTCGTTTGGTCAGGTTTATTTGCTGAATTTATTGGTCAGGTTTATTTACTGACTCGTTTGGTCAGGTTTATTGCTGACTCGTTTGGTCATGGTTATTTGCCGACTTGTTTGGTCAAGTTTATTTGCTGACTTGGTTGGTTAGGTTTATTTACTGACTCGTTTCGTCAGGTTTATTTGCTGAATTTATTGGTCAGGTTTATTTACTGGCTCGTTTGGTCAGGTTTATTTGCTGACTTGTTTGGTCAGGTTTATTTACTGAATTGATTGGTCAGGTTTATTTGCTGACTTGTTTGGTCAGGTTTATTTGCTGAATTTATTGGTCAGGTTTATTTACTGACTCGTTTGGTCAGGTTTATTTACTGAGTCGTTTGGTCAGGTTTATTTACTGACTCGTTTGGTCAGGTTTGTTTGCTGAGTCGTTTGGTCAGGTTTATTTGCTGACTCGTTTGGTCATGTTTATTTACTGAGTCGTTTGGTCAGGTTTATTTGTTCACTCGTTTGGTCAGGTTTATTTACTGACTCGTTTGGTCAGGTTTATTGCTGACTCGTTTGGTCAGGGTTATTTGCTGACTTGTTTGGTCAAGTTTATTTGCTGACTTGTTTGGTTAGGTTTATTTGCTGACTCGTTTGGTCAGGTTTATTTACTGACTCGTTTGGTCAGGTTTATTTGCTGACTCGTTTGGTCAGGTTTATTTGCTGTCTCGTTTGGTCAGGTTTATTTACGGACTTATTTGGTCATGTTTATTTACGGACTTGTTTGGTCAGGTTTATTTGCTGACTCGTTTGGTCAGGTTTATTTGCTGACTTGTTTGGTCAGGTTTATTTACTGAATTGATTGGTCAGGTTTATTTGCTGACTTGTTTGGTCAAGTTTATTTGCTGAATTTATTGGTCAGGTTTATTTACTGACTCGTTTGGTCAGGTTTATTTACTGACTCGTTTGGTCATGTTTATTTACTGAGTCGTTTGGTCAGGTTTATTTACTGACTCGTTTGGTCAGGTTTATTTGCTGACTCGTTTGGTCAGGTTTATTTACTGGCTCGTTTGGTCAGGTTTATTTGCTGACTCGTTTGGTCACGTTTATTTGCTGACTTGTTTGGTCAAGTTTATTTGCTGAATTTATTGGTCAGGTTTATTTACTGACTCGTTTGGTCAGGTTTATTTACTGACTCGTTTGGTCAGGTTTATTTGCTGACTCGTTTGGTCAGGTATATTTACTGAGTCGTTTGGTCAGGTTTATTTGCTGACTCGTTTGGTCAGCTTTATTTACTGACTTGTTTGGTCAGGTTTATTTACTTACTCGTTTGGTCGGGTTTATTTGCTGTCTCGTTTGGTCAGGTTTATTTACGGACTTATTTGGTCAGGTTTATTTACGGACTTGTTTGGTCAGGTTTATTTGCTGACTCGTTTGGTCAGGTTTATTTGCTGACTTGTTTGGTCAGGTTTATTTACTTAATTGATTGGTCAGGTTTATTTGCTGACTTGTTTGGTCAAGTTTATTTGCTGAATTTATTGGTCAGGTTTATTTACTGACTCGTTTGGTCAGGTTTATTTACTGACTCGTTTGGTCAGGTTTATTTGCTGACTCGTTTGGTCATGTTTATTTACTGAGTCGTTTGGTCAGGTTTATTTACTGACTCGTTTGGTCAGGTTTATTTGCTGACTTGTTTGGTCAGGTTTATTTACTGAATTGATTGGTCAGGTTTATTTGCTGACTTGTTTGGTCAGGTTTATTTGCTGAATTTATTGGTCAGGTTTATTTACTGACTCGTTTGGTCAGGTTTATTTACTGACTCGTTTGGTCATGTTTATTTACTGAGTCGTTTGGTCAGGTTTATTTACTGACTCGTTTGGTCAGGTTTGTTTGCTGAGTCGTTTGGTCAGGTTTATTTGCTGACTCGTTTGGTCATGTTTATTTACTGAGTCGTTTGGTCAGGTTTATTTGTTCACTCGTTTGGTCAGGTTTATTTACTGACTCGTTTGGTCAGGTTTATTGCTGACTTGTTTGGTCAGGGTTATTTGCTGACTTGTTTGGTCAAGTTTATTTGCTGACTTGTTTGGTAAGGTTTATTTGCTTACTCGTTTGGTCAGGTTTATTTACTGACTCGTTTGGTCAGGTTTATTTGCTGACTCGTTTGGTCAGGGTTATTTGCTGACTTGTTTGGTCGAGTTTATTTGCTGAATTTATTGGTCAGGTTTATTTACTGACTCGTTTGGTCAGGTTTATTTACTGACTCGTTTGGTCAGGTTTATTTGCTGACTCGTTTGGTCAGGTTTATTTACTGAGTCGTTTGGTCAGGTTTATTTGCTGACTCGTTTGGTCAGCTTTATTTACTGACTTGTTTGGTCATGTTTATTTGCTGACTCGTTTGGTCGGGTTTATTTGCTGTCTCGTTTGGTCAGGTTTATTTACGGACTTATTTGGTCAGGTTTATTTACGGACTTGTTTGGTCAGGTTTATTTGCTGACTCGTTTGGTCAGGTTAATTTGCTGACTTGTTTGGTCAGGTTTATTTACTGAATTGATTGTTCAGGTTTATTTGCTGACTTGTTTGGTCAGGTTTATTTGCTGAATTTATTGGTCAGGTTTATTTACTGACTCGTTTGGTCAGGTTTATTTACTGACTCGTTTGGTCAGGTTTATTTGTTGACTCGTTTGGTCAGGTTTTTTTACTGACTCGTTTGGTCAGGTTTATTGCTGACTCGTTTGGTCAGGGTTATTTGCCGACTTGTTTGGTCAAGTTTATTTGCTGACTTGGTTGGTTAGGTTTATTTACTGACTCGTTTCGTCAGGTTTATTTGCTGAATTTATTGGTCAGGTTTATTTACTGGCTCGTTTGGTCAGGTTTATTTACTGACTCGTTTGGTCAGGTTTATTTGCTGTCTCGTTTGGTCAGGTTTATTTACGGACTTATTTGGTCAGGTTTATTTACGGACTTGTTTGGTCAGGTTTATTTGCTGACTCGTTTGGTCAGGTTTATTTGCTGACTTGTTTGGTCAGGTTTATTTACTGAATTGATTGGTCAGGTTTATTTGCTGACTTGTTTGGTCAAGTTTATTTGTTGACTCGTTTGGTCAAGTTTATTTACTGACTCGTTTGGTCAGGTTTATTGCTGACTCGTTTGGTCAGGGTTATTTGCTGACTTGTTTGGTCAAGTTTATTTGCTGACTTGTTTGGTTAGGTTTATTTACTGACTCGTTTGGTCAGGTTTATTTACTGACTCGTTTGGTCAGGTTTATTTGCTGACTCGTTTGGTCATGTTTATTTACTGACTCGTTTGGTCAGGTTTATTTACTGACTCGTTTGGTCAGGCTTATTTGCTGACTTGTTTGGTCAGGTTTATTTACTGAATTGATTGGTCAGGTTTATTTGCTGACTTGTTTGGTCAAGTTTATTTGCTGAATTTATTGGTCAGGTTTATTTACTGACTCGTTTAGTCAGGTTTATTTACTGACTCGTTTGGTCATGTTTATTTACTGAGTCGTTTGGTCAGGTTTATTTACTGATTCGTTTGGTCAGGTTTATTTACTGACTCGTTTGGTCAGGTTTATTTGCTGACTCGTTTGGTCATGTTTATTTACTGACTCGTTTGGTCAGGTTTATTTACTGACTCGTTTGGTCAGGTTTATTTGCTGTCTCGTTTGGTCAGGTTTATTTACGGACTTATTTGGTCAGGTTTATTTACGGACTTGTTTGGTCAGGTTTATTTGCTGACTCGTTTTGTCAGGTTTATTTAATGACTCGTTTGGTCAGGTTTATTTACTGACTCGTTTGGTCATGTTTATTTACTGAGTCGTTTGGTCAGGTTTATTTACTGACTCGTTTGGTCAGGTTTGTTTGCTGAGTCGTTTGGTCAGGTTTATTTGCTGACTCGTTTGGTCATGTTTATTTACTGAGTCGTTTGGTCAGGTTTATTTGTTCACTCGTTTGGTCAGGTTTATTTACTAACTCGTTTGGTCAGGTTTACTGCTGACTCGTTTGGTCAGGGTTATTTGCTGACTTGTTTGGTCAGGTTTATTTGCTGACTCGTTTGGTCAGGTTTATTTGCTGACTCGTTTGGTCAGGTTTATTTGCTGACTCGTTTGGTCAGGTTTATTTACGGACTTATTTGGTCAGGTTTATTTACGGACTTGTTTGGTCAGGTTTATTTGCTGACTCGTTTGGTCAGGTTTATTTGCTGACTTGTTTGGTCAGGTTTATTTACTGAATTGATTGGTCAGGTTTATTTGCTGACTTGTTTGGTCAAGTTTATTTGTTGACTCGTTTGGTCAAGTTTATTTACTGACTCGTTTGGTCAGGTTTATTGCTGACTCGTTTGGTCAGGGTTATTTGCTGACTTGTTTGGTCAAGTTTATTTGCTGTCTCGTTTGGTCAGGTTTATTTACGGACTTATTTGGTCATGTTTATTTACGGACTTGTTTGGTCAGGTTTATTTGCTGACTCGTTTGGTCAGGTTTATTTACTGAGTCGTTTGGTCAGGTTTATTTGTTCACTCGTTTGGTCAGGTTTATTTACTGACTCGTTTGGTCAGGTTTATTGCTGACTCGTTTGGTCAGGGTTATTTGCTGACTTGTTTGGTCAAGTTTATTTGCTGACTTGTTTGGTTAGGTTTATTTGCTGACTCGTTTGGTCAGGTTTATTTACTGACTCGTTTGGTCAGGTTTATGTGCTGACTCGTTTGGTCAGGTTTATTTGCTGTCTCGTTTGGTCAGGTTTATTTACGGACTTATTTGGTCATGTTTATTTACGGACTTGTTTGGTCAGGTTTATTTGCTGACTCGTTTGGTCAGGTTTATTTGCTGACTTGTTTGGTCAGGTTTATTTACTGAATTGATTGGTCAGGTTTATTTGCTGACTTGTTTGGTCAAGTTTATTTGCTGAATTTATTGGTCAGGTTTATTTACTGACTCGTTTGGTCAGGTTTATTTACTGACTCGTTTGGTCATGTTTATTTACTGAGTCGTTTGGTCAGGTTTATTTACTGACTCGTTTGGTCAGGTTTATTTGCTGACTCGTTTGGTCAGGTTTATTTACTGGCTCGTTTGGTCAGGTTTATTTGCTGACTCGTTTGGTCACGTTTATTTGCTGACTTGTTTGGTCAAGTTTATTTGCTGAATTTATTGGTCAGGTTTATTTACTGACTCGTTTGGTCAGGTTTATTTACTGACTCGTTTGGTCAGGTTTATTTGCTGACTCGTTTGGTCAGGTATATTTACTGAGTCTTTTGGTCAGGTTTATTTGCTGACTCGTTTGGTCAGCTTTATTTACTGACTTGTTTGGTCAGGTTTATTTACTTACTCGTTTGGTCGGGTTTATTTGCTGTCTCGTTTGGTCAGGTTTATTTGCTGACTTATTTGGTCAGGTTTATTTACGGACTTGTTTGGTCAGGTTTATTTGCTGACTCGTTTGGTCAGGTTTATTTGCTGACTTGATTGGTCAGGTTTATTTACTTAATTGATTGGTCAGGTTTATTTGCTGACTTGTTTGGTCAAGTTTATTTGCTGAATTTATTGGTCAGGTTTATTTACTGACTCGTTTGGTCAGGTTTATTTACTGACTCGTTTGGTCAGGTTTATTTGCTGACTCGTTTGGTCATGTTTATTTACTGAGTCGTTTGGTCAGATTTATTTACTGACTCGTTTGGTCAGGTTTATTTGCTGACTTGTTTGGTCAGGTTTATTTACTGAATTGATTGGTCAGGTTTATTTGCTGACTTGTTTGGTCAGGTTTATTTGCTGAATTTATTGGTCAGGTTTATTTACTGACTCGTTTGGTCAGGTTTATTTACTGACTCGTTTGGTCATGTTTATTTACTGAGTCGTTTGGTCAGGTTTATTTACTGACTCGTTTGGTCAGGTTTGTTTGCTGAGTCGTTTGGTCAGGTTTATTTGCTGACTCGTTTGGTCATGTTTATTTACTGAGTCGTTTGGTCAGGTTTATTTGTTCACTCGTTTGGTCAGGTTTATTTACTGACTCGTTTGGTCAGGTTTATTGCTGACTCGTTTGGTCAGGGTTATTTGCTGACTTGTTTGGTCAAGTTTATTTGCTGACTTGTTTGGTTAGGTTTATTTGCTGACTCGTTTGGTCAGGTTTATTTACTGACTCGTTTGGTCAGGTTTATTTGCTGACTCGTTTGGTCAGGGTTATTTGCTGACTTGTTTGGTCAAGTTTATTTGCTGAATTTATTGGTCAGGTTTATTTACTGACTCGTTTGGTCAGGTTTATTTACTGACTCGTTTGGTCAGGTTTATTTGCTGACTCGTTTGGTCAGGTTTATTTACTGAGTCGTTTGGTCAGGTTTATTTGCTGACTCGTTTGGTCAGCTTTATTTACTGACTTGTTTGGTCATGTTTATTTGCTGACTCGTTTGGTCGGGTTTATTTGCTGTCTCGTTTGGTCAGGTTTATTTACGGACTTATTTGGTCAGGTTTATTTACGGACTTGTTTGGTCAGGTTTATTTGCTGACTTGTTTGGTCAGGTTTATTTGCTGAATTTATTGGTCAGGTTTATTTACTGACTCGTTTGGTCAGGTTTATTTACTGACTCGTTTGGTCAGGTTTATTTGTTGACTCGTTTGGTCAGGTTTTTTTACTGACTCGTTTGGTCAGGTTTATTGCTGACTCGTTTGGTCAGGGTTATTTGCCGACTTGTTTGGTCAAGTTTATTTGCTGACTTGGTTGGTTAGGTTTATTTACTGACTCGTTTCGTCAGGTTTATTTGCTGAATTTATTGGTCAGGTTTATTTACTGGCTCGTTTGGTCAGGTTTATTTACTGACTCGTTTGGTCAGGTTTATTTGCTGTCTCGTTTGGTCAGGTTTATTTACGGACTTATTTGGTCAGGTTTATTTACGGACTTGTTTGGTCAGGTTTATTTGCTGACTCGTTTGGTCAGGTTTATTTGCTGACTTGTTTGGTCAGGTTTATTTACTGAATTGATTGGTCAGGTTTATTTGCTGACTTGTTTGGTCAAGTTTATTTGTTGACTCGTTTGGTCAAGTTTATTTACTGACTCGTTTGGTCAGGTTTATTGCTGACTCGTTTGGTCAGGGTTATTTGCTGACTTGTTTGGTCAAGTTTATTTGCTGACTTGTTTGGTTAGGTTTATTTACTGACTCGTTTGGTCAGGTTTATTTACTGACTCGTTTGGTCAGGTTTATTTGCTGACTCGTTTGGTCATGTTTATTTACTGACTCGTTTGGTCAGGTTTATTTACTGACTCGTTTGGTCAGGCTTATTTGCTGACTTGTTTGGTCAGGTTTATTTACTGAATTGATTGGTCAGGTTTATTTGCTGACTTGTTTGGTCAAGTTTATTTGCTGAATTTATTGGTCAGGTTTATTTACTGACTCGTTTAGTCAGGTTTATTTACTGACTCGTTTGGTCATGTTTATTTACTGAGTCGTTTGGTCAGGTTTATTTACTGATTCGTTTGGTCAGGTTTATTTACTGACTCGTTTGGTCAGGTTTATTTGCTGACTCGTTTGGTCATGTTTATTTACTGACTCGTTTGGTCAGGTTTATTTACTGACTCGTTTGGTCAGGTTTATTTGCTGTCTCGTTTGGTCAGGTTTATTTACGGACTTATTTGGTCAGGTTTATTTACGGACTTGTTTGGTCAGGTTTATTTGCTGACTCGTTTTGTCAGGTTTATTTAATGACTCGTTTGGTCAGGTTTATTTACTGACTCGTTTGGTCATGTTTATTTACTGAGTCGTTTGGTCAGGTTTATTTACTGACTCGTTTGGTCAGGTTTGTTTGCTGAGTCGTTTGGTCAGGTTTATTTGCTGACTCGTTTGGTCATGTTTATTTACTGAGTCGTTTGGTCAGGTTTATTTGTTCACTCGTTTGGTCAGGTTTATTTACTAACTCGTTTGGTCAGGTTTACTGCTGACTCGTTTGGTCAGGGTTATTTGCTGACTTGTTTGGTCAGGTTTATTTGCTGACTCGTTTGGTCAGGTTTATTTGCTGACTCGTTTGGTCAGGTTTATTTGCTGACTCGTTTGGTCAGGTTTATTTACGGACTTATTTGGTCAGGTTTATTTACGGACTTGTTTGGTCAGGTTTATTTGCTGACTCGTTTGGTCAGGTTTATTTGCTGACTTGTTTGGTCAGGTTTATTTACTGAATTGATTGGTCAGGTTTATTTGCTGACTTGTTTGGTCAAGTTTATTTGTTGACTCGTTTGGTCAAGTTTATTTACTGACTCGTTTGGTCAGGTTTATTGCTGACTCGTTTGGTCAGGGTTATTTGCTGACTTGTTTGGTCAAGTTTATTTGCTGTCTCGTTTGGTCAGGTTTATTTACGGACTTATTTGGTCATGTTTATTTACGGACTTGTTTGGTCAGGTTTATTTGCTGACTCGTTTGGTCAGGTTTATTTACTGAGTCGTTTGGTCAGGTTTATTTGTTCACTCGTTTGGTCAGGTTTATTTACTGACTCGTTTGGTCAGGTTTATTGCTGACTCGTTTGGTCAGGGTTATTTGCTGACTTGTTTGGTCAAGTTTATTTGCTGACTTGTTTGGTTAGGTTTATTTGCTGACTCGTTTGGTCAGGTTTATTTACTGACTCGTTTGGTCAGGTTTATGTGCTGACTCGTTTGGTCAGGTTTATTTGCTGTCTCGTTTGGTCAGGTTTATTTACGGACTTATTTGGTCATGTTTATTTACGGACTTGTTTGGTCAGGTTTATTTGCTGACTCGTTTGGTCAGGTTTATTTGCTGACTTGTTTGGTCAGGTTTATTTACTGAATTGATTGGTCAGGTTTATTTGCTGACTTGTTTGGTCAAGTTTATTTGCTGAATTTATTGGTCAGGTTTATTTACTGACTCGTTTGGTCAGGTTTATTTACTGACTCGTTTGGTCATGTTTATTTACTGAGTCGTTTGGTCAGGTTTATTTACTGACTCGTTTGGTCAGGTTTATTTGCTGACTCGTTTGGTCAGGTTTATTTACTGGCTCGTTTGGTCAGGTTTATTTGCTGACTCGTTTGGTCACGTTTATTTGCTGACTTGTTTGGTCAAGTTTATTTGCTGAATTTATTGGTCAGGTTTATTTACTGACTCGTTTGGTCAGGTTTATTTACTGACTCGTTTGGTCAGGTTTATTTGCTGACTCGTTTGGTCAGGTATATTTACTGAGTCTTTTGGTCAGGTTTATTTGCTGACTCGTTTGGTCAGCTTTATTTACTGACTTGTTTGGTCAGGTTTATTTACTTACTCGTTTGGTCGGGTTTATTTGCTGTCTCGTTTGGTCAGGTTTATTTGCTGACTTATTTGGTCAGGTTTATTTACGGACTTGTTTGGTCAGGTTTATTTGCTGACTCGTTTGGTCAGGTTTATTTGCTGACTTGATTGGTCAGGTTTATTTACTTAATTGATTGGTCAGGTTTATTTGCTGACTTGTTTGGTCAAGTTTATTTGCTGAATTTATTGGTCAGGTTTATTTACTGACTCGTTTGGTCAGGTTTATTTACTGACTCGTTTGGTCAGGTTTATTTGCTGACTCGTTTGGTCATGTTTATTTACTGAGTCGTTTGGTCAGGTTTATTTACTGACTCGTTTGGTCAGGTTTATTTGCTGACTTGTTTGGTCAGGTTTATTTACTGAATTGATTGGTCAGGTTTATTTGCTGACTTGTTTGGTCAGGTTTATTTGCTGAATTTATTGGTCAGGTTTATTTACTGACTCGTTTGGTCAGGTTTATTTACTGACTCGTTTGGTCATGTTTATTTACTGAGTCGTTTGGTCAGGTTTATTTACTGACTCGTTTGGTCAGGTTTGTTTGCTGAGTCGTTTGGTCAGGTTTATTTGCTGACTCGTTTGGTCATGTTTATTTACTGAGTCGTTTGGTCAGGTTTATTTGTTCACTCGTTTGGTCAGGTTTATTTACTGACTCGTTTGGTCAGGTTTATTGCTGACTCGTTTGGTCAGGGTTATTTGCTGACTTGTTTGGTCAAGTTTATTTGCTGACTTGTTTGGTTAGGTTTATTTGCTGACTCGTTTGGTCAGGTTTATTTACTGACTCGTTTGGTCAGGTTTATTTGCTGACTCGTTTGGTCAGGGTTATTTGCTGACTTGTTTGGTCAAGTTTATTTGCTGAATTTATTGGTCAGGTTTATTTACTGACTCGTTTGGTCAGGTTTATTTACTGACTCGTTTGGTCAGGTTTATTTGCTGACTCGTTTGGTCAGGTTTATTTACTGAGTCGTTTGGTCAGGTTTATTTGCTGACTCGTTTGGTCAGCTTTATTTACTGACTTGTTTGGTCATGTTTATTTGCTGACTCGTTTGGTCGGGTTTATTTGCTGTCTCGTTTGGTCAGGTTTATTTACGGACTTATTTGGTCAGGTTTATTTACGGACTTGTTTGGTCAGGTTTATTTGCTGACTCGTTTGGTCAGGTTTATTTGCTGACTCGTTTGGTCAGGGTTATTTGCTGACTTCTTTGGTCAAGTTTATTTGCTGACTTGTTTGGTTAGGTTTATTTACTGACTCGTTTGGTCAGGTTTATTTACTGACTTGTTTGGTCAGGTTTATTTACTTACTCGTTTGGTCGGGTTTATTTGCTGTCTCGTTTGGTCAGGTTTATTTACGGACTTATTTGGTCAGGTTTATTTACGGACTTGTTTGGTCAGGTTTATTTGCTGACTCGTTTGGTCAGGTTTATTTGCTGACTTGTTTGGTCAGGTTTATTTACTTAATTGATTGGTCAGGTTTATTTGCTGACTTGTTTGGTCAAGTTTATTTGCTGAATTTATTGGTCAGGTTTATTTACTGACTCGTTTGGTCAGGTTTATTTACTGACTCGTTTGGTCAGGTTTATTTGCTGACTCGTTTGGTCATGTTTATTTACTGAGTCGTTTGGTCAGGTTTATTTACTGACTAGTTTGGTCAGGTTTATTTGCTGACTTGTTTGGTCAAGTTTATTTGTTGACTCGTATGGTCAAGTTTATTTACTGACTCGTTTGGTTAGGTTTATTTGCTGACTCGTTTGGTCAGGGTTATTTGCTGACTTCTTTGGTCAAGTTTATTTGCTGACTTGTTTGGTTAGGTTTATTTACTGACTCGTTTGGTCAGGTTTATTTGCTGAATTTATTGGTCAGGTTTATTTACTGACTCGTTTGGTCAGGTTTATTGCTGACTCGTTTGGTCAGGGTTATTTGCCGACTTGTTTGGTCAAGTTTATTTGCTGACTTGGTTGGTTAGGTTTATTTACTGACTCGTTTCGTCAGGTTTATTTGCTGAATTTATTGGTCAGGTTTATTTACTGGCTCGTTTGGTCAGGTTTATTTGCTGACTTGTTTGGTCAGGTTTATTTACTGAATTGATTGGTCAGGTTTATTTGCTGACTTGTTTGGTCAGGTTTATTTGCTGAATTTATTGGTCAGGTTTATTTACTGACTCGTTTGGTCAGGTTTATTTACTGACTCGTTTGGTCATGTTTATTTACTGAGTCGTTTGGTCAGGTTTATTTACTGACTCGTTTGGTCAGGTTTGTTTGCTGAGTCGTTTGGTCAGGTTTATTTGCTGACTCGTTTGGTCATGTTTATTTACTGAGTCGTTTGGTCAGGTTTATTTGTTCACTCGTTTGGTCAGGTTTATTTACTGACTCGTTTGGTCAGGTTTATTGCTGACTCGTTTGGTCAGGGTTATTTGCTGACTTGTTTGGTCAAGTTTATTTGCTGACTTGTTTGGTTAGGTTTATTTGCTGACTCGTTTGGTCAGGTTTATTTACTGACTCGTTTGGTCAGGTTTATTTGCTGACTCGTTTGGTCAGGTTTATTTGCTGTCTCGTTTGGTCAGGTTTATTTACGGACTTATTTGGTCATGTTTATTTACGGACTTGTTTGGTCAGGTTTATTTGCTGACTCGTTTGGTCAGGTTTATTTGCTGACTTGTTTGGTCAGGTTTATTTACTGAATTGATTGGTCAGGTTTATTTGCTGACTTGTTTGGTCAAGTTTATTTGCTGAATTTATTGGTCAGGTTTATTTACTGACTCGTTTGGTCAGGTTTATTTACTGACTCGTTTGGTCATGTTTATTTACTGAGTCGTTTGGTCAGGTTTATTTACTGACTCGTTTGGTCAGGTTTATTTGCTGACTCGTTTGGTCAGGTTTATTTACTGGCTCGTTTGGTCAGGTTTATTTGCTGACTCGTTTGGTCACGTTTATTTGCTGACTTGTTTGGTCAAGTTTATTTGCTGAATTTATTGGTCAGGTTTATTTGCTGACTCGTTTGGTCAGGTATATTTACTGAGTCGTTTGGTCAGGTTTATTTGCTGACTCGTTTGGTCAGCTTTATTTACTGACTTGTTTGGTCAGGTTTATTTACTTACTCGTTTGGTCGGGTTTATTTGCTGTCTCGTTTGGTCAGGTTTATTTACGGACTTATTTGGTCAGGTTTATTTACGGACTTGTTTGGTCAGGTTTATTTGCTGACTTGTTTGGTCAAGTTTATTTGCTGAATTTATTGGTCAGGTTTATTTGCTGACTTGTTTGGTCAGGTTTATTTGCTGAATTTATTGGTCAGGTTTATTTACTGACTCGTTTGGTCAGGTTTATTTGCTGACTCGTTTGGTCAGGTTTATTTGCTGTCTCGTTTGGTCAGGTTTATTTACGGACTTATTTGGTCATGTTTATTTACGGACTTGTTTGGTCAGGTTTATTTGCTGACTCGTTTGGTCAGGTTTATTTGCTGACTTGTTTGGTCAGGTTTATTTACTGAATTGATTGGTCAGGTTTATTTGCTGACTTGTTTGGTCAAGTTTATTTGCTGAATTTATTGGTCAGGTTTATTTACTGACTCGTTTGGTCAGGTTTATTTACTGACTCGTTTGGTCATGTTTATTTACTGAGTCGTTTGGTCAGGTTTATTTACTGACTCGTTTGGTCAGGTTTATTTGCTGACTCGTTTGGTCAGGTTTATTTACTGGCTCGTTTGGTCAGGTTTATTTGCTGACTCGTTTGGTCACGTTTATTTGCTGACTTGTTTGGTCACGTTTATTTGCTGAATTTATTGGTCAGGTTTATTTGCTGACTCGTTTGGTCAGGTATATTTACTGAGTCGTTTGGTCAGGTTTATTTGCTGACTCGTTTGGTCAGCTTTATTTACTGACTTGTTTGGTCAGGTTTATTTACTTACTCGTTTGGTCGGGTTTATTTGCTGTCTCGTTTGGTCAGGTTTATTTACGGACTTATTTGGTCAGGTTTATTTACGGACTTGTTTGGTCAGGTTTATTTGCTGACTCGTTTGGTCAGGTTTATTTGCTGACTTGTTTGGTCAGGTTTATTTACTTAATTGATTGGTCAGGTTTATTTGCTGACTTGTTTGGTCAAGTTTATTTGCTGAATTTATTGGTCAGGTTTATTTACTGACTCGTTTGGTCAGGTTTATTTACTGACTCGTTTGGTCAGGTTTATTTGCTGACTCGTTTGGTCATGTTTATTTACTGAGTCGTTTGGTCAGGTTTATTTACTGACTCGTTTGGTCAGGTTTATTTGCTGACTTGTTTGGTCAGGTTTATTTACTGAATTGATTGGTCAGGTTTATTTGCTGACTTGTTTGGTCAGGTTTATTTGCTGAATTTATTGGTCAGGTTTATTTACTGACTCGTTTGGTCAGGTTTATTTACTGACTCGTTTGGTCATGTTTATTTACTGAGTCGTTTGGTCAGGTTTATTTACTGACTCGTTTGGTCAGGTTTGTTTGCTGAGTCGTTTGGTCAGGTTTATTTGCTGACTCGTTTGGTCATGTTTATTTACTGAGTCGTTTGGTCAGGTTTATTTGTTCACTCGTTTGGTCAGGTTTATTTACTGACTCGTTTGGTCAGGTTTATTGCTGACTTGTTTGGTCAGGGTTATTTGCTGACTTGTTTGGTCAAGTTTATTTGCTGACTTGTTTGGTTAGGTTTATTTGCTTACTCGTTTGGTCAGGTTTATTTACTGACTCGTTTGGTCAGGTTTATTTGCTGACTCGTTTGGTCAGGGTTATTTGCTGACTTGTTTGGTCGAGTTTATTTGCTGAATTTATTGGTCAGGTTTATTTACTGACTCGTTTGGTCAGGTTTATTTACTGACTCGTTTGGTCAGGTTTATTTGCTGACTCGTTTGGTCAGGTTTATTTACTGAGTCGTTTGGTCAGGTTTATTTGCTGACTCGTTTGGTCAGCTTTATTTACTGACTTGTTTGGTCATGTTTATTTGCTGACTCGTTTGGTCGGGTTTATTTGCTGTCTCGTTTGGTCAGGTTTATTTACGGACTTATTTGGTCAGGTTTATTTACGGACTTGTTTGGTCAGGTTTATTTGCTGACTCGTTTGGTCAGGTTAATTTGCTGACTTGTTTGGTCAGGTTTATTTACTGAATTGATTGTTCAGGTTTATTTGCTGACTTGTTTGGTCAGGTTTATTTGCTGAATTTATTGGTCAGGTTTATTTACTGACTCGTTTGGTCAGGTTTATTTACTGACTCGTTTGGTCAGGTTTATTTGTTGACTCGTTTGGTCAGGTTTTTTTACTGACTCGTTTGGTCAGGTTTATTGCTGACTCGTTTGGTCAGGGTTATTTGCCGACTTGTTTGGTCAAGTTTATTTGCTGACTTGGTTGGTTAGGTTTATTTACTGACTCGTTTCGTCAGGTTTATTTGCTGAATTTATTGGTCAGGTTTATTTACTGGCTCGTTTGGTCAGGTTTATTTACTGACTCGTTTGGTCAGGTTTATTTGCTGTCTCGTTTGGTCAGGTTTATTTACGGACTTATTTGGTCAGGTTTATTTACGGACTTGTTTGGTCAGGTTTATTTGCTGACTCGTTTGGTCAGGTTTATTTGCTGACTTGTTTGGTCAGGTTTATTTACTGAATTGATTGGTCAGGTTTATTTGCTGACTTGTTTGGTCAAGTTTATTTGTTGACTCGTTTGGTCAAGTTTATTTACTGACTCGTTTGGTCAGGTTTATTGCTGACTCGTTTGGTCAGGGTTATTTGCTGACTTGTTTGGTCAAGTTTATTTGCTGACTTGTTTGGTTAGGTTTATTTACTGACTCGTTTGGTCAGGTTTATTTACTGACTCGTTTGGTCAGGTTTATTTGCTGACTCGTTTGGTCATGTTTATTTACTGACTCGTTTGGTCAGGTTTATTTACTGACTCGTTTGGTCAGGCTTATTTGCTGACTTGTTTGGTCAGGTTTATTTACTGAATTGATTGGTCAGGTTTATTTGCTGACTTGTTTGGTCAAGTTTATTTGCTGAATTTATTGGTCAGGTTTATTTACTGACTCGTTTAGTCAGGTTTATTTACTGACTCGTTTGGTCATGTTTATTTACTGAGTCGTTTGGTCAGGTTTATTTACTGATTCGTTTGGTCAGGTTTATTTACTGACTCGTTTGGTCAGGTTTATTTGCTGACTCGTTTGGTCATGTTTATTTACTGACTCGTTTGGTCAGGTTTATTTACTGACTCGTTTGGTCAGGTTTATTTGCTGTCTCGTTTGGTCAGGTTTATTTACGGACTTATTTGGTCAGGTTTATTTACGGACTTGTTTGGTCAGGTTTATTTGCTGACTCGTTTTGTCAGGTTTATTTAATGACTCGTTTGGTCAGGTTTATTTACTGACTCGTTTGGTCATGTTTATTTACTGAGTCGTTTGGTCAGGTTTATTTACTGACTCGTTTGGTCAGGTTTGTTTGCTGAGTCGTTTGGTCAGGTTTATTTGCTGACTCGTTTGGTCATGTTTATTTACTGAGTCGTTTGGTCAGGTTTATTTGTTCACTCGTTTGGTCAGGTTTATTTACTGACTCGTTTGGTCAGGTTTATTGCTGACTCGTTTGGTCAGGGTTATTTGCTGACTTGTTTGGTCAGGTTTATTTGCTGACTCGTTTGGTCAGGTTTATTTGCTGACTCGTTTGGTCAGGTTTATTTGCTGACTCGTTTGGTCAGGTTTATTTACGGACTTATTTGGTCAGGTTTATTTACGGACTTGTTTGGTCAGGTTTATTTGCTGACTCGTTTGGTCAGGTTTATTTGCTGACTTGTTTGGTCAGGTTTATTTACTGAATTGATTGGTCAGGTTTATTTGCTGACTTGTTTGGTCAAGTTTATTTGTTGACTCGTTTGGTCAAGTTTATTTACTGACTCGTTTGGTCAGGTTTATTGCTGACTCGTTTGGTCAGGGTTATTTGCTGACTTGTTTGGTCAAGTTTATTTGCTGACTTGTTTGGTTAGGTTTATTTACTGACTCGTTTGGTCAGGTTTATTTACTGACTCGTTTGGTCAGGTTTATTTGCTGACTCGTTTGGTCATGTTTATTTACTGACTCGTTTGGTCAGGTTTATTTACTGACTCGTTTGGTCAGGTTTATTTGCTGACTTGTTTGGTCAGGTTTATTTACTGAATTGATTGGTCAGGTTTATTTGCTGACTTGTTTGGTCAAGTTTATTTGCTGAATTTATTGGTCAGGTTTATTTACTGACTCGTTTGGTCAGGTTTATTTACTGACTCGTTTGGTCATGTTTATTTACTGAGTCGTTTGGTCAGGTTTATTTACTGATTCGTTTGGTCAGGTTTATTTACTGACTCGTTTGGTCAGGTTTATTTGCTGACTCGTTTGGTCATGTTTATTTACTGACTCGTTTGGTCAGGTTTATTTACTGACTCGTTTGGTCAGGTTTATTTGCTGTCTCGTTTGGTCAGGTTTATTTACGGACTTATTTGGTCAGGTTTATTTACGGACTTGTTTGGTCAGGTTTATTTGCTGACTCGTTTTGTCAGGTTTATTTAATGACTCGTTTGGTCAGGTTTATTTACTGACTCGTTTGGTCATGTTTATTTACTGAGTCGTTTGGTCAGGTTTATTTACTGACTCGTTTGGTCAGGTTTGTTTGCTGAGTCGTTTGGTCAGGTTTATTTGCTGACTCGTTTGGTCATGTTTATTTACTGAGTCGTTTGGTCAGGTTTATTTGTTCACTCGTTTGGTCAGGTTTATTTACTGACTCGTTTGGTCAGGTTTATTGCTGACTCGTTTGGTCAGGGTTATTTGCTGACTTGTTTGGTCAGGTTTATTTGCTGACTCGTTTGGTCAGGTTTATTTGCTGACTCGTTTGGTCAGGTTTATTTGCTGACTCGTTTGGTCAGGTTTATTTACGGACTTATTTGGTCAGGTTTATTTACGGACTTGTTTGGTCAGGTTTATTTGCTGACTCGTTTGGTCAGGTTTATTTGCTGACTTGTTTGGTCAGGTTTATTTACTTAATTGATTGGTCAGGTTTATTTGCTGACTTGTTTGGTCAAGTTTATTTGCTGAATTTATTGGTCAGGTTTATTTACTGACTCGTTTGGTCAGGTTTATTTACTGACTCGTTTGGTCAGGTTTATTTGCTGACTTGTTTGGTCAGGTTTATTTACTGAATTGATTGTTCAGGTTTATTTGCTGACTTGTTTGGTCAGGTTTATTTGCTGAATTTATTGGTCAGGTTTATTTACTGACTCGTTTGGTCAGGTTTATTTACTGACTCGTTTGGTCAGGTTTATTTGTTGACTCGTTTGGTCAGGTTTTTTTACTGACTCGTTTGGTCAGGTTTATTGCTGACTCGTTTGGTCAGGGTTATTTGCCGACTTGTTTGGTCAAGTTTATTTGCTGACTTGGTTGGTTAGGTTTATTTACTGACTCGTTTCGTCAGGTTTATTTGCTGAATTTATTGGTCAGGTTTATTTACTGGCTCGTTTGGTCAGGTTTATTTACTGACTCGTTTGGTCAGGTTTATTTGCTGTCTCGTTTGGTCAGGTTTATTTACGGACTTATTTGGTCAGGTTTATTTACGGACTTGTTTGGTCAGGTTTATTTGCTGACTCGTTTGGTCAGGTTTATTTGCTGACTTGTTTGGTCAGGTTTATTTACTGAATTGATTGGTCAGGTTTATTTGCTGACTTGTTTGGTCAAGTTTATTTGTTGACTCGTTTGGTCAAGTTTATTTACTGACTCGTTTGGTCAGGTTTATTGCTGACTCGTTTGGTCAGGGTTATTTGCTGACTTGTTTGGTCAAGTTTATTTGCTGACTTGTTTGGTTAGGTTTATTTACTGACTCGTTTGGTCAGGTTTATTTACTGACTCGTTTGGTCAGGTTTATTTGCTGACTCGTTTGGTCATGTTTATTTACTGACTCGTTTGGTCAGGTTTATTTACTGACTCGTTTGGTCAGGTTTATTTGCTGACTTGTTTGGTCAGGTTTATTTACTGAATTGATTGGTCAGGTTTATTTGCTGACTTGTTTGGTCAAGTTTATTTGCTGAATTTATTGGTCAGGTTTATTTACTGACTCGTTTGGTCAGGTTTATTTACTGACTCGTTTGGTCATGTTTATTTACTGAGTCGTTTGGTCAGGTTTATTTACTGATTCGTTTGGTCAGGTTTATTTACTGACTCGTTTGGTCAGGTTTATTTGCTGACTCGTTTGGTCATGTTTATTTACTGACTCGTTTGGTCAGGTTTATTTACTGACTCGTTTGGTCAGGTTTATTTGCTGTCTCGTTTGGTCAGGTTTATTTACGGACTTATTTGGTCAGGTTTATTTACGGACTTGTTTGGTCAGGTTTATTTGCTGACTCGTTTTGTCAGGTTTATTTAATGACTCGTTTGGTCAGGTTTATTTACTGACTCGTTTGGTCATGTTTATTTACTGAGTCGTTTGGTCAGGTTTATTTACTGACTCGTTTGGTCAGGTTTGTTTGCTGAGTCGTTTGGTCAGGTTTATTTGCTGACTCGTTTGGTCATGTTTATTTACTGAGTCGTTTGGTCAAGTTTATTTGTTCACTCGTTTGGTCAGGTTTATTTACTGACTCGTTTGGTCAGGTTTATTGCTGACTCGTTTGGTCAGGGTTATTTGCTGACTTGTTTGGTCAGGTTTATTTGCTGACTCGTTTGGTCAGGTTTATTTGCTGACTCGTTTGGTCAGGTTTATTTGCTGACTCGTTTGGTCAGGTTTATTTACGGACTTATTTGGTCAGGTTTATTTACGGACTTGTTTGGTCAGGTTTATTTGCTGACTCGTTTGGTCAGGTTTATTTGCTGACTCGTTTGGTCATGTTTATTTACTGAGTCGTTTGGTCAGGTTTATTTGTTCACTCGTTTGGTCAGGTTTATTTACTGACTCGTTTGGTCAGGTTTATTGCTGACTCGTTTGGTCAGGGTTATTTGCTGACTTGTTTGGTCAAGTTTATTTGCTGACTTGTTTGGTTAGGTTTATTTGCTGACTCGTTTGGTCAGGTTTATTTACTGACTCGTTTGGTCAGGTTTATTTGCTGACTCGTTTGGTCAGGTTTATTTGCTGTCTCGTTTGGTCAGGTTTATTTACGGACTTATTTGGTCATGTTTATTTACGGACTTGTTTGGTCAGGTTTATTTGCTGACTCGTTTGGTCAGGTTTATTTGCTGACTTGTTTGGTCAGGTTTATTTACTGAATTGATTGGTCAGGTTTAT
The DNA here is from genome assembly GCF_029633865.1 of Lampris incognitus. NCBI lineage: Eukaryota > Metazoa > Chordata > Actinopteri > Lampriformes > Lampridae > Lampris > Lampris incognitus. Next base: position 54,098,183 of record NC_079211.1, on the reverse strand, counting down.
TTGCTGACTTGTTTGGTCAAGTTTATTTGCTGAATTTATTGGTCAGGTTTATTTACTGACTCGTTTGGTCAGGTTTATTTACTGACTCGTTTGGTCATGTTTATTTACTGAGTCGTTTGGTCAGGTTTATTTACTGACTCGTTTGGTCAGGTTTATTTGCTGACTCGTTTGGTCAGGTTTATTTACTGGCTCGTTTGGTCAGGTTTATTTGCTGACTCGTTTGGTCACGTTTATTTGCTGACTTGTTTGGTCAAGTTTATTTGCTGAATTTATTGGTCAGGTTTATTTACTGACTCGTTTGGTCAGGTTTATTTACTGACTCGTTTGGTCAGGTTTATTTGCTGACTCGTTTGGTCAGGTATATTTACTGAGTCTTTTGGTCAGGTTTATTTGCTGACTCGTTTGGTCAGCTTTATTTACTGACTTGTTTGGTCAGGTTTATTTACTTACTCGTTTGGTCGGGTTTATTTGCTGTCTCGTTTGGTCAGGTTTATTTACGGACTTATTTGGTCAGGTTTATTTACGGACTTGTTTGGTCAGGTTTATTTGCTGACTCGTTTGGTCAGGTTTATTTGCTGACTTGTTTGGTCAGGTTTATTTACTTAATTGATTGGTCAGGTTTATTTGCTGACTTGTTTGGTCAAGTTTATTTGCTGAATTTATTGGTCAGGTTTATTTACTGACTCGTTTGGTCAGGTTTATTTACTGACTCGTTTGGTCATGTTTATTTACTGAGTCGTTTGGTCAGGTTTATTTACTGACTCGTTTGGTCAGTTTTGTTTGCTGAGTCGTTTGGTCAGGTTTATTTGCTGACTCGTTTGGTCATGTTTATTTACTGAGTCGTTTGGTCAGGTTTATTTGTTCACTCGTTTGGTCAGGTTTATTTACTGACTCGTTTGGTCAGGTTTATTGCTGACTTGTTTGGTCAGGGTTATTTGCTGACTTGTTTGGTCAAGTTTATTTGCTGACTTGTTTGGTTAGGTTTATTTGCTGACTCGTTTGGTCAGGTTTATTTACTGACTCGTTTGGTCAGGTTTATTTGCTGACTCGTTTGGTCAGGGTTATTTGCTGACTTGTTTGGTCGAGTTTATTTGCTGAATTTATTGGTCAGGTTTATTTACTGACTCGTTTGGTCAGGTTTATTTACTGACTCGTTTGGTCAGGTTTATTTGCTGACTCGTTTGGTCAGGTTTATTTACTGAGTCGTTTGGTCAGGTTTATTTGCTGACTCGTTTGGTCAGCTTTATTTACTGACTTGTTTGGTCATGTTTATTTGCTGACTCGTTTGGTCGGGTTTATTTGCTGTCTCGTTTGGTCAGGTTTATTTACGGACTTATTTGGTCAGGTTTATTTACGGACTTGTTTGGTCAGGTTTATTTGCTGACTCGTTTGGTCAGGTTAATTTGCTGACTTGTTTGGTCAGGTTTATTTACTGAATTGATTGTTCAGGTTTATTTGCTGACTTGTTTGGTCAGGTTTATTTGCTGAATTTATTGGTCAGGTTTATTTACTGACTCGTTTGGTCAGGTTTATTTACTGACTCGTTTGGTCAGGTTTATTTGTTGACTCGTTTGGTCAGGTTTTTTTACTGACTCGTTTGGTCAGGTTTATTGCTGACTCGTTTGGTCAGGGTTATTTGCCGACTTGTTTGGTCAAGTTTATTTGCTGACTTGGTTGGTTAGGTTTATTTACTGACTCGTTTCGTCAGGTTTATTTGCTGAATTTATTGGTCAGGTTTATTTACTGGCTCGTTTGGTCAGGTTTATTTACTGACTCGTTTGGTCAGGTTTATTTGCTGTCTCGTTTGGTCAGGTTTATTTACGGACTTATTTGGTCAGGTTTATTTACGGACTTGTTTGGTCAGGTTTATTTGCTGACTCGTTTGGTCAGGTTTATTTGCTGACTTGTTTGGTCAGGTTTATTTACTGAATTGATTGGTCAGGTTTATTTGCTGACTTGTTTGGTCAAGTTTATTTGTTGACTCGTTTGGTCAAGTTTATTTACTGACTCGTTTGGTCAGGTTTATTGCTGACTCGTTTGGTCAGGGTTATTTGCTGACTTGTTTGATCAAGTTTATTTGCTGACTTGTTTGGTTAGGTTTATTTACTGACTCGTTTGGTCAGGTTTATTTACTGACTCGTTTGGTCAGGTTTATTTGCTGACTCGTTTGGTCATGTTTATTTACTGACTCGTTTGGTCAGGTTTATTTACTGACTCGTTTGGTTAGGTTTATTTGCTGACTTGTTTGGTCAGGTTTATTTACTGAATTGATTGGTCAGGTTTATTTGCTGACTTGTTTGGTCAAGTTTATTTGCTGAATTTATTGGTCAGGTTTATTTACTGACTCGTTTGGTAAGGTTTATTTACTGACTCGTTTGGTCATGTTTATTTACTGAGTCGTTTGGTCAGGTTTATTTACTGATTCGTTTGGTCAGGTTTATTTACTGACTCGTTTGGTCAGGTTTATTTGCTGACTCGTTTGGTCATGTTTATTTACTGACTCGTTTGGTCAGGTTTATTTACTGACTCGTTTGGTCAGGTTTATTTGCTGTCTCGTTTGGTCAGGTTTATTTACGGACTTATTTGGTCAGGTTTATTTACGGACTTGTTTGGTCAGGTTTATTTGCTGACTCGTTTTGTCAGGTTTATTTGCTGACTTGTTTGGTCAGGTTTATTTACTGAATTGATTGGTCAGGTTTATTTGCTGACTTGTTTGGTCACGTTTATTTGCTGAATTTATTGGTCAGGTTTATTTACTGACTCGTTTGGTCAGGTTTATTTACTGACTCGTTTGGTCATGTTTATTTACTGACTCGTTTGGTCAGGTTTATTTACTGATTCGTTTGGTCAGGTTTGTTTCCTGAGTCGTTTGGTCAGGTTTATTTGCTGACTCGTTTGGTCAGGTTTATTTACTGAGTCGTTTGGTCAGGTTTATTTGTTGACTCGTTTGGTCAGGTTTATTTACTGACTCGTTTGGTCAGGTTTATTGCTGACTCGTTTGGTCAGGGTTATTTGCTGACTTGTTTGGTCAAGTTTATTTGCTGACTTGTTTGGTTAGGTTTATTTGCTGACTCGTTTGGTCAGGTTTATTTACTGACTCGTTTGGTCAGGTTTATTTGCTGACTCGTTTGGTCAGGTTTATTTGCTGACTCGTTTGGTCAGCTTTATTTACTGACTTGTTTGGTCAGGTTTATTTACTGACTCGTTTGGTCGGGTTTATTTGCTGTCTCTTTTGGTCAGGTTTATTTACGGACTTATTTGGTCAGGTTTATTTGCTGACTCGTTTGGTCAGGTTTATTTGCTGACTCGTTTGGTCAGGTTTATTTACTGACTTGTTTGGTCAGGTTTATTTACTGACTCGTTTGGTCGGGTTTATTTGCTGTCTCGTTTGGTCAGGTTTATTTACGGACTTGTTTGGTCAGGTTTATTTACTGAATTGATTGGTCAGGTTTATTTACTGACTTGTTTGGTCAAGTTTATTTGCTGAATTTATTGGTCAGGTTTATTTACTGACTCGTTTGGTCAGGTTTATTTACTGACTCGTTTGGTCAGGTTTATTTGCTGACTCGTTTGGTCAAGTTTATTTACTGAGTCGTTTGGTCAGGTTTATTTACTGACTCGTTTGGTCAGGTTTATTTACTGACTTGTTTGGTCAGGTTTATTTGCTGACTCGTTTGGTCAGGTTTATTTACTGACTCGTTTGGTCAGGTTTATTTGCTGACTCATTTGGTCAGGTTTATTTACTGAGTCGTTTGGTCAGGTTTATTTGCTGACTTGTTTGGTCAGGTTTATTTACTGACTCGTTTCGTCAGGTTTATTTGCTGACTCGTTTGGTCAGGTTTATTTACTGAGTCGTTTGGTCAGGTTTATTTGTTGACTCGTTTGGTCAGGTTTATTTGCTGACTTGTTTGGTCAAGTTTATTTGCTGACTTGGTTGGTTAGGTTTATTTACTGACTCGTTTCGTCAGGTTTATTTGCTGACTTGTTTGGTCAAGTTTATTTGCTGAATTTATTGGTCAGGTTTATTTACTGACTCGTTTGGTAAGGTTTATTTACTGACTCGTTTGGTCATGTTTATTTACTGAGTCGTTTGGTCAGGTTTATTTACTGATTCGTTTGGTCAGGTTTATTTACTGACTCGTTTGGTCAGGTTTATTTGCTGACTCGTTTGGTCATGTTTATTTACTGACTCGTTTGGTCAGGTTTATTTACTGACTCGTTTGGTCAGGTTTATTTGCTGTCTCGTTTGGTCAGGTTTATTTACGGACTTATTTGGTCAGGTTTATTTACGGACTTGTTTGGTCAGGTTTATTTGCTGACTCGTTTTGTCAGGTTTATTTGCTGACTTGTTTGGTCAGGTTTATTTACTGAATTGATTGGTCAGGTTTATTTGCTGACTTGTTTGGTCACGTTTATTTGCTGAATTTATTGGTCAGGTTTATTTACTGACTCGTTTGGTCAGGTTTATTTACTGACTCGTTTGGTCATGTTTATTTACTGACTCGTTTGGTCAGGTTTATTTACTGATTCGTTTGGTCAGGTTTGTTTCCTGAGTCGTTTGGTCAGGTTTATTTGCTGACTCGTTTGGTCAGGTTTATTTACTGAGTCGTTTGGTCAGGTTTATTTGTTGACTCGTTTGGTCAGGTTTATTTACTGACTCGTTTGGTCAGGTTTATTGCTGACTCGTTTGGTCAGGGTTATTTGCTGACTTGTTTGGTCAAGTTTATTTGCTGACTTGTTTGGTTAGGTTTATTTGCTGACTCGTTTGGTCAGGTTTATTTACTGACTCGTTTGGTCAGGTTTATTTGCTGACTCGTTTGGTCAGGTTTATTTGCTGACTCGTTTGGTCAGCTTTATTTACTGACTTGTTTGGTCAGGTTTATTTACTGACTCGTTTGGTCGGGTTTATTTGCTGTCTCTTTTGGTCAGGTTTATTTACGGACTTATTTGGTCAGGTTTATTTGCTGACTCGTTTGGTCAGGTTTATTTGCTGACTCGTTTGGTCAGGTTTATTTACTGACTTGTTTGGTCAGGTTTATTTACTGACTCGTTTGGTCGGGTTTATTTGCTGTCTCGTTTGGTCAGGTTTATTTACGGACTTGTTTGGTCAGGTTTATTTACTGAATTGATTGGTCAGGTTTATTTACTGACTTGTTTGGTCAAGTTTATTTGCTGAATTTATTGGTCAGGTTTATTTACTGACTCGTTTGGTCAGGTTTATTTACTGACTCGTTTGGTCAGGTTTATTTGCTGACTCGTTTGGTCAAGTTTATTTACTGAGTCGTTTGGTCAGGTTTATTTACTGACTCGTTTGGTCAGGTTTATTTACTGACTTGTTTGGTCAGGTTTATTTGCTGACTCGTTTGGTCAGGTTTATTTACTGACTCGTTTGGTCAGGTTTATTTGCTGACTCATTTGGTCAGGTTTATTTACTGAGTCGTTTGGTCAGGTTTATTTGCTGACTTGTTTGGTCAGGTTTATTTACTGACTCGTTTCGTCAGGTTTATTTGCTGACTCGTTTGGTCAGGTTTATTTACTGAGTCGTTTGGTCAGGTTTATTTGTTGACTCGTTTGGTCAGGTTTATTTGCTGACTTGTTTGGTCAAGTTTATTTGCTGACTTGGTTGGTTAGGTTTATTTACTGACTCGTTTCGTCAGGTTTATTTGCTGAATTTATTGGTCAGGTTTATTTACTGGCTCGTTTGGTCAGGTTTATTTACTGACTCGTTTGGTCGGGTTTATTTGCTGTCTCGTTTGGTCAGGTTTATTTACGGACTTGTTTGGTCAGGTTTATATACTGAATTGATTGGTCAGGTTTATTTACTGATTTGTTTGGTCAAGTTTATTTGCTGAATTTATTGGTCAGGTTTATTTACTGACTCGTTTGGTCAGGTTTATTTACTGACTCGTTTGGTCAGGTTTATTTGCTGACTCGTTTGGTCATGTTTATTTACTGAGTCGTTTGGTCAGGTTTATTTACTGACTCGTTTGGTCAGGTTTATTTACTGACTTGTTTGTTCAGGTTTATTTGCTGACTCGTTTGGTCAGGTTTATTTACTGACTCGTTTGGTCAGGTTTATTTGCTGACTCATTTGGTCAGGTTTATTTACTGAGTCGTTTGGTCAGGTTTATTTGCTGACTTGTTTGGTCAGGTTTATTTACTGACTCGTTTCGTCAGGTTTATTTGCTGACTCGTTTGGTCAGGTTTATTTACTGAGTCGTTTGGTCAGGTTTATTTGTTGACTCGTTTGGTCAGGTTTTTTTACTGACTCTTTTGGTCAGGTTTATTGCTGACTCGTTTGGTCAGGGTTATTTGCTGACTTGTTTGGTCAAGTTTATTTGCTGACTTGGTTGGTTAGGTTTATTTACTGACTCGTTTCGTCAGGTTTATTTGCTGAATTTATTGGTCAGGTTTATTTACTGGCTCGTTTGGTCAGGTTTATTTACTGACTCGTTTGGTCAGGTTTATTTGCTGTCTCGTTTGGTCAGGTTTATTTACGGACTTATTTGGTCAGGTTTATTTACGGACTTGTTTGGTCAGGTTTATTTGCTGACTTGTTTGGTCAAGTTTATTTGCTGAATTTATTGGTCATGTTTATTTACTGAGTCGTTTGGTCAGGTTTATATACTGACTCGTTTGGTCAGGTTTATTTGCTGACTTGTTTGGTCAGGTTTATTTACTGAATTGATTGGTCAGGTTTATTTGCTGACTTGTTTGGTCAGGTTTATTTGCTGAATTTATTGGTCAGGTTTATTTAATGACTCGTTTGGTCAGGTTTATTTACTGACTCGTTTGGTCATGTTTATTTACTGAGTCGTTTGGTCAGGTTTATTTACTGACTCGTTTGGTCAGGTTTGTTTGCTGAGTCGTTTGGTCAGGTTTATTTGCTGACTCGTTTGGTCATGTTTATTTACTGAGTCGTTTGGTCAGGTTTATTTGTTCACTCGTTTGGTCAGGTTTATTTACTGACTCGTTTGGTCAGGTTTATTGCTGACTCGTTTGGTCAGGGTTATTTGCTGACTTGTTTGGTCAAGTTTATTTGCTGACTTGTTTGGTTAGGTTTATTTGCTGACTCGTTTGGTCAGGTTTATTTACTGACTCGTTTGGTCAGGTTTATTTGCTGACTCGTTTGGTCAGGGTTATTTGCTGACTTGTTTGGTCAAGTTTATTTGCTGAATTTATTGGTCAGGTTTATTTACTGACTCGTTTGGTCAGGTTTATTTACTGACTCGTTTGGTCAGGTTTATTTGCTGACTCGTTTGGTCAGGTTTATTTACTGAGTCGTTTGGTCAGGTTTATTTGCTGACTCGTTTGGTCAGCTTTATTTACTGACTTGTTTGGTCAGGTTTATTTACTGACTCGTTTGGTCAGGTTTATTTGCTGTCTCGTTTGGTCAGGTTTATTTACGGACTTATTTGGTCAGGTTTATTTACGGACTTGTTTGGTCAGGTTTATTTGCTGACTCGTTTGGTCAGGTTTATTTGCTGACTTGTTTGGTCAGGTTTATTTACTGAATTGATTGGTCAGGTTTATTTGCTGACTTGTTTGGTCAAGTTTATTTGCTGAATTTATTGGTCAGGTTTATTTACTGACTCGTTTGGTCAGGTTTATTTACTGACTCGTTTGGTCATGTTTATTTACTGAGTCGTTTGGTCAGGTTTATTTACTGATTCGTTTGGTCAGGTTTGTTTGCTGAGTCGTTTGGTCAGGTTTATTTGCTGACTCGTTTGGTCAGGTTTATTTACTGAGTCGTTTGGTCAGGTTTATTTGTTGACTCGTTTGGTCAGGTTTATTTACTGACTCGTTTGGTCAGGTTTATTGCTGACTCGTTTGGTCAGGGTTATTTGCTGACTTGTTTGGTCAAGTTTATTTGCTGACTTGTTTGGTTAGGTTTATTTGCTGACCCGTTTGGTCAGGTTTATTTACTGACTCGTTTGGTCAGGTTTATTTGCTGACTCGTTTGGTCAGGTTTATTTGCTGACTCGTTTGGTCAGCTTTATTTACTGACTTGTTTGGTCAGGTTTATTTACTGACTCGTTTGGTCGGGTTTATTTGCTGTCTCGTTTGGTCAGGTTTATTTACGGACTTATTTGGTCAGGTTTATTTGCTGACTCGTTTGGTCAGGTTTATTTGCTGACTCGTTCGGTCAGCTTTATTTACTGACTTGTTTGGTCAGGTTTATTTACTGACTCGTTTGGTCGGGTTTATTTGCTGTCTCGTTTGGTCAGGTTTATTTACGGACTTGTTTGGTCAGGTTTATATACTGAATTGATTGGTCAGGTTTATTTACTGACTTGTTTGGTCAAGTTTATTTGCTGAATTTATTGGTCAGGTTTATTTACTGACTCGTTTGGTCAGGTTTATTTACTGACTCGTTTGGTCAGGTTTATTTGCTGACTCGTTTGGTCATGTTTATTTACTGAGTCGTTTGGTCAGGTTTATTTACTGACTCGTTTGGTCAGGTTTATTTACTGACTTGTTTGGTCAGGTTTATTTGCTGACTCGTTTGGTCAGGTTTATTTACTGACTCGTTTGGTCAGGTTTATTTGCTGACTCATTTGGTCAGGTTTATTTACTGAGTCGTTTGGTCAGGTTTATTTGCTGACTTGTTTGGTCAGGTTTATTTACTGACTCGTTTCGTCAGGTTTATTTGCTGACTCGTTTGGTCAGGTTTATTTACTGAGTCGTTTGGTCAGGTTTATTTGTTGACTCGTTTGGTCAGGTTTATTTGCTGACTTGTTTGGTCAAGTTTATTTGCTGACTTGGTTGGTTAGGTTTATTTACTGACTCGTTTCGTCAGGTTTATTTGCTGAATTTATTGGTCAGGTTTATTTACTGGCTCGTTTGGTCAGGTTTATTTACTGACTCGTTTGGTCAGGTTTATTTGCTGTCTCGTTTGGTCAGGTTTATTTACGGACTTATTTGGTCAGGTTTATTTACGGACTTGTTTGGTCAGGTTTATTTGCTGACTCGTTTGGTCAGGTTTATTTGCTGACTTGTTTGGTCAGGTTTATTTACTGAATTGATTGGTCAGGTTTATTTGCTGACTTGTTTGGTCAAGTTTATTTGTTGACTCGTTTGGTCAAGTTTATTTACTGACTCGTTTGGTCAGGTTTATTGCTGACTCGTTTGGTCAGGGTTATTTGCTGACTTGTTTGGTCAAGTTTATTTGCTGACTTGTTTGGTTAGGTTTATTTACTGACTCGTTTGGTCAGGTTTATTTGTTGACTCGTTTGGTCAGGTTTATTTGCTGACTTGTTTGGTCAAGTTTATTTGCTGACTTGGTTGGTTAGGTTTATTTACTGACTCGTTTCGTCAGGTTTATTTGCTGAATTTATTGGTCAGGTTTATTTACTGGCTCGTTTGGTCAGGTTTATTTACTGACTCGTTTGGTCAGGTTTATTTGCTGTCTCGTTTGGTCAGGTTTATTTACGGACTTATTTGGTCAGGTTTATTTACGGACTTGTTTGGTCAGGTTTATTTGCTGACTCGTTTGGTCAGGTTTATTTGCTGACTTGTTTGGTCAGGTTTATTTACTGAATTGATTGGTCAGGTTTATTTGCTGACTTGTTTGGTCAAGTTTATTTGTTGACTCGTTTGGTCAAGTTTATTTACTGACTCGTTTGGTCAGGTTTATTGCTGACTCGTTTGGTCAGGGTTATTTGCTGACTTGTTTGGTCAAGTTTATTTGCTGACTTGTTTGGTTAGGTTTATTTACTGACTCGTTTGGTCAGGTTTATTTGCTGAATTTATTGGTCAGGTTTATTTACTGACTCGTTTGGTCAGGTTTATTTACTGACTCGTTTGGTCAGGTTTATTTGCTGAGTCGTTTGGTCATGTTTATTTGCTGACTTGTTTGGTCAGGTTTATTTACTGACTCGTTTCGTCAGGTTTATTTGCTGACTCGTTTGGTTAGGTTTATTTACTGAGTCGTTTGGTCAGGTTTATTTGCTGAATTTATTGGTCAGGTTTATTTACTGACTCGTTTGGTCAGGTTTATTTACTGACTCGTTTGGTCAGGTTTATTTGCTGACTCGTTTGTTCATGTTTATTTACTGACTCGTTTGGTCAGGTTTATTTGCTGAATTTATTGGTCATGTTTATTTAATGACTCGTTTGGTCAGGTTTATTTACTGACTCGTTTGGTCATGTTTATTTACTGAGTCGTTTGGTCAGGTTTATTTACTGACTCGTTTGGTCAGGTTTGTTTGCTGAGTCGTTTGGTCAGGTTTATTTGCTGACTCGTTTGGTCATGTTTATTTACTGAGTCGTTTGGTCAGGTTTATTTGTTCACTCGTTTGGTCAGGTTTATTTACTGACTCGTTTGGTCAGGTTTATTGCTGACTCGTTTGGTCAGGGTTATTTGCTGACTTGTTTGGTCAAGTTTATTTGCTGACTTGTTTGGTTAGGTTTATTTGCTGACTCGTTTGGTCAGGTTTATTTACTGACTCGTTTGGTCAGGTTTATTTGCTGACTCGTTTGGTCAGGGTTATTTGCTGACTTGTTTGGTCAAGTTTATTTGCTGAATTTATTGGTCAGGTTTATTTACTGACTCGTTTGGTCAGGTTTATTTACTGACTCGTTTGGTCAGGTTTATTTGCTGACTCGTTTGGTCATGTTTATTTACTGAGTCGTTTGGTCAGGTTTATTTACTGACTCGTTTGGTCAGGTTTATTTACTGACTTGTTTGGTCAGGTTTATTTGCTGACTCGTTTGGTCAGGTTTATTTGCTGACTCGTTTGGTCAGGTTTATTTGCTGACTCATTTGGTCAGGTTTATTTACTGAGTCGTTTGGTCAGGTTTATTTGCTGACTTGTTTGGTCAGGTTTATTTACTGACTCGTTTCGTCAGGTTTATTTGCTGACTCGTTTGGTCAGGTTTATTTACTGAGTCGTTTGGTCAGGTTTATTTGTTGACTCGTTTGGTCAGGTTTATTTGCTGACTTGTTTGGTCAAGTTTATTTGCTGACTTGGTTGGTTAGGTTTATTTACTGACTCGTTTCGTCAGGTTTATTTGCTGAATTTATTGGTCAGGTTTATTTACTGGCTCGTTTGGTCAGGTTTATTTACTGACTCGTTTGGTCAGGTTTATTTGCTGTCTCGTTTGGTCAGGTTTATTTACGGACTTATTTGGTCAGGTTTATTTACGGACTTGTTTGGTCAGGTTTATTTGCTGACTCGTTTGGTCAGGTTTATTTGCTGACTTGTTTGGTCAGGTTTATTTACTGAATTGATTGGTCAGGTTTATTTGCTGACTTGTTTGGTCAGGTTTATTTGTTGACTCGTTTGGTCAAGTTTATTTACTGACTCGTTTGGTCAGGGTTATTTGCTGACTTGTTTGGTCAAGTTTATTTGCTGACTTGTTTGGTTAGGTTTATTTACTGACTCGTTTGGTCAGGTTTATTTGCTGAATTTATTGGTCAGGTTTATTTACTGACTCGTTTGGTCAGGTTTATTTACTGACTCGTTTGGTCAGGTTTATTTGCTGAGTCGTTTGGTCATGTTTATTTGCTGACTTGTTTGGTCAGGTTTATTTACTGACTCGTTTCGTCAGGTTTATTTGCTGACTCGTTTGGTTAGGTTTATTTACTGAGTCGTTTGGTCAGGTTTATTTGCTGAATTTATTGGTCAGGTTTATTTACTGACTCGTTTGGTCAGGTTTATTTACTGACTCGTTTGGTCAGGTTTATTTGCTGACTCGTTTGTTCATGTTTATTTACTGACTCGTTTGGTCAGGTTTATTTACTGACTCGTTTGGTCAGGTTTATTTGCTGTGTCGTTTGGTCAGGTTTATTTACGGACTTATTTGGTCAGGTTTATTTACGGACTTGTTTGGTCAGGTTTATTTGCTGACTCGTTTGGTCAGGTTTATTTGCTGACTTGTTTGGTCAGGTTTATTTACTGAATTGATTGGTCAGGTTTATTTGCTGACTTGTTTGGTCAAGTTTATTTGCTGAATTTATTGGTCAGGTTTATTTACTGACTCGTTTGGTCAGGTTTATTTACTGACTCGTTTGGTCATGTTTATTTACTGACTCGTTTGGTCAGGTTTATTTACTGATTAGTTTGGTCAGGTTTGTTTGCTGAGTCGTTTGGTCATGTTTATTTGCTGACTCGTTTGGTCATGTTTATTTACTGAGTCGTTTGGTCAGGTTTATATACTGACTCGTTTGGTCAGGTTTATTTGCTGACTTGTTTGGTCAGGTTTATTTACTGAATTGATTGGTCAGGTTTATTTGCTGACTTGTTTGGTCAGGTTTATTTGCTGAATTTATTGGTCAGGTTTATTTACTGACTCGTTTGGTCAGGTTTATTTACTGACTCGTTTGGTCATGTTTATTTACTGAGTCGTTTGGTCAGGTTTATTTACTGACTCGTTTGGTCAGGTTTGTTTGCTGAGTCGTATGGTCAGGTTTATTTGCTGACTCGTTTGGTCATGTTTATTTACTGAGTCGTTTGGTCAGGTTTATTTGTTCACTCGTTTGGTCAGGTTTATTTACTGACTCGTTTGGTCAGGTTTATTGCTGACTCGTTTGGTCAGGGTTATTTGCTGACTTGTTTGGTCAAGTTTATTTGCTGACTTGTTTGGTTAGGTTTATTTGCTGACTCGTTTGGTCAGGTTTATTTACTGACTCGTTTGGTCAGGTTTATTTGCTGACTCGTTTGGTCAGGGTTATTTGCTGACTTGTTTGGTCAAGTTTATTTGCTGAATTTATTGGTCAGGTTTATTTACTGACTCGTTTGGTCAGGTTTATTTACTGACTCGTTTGGTCATGTTTATTTACTGACTCGTTTGGTCAGGTTTATTTACTGATTAGTTTGGTCAGGTTTGTTTGCTGAGTCGTTTGGTCATGTTTATTTGCTGACTCGTTTGGTCATGTTTATTTACTGAGTCGTTTGGTCAGGTTTATATACTGACTCGTTTGGTCAGGTTTATTTGCTGACTTGTTTGGTCAGGTTTATTTACTGAATTGATTGGTCAGGTTTATTTGCTGACTTGTTTGGTCAGGTTTATTTGCTGAATTTATTGGTCAGGTTTATTTACTGACTCGTTTGGTCAGGTTTATTTACTGACTCGTTTGGTCATGTTTATTTACTGAGTCGTTTGGTCAGGTTTATTTACTGACTCGTTTGGTCAGGTTTGTTTGCTGAGTCGTTTGGTCAGGTTTATTTGCTGACTCGTTTGGTCATGTTTATTTACTGAGTCGTTTGGTCAGGTTTATTTGTTCACTCGTTTGGTCAGGTTTATTTACTGACTCGTTTGGTCAGGTTTATTGCTGACTCGTTTGGTCAGGGTTATTTGCTGACTTGTTTGGTCAAGTTTATTTGCTGACTTGTTTGGTTAGGTTTATTTGCTGACTCGTTTGGTCAGGTTTATTTACTGACTCGTTTGGTCAGGTTTATTTGCTGACTCGTTTGGTCAGGGTTATTTGCTGACTTGTTTGGTCAAGTTTATTTGCTGAATTTATTGGTCAGGTTTATTTACTGACTCGTTTGGTCAGGTTTATTTACTGACTCGTTTGGTCAGGTTTATTTGCTGACTCGTTTGGTCAGGTTTATTTACTGAGTCGTTTGGTCAGGTTTATTTGCTGACTCGTTTGGTCAGCTTTATTTACTGACTTGTTTGGTCAGGTTTATTTACTGACTCGTTTGGTCAGGTTTATTTGCTGTCTCGTTTGGTCAGGTTTATTTACGGACTTATTTGGTCAGGTTTATTTACGGACTTGTTTGGTCAGGTTTATTTGCTGACTCGTTTGGTCAGGTTTATTTGCTGACTTGTTTGGTCAGGTTTATTTACTGAATTGATTGGTCAGGTTTATTTGCTGACTTGTTTGGTCAAGTTTATTTGCTGAATTTATTGGTCAGGTTTATTTACTGACTCGTTTGGTCAGGTTTATTTACTGACTCGTTTGGTCATGTTTATTTACTGACTCGTTTGGTCAGGTTTATTTACTGATTCGTTTGGTCAGGTTTGTTTGCTGAGTCGTTTGGTCAGGTTTATTTGCTGACTCGTTTGGTCAGGTTTATTTACTGAGTCGTTTGGTCAGGTTTATTTGTTGACTCGTTTGGTCAGGTTTATTTACTGACTCGTTTGGTCAGGTTTATTGCTGACTCGTTTGGTCAGGGTTATTTGCTGACTTGTTTGGTCAAGTTTATTTGCTGACTTGTTTGGTTAGGTTTATTTGCTGACCCGTTTGGTCAGGTTTATTTACTGACTCGTTTGGTCAGGTTTATTTGCTGACTCGTTTGGTCAGGTTTATTTGCTGACTCGTTTGGTCAGCTTTATTTACTGACTTGTTTGGTCAGGTTTATTTACTGACTCGTTTGGTCGGGTTTATTTGCTGTCTCGTTTGGTCAGGTTTATTTACGGACTTATTTGGTCAGGTTTATTTGCTGACTCGTTTGGTCAGGTTTATTTGCTGACTCGTTTGGTCAGCTTTATTTACTGACTTGTTTGGTCAGGTTTATTTTCTGACTCGTTTGGTCGGGTTTATTTGCTGTCTCGTTTGGTCAGGTTTATTTACGGACTTGTTTGGTCAGGTTTATTTACTGAATTGATTGGTCAGGTTTATTTGCTGACTCGTTTCGTCAGGTTTATTTGCTGACTCGTTTGGTCAGGTTTATTTGCTGACTCGTTTGGTCAGGTTTATTTACTGACTCGTTTGGTCAGGTTTATTTGCTGACTCGTTTGGTCATGTTTATTTACTGAGTCGTTTGGTCAGGTTTATTTACTGACTCGTTTGGTCAGGTTTATTTACTGACTTGTTTGGTCAGGTTTATTTGCTGACTCGTTTGGTCAGGTTTATTTACTGACTCGTTTGGTCAGGTTTATTTGCTGACTCATTTGGTCAGGTTTATTTACTGAGTCGTTTGGTCAGGTTTATTTGCTGACTTGTTTGGTCAGGTTTATTTACTGACTCGTTTCGTTAGGTTTATTTGCTGACTCGTTTGGTCAGGTTTATTTACTGAGTCGTTTGGTCAGGTTTATTTGTTGACTCGTTTGGTCAGGTTTTTTTACTGACTCGTTTGGTCAGGTTTATTGCTGACTCGTTTGGTCAGGGTTAATTGCTGACTTGTTTGGTCAAGTTTATTTGCTGAATTTATTGGTCAGGTTTATTTACTGGCTCGTTTGGTCAGGTTTATTTACTGACTCGTTTGGTCAGGTTTATTTGCTGTCTCGTTTGGTCAGGTTTATTTACGGACTTATTTGGTCAGGTTTATTTACGGACTTGTTTGGTCAGGTTTATTTGCTGACTCGTTTGGTCAGGTTTATTTGCTGACTTGTTTGGTCAGGTTTATTTACTGAATTGATTGGTCAGGTTTATTTGCTGACTTGTTTGGTCAAGTTTATTTGTTGACTCGTTTGGTCAAGTTTATTTACTGACTCGTTTGGTCAGGTTTATTGCTGACTCGTTTGGTCAGGGTTATTTGCTGACTTGTTTGGTCAAGTTTATTTGCTGACTTGTTTGGTTAGGTTTATTTACTGACTCGTTTGGTCAGGTTTATTTGCTGAATTTATTGGTCAGGTTTATTTACTGACTCGTTTGGTCAGGTTTATTTACTGACTCGTTTGGTCAGGTTTATTTGCTGTCTCGTTTGGTCAGGTTTATTTACGGACTTATTTGGTCAGGTTTATTTACGGACTTGTTTGGTCAGGTTTATTTGCTGACTCGTTTGGTCAGGTTTATTTGCTGACTTGTTTGGTCAGGTTTATTTACTGACTCGTTTGGTCAGGTTTATTTGCTGACTCATTTGGTCAGGTTTATGTACTGAGTCGTTTGGTCAGGTTTATTTACTGACTCGTTTGGTCAGGTTTATTTACTGACTCATTTGGTCATGTTTATTTACTGACTCGTTTGGTCAGGTTTATTTACTGATTCGTTTGGTCAGGTTTGTTTGCTGAGTCGTTTGGTCAGGTTTATTTGCTGACTCGTTTGGTCAGGTTTATTTACTGAGTCGTTTGGTCAGGTTTATTTGTTGACTCGTTTGGTCAGGTTTATTTACTGACTCGTTTGGTCAGGTTTATTGCTGACTCGTTTGGTCAGGGTTATTTGCTGACTTGTTTGGTCAAGTTTATTTGCTGACTTGTTTGGTTAGGTTTATTTGCTGACCCGTTTGGTCAGGTTTATTTACTGACTCGTTTGTTCAGGTTTATTTGCTGACTCGTTTGGTCAGGTTTATTTGCTGACTCGTTTGGTCAGCTTTATTTACTGACTTGTTTGGTCAGGTTTATTTACTGACTCGTTTGGTCGGGTTTATTTGCTGTCTCGTTTGGTCAGGTTTATTTACGGACTTATTTGGTCAGGTTTATTTGCTGACTCGTTTGGTCAGGTTTATTTGCTGACTCGTTTGGTCAGCTTTATTTACTGACTTGTTTGGTCAGGTTTATTTACTGACTCGTTTGGTCGGGTTTATTTGCTGTCTCGTTTGGTCAGGTTTATTTACGGACTTGTTTGGTCAGGTTTATTTACTGAATTGATTGGTCAGGTTTATTTGCTGACTTGTTTGGTCAAGTTTATTTGCTGAATTTATTGGTCAGGTTTATTTGCTGACTCGTTTGGTCAGGTTTTTTACTGACTCGTTTGGTCAGGTTTATTTGCTGACTCGTTTGGTCATGTTTATTTACTGAGTCGTTTGGTCAGGTTTATTTACTGACTCGTTTGGTCAGGTTTATTTACTGACTTGTTTGGTCAGGTTTATTTGCTGACTCGTTTGGTCAGGTTTATTTACTGACTCGTTTGGTCAGGTTTATTTGCTGACTCATTTGGTCAGGTTTATTTACTGAGTCGTTTGGTCAGGTTTATTTGCTGACTTGTTTGGTCAGGTTTATTTACTGACTCGTTTCGTCAGGTTTATTTGCTGACTCGTTTGGTCAGGTTTATTTACTGAGTCGTTTGGTCAGGTTTATTTGTTGACTCGTTTGGTCAGGTTTTTTTACTGACTCGTTTGGTCAGGTTTATTGCTGACTCGTTTGGTCAGGGTTAATTGCTGACTTGTTTGGTCAAGTTTATTTGCTGACTTGGTTGGTTAGGTTTATTTACTGACTCGTTTCGTCAGGTTTATTTGCTGAATTTATTGGTCAGGTTTATTTACTGGCTCGTTTGGTCAGGTTTATTTACTGACTCGTTTGGTCAGGTTTATTTGCTGTCTCGTTTGGTCAGGTTTATTTACGGACTTATTTGGTCAGGTTTATTTACGGACTTGTTTGGTCAGGTTTATTTGCTGACTCGTTTGGTCAGGTTTATTTGCTGACTTGTTTGGTCAGGTTTATTTACTGAATTGATTGGTCAGGTTTATTTGCTGACTTGTTTGGTCAAGTTTATTTGCTGAATTTATTGGTCAGGTTTATTTACTGACTCGTTTGGTCAGGTTTATTTACTGACTCGTTTGGTCATGTTTATTTACTGAGTCGTTTGGTCAGGTTTATTTACTGATTCGTTTGGTCAGGTTTGTTTGCTGACTCGTTTCGTCAGGTTTATTTGCTGACTCGTTTGGTCATGTTTATTTACTGAGTCGTTTGGTCAGGTTTATTTGTTGACTCGTTTGGTCAGGTTTATTGCTGACTCGTTTGGTCAGGGTTATTTGCTGACTTGTTTGGTCAAGTTTATTTGCTGACTTGTTTGGTTAGTTTTATTTGCTGACTCGTTTGGTCAGGTTTATTTACTGACTCGTTTGGTCAGGTTTATTTGCTGACTCGTTTGGTCAGGGTTATTTGCTGACTTGTTTGGTCAGGTTTATTTACTGACTCGTTTGGTCAGGTTTATTTACTGACTTATTTGGTCAGGTTTATTTGCTGACTCGTTTGGTCAGGTTTATTTGCTGACTCGTTTGGTCAGCTTTATTTACTGACTTGTTTGGTCAGGTTTATTTACTGACTCGTTTGGTCGGGTTTATTTGCTGTCTCGTTTGGTCAGGTTTATTTACGGACTTGTTTGGTCAGGTTTATTTACTGAATTGATTGGTCAGGTTTATTTGCTGACTTGTTTGGTCAAGTTTATTTGCTGAATTTATTGGTCAGGTTTATTTGCTGACTCGTTTGGTCAGGTTTATTTACTGACTCGTTTGGTCAGGTTTATTTGCTGACTCGTTTGGTCATGTTTATTTACTGAGTCGTTTGGTCAGGTTTATTTACTGACTCGTTTGGTCAGGTTTATTTACTGACTTGTTTGGTCAGGTTTATTTGCTGACTCGTTTGGTCAGGTTTATTTGCTGACTTGTTTGGTCAGGTTTATTTACTGAATTGATTGGTCAGGTTTATTTGCTGACTTGTTTGGTCAAGTTTATTTACCGACTCGTTTGGTCAGGTTTATTGCTGACTCGTTTGGTCAGGGTTATTTGCTGACTTGTTTGGTCAAGTTTATTTGCTGACTTGTTTGGTTAGGTTTATTTACTGACTCGTTTGGTCAGGTTTATTTGCTGAATTTATTGGTCAGGTTTATTTACTGACTCGTTTGGTCAGGTTTATTTACTGACTCGTTTGGTCAGGTTTATTTGCTGAGTCGTTTGGTCATGTTTATTTGCTGACTTGTTTGGTCAGGTTTATTTACTGACTCGTTTCGTCAGGTTTATTTGCTGACTCGTTTGGTTAGGTTTATTTACTGAGTCGTTTGGTCAGGTTTATTTGCTGAATTTATTGGTCAGGTTTATTTACTGACTCGTTTGGTCAGGTTTATTTACTGACTCGTTTGGTCAGGTTTATTTGCTGACTCGTTTGGTCAAGTTTATTTGCTGACTTGTTTGGTTAGGTTTATTTACTGACTCGTTTGGTCAGGTTTATTTGCTGAATTTATTGGTCAGGTTTATTTACTGACTCGTTTGGTCAGGTTTATTTACTGACTCGTTTGGTCAGGTTTATTTGCTGAGTCGTTTGGTCATGTTTATTTGCTGACTTGTTTGGTCAGGTTTATTTACTGACTCGTTTCGTCAGGTTTATTTGCTGACTCGTTTGGTTAGGTTTATTTACTGAGTCGTTTGGTCAGGTTTATTTGCTGAATTTATTGGTCAGGTTTATTTACTGACTCGTTTGGTCAGGTTTATTTACTGACTCGTTTGGTCAGGTTTATTTGCTGACTCGTTTGGTCATGTTTATTTACTGACTCGTTTGGTCAGGTTTATTTACTGACTCGTTTGGTCAGGTTTATTTGCTGTCTCGTTTGGTCAGGTTTATTTACGGACTTATTTGGTCAGGTTTATTTACGGACTTGTTTGGTCAGGTTTATTTGCTGACTCGTTTGGTCAGGTTTATTTGCTGACTTGTTTGGTCAGGTTTATTTACTGAATTGATTGGTCAGGTTTATTTGCTGACTTGTTTGGTCAAGTTTATTTGCTGACTCGTTTGGTCAGGTTTATTTACTGATTCGTTTGGTCAGGTTTGTTTGCTGAGTCGTTTGGTCATGTTTATTTACTGAGTCGTTTGGTCATGTTTATTTACTGAGTCGTTTGGTCAGGTTTATATACTGACTCGTTTGGTCAGGTTTATTTGCTGACTTGTTTGGTCAGGTTTATTTACTGAATTGATTGGTCAGGTTTATTTGCTGACTTGTTTGGTCAGGTTTATTTGCTGAATTTATTGGTCAGGTTTATTTACTGACTCGTTTGGTCAGGTTTATTTACTGACTCGTTTGGTCATGTTTATTTACTGAGTCGTTTGGTCAGGTTTATTTACTGACTCGTTTGGTCAGGTTTGTTTGCTGAGTCGTTTGGTCAGGTTTATTTGCTGACTCGTTTGGTCATGTTTATTTACTGAGTCGTTTGGTCAGGTTTATTTGTTCACTCGTTTGGTCAGGTTTATTTACTGACTCGTTTGGTCAGGTTTATTGCTGACTCGTTTGGTCAGGGTTATTTGCTGACTCGTTTGGTTAGGTTTATTTGCTGACTCGTTTGGTCAGGTTTATTTACTGACTCGTTTGGTCAGGTTTATTTGCTGACTCGTTTGGTCAGGGTTATTTGCTGACTTGTTTGGTCAAGTTTATTTGCTGAATTTATTGGTCAGGTTTATTTACTGACTCGTTTGGTCAGGTTTGTTTACTGACTCGTTTGGTCAGGTTTATTTGCTGACTCGTTTGGTCAGGTTTATTTACTGAGTCGTTTGGTCAGGTTTATTTGCTGACTCGTTTGGTCAGCTTTATTTACTGACTTGTTTGGTCAGGTTTATTTACTGACTCGTTTGGTCAGGTTTATTTGCTGTCTCGTTTGGTCAGGTTTATTTACGGACTTATTTGGTCAGGTTTATTTACGGACTTGTTTGGTCAGGTTTATTTGCTGACTCGTTTGGTCAGGTTTATTTGCTGACTTGTTTGGTCAGGTTTATTTACTGAATTGATTGGTCAGGTTTATTTGCTGTCTCGTTTGGTCAGGTTTATTTACGGACTTATTTGGTCAGGTTTATTTGCTGACTCGTTTGGTCAGGTTTATTTGCTGACTCGTTTGGTCAGCTTTATTTACTGACTTGTTTGGTCAGGTTTATTTACTGACTCGTTTGGTCGGGTTTATTTGCTGTCTCGTTTGGTCAGGTTTATTTACGGACTTGTTTGGTCAGGTTTATTTACTGAATTGATTGGTCAGGTTTATTTGCTGACTTGTTTGGTCAAGTTTATTTGCTGAATTTATTGGTCAGGTTTATTTGCTGACTCGTTTGGTCAGGTTTATTTACTGACTCGTTTGGTCAGGTTTATTTGCTGACTCGTTTGGTCATGTTTATTTACTGAGTCGTTTGGTCAGGTTTATTTACTGACTCGTTTGGTCAGGTTTATTTACTGACTTGTTTGGTCAGGTTTATTTGCTGACTCGTTTGGTCAGGTTTATTTGCTGACTTGTTTGGTCAGGTTCATTTACTGAATTGATTGGTCAGGTTTATTTGCTGACTTGTTTGGTCAAGTTTATTTACCGACTCGTTTGGTCAGGTTTATTGCTGACTCGTTTGGTCAGGGTTATTTGCTGACTTGTTTGGTCAAGTTTATTTGCTGACTTGTTTGGTTAGGTTTATTTACTGACTCGTTTGGTCAGGTTTATTTGCTGAATTTATTGGTCAGGTTTATTTACTGACTCGTTTGGTCAGGTTTATTTACTGACTCGTTTGGTCAGGTTTATTTGCTGAGTCGTTTGGTCATGTTTATTTGCTGACTTGTTTGGTCAGGTTTATTTACTGACTCGTTTCGTCAGGTTTATTTGCTGACTCGTTTGGTTAGGTTTATTTACTGAGTCGTTTGGTCAGGTTTATTTGCTGAATTTATTGGTCAGGTTTATTTACTGACTCGTTTGGTCAGGTTTATTTACTGACTCGTTTGGTCAGGTTTATTTGCTGACTCGTTTGGTCATGTTTATTTACTGACTCGTTTGGTCAGGTTTATTTACTGACTCGTTTGGTCAGGTTTATTTGCTGTCTCGTTTGGTCAGGTTTATTTACGGACTTATTTGGTCAGGTTTATTTACGGACTTGTTTGGTCAGGTTTATTTGCTGACTCGTTTGGTCAGGTTTATTTGCTGACTTGTTTGGTCAGGTTTATTTACTGAATTGATTGGTCAGGTTTATTTGCTGACTTGTTTGGTCAAGTTTATTTGCTGAATTTATTGGTCAGGTGTATTTACTGACTCGTTTGGTCAGGTTTATTTACTGACTCGTTTGGTCATGTTTATTTACTGACTCGTTTGGTCAGGTTTATTTACTGATTCGTTTGGTCAGGTTTGTTTGCTGAGTCGTTTGGTCATGTTTATTTGCTGACTCGTTTGGTCATGTTTATTTACTGAGTCGTTTGGTCAGGTTTATATACTGACTCGTTTGGTCAGGTTTATTTGCTGACTTGTTTGGTCAGGTTTATTTACTGAATTGATTGGTCAGGTTTATTTGCTGACTTGTTTGGTCAGGTTTATTTGCTGAATTTATTGGTCAGGTTTATTTACTGACTCGTTTGGTCAGGTTTATTTACTGACTCGTTTGGTCATGTTTATTTACTGAGTCGTTTGGTCAGGTTTATTTACTGACTCGTTTGGTCAGGTTTGTTTGCTGAGTCGTTTGGTCAGGTTTATTTGCTGACTCGTTTGGTCATGTTTATTTACTGAGTCGTTTGGTCAGGTTTATTTGTTCACTCGTTTGGTCAGGTTTATTTACTGACTCGTTTGGTCAGGTTTATTGCTGACTCGTTTGGTCAGGGTTATTTGCTGACTTGTTTGGTTAGGTTTATTTGCTGACTCGTTTGGTCAGGTTTATTTACTGACTCGTTTGGTCAGGTTTATTTGCTGACTCGTTTGGTCAGGGTTATTTGCTGACTTGTTTGGTCAAGTTTATTTGCTGAATTTATTGGTCAGGTTTATTTACTGACTCGTTTGGTCAGGTTTGTTTACTGACTCGTTTGGTCAGGTTTATTTGCTGACTCGTTTGGTCAGGTTTATTTACTGAGTCGTTTGGTCAGGTTTATTTGCTGACTCGTTTGGTCAAGTTTATTTACGGACTTATTTGGTCAGGTTTATTTACGGACTTGTTTGGTCAGGTTTATTTGCTGACTCGTTTGGTCAGGTTTATTTGCTGACTTGTTTGGTCAGGTTTATTTACTGAATTGATTGGTCAGGTTTATTTGCTGACTTGTTTGGTCAAGTTTATTTGCTGAATTTATTGGTCAGGTTTATTTACTGACTCGTTTGGTCAGGTTTATTTACTGACTCGTTTGGTCATGTTTATTTACTGACTCGTTTGGTCAGGTTTATTTACTGATTCGTTTGGTCAGGTTTGTTTGCTGAGTCGTTTGGTCAGGTTTATTTGCTGACTCGTTTGGTCAGGTTTATTTATTGAGTCGTTTGGTCAGGTTTATTTGTTGACTCGTTTGGTCAGGTTTATTTACTGACTCGTTTGGTCAGGTTTATTGCTGACTCGTTTGGTCAGGGTTATTTGCTGACTTGTTTGGTCAAGTTTATTTGCTGACTTGTTTGGTTAGGTTTATTTGCTGACCCGTTTGGTCAGGTTTATTTACTGACTCGTTTGGTCAGGTTTATTTGCTGACTCGTTTGGTCAGGTTTATTTGCTGACTCGTTTGGTCAGCTTTATTTACTGACTTGTTTGGTCAGGTTTATTTACTGACTCGTTTGGTCGGGTTTATTTGCTGTCTCGTTTGGTCAGGTTTATTTACGGACTTATTTGGTCAGGTTTATTTGCTGACTCGTTTGGTCAGGTTTATTTGCTGACTCGTTTGGTCAGCTTTATTTACTGACTTGTTTGGTCAGGTTTATTTACTGACTCGTTTGGTCGGGTTTATTTGCTGTCTCGTTTGGTCAGGTTTATTTACGGACTTGTTTGGTCAGGTTTATTTACTGAATTGATTGGTCAGGTTTATTTACTGACTTGTTTGGTCAAGTTTATTTGCTGAATTTATTGGTCAGGTTTATTTACTGACTCGTTTGGTCAGGTTTATTTACTGACTCGTTTCGTCAGGTTTATTTGCTGACTCGTTTGGTCATGTTTATTTACTGAGTCGTTTGGTCAGGTTTATTTACTGACTCGTTTGGTCAGGTTTATTTACTGACTTGTTTGGTCAGGTTTATTTGCTGACTCGTTTGGTCAGGTTTATTTACTGACTCGTTTGGTCAGGTTTATTTGCTGACTCGTTTGGTCAGGTTTATTTACTGAGTCGTTTGGTCAGGTTTATTTGTTGACTCGTTTGGTCAGGTTTTTTTACTGACTCGTTTGGTCAGGTTTATTGCTGACTCGTTTGGTCAGGGTTAATTGCTGACTTGTTTGGTCAAGTTTATTTGCTGACTTGGTTGGTTAGGTTTATTTACTGACTCGTTTCGTCAGGTTTATTTGCTGAATTTATTGGTCAGGTTTATTTACTGGCTCGTTTGGTCAGGTTTATTTACTGACTCGTTTGGTCAGGTTTATTTGCTGTCTCGTTTGGTCAGGTTTATTTACGGACTTATTTGGTCAGGTTTATTTACGGACTTGTTTGGTCAGGTTTATTTGCTGACTCGTTTGGTCAGGTTTATTTGCTGACTTGTTTGGTCAGGTTTATTTACTGAATTGATTGGTCAGGTTTATTTGCTGACTTGTTTGGTCAAGTTTATTTGCTGAATTTATTGGTCAGGTTTATTTACTGACTCGTTTGGTCAGGTTTATTTACTGACTCGTTTGGTCATGTTTATTTACTGACTCGTTTGGTCAGGTTTATTTACTGATTCGTTTGGTCAGGTTTGTTTGCTGACTCGTTTCGTCAGGTTTATTTGCTGACTCGTTTGGTCAGGTTTATTTACTGAGTCGTTTGGTCAGGTTTATTTGTTGACTCGTTTGGTCAGGTTTATTGCTGACTCGTTTGGTCAGGGTTATTTGCTGACTTGTTTGGTCAAGTTTATTTGCTGACTTGTTTGGTTAGGTTTATTTGCTGACTCGTTTGGTCAGGTTTATTTACTGACTCGTTTGGTCAGGTTTATTTGCTGACTCGTTTGGTCAGGGTTATTTGCTGACTTGTTTGGTCAAGTTTATTTGCTGAATTTATTGGTCAGGTTTATTTACTGACTCGTTTGGTCAGGTTTATTTACTGACTCGTTTGGTCAGGTTTATTTGCTGACTCGTTTGGTCAGGTTTATTTACTGAGTCGTTTGGTCAGGTTTATTTGCTGACTCGTTTGGTCAGCTTTATTTACTGACTTGTTTGGTCAGGTTTATTTACTGACTCGTTTGGTCAGGTTTATTTGCTGTCTCGTTTGGTCAGGTTTATTTACGGACTTATTTGGTCAGGTTTATTTACGGACTTGTTTGGTCAAGTTTATTTGCTGACTCGTTTGGTCAGGTTTATTTGCTGACTTGTTTGGTCAGGTTTATTTACTGACTCGTTTGGTCAGGTTTATTTGCTGACTCATTTGGTCAGGTTTATGTACTGAGTCGTTTGGTCAGGTTTATTTACTGAGTCGTTTGGTCAGGTTTATTTGTTGACTCGTTTGGTCAGGTTTATTTACTGACTCGTTTGGTCAGGTTTATTGCTGACTCGTTTGGTCAGGGTTATTTGCTGACTTTTTTGGTCAAGTTTATTTGCTGACTTGTTTGGTTAGGTTTATTTGCTGACCCGTTTGGTCAGGTTTATTTACTGACTCGTTTGGTCAGGTTTATTTGCTGACTCGTTTGGTCAGGTTTATTTGCTGACTCGTTTGGTCAGCTTTATTTACTGACTTGTTTGGTCAGGTTTATTTACTGACTCGTTTGGTCGGGTTTATTTGCTGTCTCGTTTGGTCAGGTTTATTTACGGACTTATTTGGTCAGGTTTATTTGCTGACTCGTTTGGTCAGGTTTATTTGCTGACTCGTTTGGTCAGCTTTATTTACTGACTTGTTTGGTCAGGTTTATTTACTGACTCGTTTGGTCGGGTTTATTTGCTGTCTCGTTTGGTCAGGTTTATTTACGGACTTGTTTGGTCAGGTTTATTTACTGAATTGATTGGTCAGGTTTATTTGCTGACTTGTTTGGTCAAGTTTATTTGCTGAATTTATTGGTCAGGTTTATTTGCTGACTCGTTTGGTCAGGTTTATTTACTGACTCGTTTGGTCAGGTTTATTTGCTGAATCGTTTGGTCATGTTTATTTACTGAGTCGTTTGGTCAGGTTTATTTACTGACTCGTTTGGTCAGGTTTATTTGCTGTCTCGTTTGGTCAGGTTTATTTACGGACTTATTTGGTCAGGTTTATTTACGGACTTGTTTGGTCAGGTTTATTTGCTGACTCGTTTGGTCAGGTTTATTTGCTGACTTGTTTGGTCAGGTTTATTTACTGAATTGATTGGTCAGGTTTATTTGCTGACTTGTTTGGTCAAGTTTATTTGCTGAATTTATTGGTCAGGTTTATTTGCTGACTCGTTTGGTCAGGTTTATTTACTGACTCGTTTGGTCAGGTTTATTTGCTGACTCATTTGGTCAGGTTTATTTACTGAGTCGTTTGGTCAGGTTTATTTGCTGACTTGTTTGGTCAGGTTTATTTACTGAGTCGTTTGGTCAGGTTTATTTGTTGACTCGTTTGGTCAGGTTTTTTTACTGACTCGTTTGGTCAGGTTTATTGCTGACTCGTTTGGTCAGGGTTAATTGCTGACTTGTTTGGTCAAGTTTATTTGCTGACTTGGTTGGTTAGGTTTATTTACTGACTCGTTTCGTCAGGTTTATTTGCTGAATTTATTGGTCAGGTTTATTTACTGGCTCGTTTGGTCAGGTTTATTTACTGACTCGTTTGGTCAGGTTTATTTGCTGTCTCGTTTGGTCAGGTTTATTTACGGACTTATTTGGTCAGGTTTATTTACGGACTTGTTTGGTCAGGTTTATTTGCTGACTCGTTTGGTCAGGTTTATTTGCTGACTTGTTTGGTCAGGTTTATTTACTGAATTGATTGGTCAGGTTTATTTGCTGACTTGTTTGGTCAAGTTTATTTGCTGAATTTATTGGTCAGGTTTATTTACTGACTCGTTTGGTCAGGTTTATTTACTGACTCGTTTGGTCATGTTTATTTACTGACTCGTTTGGTCAGGTTTATTTACTGATTCGTTTGGTCAGGTTTGTTTGCTGACTCGTTTCGTCAGGTTTATTTGCTGACTCGTTTGGTCAGGTTTATTAACTGAGTCGTTTGGTCAGGTTTATTTGTTGACTCGTTTGGTCAGGTTTATTGCTGACTCGTTTGGTCAGGGTTATTTGCTGACTTGTTTGGTCAAGTTTATTTGCTGACTTGTTTGGTTAGGTTTATTTGCTGACTCGTTTGGTCAGGTTTATTTACTGACTCGTTTGGTCAGGTTTATTTGCTGACTCGTTTGGTCAGGGTTATTTGCTGACTTGTTTGGTCAAGTTTATTTGCTGAATTTATTGGTCAGGTTTATTTACTGACTCGTTTGGTCAGGTTTATTTACTGACTCGTTTGGTCAGGTTTATTTGCTGACTCGTTTGGTCAGGTTTATTTACTGAGTCGTTTGGTCAGGTTTATTTGCTGACTCGTTTGGTCAGCTTTATTTACTGACTTGTTTGGTCAGGTTTATTTACTGACTCGTTTGGTCAGGTTTATTTGCTGTCTCGTTTGGTCAGGTTTATTTACGGACTTATTTGGTCAGGTTTATTTACGGACTTGTTTGGTCAAGTTTATTTGCTGACTCGTTTGGTCAGGTTTATTTGCTGACTTGTTTGGTCAGGTTTATTTACTGACTCGTTTGGTCAGGTTTATTTGCTGACTTGTTTGGTCAGGTTTATGTACTGAGTCGTTTGGTCAGGTTTATTTACTGACTCGTTTGGTCAGGTTTATTTACTGACTCGTTTGGTCATGTTTATTTACTGACTCGTTTGGTCAGGTTTATTTACTGATTCGTTTGGTCAGGTTTGTTTGCTGAGTCGTTTGGTCAGGTTTATTTGCTGACTCATTTGGTCAGGTTTATTTACTGAGTCGTTTGGTCAGGTTTATTTGTTGACTCGTTTGGTCAGGTTTATTTACTGACTCGTTTGGTCAGGTTTATTGCTGACTCGTTTGGTCAGGGTTATTTGCTGACTTTTTTGGTCAAGTTTATTTGCTGACTTGTTTGGTTAGGTTTATTTGCTGACCCGTTTGGTCAGGTTTATTTACTGACTCGTTTGGTCAGGTTTATTTGCTGACTCGTTTGGTCAGGTTTATTTGCTGACTCGTTTGGTCAGCTTTATTTACTGACTTGTTTGGTCAGGTTTATTTACTGACTCGTTTGGTCGGGTTTATTTGCTGTCTCGTTTGGTCAGGTTTATTTACGGACTTATTTGGTCAGGTTTATTTGCTGACTCGTTTGGTCAGGTTTATTTGCTGAGTCGTTTGGTCAGCTTTATTTACTGACTTGTTTGGTCAGGTTTATTTACTGACTCGTTTGGTCGGGTTTATTTGCTGTCTCGTTTGGTCAGGTTTATTTACGGACTTGTTTGGTCAGGTTTATTTACTGAATTGATTGGTCAGGTTTATTTGCTGACTTGTTTGGTCAAGTTTATTTGCTGACTCGTTTGGTCAGGTTTATTTACTGACTCGTTTGGTCAGGTTTATTTGCTGACTCGTTTGGTCATGTTTATTTACTGAGTCGTTTGGTCAGGTTTATTTACTGACTCGTTTGGTCAGGTTTATTTACTGACTTGTTTGGTCAGGTTTATTTGCTGACTCGTTTGGTCAGGTTTATTTACTGACTCGTTTGGTCAGGTTTATTTGCTGACTCATTTGGTCAGGCTTATTTACTGAGTCGTTTGGTCAGGTTTATTTGCTGACTTGTTTGGTCAGGTTTATTTACTGACTCGTTTCGTCAGGTTTATTTGCTGACTCGTTTGGTCAGGTTTATTTACTGAGTCGTTTGGTCAGGTTTATTTGTTGACTCGTTTGGTCAGGTTTTTTTACTGACTCGTTTGGTCAGGTTTATTGCTGACTCGTTTGGTCAGGGTTAATTGCTGACTTGTTTGGTCAAGTTTATTTGCTGACTTGGTTGGTTAGGTTTATTTACTGACTCGTTTCGTCAGGTTTATTTGCTGAATTTATTGGTCAGGTTTATTTACTGGCTCGTTTGGTCAGGTTTATTTACTGACTCGTTTGGTCAGGTTTATTTGCTGTCTCGTTTGGTCAGGTTTATTTACGGACTTATTTGGTCAGGTTTATTTACGGACTTGTTTGGTCAGGTTTATTTGCTGACTCGTTTGGTCAGGTTTATTTGCTGACTTGTTTGGTCAGGTTTATTTACTGAATTGATTGGTCAGGTTTATTTGCTGACTTGTTTGGTCAAGTTTATTTGCTGAATTTATTGGTCAGGTTTATTTACTGACTCGTTTGGTCAGGTTTATTTACTGACTCGTTTGGTCATGTTTATTTACTGACTCGTTTGGTCAGGTTTATTTACTGATTCGTTTGGTCAGGTTTGTTTGCTGACTCGTTTCGTCAGGTTTATTTGCTGACTCGTTTGGTCAGGTTTATTTACTGAGTCGTTTGGTCAGGTTTATTTGTTGACTCGTTTGGTCAGGTTTATTGCTGACTCGTTTGGTCAGGGTTATTTGCTGACTTGTTTGGTCAAGTTTATTTGCTGACTTGTTTGGTTAGGTTTATTTGCTGACTCGTTTGGTCAGGTTTATTTACTGACTCGTTTGGTCAGGTTTATTTGCTGACTCGTTTGGTCAGGGTTATTTGCTGACTTGTTTGGTCAAGTTTATTTGCTGAATTTATTGGTCAGGTTTATTTACTGACTCGTTTGGTCAGGTTTATTTACTGACTCGTTTGGTCAGGTTTATTTGCTGACTCGTTTGGTAAGGTTTATTTACTGAGTCGTTTGGTCAGGTTTATTTGCTGACTCGTTTGGTCAGCTTTATTTACTGACTTGTTTGGTCAGGTTTATTTACTGACTCGTTTGGTCAGGTTTATTTGCTGTCTCGTTTGGTCAGGTTTATTTACGGACTTATTTGGTCAGGTTTATTTACGGACTTGTTTGGTCAAGTTTATTTGCTGACTCGTTTGGTCAGGTTTATTTGCTGACTTGTTTGGTCAGGTTTATTTACTGACTCGTTTGGTCAGGTTTATTTGCTGACTCATTTGGTCAGGTTTATGTACTGAGTCGTTTGGTCAGGTTTATTTACTGACTCGTTTGGTCAGGTTTATTTACTGACTCGTTTGGTCATGTTTATTTACTGACTCGTTTGGTCAGGTTTATTTACTGATTCGTTTTGTCAGGTTTGTTTGCTGAGTCGTTTGGTCAGGTTTATTTACTGACTCGTTTGGTCAGGTTTATTTACTGACTCGTTTGGTCATGTTTATTTACTGACTCGTTTGGTCAGGTTTATTTACTGATTCGTTTGGTCAGGTTTGTTTCCTGAGTCGTTTGGTCAGGTTTATTTGCTGACTTGTTTGGTCAAGTTTATTTGCTGACTTGGTTGGTTAGGTTTATTTACTGACTCGTTTCGTCAGGTTTATTTGCTGACTTGTTTGGTCAAGTTTATTTGCTGAATTTATTGGTCAGGTTTATTTACTGACTCGTTTGGTAAGGTTTATTTACTGACTCGTTTGGTCATGTTTATTTACTGAGTCGTTTGGTCAGGTTTATTTACTGATTCGTTTGGTCAGGTTTATTTACTGACTCGTTTGGTCAGGTTTATTTGCTGACTCGTTTGGTCATGTTTATTTACTGACTCGTTTGGTCAGGTTTATTTACTGACTCGTTTGGTCAGGTTTATTTGCTGTCTCGTTTGGTCAGGTTTATTTACGGACTTATTTGGTCAGGTTTATTTACGGACTTGTTTGGTCAGGTTTATTTGCTGACTCGTTTTGTCAGGTTTATTTGCTGACTTGTTTGGTCAGGTTTATTTACTGAATTGATTGGTCAGGTTTATTTGCTGACTTGTTTGGTCACGTTTATTTGCTGAATTTATTGGTCAGGTTTATTTACTGACTCGTTTGGTCAGGTTTATTTACTGACTCGTTTGGTCATGTTTATTTACTGACTCGTTTGGTCAGGTTTATTTACTGATTCGTTTGGTCAGGTTTGTTTCCTGAGTCGTTTGGTCAGGTTTATTTGCTGACTCGTTTGGTCAGGTTTATTTACTGAGTCGTTTGGTCAGGTTTATTTGTTGACTCGTTTGGTCAGGTTTATTTACTGACTCGTTTGGTCAGGTTTATTGCTGACTCGTTTGGTCAGGGTTATTTGCTGACTTGTTTGGTCAAGTTTATTTGCTGACTTGTTTGGTTAGGTTTATTTGCTGACTCGTTTGGTCAGGTTTATTTACTGACTCGTTTGGTCAGGTTTATTTGCTGACTCGTTTGGTCAGGTTTATTTGCTGACTCGTTTGGTCAGCTTTATTTACTGACTTGTTTGGTCAGGTTTATTTACTGACTCGTTTGGTCGGGTTTATTTGCTGTCTCTTTTGGTCAGGTTTATTTACGGACTTATTTGGTCAGGTTTATTTGCTGACTCGTTTGGTCAGGTTTATTTGCTGACTCGTTTGGTCAGGTTTATTTACTGACTTGTTTGGTCAGGTTTATTTACTGACTCGTTTGGTCGGGTTTATTTGCTGTCTCGTTTGGTCAGGTTTATTTACGGACTTGTTTGGTCAGGTTTATTTACTGAATTGATTGGTCAGGTTTATTTACTGACTTGTTTGGTCAAGTTTATTTGCTGAATTTATTGGTCAGGTTTATTTACTGACTCGTTTGGTCAGGTTTATTTACTGACTCGTTTGGTCAGGTTTATTTGCTGACTCGTTTGGTCAAGTTTATTTACTGAGTCGTTTGGTCAGGTTTATTTACTGACTCGTTTGGTCAGGTTTATTTACTGACTTGTTTGGTCAGGTTTATTTGCTGACTCGTTTGGTCAGGTTTATTTACTGACTCGTTTGGTCAGGTTTATTTGCTGACTCATTTGGTCAGGTTTATTTACTGAGTCGTTTGGTCAGGTTTATTTGCTGACTTGTTTGGTCAGGTTTATTTACTGACTCGTTTCGTCAGGTTTATTTGCTGACTCGTTTGGTCAGGTTTATTTACTGAGTCGTTTGGTCAGGTTTATTTGTTGACTCGTTTGGTCAGGTTTATTTGCTGACTTGTTTGGTCAAGTTTATTTGCTGACTTGGTTGGTTAGGTTTATTTACTGACTCGTTTCGTCAGGTTTATTTGCTGAATTTATTGGTCAGGTTTATTTACTGGCTCGTTTGGTCAGGTTTATTTACTGACTCGTTTGGTCGGGTTTATTTGCTGTCTCGTTTGGTCAGGTTTATTTACGGACTTGTTTGGTCAGGTTTATATACTGAATTGATTGGTCAGGTTTATTTACTGATTTGTTTGGTCAAGTTTATTTGCTGAATTTATTGGTCAGGTTTATTTACTGACTCGTTTGGTCAGGTTTATTTACTGACTCGTTTGGTCAGGTTTATTTGCTGACTCGTTTGGTCATGTTTATTTACTGAGTCGTTTGGTCAGGTTTATTTACTGACTCGTTTGGTCAGGTTTATTTACTGACTTGTTTGTTCAGGTTTATTTGCTGACTCGTTTGGTCAGGTTTATTTACTGACTCGTTTGGTCAGGTTTATTTGCTGACTCATTTGGTCAGGTTTATTTACTGAGTCGTTTGGTCAGGTTTATTTGCTGACTTGTTTGGTCAGGTTTATTTACTGACTCGTTTCGTCAGGTTTATTTGCTGACTCGTTTGGTCAGGTTTATTTACTGAGTCGTTTGGTCAGGTTTATTTGTTGACTCGTTTGGTCAGGTTTTTTTACTGACTCTTTTGGTCAGGTTTATTGCTGACTCGTTTGGTCAGGGTTATTTGCTGACTTGTTTGGTCAAGTTTATTTGCTGACTTGGTTGGTTAGGTTTATTTACTGACTCGTTTCGTCAGGTTTATTTGCTGAATTTATTGGTCAGGTTTATTTACTGGCTCGTTTGGTCAGGTTTATTTACTGACTCGTTTGGTCAGGTTTATTTGCTGTCTCGTTTGGTCAGGTTTATTTACGGACTTATTTGGTCAGGTTTATTTACGGACTTGTTTGGTCAGGTTTATTTGCTGACTTGTTTGGTCAAGTTTATTTGCTGAATTTATTGGTCATGTTTATTTACTGAGTCGTTTGGTCAGGTTTATATACTGACTCGTTTGGTCAGGTTTATTTGCTGACTTGTTTGGTCAGGTTTATTTACTGAATTGATTGGTCAGGTTTATTTGCTGACTTGTTTGGTCAGGTTTATTTGCTGAATTTATTGGTCAGGTTTATTTAATGACTCGTTTGGTCAGGTTTATTTACTGACTCGTTTGGTCATGTTTATTTACTGAGTCGTTTGGTCAGGTTTATTTACTGACTCGTTTGGTCAGGTTTGTTTGCTGAGTCGTTTGGTCAGGTTTATTTGCTGACTCGTTTGGTCATGTTTATTTACTGAGTCGTTTGGTCAGGTTTATTTGTTCACTCGTTTGGTCAGGTTTATTTACTGACTCGTTTGGTCAGGTTTATTGCTGACTCGTTTGGTCAGGGTTATTTGCTGACTTGTTTGGTCAAGTTTATTTGCTGACTTGTTTGGTTAGGTTTATTTGCTGACTCGTTTGGTCAGGTTTATTTACTGACTCGTTTGGTCAGGTTTATTTGCTGACTCGTTTGGTCAGGGTTATTTGCTGACTTGTTTGGTCAAGTTTATTTGCTGAATTTATTGGTCAGGTTTATTTACTGACTCGTTTGGTCAGGTTTATTTACTGACTCGTTTGGTCAGGTTTATTTGCTGACTCGTTTGGTCAGGTTTATTTACTGAGTCGTTTGGTCAGGTTTATTTGCTGACTCGTTTGGTCAGCTTTATTTACTGACTTGTTTGGTCAGGTTTATTTACTGACTCGTTTGGTCAGGTTTATTTGCTGTCTCGTTTGGTCAGGTTTATTTACGGACTTATTTGGTCAGGTTTATTTACGGACTTGTTTGGTCAGGTTTATTTGCTGACTCGTTTGGTCAGGTTTATTTGCTGACTTGTTTGGTCAGGTTTATTTACTGAATTGATTGGTCAGGTTTATTTGCTGACTTGTTTGGTCAAGTTTATTTGCTGAATTTATTGGTCAGGTTTATTTACTGACTCGTTTGGTCAGGTTTATTTGCTGACTCGTTTGGTCAGGTTTATTTACTGAGTCGTTTGGTCAGGTTTATTTGTTGACTCGTTTGGTCAGGTTTATTTACTGACTCGTTTGGTCAGGTTTATTGCTGACTCGTTTGGTCAGGGTTATTTGCTGACTTGTTTGGTCAAGTTTATTTGCTGACTTGTTTGGTTAGGTTTATTTGCTGACCCGTTTGGTCAGGTTTATTTACTGACTCGTTTGGTCAGGTTTATTTGCTGACTCGTTTGGTCAGGTTTATTTGCTGACTCGTTTGGTCAGCTTTATTTACTGACTTGTTTGGTCAGGTTTATTTACTGACTCGTTTGGTCGGGTTTATTTGCTGTCTCGTTTGGTCAGGTTTATTTACGGACTTATTTGGTCAGGTTTATTTGCTGACTCGTTTGGTCAGGTTTATTTGCTGACTCGTTCGGTCAGCTTTATTTACTGACTTGTTTGGTCAGGTTTATTTACTGACTCGTTTGGTCGGGTTTATTTGCTGTCTCGTTTGGTCAGGTTTATTTACGGACTTGTTTGGTCAGGTTTATATACTGAATTGATTGGTCAGGTTTATTTACTGACTTGTTTGGTCAAGTTTATTTGCTGAATTTATTGGTCAGGTTTATTTACTGACTCGTTTGGTCAGGTTTATTTACTGACTCGTTTGGTCAGGTTTATTTGCTGACTCGTTTGGTCATGTTTATTTACTGAGTCGTTTGGTCAGGTTTATTTACTGACTCGTTTGGTCAGGTTTATTTACTGACTTGTTTGGTCAGGTTTATTTGCTGACTCGTTTGGTCAGGTTTATTTACTGACTCGTTTGGTCAGGTTTATTTGCTGACTCATTTGGTCAGGTTTATTTACTGAGTCGTTTGGTCAGGTTTATTTGCTGACTTGTTTGGTCAGGTTTATTTACTGACTCGTTTCGTCAGGTTTATTTGCTGACTCGTTTGGTCAGGTTTATTTACTGAGTCGTTTGGTCAGGTTTATTTGTTGACTCGTTTGGTCAGGTTTATTTGCTGACTTGTTTGGTCAAGTTTATTTGCTGACTTGGTTGGTTAGGTTTATTTACTGACTCGTTTCGTCAGGTTTATTTGCTGAATTTATTGGTCAGGTTTATTTACTGGCTCGTTTGGTCAGGTTTATTTACTGACTCGTTTGGTCAGGTTTATTTGCTGTCTCGTTTGGTCAGGTTTATTTACGGACTTATTTGGTCAGGTTTATTTACGGACTTGTTTGGTCAGGTTTATTTACGGACTTATTTGGTCAGGTTTATTTACTGATTCGTTTGGTCAGGTTTGTTTCCTGAGTCGTTTGGTCAGGTTTATTTGCTGACTTGTTTGGTCAAGTTTATTTGCTGACTTGGTTGGTTAGGTTTATTTACTGACTCGTTTCGTCAGGTTTATTTGCTGACTTGTTTGGTCAAGTTTATTTGCTGAATTTATTGGTCAGGTTTATTTACTGACTCGTTTGGTAAGGTTTATTTACTGACTCGTTTGGTCATGTTTATTTACTGAGTCGTTTGGTCAGGTTTATTTACTGATTCGTTTGGTCAGGTTTATTTACTGACTCGTTTGGTCAGGTTTATTTGCTGACTCGTTTGGTCATGTTTATTTACTGACTCGTTTGGTCAGGTTTATTTACTGACTCGTTTGGTCAGGTTTATTTGCTGTCTCGTTTGGTCAGGTTTATTTACGGACTTATTTGGTCAGGTTTATTTACGGACTTGTTTGGTCAGGTTTATTTGCTGACTCGTTTTGTCAGGTTTATTTGCTGACTTGTTTGGTCAGGTTTATTTACTGAATTGATTGGTCAGGTTTATTTGCTGACTTGTTTGGTCACGTTTATTTGCTGAATTTATTGGTCAGGTTTATTTACTGACTCGTTTGGTCAGGTTTATTTACTGACTCGTTTGGTCATGTTTATTTACTGACTCGTTTGGTCAGGTTTATTTACTGATTCGTTTGGTCAGGTTTGTTTCCTGAGTCGTTTGGTCAGGTTTATTTGCTGACTCGTTTGGTCAGGTTTATTTACTGAGTCGTTTGGTCAGGTTTATTTGTTGACTCGTTTGGTCAGGTTTATTTACTGACTCGTTTGGTCAGGTTTATTGCTGACTCGTTTGGTCAGGGTTATTTGCTGACTTGTTTGATCAAGTTTATTTGCTGACTTGTTTGGTTAGGTTTATTTGCTGACTCGTTTGGTCAGGTTTATTTACTGACTCGTTTGGTCAGGTTTATTTGCTGACTCGTTTGGTCAGGTTTATTTGCTGACTCGTTTGGTCAGCTTTATTTACTGACTTGTTTGGTCAGGTTTATTTACTGACTCGTTTGGTCGGGTTTATTTGCTGTCTCTTTTGGTCAGGTTTATTTACGGACTTATTTGGTCAGGTTTATTTGCTGACTCGTTTGGTCAGGTTTATTTGCTGACTCGTTTGGTCAGGTTTATTTACTGACTTGTTTGGTCAGGTTTATTTACTGACTCGTTTGGTCGGGTTTATTTGCTGTCTCGTTTGGTCAGGTTTATTTACGGACTTGTTTGGTCAGGTTTATTTACTGAATTGATTGGTCAGGTTTATTTACTGACTTGTTTGGTCAAGTTTATTTGCTGAATTTATTGGTCAGGTTTATTTACTGACTCGTTTGGTCAGGTTTATTTACTGACTCGTTTGGTCAGGTTTATTTGCTGACTCGTTTGGTCAAGTTTATTTACTGAGTCGTTTGGTCAGGTTTATTTACTGACTCGTTTGGTCAGGTTTATTTACTGACTTGTTTGGTCAGGTTTATTTGCTGACTCGTTTGGTCAGGTTTATTTACTGACTCGTTTGGTCAGGTTTATTTGCTGACTCATTTGGTCAGGTTTATTTACTGAGTCGTTTGGTCAGGTTTATTTGCTGACTTGTTTGGTCAGGTTTATTTACTGACTCGTTTCGTCAGGTTTATTTGCTGACTCGTTTGGTCAGGTTTATTTACTGAGTCGTTTGGTCAGGTTTATTTGTTGACTCGTTTGGTCAGGTTTATTTGCTGACTTGTTTGGTCAAGTTTATTTGCTGACTTGGTTGGTTAGGTTTATTTACTGACTCGTTTCGTCAGGTTTATTTGCTGAATTTATTGGTCAGGTTTATTTACTGGCTCGTTTGGTCAGGTTTATTTACTGACTCGTTTGGTCGGGTTTATTTGCTGTCTCGTTTGGTCAGGTTTATTTACGGACTTGTTTGGTCAGGTTTATATACTGAATTGATTGGTCAGGTTTATTTACTGATTTGTTTGGTCAAGTTTATTTGCTGAATTTATTGGTCAGGTTTATTTACTGACTCGTTTGGTCAGGTTTATTTACTGACTCGTTTGGTCAGGTTTATTTGCTGACTCGTTTGGTCATGTTTATTTACTGAGTCGTTTGGTCAGGTTTATTTACTGACTCGTTTGGTCAGGTTTATTTACTGACTTGTTTGTTCAGGTTTATTTGCTGACTCGTTTGGTCAGGTTTATTTACTGACTCGTTTGGTCAGGTTTATTTGCTGACTCATTTGGTCAGGTTTATTTACTGAGTCGTTTGGTCAGGTTTATTTGCTGACTTGTTTGGTCAGGTTTATTTACTGACTCGTTTCGTCAGGTTTATTTGCTGACTCGTTTGGTCAGGTTTATTTACTGAGTCGTTTGGTCAGGTTTATTTGTTGACTCGTTTGGTCAGGTTTTTTTACTGACTCTTTTGGTCAGGTTTATTTGCTGACTTGGTTGGTTAGGTTTATTTACTGACTCGTTTCGTCAGGTTTATTTGCTGAATTTATTGGTCAGGTTTATTTACTGACTCGTTTGGTAAGGTTTATTTACTGACTCGTTTGGTCATGTTTATTTACTGAGTCGTTTGGTCAGGTTTATTTACTGATTCGTTTGGTCAGGTTTATTTACTGACTCGTTTGGTCAGGTTTATTTGCTGACTCGTTTGGTCATGTTTATTTACTGACTCGTTTGGTCAGGTTTATTTACTGACTCGTTTGGTCAGGTTTATTTGCTGTCTCGTTTGGTCAGGTTTATTTACGGACTTATTTGGTCAGGTTTATTTACGGACTTGTTTGGTCAGGTTTATTTGCTGACTCGTTTTGTCAGGTTTATTTGCTGACTTGTTTGGTCAGGTTTATTTACTGAATTGATTGGTCAGGTTTATTTGCTGACTTGTTTGGTCACGTTTATTTGCTGAATTTATTGGTCAGGTTTATTTACTGACTCGTTTGGTCAGGTTTATTTACTGACTCGTTTGGTCATGTTTATTTACTGACTCGTTTGGTCAGGTTTATTTACTGATTCGTTTGGTCAGGTTTGTTTCCTGAGTCGTTTGGTCAGGTTTATTTGCTGACTCGTTTGGTCAGGTTTATTTACTGAGTCGTTTGGTCAGGTTTATTTGTTGACTCGTTTGGTCAGGTTTATTTACTGACTCGTTTGGTCAGGTTTATTGCTGACTCGTTTGGTCAGGGTTATTTGCTGACTTGTTTGGTCAAGTTTATTTGCTGACTTGTTTGGTTAGGTTTATTTGCTGACTCGTTTGGTCAGGTTTATTTACTGACTCGTTTGGTCAGGTTTATTTGCTGACTCGTTTGGTCAGGTTTATTTGCTGACTCGTTTGGTCAGCTTTATTTACTGACTTGTTTGGTCAGGTTTATTTACTGACTCGTTTGGTCGGGTTTATTTGCTGTCTCTTTTGGTCAGGTTTATTTACGGACTTATTTGGTCAGGTTTATTTGCTGACTCGTTTGGTCAGGTTTATTTGCTGACTCGTTTGGTCAGGTTTATTTACTGACTTGTTTGGTCAGGTTTATTTACTGACTCGTTTGGTCGGGTTTATTTGCTGTCTCGTTTGGTCAGGTTTATTTACGGACTTGTTTGGTCAGGTTTATTTACTGAATTGATTGGTCAGGTTTATTTACTGACTTGTTTGGTCAAGTTTATTTGCTGAATTTATTGGTCAGGTTTATTTACTGACTCGTTTGGTCAGGTTTATTTACTGACTCGTTTGGTCAGGTTTATTTGCTGACTCGTTTGGTCAAGTTTATTTACTGAGTCGTTTGGTCAGGTTTATTTACTGACTCGTTTGGTCAGGTTTATTTACTGACTTGTTTGGTCAGGTTTATTTGCTGACTCGTTTGGTCAGGTTTATTTACTGACTCGTTTGGTCAGGTTTATTTGCTGACTCATTTGGTCAGGTTTATTTACTGAGTCGTTTGGTCAGGTTTATTTGCTGACTTGTTTGGTCAGGTTTATTTACTGACTCGTTTCGTCAGGTTTATTTGCTGACTCGTTTGGTCAGGTTTATTTACTGAGTCGTTTGGTCAGGTTTATTTGTTGACTCGTTTGGTCAGGTTTATTTGCTGACTTGTTTGGTCAAGTTTATTTGCTGACTTGGTTGGTTAGGTTTATTTACTGACTCGTTTCGTCAGGTTTATTTGCTGAATTTATTGGTCAGGTTTATTTACTGGCTCGTTTGGTCAGGTTTATTTACTGACTCGTTTGGTCGGGTTTATTTGCTGTCTCGTTTGGTCAGGTTTATTTACGGACTTGTTTGGTCAGGTTTATATACTGAATTGATTGGTCAGGTTTATTTACTGATTTGTTTGGTCAAGTTTATTTGCTGAATTTATTGGTCAGGTTTATTTACTGACTCGTTTGGTCAGGTTTATTTACTGACTCGTTTGGTCAGGTTTATTTGCTGACTCGTTTGGTCATGTTTATTTACTGAGTCGTTTGGTCAGGTTTATTTACTGACTCGTTTGGTCAGGTTTATTTACTGACTTGTTTGTTCAGGTTTATTTGCTGACTCGTTTGGTCAGGTTTATTTACTGACTCGTTTGGTCAGGTTTATTTGCTGACTCATTTGGTCAGGTTTATTTACTGAGTCGTTTGGTCAGGTTTATTTGCTGACTTGTTTGGTCAGGTTTATTTACTGACTCGTTTCGTCAGGTTTATTTGCTGACTCGTTTGGTCAGGTTTATTTACTGAGTCGTTTGGTCAGGTTTATTTGTTGACTCGTTTGGTCAGGTTTTTTTACTGACTCTTTTGGTCAGGTTTATTTGCTGACTTGGTTGGTTAGGTTTATTTACTGACTCGTTTCGTCAGGTTTATTTGCTGAATTTATTGGTCAGGTTTATTTACTGGCTCGTTTGGTCAGGTTTATTTACTGACTCGTTTGGTCAGGTTTATTTGCTGTCTCGTTTGGTCAGGTTTATTTACGGACTTATTTGGTCAGGTTTATTTACGGACTTGTTTGGTCAGGTTTATTTGCTGACTTGTTTGGTCAAGTTTATTTGCTGAATTTATTGGTCATGTTTATTTACTGAGTCGTTTGGTCAGGTTTATATACTGACTCGTTTGGTCAGGTTTATTTGCTGACTTGTTTGGTCAGGTTTATTTACTGAATTGATTGGTCAGGTTTATTTGCTGACTTGTTTGGTCAGGTTTATTTGCTGAATTTATTGGTCAGGTTTATTTAATGACTCGTTTGGTCAGGTTTATTTACTGACTCGTTTGGTCATGTTTATTTACTGAGTCGTTTGGTCAGGTTTATTTACTGACTCGTTTGGTCAGGTTTGTTTGCTGAGTCGTTTGGTCAGGTTTATTTGCTGACTCGTTTGGTCATGTTTATTTACTGAGTCGTTTGGTCAGGTTTATTTGTTCACTCGTTTGGTCAGGTTTATTTACTGACTCGTTTGGTCAGGTTTATTGCTGACTCGTTTGGTCAGGGTTATTTGCTGACTTGTTTGGTCAAGTTTATTTGCTGACTTGTTTGGTTAGGTTTATTTGCTGACTCGTTTGGTCAGGTTTATTTACTGACTCGTTTGGTCAGGTTTATTTGCTGACTCGTTTGGTCAGGGTTATTTGCTGACTTGTTTGGTCAAGTTTATTTGCTGAATTTATTGGTCAGGTTTATTTACTGACTCGTTTGGTCAGGTTTATTTACTGACTCGTTTGGTCAGGTTTATTTGCTGACTCGTTTGGTCAGGTTTATTTACTGAGTCGTTTGGTCAGGTTTATTTGCTGACTCGTTTGGTCAGCTTTATTTACTGACTTGTTTGGTCAGGTTTATTTACTGACTCGTTTGGTCAGGTTTATTTGCTGTCTCGTTTGGTCAGGTTTATTTACGGACTTATTTGGTCAGGTTTATTTACGGACTTGTTTGGTCAGGTTTATTTGCTGACTCGTTTGGTCAGGTTTATTTGCTGACTTGTTTGGTCAGGTTTATTTACTGAATTGATTGGTCAGGTTTATTTGCTGACTTGTTTGGTCAAGTTTATTTGCTGAATTTATTGGTCAGGTTTATTTACTGACTCGTTTGGTCAGGTTTATTTGCTGACTCGTTTGGTCAGGTTTATTTACTGAGTCGTTTGGTCAGGTTTATTTGTTGACTCGTTTGGTCAGGTTTATTTACTGACTCGTTTGGTCAGGTTTATTGCTGACTCGTTTGGTCAGGGTTATTTGCTGACTTGTTTGGTCAAGTTTATTTGCTGACTTGTTTGGTTAGGTTTATTTGCTGACCCGTTTGGTCAGGTTTATTTACTGACTCGTTTGGTCAGGTTTATTTGCTGACTCGTTTGGT
Organism: Lampris incognitus; assembly: GCF_029633865.1. NCBI lineage: Eukaryota > Metazoa > Chordata > Actinopteri > Lampriformes > Lampridae > Lampris > Lampris incognitus. The sequence continues at coordinate 54,057,075 of NC_079211.1, read as the reverse complement.
CAGGTTTATTTGCTGACTCGTTTGGTCAGCTTTATTTACTGACTTGTTTGGTCAGGTTTATTTACTGACTCGTTTGGTCGGGTTTATTTGCTGTCTCGTTTGGTCAGGTTTATTTACGGACTTATTTGGTCAGGTTTATTTGCTGACTCGTTTGGTCAGGTTTATTTGCTGACTCGTTCGGTCAGCTTTATTTACTGACTTGTTTGGTCAGGTTTATTTACTGACTCGTTTGGTCGGGTTTATTTGCTGTCTCGTTTGGTCAGGTTTATTTACGGACTTGTTTGGTCAGGTTTATATACTGAATTGATTGGTCAGGTTTATTTACTGACTTGTTTGGTCAAGTTTATTTGCTGAATTTATTGGTCAGGTTTATTTACTGACTCGTTTGGTCAGGTTTATTTACTGACTCGTTTGGTCAGGTTTATTTGCTGACTCGTTTGGTCATGTTTATTTACTGAGTCGTTTGGTCAGGTTTATTTACTGACTCGTTTGGTCAGGTTTATTTACTGACTTGTTTGGTCAGGTTTATTTGCTGACTCGTTTGGTCAGGTTTATTTACTGACTCGTTTGGTCAGGTTTATTTGCTGACTCATTTGGTCAGGTTTATTTACTGAGTCGTTTGGTCAGGTTTATTTGCTGACTTGTTTGGTCAGGTTTATTTACTGACTCGTTTCGTCAGGTTTATTTGCTGACTCGTTTGGTCAGGTTTATTTACTGAGTCGTTTGGTCAGGTTTATTTGTTGACTCGTTTGGTCAGGTTTATTTGCTGACTTGTTTGGTCAAGTTTATTTGCTGACTTGGTTGGTTAGGTTTATTTACTGACTCGTTTCGTCAGGTTTATTTGCTGAATTTATTGGTCAGGTTTATTTACTGGCTCGTTTGGTCAGGTTTATTTACTGACTCGTTTGGTCAGGTTTATTTGCTGTCTCGTTTGGTCAGGTTTATTTACGGACTTATTTGGTCAGGTTTATTTACGGACTTGTTTGGTCAGGTTTATTTGCTGACTCGTTTGGTCAGGTTTATTTGCTGACTTGTTTGGTCAGGTTTATTTACTGAATTGATTGGTCAGGTTTATTTGCTGACTTGTTTGGTCAAGTTTATTTGTTGACTCGTTTGGTCAAGTTTATTTACTGACTCGTTTGGTCAGGTTTATTGCTGACTCGTTTGGTCAGGGTTATTTGCTGACTTGTTTGGTCAAGTTTATTTGCTGACTTGTTTGGTTAGGTTTATTTACTGACTCGTTTGGTCAGGTTTATTTGTTGACTCGTTTGGTCAGGTTTATTTGCTGACTTGTTTGGTCAAGTTTATTTGCTGACTTGGTTGGTTAGGTTTATTTACTGACTCGTTTCGTCAGGTTTATTTGCTGAATTTATTGGTCAGGTTTATTTACTGGCTCGTTTGGTCAGGTTTATTTACTGACTCGTTTGGTCAGGTTTATTTGCTGTCTCGTTTGGTCAGGTTTATTTACGGACTTATTTGGTCAGGTTTATTTACGGACTTGTTTAGTCAGGTTTATTTGCTGACTCGTTTGGTCAGGTTTATTTGCTGACTTGTTTGGTCAGGTTTATTTACTGAATTGATTGGTCAGGTTTATTTGCTGACTTGTTTGGTCAAGTTTATTTGTTGACTCGTTTGGTCAAGTTTATTTACTGACTCGTTTGGTCAGGTTTATTGCTGACTCGTTTGGTCAGGGTTATTTGCTGACTTGTTTGGTCAAGTTTATTTGCTGACTTGTTTGGTTAGGTTTATTTACTGACTCGTTTGGTCAGGTTTATTTGCTGAATTTATTGGTCAGGTTTATTTACTGACTCGTTTGGTCAGGTTTATTTACTGACTCGTTTGGTCAGGTTTATTTGCTGAGTCGTTTGGTCATGTTTATTTGCTGACTTGTTTGGTCAGGTTTATTTACTGACTCGTTTCGTCAGGTTTATTTGCTGACTCGTTTGGTTAGGTTTATTTACTGAGTCGTTTGGTCAGGTTTATTTGCTGAATTTATTGGTCAGGTTTATTTACTGACTCGTTTGGTCAGGTTTATTTACTGACTCGTTTGGTCAGGTTTATTTGCTGACTCGTTTGTTCATGTTTATTTACTGACTCGTTTGGTCAGGTTTATTTGCTGAATTTATTGGTCATGTTTATTTAATGACTCGTTTGGTCAGGTTTATTTACTGACTCGTTTGGTCATGTTTATTTACTGAGTCGTTTGGTCAGGTTTGTTTGCTGAGTCGTTTGGTCAGGTTTATTTGCTGACTCGTTTGGTCATGTTTATTTACTGAGTCGTTTGGTCAGGTTTATTTGTTCACTCGTTTGGTCAGGTTTATTTACTGACTCGTTTGGTCAGGTTTATTGCTGACTCGTTTGGTCAGGGTTATTTGCTGACTTGTTTGGTCAAGTTTATTTGCTGACTTGTTTGGTTAGGTTTATTTGCTGACTCGTTTGGTCAGGTTTATTTACTGACTCGTTTGGTCAGGTTTATTTGCTGACTCGTTTGGTCAGGGTTATTTGCTGACTTGTTTGGTCAGGTTTATTTGCTGAATTTATTGGTCAGGTTTATTTACTGACTCGTTTGGTCAGGTTTATTTACTGACTCGTTTGGTCAGGTTTATTTGCTGACTCGTTTGGTCATGTTTATTTACTGAGTCGTTTGGTCAGGTTTATTTACTGACTCGTTTGGTCAGGTTTATTTACTGACTTGTTTGGTCAGGTTTATTTGCTGACTCGTTTGGTCAGGTTTATTTGCTGACTCGTTTGGTCAGGTTTATTTGCTGACTCATTTGGTCAGGTTTATTTACTGAGTCGTTTGGTCAGGTTTATTTGCTGACTTGTTTGGTCAGGTTTATTTACTGACTCGTTTCGTCAGGTTTATTTGCTGACTCGTTTGGTCAGGTTTATTTACTGAGTCGTTTGGTCAGGTTTATTTGTTGACTCGTTTGGTCAGGTTTATTTGCTGACTTGTTTGGTCAAGTTTATTTGCTGACTTGGTTGGTTAGGTTTATTTACTGACTCGTTTCGTCAGGTTTATTTGCTGAATTTATTGGTCAGGTTTATTTACTGGCTCGTTTGGTCAGGTTTATTTACTGACTCGTTTGGTCAGGTTTATTTGCTGTCTCGTTTGGTCAGGTTTATTTACGGACTTATTTGGTCAGGTTTATTTGCTGAATTTATTGGTCAGGTTTATTTACTGGCTCGTTTGGTCAGGTTTATTTACTGACTCGTTTGGTCGGGTTTATTTGCTGTCTCGTTTGGTCAGGTTTATTTACGGACTTGTTTGGTCAGGTTTATATACTGAATTGATTGGTCAGGTTTATTTACTGATTTGTTTGGTCAAGTTTATTTGCTGAATTTATTGGTCAGGTTTATTTACTGACTCGTTTGGTCAGGTTTATTTACTGACTCGTTTGGTCAGGTTTATTTGCTGACTCGTTTGGTCATGTTTATTTACTGAGTCGTTTGGTCAGGTTTATTTACTGACTCGTTTGGTCAGGTTTATTTACTGACTTGTTTGTTCAGGTTTATTCGCTGACTCGTTTGGTCAGGTTTATTTACTGACTCGTTTGGTCAGGTTTATTTGCTGACTCATTTGGTCAGGTTTATTTACTGAGTCGTTTGGTCAGGTTTATTTGCTGACTTGTTTGGTCAGGTTTATTTACTGACTCGTTTCGTCAGGTTTATTTGCTGACTCGTTTGGTCAGGTTTATTTACTGAGTCGTTTGGTCAGGTTTATTTGTTGACTCGTTTGGTCAGGTTTTTTTACTGACTCTTTTGGTCAGGTTTATTGCTGACTCGTTTGGTCAGGGTTATTTGCTGACTTGTTTGGTCAAGTTTATTTGCTGACTTGGTTGGTTAGGTTTATTTACTGACTCGTTTCGTCAGGTTTATTTGCTGAATTTATTGGTCAGGTTTATTTACTGGCTCGTTTGGTCAGGTTTATTTACTGACTCGTTTGGTCAGGTTTATTTGCTGTCTCGTTTGGTCAGGTTTATTTACGGACTTATTTGGTCAGGTTTATTTACGGACTTGTTTGGTCAGGTTTATTTGCTGACTTGTTTGGTCAAGTTTATTTGCTGAATTTATTGGTCATGTTTATTTACTGAGTCGTTTGGTCAGGTTTATATACTGACTCGTTTGGTCAGGTTTATTTGCTGACTTGTTTGGTCAGGTTTATTTACTGAATTGATTGGTCAGGTTTATTTGCTGACTTGTTTGGTCAGGTTTATTTGCTGAATTTATTGGTCAGGTTTATTTAATGACTCGTTTGGTCAGGTTTATTTACTGACTCGTTTGGTCATGTTTATTTACTGAGTCGTTTGGTCAGGTTTATTTACTGACTCGTTTGGTCAGGTTTGTTTGCTGAGTCGTTTGGTCAGGTTTATTTGCTGACTCGTTTGGTCATGTTTATTTACTGAGTCGTTTGGTCAGGTTTATTTGTTCACTCGTTTGGTCAGGTTTATTTACTGACTCGTTTGGTCAGGTTTATTGCTGACTCGTTTGGTCAGGGTTATTTGCTGACTTGTTTGGTCAAGTTTATTTGCTGACTTGTTTGGTTAGGTTTATTTGCTGACCCGTTTGGTCAGGTTTATTTACTGACTCGTTTGGTCAGGTTTATTTGCTGACTCGTTTGGTCAGGTTTATTTGCTGACTCGTTTGGTCAGCTTTATTTACTGACTTGTTTGGTCAGGTTTATTTACTGACTCGTTTGGTCGGGTTTATTTGCTGTCTCGTTTGGTCAGGTTTATTTACGGACTTATTTGGTCAGGTTTATTTGCTGACTCGTTTGGTCAGGTTTATTTGCTGACTCGTTCGGTCAGCTTTATTTACTGACTTGTTTGGTCAGGTTTATTTACTGACTCGTTTGGTCGGGTTTATTTGCTGTCTCGTTTGGTCAGGTTTATTTACGGACTTGTTTGGTCAGGTTTATATACTGAATTGATTGGTCAGGTTTATTTACTGACTTGTTTGGTCAAGTTTATTTGCTGAATTTATTGGTCAGGTTTATTTACTGACTCGTTTGGTCAGGTTTATTTACTGACTCGTTTGGTCAGGTTTATTTGCTGACTCGTTTGGTCATGTTTATTTACTGAGTCGTTTGGTCAGGTTTATTTACTGACTCGTTTGGTCAGGTTTATTTACTGACTTGTTTGGTCAGGTTTATTTGCTGACTCGTTTGGTCAGGTTTATTTACTGACTCGTTTGGTCAGGTTTATTTGCTGACTCATTTGGTCAGGTTTATTTACTGAGTCGTTTGGTCAGGTTTATTTGCTGACTTGTTTGGTCAGGTTTATTTACTGACTCGTTTCGTCAGGTTTATTTGCTGACTCGTTTGGTCAGGTTTATTTACTGAGTCGTTTGGTCAGGTTTATTTGTTGACTCGTTTGGTCAGGTTTATTTGCTGACTTGTTTGGTCAAGTTTATTTGCTGACTTGGTTGGTTAGGTTTATTTACTGACTCGTTTCGTCAGGTTTATTTGCTGAATTTATTGGTCAGGTTTATTTACTGGCTCGTTTGGTCAGGTTTATTTACTGACTCGTTTGGTCAGGTTTATTTGCTGTCTCGTTTGGTCAGGTTTATTTACGGACTTATTTGGTCAGGTTTATTTACGGACTTGTTTGGTCAGGTTTATTTGCTGACTCGTTTGGTCAGGTTTATTTGCTGACTTGTTTGGTCAGGTTTATTTACTGAATTGATTGGTCAGGTTTATTTGCTGACTTGTTTGGTCAAGTTTATTTGTTGACTCGTTTGGTCAAGTTTATTTACTGACTCGTTTGGTCAGGTTTATTGCTGACTCGTTTGGTCAGGGTTATTTGCTGACTTGTTTGGTCAAGTTTATTTGCTGACTTGTTTGGTTAGGTTTATTTACTGACTCGTTTGGTCAGGTTTATTTGTTGACTCGTTTGGTCAGGTTTATTTGCTGACTTGTTTGGTCAAGTTTATTTGCTGACTTGGTTGGTTAGGTTTATTTACTGACTCGTTTCGTCAGGTTTATTTGCTGAATTTATTGGTCAGGTTTATTTACTGGCTCGTTTGGTCAGGTTTATTTACTGACTCGTTTGGTCAGGTTTATTTGCTGTCTCGTTTGGTCAGGTTTATTTACGGACTTATTTGGTCAGGTTTATTTACGGACTTGTTTGGTCAGGTTTATTTGCTGACTCGTTTGGTCAGGTTTATTTGCTGACTTGTTTGGTCAGGTTTATTTACTGAATTGATTGGTCAGGTTTATTTGCTGACTTGTTTGGTCAAGTTTATTTGTTGACTCGTTTGGTCAAGTTTATTTACTGACTCGTTTGGTCAGGTTTATTGCTGACTCGTTTGGTCAGGGTTATTTGCTGACTTGTTTGGTCAAGTTTATTTGCTGACTTGTTTGGTTAGGTTTATTTACTGACTCGTTTGGTCAGGTTTATTTGCTGAATTTATTGGTCAGGTTTATTTACTGACTCGTTTGGTCAGGTTTATTTACTGACTCGTTTGGTCAGGTTTATTTGCTGAGTCGTTTGGTCATGTTTATTTGCTGACTTGTTTGGTCAGGTTTATTTACTGACTCGTTTCGTCAGGTTTATTTGCTGACTCGTTTGGTTGGGTTTATTTACTGAGTCGTTTGGTCAGGTTTATTTGCTGAATTTATTGGTCAGGTTTATTTACTGACTCGTTTGGTCAGGTTTATTTACTGACTCGTTTGGTCAGGTTTATTTGCTGACTCGTTTGTTCATGTTTATTTACTGACTCGTTTGGTCAGGTTTATTTGCTGAATTTATTGGTCATGTTTATTTAATGACTCGTTTGGTCAGGTTTATTTACTGACTCGTTTGGTCATGTTTATTTACTGAGTCGTTTGGTCAGGTTTATTTACTGACTCGTTTGGTCAGGTTTGTTTGCTGAGTCGTTTGGTCAGGTTTATTTGCTGACTCGTTTGGTCATGTTTATTTACTGAGTCGTTTGGTCAGGTTTATTTGTTCACTCGTTTGGTCAGGTTTATTTACTGACTCGTTTGGTCAGGTTTATTGCTGACTCGTTTGGTCAGGGTTATTTGCTGACTTGTTTGGTCAAGTTTATTTGCTGACTTGTTTGGTTAGGTTTATTTGCTGACTCGTTTGGTCAGGTTTATTTACTGACTCGTTTGGTCAGGTTTATTTGCTGACTCGTTTGGTCAGGGTTATTTGCTGACTTGTTTGGTCAGGTTTATTTGCTGAATTTATTGGTCAGGTTTATTTACTGACTCGTTTGGTCAGGTTTATTTACTGACTCGTTTGGTCAGGTTTATTTGCTGACTCGTTTGGTCATGTTTATTTACTGAGTCGTTTGGTCAGGTTTATTTACTGACTCGTTTGGTCAGGTTTATTTACTGACTTGTTTGGTCAGGTTTATTTGCTGACTCGTTTGGTCAGGTTTATTTGCTGACTCGTTTGGTCAGGTTTATTTGCTGACTCATTTGGTCAGGTTTATTTACTGAGTCGTTTGGTCAGGTTTATTTGCTGACTTGTTTGGTCAGGTTTATTTACTGACTCGTTTCGTCAGGTTTATTTGCTGACTCGTTTGGTCAGGTTTATTTACTGAGTCGTTTGGTCAGGTTTATTTGTTGACTCGTTTGGTCAGGTTTATTTGCTGACTTGTTTGGTCAAGTTTATTTGCTGACTTGGTTGGTTAGGTTTATTTACTGACTCGTTTCGTCAGGTTTATTTGCTGAATTTATTGGTCAGGTTTATTTACTGGCTCGTTTGGTCAGGTTTATTTACTGACTCGTTTGGTCAGGTTTATTTGCTGTCTCGTTTGGTCAGGTTTATTTACGGAGTTATTTGGTCAGGTTTATTTACGGACTTGTTTGGTCAGGTTTATTTGCTGACTCGTTTGGTCAGGTTTATTTGCTGACTTGTTTGGTCAGGTTTATTTACTGAATTGATTGGTCAGGTTTATTTGCTGACTTGTTTGGTCAGGTTTATTTGTTGACTCGTTTGGTCAAGTTTATTTACTGACTCGTTTGGTCAGGGTTATTTGCTGACTTGTTTGGTCAAGTTTATTTGCTGACTTGTTTGGTTAGGTTTATTTACTGACTCGTTTGGTCAGGTTTATTTGCTGAATTTATTGGTCAGGTTTATTTACTGACTCGTTTGGTCAGGTTTATTTACTGACTCGTTTGGTCAGGTTTATTTGCTGAGTCGTTTGGTCATGTTTATTTGCTGACTTGTTTGGTCAGGTTTATTTACTGACTCGTTTCGTCAGGTTTATTTGCTGACTCGTTTGGTTAGGTTTATTTACTGAGTCGTTTGGTCAGGTTTATTTGCTGAATTTATTGGTCAGGTTTATTTACTGACTCGTTTGGTCAGGTTTATTTACTGACTCGTTTGGTCAGGTTTATTTGCTGACTCGTTTGTTCATGTTTATTTACTGACTCGTTTGGTCAGGTTTATTTACTGACTCGTTTGGTCAGGTTTATTTGCTGTGTCGTTTGGTCAGGTTTATTTACGGACTTATTTGGTCAGGTTTATTTACGGACTTGTTTGGTCAGGTTTATTTGCTGACTCGTTTGGTCAGGTTTATTTGCTGACTTGTTTGGTCAGGTTTATTTACTGAATTGATTGGTCAGGTTTATTTGCTGACTTGTTTGGTCAAGTTTATTTGCTGAATTTATTGGTCAGGTTTATTTACTGACTCGTTTGGTCAGGTTTATTTACTGACTCGTTTGGTCATGTTTATTTACTGACTCGTTTGGTCAGGTTTATTTACTGATTAGTTTGGTCAGGTTTGTTTGCTGAGTCGTTTGGTCATGTTTATTTGCTGACTCGTTTGGTCATGTTTATTTACTGAGTCGTTTGGTCAGGTTTATATACTGACTCGTTTGGTCAGGTTTATTTGCTGACTTGTTTGGTCAGGTTTATTTACTGAATTGATTGGTCAGGTTTATTTGCTGACTTGTTTGGTCAGGTTTATTTGCTGAATTTATTGGTCAGGTTTATTTACTGACTCGTTTGGTCAGGTTTATTTACTGACTCGTTTGGTCATGTTTATTTACTGAGTCGTTTGGTCAGGTTTATTTACTGACTCGTTTGGTCAGGTTTGTTTGCTGAGTCGTTTGGTCAGGTTTATTTGCTGACTCGTTTGGTCATGTTTATTTACTGAGTCGTTTGGTCAGGTTTATTTGTTCACTCGTTTGGTCAGGTTTATTTACTGACTCGTTTGGTCAGGTTTATTGCTGACTCGTTTGGTCAGGGTTATTTGCTGACTTGTTTGGTCAAGTTTATTTGCTGACTTGTTTGGTTAGGTTTATTTGCTGACTCGTTTGGTCAGGTTTATTTACTGACTCGTTTGGTCAGGTTTATTTGCTGACTCGTTTGGTCAGGGTTATTTGCTGACTTGTTTGGTCAAGTTTATTTGCTGAATTTATTGGTCAGGTTTATTTACTGACTCGTTTGGTCAGGTTTATTTACTGACTCGTTTGGTCATGTTTATTTACTGACTCGTTTGGTCAGGTTTATTTACTGATTAGTTTGGTCAGGTTTGTTTGCTGAGTCGTTTGGTCATGTTTATTTGCTGACTCGTTTGGTCATGTTTATTTACTGAGTCGTTTGGTCAGGTTTATATACTGACTCGTTTGGTCAGGTTTATTTGCTGACTTGTTTGGTCAGGTTTATTTACTGAATTGATTGGTCAGGTTTATTTGCTGACTTGTTTGGTCAGGTTTATTTGCTGAATTTATTGGTCAGGTTTATTTACTGACTCGTTTGGTCAGGTTTATTTACTGACTCGTTTGGTCATGTTTATTTACTGAGTCGTTTGGTCAGGTTTATTTACTGACTCGTTTGGTCAGGTTTGTTTGCTGAGTCGTTTGGTCAGGTTTATTTGCTGACTCGTTTGGTCATGTTTATTTACTGAGTCGTTTGGTCAGGTTTATTTGTTCACTCGTTTGGTCAGGTTTATTTACTGACTCGTTTGGTCAGGTTTATTGCTGACTCGTTTGGTCAGGGTTATTTGCTGACTTGTTTGGTCAAGTTTATTTGCTGACTTGTTTGGTTAGGTTTATTTGCTGACTCGTTTGGTCAGGTTTATTTACTGACTCGTTTGGTCAGGTTTATTTGCTGACTCGTTTGGTCAGGGTTATTTGCTGACTTGTTTGGTCAAGTTTATTTGCTGAATTTATTGGTCAGGTTTATTTACTGACTCGTTTGGTCAGGTTTATTTACTGACTCGTTTGGTCAGGTTTATTTGCTGACTCGTTTGGTCAGGTTTATTTACTGAGTCGTTTGGTCAGGTTTATTTGCTGACTCGTTTGGTCAGCTTTATTTACTGACTTGTTTGGTCAGGTTTATTTACTGACTCGTTTGGTCAGGTTTATTTGCTGTCTCGTTTGGTCAGGTTTATTTACGGACTTATTTGGTCAGGTTTATTTACGGACTTGTTTGGTCAGGTTTATTTGCTGACTCGTTTGGTCAGGTTTATTTGCTGACTTGTTTGGTCAGGTTTATTTACTGAATTGATTGGTCAGGTTTATTTGCTGACTTGTTTGGTCAAGTTTATTTGCTGAATTTATTGGTCAGGTTTATTTACTGACTCGTTTGGTCAGGTTTATTTACTGACTCGTTTGGTCATGTTTATTTACTGACTCGTTTGGTCAGGTTTATTTACTGATTCGTTTGGTCAGGTTTGTTTGCTGAGTCGTTTGGTCAGGTTTATTTGCTGACTCGTTTGGTCAGGTTTATTTACTGAGTCGTTTGGTCAGGTTTATTTGTTGACTCGTTTGGTCAGGTTTATTTACTGACTCGTTTGGTCAGGTTTATTGCTGACTCGTTTGGTCAGGGTTATTTGCTGACTTGTTTGGTCAAGTTTATTTGCTGACTTGTTTGGTTAGGTTTATTTGCTGACCCGTTTGGTCAGGTTTATTTACTGACTCGTTTGGTCAGGTTTATTTGCTGACTCGTTTGGTCAGGTTTATTTGCTGACTCGTTTGGTCAGCTTTATTTACTGACTTGTTTGGTCAGGTTTATTTACTGACTCGTTTGGTCGGGTTTATTTGCTGTCTCGTTTGGTCAGGTTTATTTACGGACTTATTTGGTCAGGTTTATTTGCTGACTCGTTTGGTCAGGTTTATTTGCTGACTCGTTTGGTCAGCTTTATTTACTGACTTGTTTGGTCAGGTTTATTTTCTGACTCGTTTGGTCGGGTTTATTTGCTGTCTCGTTTGGTCAGGTTTATTTACGGACTTGTTTGGTCAGGTTTATTTACTGAATTGATTGGTCAGGTTTATTTGCTGACTCGTTTCGTCAGGTTTATTTGCTGACTCGTTTGGTCAGGTTTATTTGCTGACTCGTTTGGTCAGGTTTATTTACTGACTCGTTTGGTCAGGTTTATTTGCTGACTCGTTTGGTCATGTTTATTTACTGAGTCGTTTGGTCAGGTTTATTTACTGACTCGTTTGGTCAGGTTTATTTACTGACTTGTTTGGTCAGGTTTATTTGCTGACTCGTTTGGTCAGGTTTATTTACTGACTCGTTTGGTCAGGTTTATTTGCTGACTCATTTGGTCAGGTTTATTTACTGAGTCGTTTGGTCAGGTTTATTTGCTGACTTGTTTGGTCAGGTTTATTTACTGACTCGTTTCGTTAGGTTTATTTGCTGACTCGTTTGGTCAGGTTTATTTACTGAGTCGTTTGGTCAGGTTTATTTGTTGACTCGTTTGGTCAGGTTTTTTTACTGACTCGTTTGGTCAGGTTTATTGCTGACTCGTTTGGTCAGGGTTAATTGCTGACTTGTTTGGTCAAGTTTATTTGCTGAATTTATTGGTCAGGTTTATTTACTGGCTCGTTTGGTCAGGTTTATTTACTGACTCGTTTGGTCAGGTTTATTTGCTGTCTCGTTTGGTCAGGTTTATTTACGGACTCGTTTGGTCAGGTTTATTTGCTGACTCATTTGGTCAGGTTTATTTACTGAGTCGTTTGGTCAGGTTTATTTGCTGACTTGTTTGGTCAGGTTTATTTACTGACTCGTTTCGTCAGGTTTATTTGCTGACTCGTTTGGTCAGGTTTATTTACTGAGTCGTTTGGTCAGGTTTATTTGTTGACTCGTTTGGTCAGGTTTATTTGCTGACTTGTTTGGTCAAGTTTATTTGCTGACTTGGTTGGTTAGGTTTATTTACTGACTCGTTTCGTCAGGTTTATTTGCTGAATTTATTGGTCAGGTTTATTTACTGGCTCGTTTGGTCAGGTTTATTTACTGACTCGTTTGGTCAGGTTTATTTGCTGTCTCGTTTGGTCAGGTTTATTTACGGACTTATTTGGTCAGGTTTATTTACGGACTTGTTTGGTCAGGTTTATTTGCTGACTCGTTTGGTCAGGTTTATTTGCTGACTTGTTTGGTCAGGTTTATTTACTGAATTGATTGGTCAGGTTTATTTGCTGACTTGTTTGGTCAAGTTTATTTGTTGACTCGTTTGGTCAAGTTTATTTACTGACTCGTTTGGTCAGGTTTATTGCTGACTCGTTTGGTCAGGGTTATTTGCTGACTTGTTTGGTCAAGTTTATTTGCTGACTTGTTTGGTTAGGTTTATTTACTGACTCGTTTGGTCAGGTTTATTTGTTGACTCGTTTGGTCAGGTTTATTTGCTGACTTGTTTGGTCAAGTTTATTTGCTGACTTGGTTGGTTAGGTTTATTTACTGACTCGTTTCGTCAGGTTTATTTGCTGAATTTATTGGTCAGGTTTATTTACTGGCTCGTTTGGTCAGGTTTATTTACTGACTCGTTTGGTCAGGTTTATTTGCTGTCTCGTTTGGTCAGGTTTATTTACGGACTTATTTGGTCAGGTTTATTTACGGACTTGTTTGGTCAGGTTTATTTGCTGACTCGTTTGGTCAGGTTTATTTGCTGACTTGTTTGGTCAGGTTTATTTACTGAATTGATTGGTCAGGTTTATTTGCTGACTTGTTTGGTCAAGTTTATTTGTTGACTCGTTTGGTCAAGTTTATTTACTGACTCGTTTGGTCAGGTTTATTGCTGACTCGTTTGGTCAGGGTTATTTGCTGACTTGTTTGGTCAAGTTTATTTGCTGACTTGTTTGGTTAGGTTTATTTACTGACTCGTTTGGTCAGGTTTATTTGCTGAATTTATTGGTCAGGTTTATTTACTGACTCGTTTGGTCAGGTTTATTTACTGACTCGTTTGGTCAGGTTTATTTGCTGAGTCGTTTGGTCATGTTTATTTGCTGACTTGTTTGGTCAGGTTTATTTACTGACTCGTTTCGTCAGGTTTATTTGCTGACTCGTTTGGTTGGGTTTATTTACTGAGTCGTTTGGTCAGGTTTATTTGCTGAATTTATTGGTCAGGTTTATTTACTGACTCGTTTGGTCAGGTTTATTTACTGACTCGTTTGGTCAGGTTTATTTGCTGACTCGTTTGTTCATGTTTATTTACTGACTCGTTTGGTCAGGTTTATTTGCTGAATTTATTGGTCATGTTTATTTAATGACTCGTTTGGTCAGGTTTATTTACTGACTCGTTTGGTCATGTTTATTTACTGAGTCGTTTGGTCAGGTTTATTTACTGACTCGTTTGGTCAGGTTTGTTTGCTGAGTCGTTTGGTCAGGTTTATTTGCTGACTCGTTTGGTCATGTTTATTTACTGAGTCGTTTGGTCAGGTTTATTTGTTCACTCGTTTGGTCAGGTTTATTTACTGACTCGTTTGGTCAGGTTTATTGCTGACTCGTTTGGTCAGGGTTATTTGCTGACTTGTTTGGTCAAGTTTATTTGCTGACTTGTTTGGTTAGGTTTATTTGCTGACTCGTTTGGTCAGGTTTATTTACTGACTCGTTTGGTCAGGTTTATTTGCTGACTCGTTTGGTCAGGGTTATTTGCTGACTTGTTTGGTCAGGTTTATTTGCTGAATTTATTGGTCAGGTTTATTTACTGACTCGTTTGGTCAGGTTTATTTGCTGACTCGTTTGGTCATGTTTATTTACTGAGTCGTTTGGTCAGGTTTATTTACTGACTCGTTTGGTCAGGTTTATTTACTGACTTGTTTGGTCAGGTTTATTTGCTGACTCGTTTGGTCAGGTTTATTTGCTGACTCGTTTGGTCAGGTTTATTTGCTGACTCATTTGGTCAGGTTTATTTACTGAGTCGTTTGGTCAGGTTTATTTGCTGACTTGTTTGGTCAGGTTTATTTACTGACTCGTTTCGTCAGGTTTATTTGCTGACTCGTTTGGTCAGGTTTATTTACTGAGTCGTTTGGTCAGGTTTATTTGTTGACTCGTTTGGTCAGGTTTATTTGCTGACTTGTTTGGTCAAGTTTATTTGCTGACTTGGTTGGTTAGGTTTATTTACTGACTCGTTTCGTCAGGTTTATTTGCTGAATTTATTGGTCAGGTTTATTTACTGGCTCGTTTGGTCAGGTTTATTTACTGACTCGTTTGGTCAGGTTTATTTGCTGTCTCGTTTGGTCAGGTTTATTTACGGAGTTATTTGGTCAGGTTTATTTACGGACTTGTTTGGTCAGGTTTATTTGCTGACTCGTTTGGTCAGGTTTATTTGCTGACTTGTTTGGTCAGGTTTATTTACTGAATTGATTGGTCAGGTTTATTTGCTGACTTGTTTGGTCAGGTTTATTTGTTGACTCGTTTGGTCAAGTTTATTTACTGACTCGTTTGGTCAGGGTTATTTGCTGACTTGTTTGGTCAAGTTTATTTGCTGACTTGTTTGGTTAGGTTTATTTACTGACTCGTTTGGTCAGGTTTATTTGCTGAATTTATTGGTCAGGTTTATTTACTGACTCGTTTGGTCAGGTTTATTTACTGACTCGTTTGGTCAGGTTTATTTGCTGAGTCGTTTGGTCATGTTTATTTGCTGACTTGTTTGGTCAGGTTTATTTACTGACTCGTTTCGTCAGGTTTATTTGCTGACTCGTTTGGTTAGGTTTATTTACTGAGTCGTTTGGTCAGGTTTATTTGCTGAATTTATTGGTCAGGTTTATTTACTGACTCGTTTGGTCAGGTTTATTTACTGACTCGTTTGGTCAGGTTTATTTGCTGACTCGTTTGTTCATGTTTATTTACTGACTCGTTTGGTCAGGTTTATTTACTGACTCGTTTGGTCAGGTTTATTTGCTGTGTCGTTTGGTCAGGTTTATTTACGGACTTATTTGGTCAGGTTTATTTACGGACTTGTTTGGTCAGGTTTATTTGCTGACTCGTTTGGTCAGGTTTATTTGCTGACTTGTTTGGTCAGGTTTATTTACTGAATTGATTGGTCAGGTTTATTTGCTGACTTGTTTGGTCAAGTTTATTTGCTGAATTTATTGGTCAGGTTTATTTACTGACTCGTTTGGTCAGGTTTATTTACTGACTCGTTTGGTCATGTTTATTTACTGACTCGTTTGGTCAGGTTTATTTACTGATTAGTTTGGTCAGGTTTGTTTGCTGAGTCGTTTGGTCATGTTTATTTGCTGACTCGTTTGGTCATGTTTATTTACTGAGTCGTTTGGTCAGGTTTATATACTGACTCGTTTGGTCAGGTTTATTTGCTGACTTGTTTGGTCAGGTTTATTTACTGAATTGATTGGTCAGGTTTATTTGCTGACTTGTTTGGTCAGGTTTATTTGCTGAATTTATTGGTCAGGTTTATTTACTGACTCGTTTGGTCAGGTTTATTTACTGACTCGTTTGGTCATGTTTATTTACTGAGTCGTTTGGTCAGGTTTATTTACTGACTCGTTTGGTCAGGTTTGTTTGCTGAGTCGTTTGGTCAGGTTTATTTGCTGACTCGTTTGGTCATGTTTATTTACTGAGTCGTTTGGTCAGGTTTATTTGTTCACTCGTTTGGTCAGGTTTATTTACTGACTCGTTTGGTCAGGTTTATTGCTGACTCGTTTGGTCAGGGTTATTTGCTGACTTGTTTGGTCAAGTTTATTTGCTGACTTGTTTGGTTAGGTTTATTTGCTGACTCGTTTGGTCAGGTTTATTTACTGACTCGTTTGGTCAGGTTTATTTGCTGACTCGTTTGGTCAGGGTTATTTGCTGACTTGTTTGGTCAAGTTTATTTGCTGAATTTATTGGTCAGGTTTATTTACTGACTCGTTTGGTCAGGTTTATTTACTGACTCGTTTGGTCATGTTTATTTACTGACTCGTTTGGTCAGGTTTATTTACTGATTAGTTTGGTCAGGTTTGTTTGCTGAGTCGTTTGGTCATGTTTATTTGCTGACTCGTTTGGTCATGTTTATTTACTGAGTCGTTTGGTCAGGTTTATATACTGACTCGTTTGGTCAGGTTTATTTGCTGACTTGTTTGGTCAGGTTTATTTACTGAATTGATTGGTCAGGTTTATTTGCTGACTTGTTTGGTCAGGTTTATTTGCTGAATTTATTGGTCAGGTTTATTTACTGACTCGTTTGGTCAGGTTTATTTACTGACTCGTTTGGTCATGTTTATTTACTGAGTCGTTTGGTCAGGTTTATTTACTGACTCGTTTGGTCAGGTTTGTTTGCTGAGTCGTTTGGTCAGGTTTATTTGCTGACTCGTTTGGTCATGTTTATTTACTGAGTCGTTTGGTCAGGTTTATTTGTTCACTCGTTTGGTCAGGTTTATTTACTGACTCGTTTGGTCAGGTTTATTGCTGACTCGTTTGGTCAGGGTTATTTGCTGACTTGTTTGGTCAAGTTTATTTGCTGACTTGTTTGGTTAGGTTTATTTGCTGACTCGTTTGGTCAGGTTTATTTACTGACTCGTTTGGTCAGGTTTATTTGCTGACTCGTTTGGTCAGGGTTATTTGCTGACTTGTTTGGTCAAGTTTATTTGCTGAATTTATTGGTCAGGTTTATTTACTGACTCGTTTGGTCAGGTTTATTTACTGACTCGTTTGGTCAGGTTTATTTGCTGACTCGTTTGGTCAGGTTTATTTACTGAGTCGTTTGGTCAGGTTTATTTGCTGACTCGTTTGGTCAGCTTTATTTACTGACTTGTTTGGTCAGGTTTATTTACTGACTCGTTTGGTCAGGTTTATTTGCTGTCTCGTTTGGTCAGGTTTATTTACGGACTTATTTGGTCAGGTTTATTTACGGACTTGTTTGGTCAGGTTTATTTGCTGACTCGTTTGGTCAGGTTTATTTGCTGACTTGTTTGGTCAGGTTTATTTACTGAATTGATTGGTCAGGTTTATTTGCTGACTTGTTTGGTCAAGTTTATTTGCTGAATTTATTGGTCAGGTTTATTTACTGACTCGTTTGGTCAGGTTTATTTACTGACTCGTTTGGTCATGTTTATTTACTGACTCGTTTGGTCAGGTTTATTTACTGATTCGTTTGGTCAGGTTTGTTTGCTGAGTCGTTTGGTCAGGTTTATTTGCTGACTCGTTTGGTCAGGTTTATTTACTGAGTCGTTTGGTCAGGTTTATTTGTTGACTCGTTTGGTCAGGTTTATTTACTGACTCGTTTGGTCAGGTTTATTGCTGACTCGTTTGGTCAGGGTTATTTGCTGACTTGTTTGGTCAAGTTTATTTGCTGACTTGTTTGGTTAGGTTTATTTGCTGACCCGTTTGGTCAGGTTTATTTACTGACTCGTTTGGTCAGGTTTATTTGCTGACTCGTTTGGTCAGGTTTATTTGCTGACTCGTTTGGTCAGCTTTATTTACTGACTTGTTTGGTCAGGTTTATTTACTGACTCGTTTGGTCGGGTTTATTTGCTGTCTCGTTTGGTCAGGTTTATTTACGGACTTATTTGGTCAGGTTTATTTGCTGACTCGTTTGGTCAGGTTTATTTGCTGACTCGTTTGGTCAGCTTTATTTACTGACTTGTTTGGTCAGGTTTATTTTCTGACTCGTTTGGTCGGGTTTATTTGCTGTCTCGTTTGGTCAGGTTTATTTACGGACTTGTTTGGTCAGGTTTATTTACTGAATTGATTGGTCAGGTTTATTTGCTGACTCGTTTCGTCAGGTTTATTTGCTGACTCGTTTGGTCAGGTTTATTTGCTGACTCGTTTGGTCAGGTTTATTTACTGACTCGTTTGGTCAGGTTTATTTGCTGACTCGTTTGGTCATGTTTATTTACTGAGTCGTTTGGTCAGGTTTATTTACTGACTCGTTTGGTCAGGTTTATTTACTGACTTGTTTGGTCAGGTTTATTTGCTGACTCGTTTGGTCAGGTTTATTTACTGACTCGTTTGGTCAGGTTTATTTGCTGACTCATTTGGTCAGGTTTATTTACTGAGTCGTTTGGTCAGGTTTATTTGCTGACTTGTTTGGTCAGGTTTATTTACTGACTCGTTTCGTTAGGTTTATTTGCTGACTCGTTTGGTCAGGTTTATTTACTGAGTCGTTTGGTCAGGTTTATTTGTTGACTCGTTTGGTCAGGTTTTTTTACTGACTCGTTTGGTCAGGTTTATTGCTGACTCGTTTGGTCAGGGTTAATTGCTGACTTGTTTGGTCAAGTTTATTTGCTGAATTTATTGGTCAGGTTTATTTACTGGCTCGTTTGGTCAGGTTTATTTACTGACTCGTTTGGTCAGGTTTATTTGCTGTCTCGTTTGGTCAGGTTTATTTACGGACTTATTTGGTCAGGTTTATTTACGGACTTGTTTGGTCAGGTTTATTTGCTGACTCGTTTGGTCAGGTTTATTTGCTGACTTGTTTGGTCAGGTTTATTTACTGAATTGATTGGTCAGGTTTATTTGCTGACTTGTTTGGTCAAGTTTATTTGTTGACTCGTTTGGTCAAGTTTATTTACTGACTCGTTTGGTCAGGTTTATTGCTGACTCGTTTGGTCAGGGTTATTTGCTGACTTGTTTGGTCAAGTTTATTTGCTGACTTGTTTGGTTAGGTTTATTTACTGACTCGTTTGGTCAGGTTTATTTGCTGAATTTATTGGTCAGGTTTATTTACTGACTCGTTTGGTCAGGTTTATTTACTGACTCGTTTGGTCAGGTTTATTTGCTGTCTCGTTTGGTCAGGTTTATTTACGGACTTATTTGGTCAGGTTTATTTACGGACTTGTTTGGTCAGGTTTATTTGCTGACTCGTTTGGTCAGGTTTATTTACTGACTTGTTTGGTCAGGTTTATTTACTGACTCGTTTGGTCAGGTTTATTTGCTGACTCATTTGGTCAGGTTTATGTACTGAGTCGTTTGGTCAGGTTTATTTACTGACTCGTTTGGTCAGGTTTATTTACTGACTCATTTGGTCATGTTTATTTACTGACTCGTTTGGTCAGGTTTATTTACTGATTCGTTTGGTCAGGTTTGTTTGCTGAGTCGTTTGGTCAGGTTTATTTGCTGACTCGTTTGGTCAGGTTTATTTACTGAGTCGTTTGGTCAGGTTTATTTGTTGACTCGTTTGGTCAGGTTTATTTACTGACTCGTTTGGTCAGGTTTATTGCTGACTCGTTTGGTCAGGGTTATTTGCTGACTTGTTTGGTCAAGTTTATTTGCTGACTTGTTTGGTTAGGTTTATTTGCTGACCCGTTTGGTCAGGTTTATTTACTGACTCGTTTGTTCAGGTTTATTTGCTGACTCGTTTGGTCAGGTTTATTTGCTGACTCGTTTGGTCAGCTTTATTTACTGACTTGTTTGGTCAGGTTTATTTACTGACTCGTTTGGTCGGGTTTATTTGCTGTCTCGTTTGGTCAGGTTTATTTACGGACTTATTTGGTCGGGTTTATTTGCTGACTCGTTTGGTCAGGTTTATTTGCTGACTCGTTTGGTCAGCTTTATTTACTGACTTGTTTGGTCAGGTTTATTTACTGACTCGTTTGGTCGGGTTTATTTGCTGTCTCGTTTGGTCAGGTTTATTTACGGACTTGTTTGGTCAGGTTTATTTACTGAATTGATTGGTCAGGTTTATTTGCTGACTTGTTTGGTCAAGTTTATTTGCTGAATTTATTGGTCAGGTTTATTTGCTGACTCGTTTGGTCAGGTTTTTTACTGACTCGTTTGGTCAGGTTTATTTGCTGACTCGTTTGGTCATGTTTATTTACTGAGTCGTTTGGTCAGGTTTATTTACTGACTCGTTTGGTCAGGTTTATTTACTGACTTGTTTGGTCAGGTTTATTTGCTGACTCGTTTGGTCAGGTTTATTTACTGACTCGTTTGGTCAGGTTTATTTGCTGACTCATTTGGTCAGGTTTATTTACTGAGTCGTTTGGTCAGGTTTATTTGCTGACTTGTTTGGTCAGGTTTATTTACTGACTCGTTTCGTCAGGTTTATTTGCTGACTCGTTTGGTCAGGTTTATTTACTGAGTCGTTTGGTCAGGTTTATTTGTTGACTCGTTTGGTCAGGTTTTTTTACTGACTCGTTTGGTCAGGTTTATTGCTGACTCGTTTGGTCAGGGTTAATTGCTGACTTGTTTGGTCAAGTTTATTTGCTGACTTGGTTGGTTAGGTTTATTTACTGACTCGTTTCGTCAGGTTTATTTGCTGAATTTATTGGTCAGGTTTATTTACTGGCTCGTTTGGTCAGGTTTATTTACTGACTCGTTTGGTCAGGTTTATTTGCTGTCTCGTTTGGTCAGGTTTATTTACGGACTTATTTGGTCAGGTTTATTTACGGACTCGTTTGGTCAGGTTTATTTACTGACTCGTTTGGTCAGGTTTATTTGCTGACTTGTTTGGTCAGGTTTATTTACTGAATTGATTGGTCAGGTTTATTTGCTGACTTGTTTGGTCAAGTTTATTTGCTGAATTTATTGGTCAGGTTTATTTACTGACTCGTTTGGTCAGGTTTTTTTACTGACTCGTTTGGTCATGTTTATTTACTGAGTCGTTTGGTCAGGTTTATTTACTGATTCGTTTGGTCAGGTTTGTTTGCTGACTCGTTTCGTCAGGTTTATTTGCTGACTCGTTTGGTCAGGTTTATTTACTGAGTCGTTTGGTCAGGTTTATTTGTTGACTCGTTTGGTCAGGTTTATTGCTGACTCGTTTGGTCAGGGTTATTTGCTGACTTGTTTGGTCAAGTTTATTTGCTGACTTGTTTGGTTAGTTTTATTTGCTGACTCGTTTGGTCAGGTTTATTTACTGACTCGTTTGGTCAGGTTTATTTGCTGACTCGTTTGGTCAGGGTTATTTGCTGACTTGTTTGGTCAGGTTTATTTACTGACTCGTTTGGTCAGGTTTATTTACTGACTTATTTGGTCAGGTTTATTTGCTGACTCGTTTGGTCAGGTTTATTTGCTGACTCGTTTGGTCAGCTTTATTTACTGACTTGTTTGGTCAGGTTTATTTACTGACTCGTTTGGTCGGGTTTATTTGCTGTCTCGTTTGGTCAGGTTTATTTACGGACTTGTTTGGTCAGGTTTATTTACTGAATTGATTGGTCAGGTTTATTTGCTGACTTGTTTGGTCAAGTTTATTTGCTGAATTTATTGGTCAGGTTTATTTGCTGACTCGTTTGGTCAGGTTTATTTACTGACTCGTTTGGTCAGGTTTATTTGCTGACTCGTTTGGTCATGTTTATTTACTGAGTCGTTTGGTCAGGTTTATTTACTGACTCGTTTGGTCAGGTTTATTTACTGACTTGTTTGGTCAGGTTTATTTGCTGACTCGTTTGGTCAGGTTTATTTGCTGACTTGTTTGGTCAGGTTTATTTACTGAATTGATTGGTCAGGTTTATTTGCTGACTTGTTTGGTCAAGTTTATTTACCGACTCGTTTGGTCAGGTTTATTGCTGACTCGTTTGGTCAGGGTTATTTGCTGACTTGTTTGGTCAAGTTTATTTGCTGACTTGTTTGGTTAGGTTTATTTACTGACTCGTTTGGTCAGGTTTATTTGCTGAATTTATTGGTCAGGTTTATTTACTGACTCGTTTGGTCAGGTTTATTTACTGACTCGTTTGGTCAGGTTTATTTGCTGAGTCGTTTGGTCATGTTTATTTGCTGACTTGTTTGGTCAGGTTTATTTACTGACTCGTTTCGTCAGGTTTATTTGCTGACTCGTTTGGTTAGGTTTATTTACTGAGTCGTTTGGTCAGGTTTATTTGCTGAATTTATTGGTCAGGTTTATTTACTGACTCGTTTGGTCAGGTTTATTTACTGACTCGTTTGGTCAGGTTTATTTGCTGACTCGTTTGGTCAAGTTTATTTGCTGACTTGTTTGGTTAGGTTTATTTACTGACTCGTTTGGTCAGGTTTATTTGCTGAATTTATTGGTCAGGTTTATTTACTGACTCGTTTGGTCAGGTTTATTTACTGACTCGTTTGGTCAGGTTTATTTGCTGAGTCGTTTGGTCATGTTTATTTGCTGACTTGTTTGGTCAGGTTTATTTACTGACTCGTTTCGTCAGGTTTATTTGCTGACTCGTTTGGTTAGGTTTATTTACTGAGTCGTTTGGTCAGGTTTATTTGCTGAATTTATTGGTCAGGTTTATTTACTGACTCGTTTGGTCAGGTTTATTTACTGACTCGTTTGGTCAGGTTTATTTGCTGACTCGTTTGGTCATGTTTATTTACTGACTCGTTTGGTCAGGTTTATTTACTGACTCGTTTGGTCAGGTTTATTTGCTGTCTCGTTTGGTCAGGTTTATTTACGGACTTATTTGGTCAGGTTTATTTACGGACTTGTTTGGTCAGGTTTATTTGCTGACTCGTTTGGTCAGGTTTATTTGCTGACTTGTTTGGTCAGGTTTATTTACTGAATTGATTGGTCAGGTTTATTTGCTGACTTGTTTGGTCAAGTTTATTTGCTGACTCGTTTGGTCAGGTTTATTTACTGATTCGTTTGGTCAGGTTTGTTTGCTGAGTCGTTTGGTCATGTTTATTTACTGAGTCGTTTGGTCATGTTTATTTACTGAGTCGTTTGGTCAGGTTTATATACTGACTCGTTTGGTCAGGTTTATTTGCTGACTTGTTTGGTCAGGTTTATTTACTGAATTGATTGGTCAGGTTTATTTGCTGACTTGTTTGGTCAGGTTTATTTGCTGAATTTATTGGTCAGGTTTATTTACTGACTCGTTTGGTCAGGTTTATTTACTGACTCGTTTGGTCATGTTTATTTACTGAGTCGTTTGGTCAGGTTTATTTACTGACTCGTTTGGTCAGGTTTGTTTGCTGAGTCGTTTGGTCAGGTTTATTTGCTGACTCGTTTGGTCATGTTTATTTACTGAGTCGTTTGGTCAGGTTTATTTGTTCACTCGTTTGGTCAGGTTTATTTACTGACTCGTTTGGTCAGGTTTATTGCTGACTCGTTTGGTCAGGGTTATTTGCTGACTTGTTTGGTTAGGTTTATTTGCTGACTCGTTTGGTCAGGTTTATTTACTGACTCGTTTGGTCAGGTTTATTTGCTGACTCGTTTGGTCAGGGTTATTTGCTGACTTGTTTGGTCAAGTTTATTTGCTGAATTTATTGGTCAGGTTTATTTACTGACTCGTTTGGTCAGGTTTGTTTACTGACTCGTTTGGTCAGGTTTATTTGCTGACTCGTTTGGTCAGGTTTATTTACTGAGTCGTTTGGTCAGGTTTATTTGCTGACTCGTTTGGTCAGCTTTATTTACTGACTTGTTTGGTCAGGTTTATTTACTGACTCGTTTGGTCAGGTTTATTTGCTGTCTCGTTTGGTCAGGTTTATTTACGGACTTATTTGGTCAGGTTTATTTACGGACTTGTTTGGTCAGGTTTATTTGCTGACTCGTTTGGTCAGGTTTATTTGCTGACTTGTTTGGTCAGGTTTATTTACTGAATTGATTGGTCAGGTTTATTTGCTGTCTCGTTTGGTCAGGTTTATTTACGGACTTATTTGGTCAGGTTTATTTGCTGACTCGTTTGGTCAGGTTTATTTGCTGACTCGTTTGGTCAGCTTTATTTACTGACTTGTTTGGTCAGGTTTATTTACTGACTCGTTTGGTCGGGTTTATTTGCTGTCTCGTTTGGTCAGGTTTATTTACGGACTTGTTTGGTCAGGTTTATTTACTGAATTGATTGGTCAGGTTTATTTGCTGACTTGTTTGGTCAAGTTTATTTGCTGAATTTATTGGTCAGGTTTATTTGCTGACTCGTTTGGTCAGGTTTATTTACTGACTCGTTTGGTCAGGTTTATTTGCTGACTCGTTTGGTCATGTTTATTTACTGAGTCGTTTGGTCAGGTTTATTTACTGACTCGTTTGGTCAGGTTTATTTACTGACTTGTTTGGTCAGGTTTATTTGCTGACTCGTTTGGTCAGGTTTATTTGCTGACTTGTTTGGTCAGGTTCATTTACTGAATTGATTGGTCAGGTTTATTTGCTGACTTGTTTGGTCAAGTTTATTTACCGACTCGTTTGGTCAGGTTTATTGCTGACTCGTTTGGTCAGGGTTATTTGCTGACTTGTTTGGTCAAGTTTATTTGCTGACTTGTTTGGTTAGGTTTATTTACTGACTCGTTTGGTCAGGTTTATTTGCTGAATTTATTGGTCAGGTTTATTTACTGACTCGTTTGGTCAGGTTTATTTACTGACTCGTTTGGTCAGGTTTATTTGCTGAGTCGTTTGGTCATGTTTATTTGCTGACTTGTTTGGTCAGGTTTATTTACTGACTCGTTTCGTCAGGTTTATTTGCTGACTCGTTTGGTTAGGTTTATTTACTGAGTCGTTTGGTCAGGTTTATTTGCTGAATTTATTGGTCAGGTTTATTTACTGACTCGTTTGGTCAGGTTTATTTACTGACTCGTTTGGTCAGGTTTATTTGCTGACTCGTTTGGTCATGTTTATTTACTGACTCGTTTGGTCAGGTTTATTTACTGACTCGTTTGGTCAGGTTTATTTGCTGTCTCGTTTGGTCAGGTTTATTTACGGACTTATTTGGTCAGGTTTATTTACGGACTTGTTTGGTCAGGTTTATTTGCTGACTCGTTTGGTCAGGTTTATTTGCTGACTTGTTTGGTCAGGTTTATTTACTGAATTGATTGGTCAGGTTTATTTGCTGACTTGTTTGGTCAAGTTTATTTGCTGAATTTATTGGTCAGGTGTATTTACTGACTCGTTTGGTCAGGTTTATTTACTGACTCGTTTGGTCATGTTTATTTACTGACTCGTTTGGTCAGGTTTATTTACTGATTCGTTTGGTCAGGTTTGTTTGCTGAGTCGTTTGGTCATGTTTATTTGCTGACTCGTTTGGTCATGTTTATTTACTGAGTCGTTTGGTCAGGTTTATATACTGACTCGTTTGGTCAGGTTTATTTGCTGACTTGTTTGGTCAGGTTTATTTACTGAATTGATTGGTCAGGTTTATTTGCTGACTTGTTTGGTCAGGTTTATTTGCTGAATTTATTGGTCAGGTTTATTTACTGACTCGTTTGGTCAGGTTTATTTACTGACTCGTTTGGTCATGTTTATTTACTGAGTCGTTTGGTCAGGTTTATTTACTGACTCGTTTGGTCAGGTTTGTTTGCTGAGTCGTTTGGTCAGGTTTATTTGCTGACTCGTTTGGTCATGTTTATTTACTGAGTCGTTTGGTCAGGTTTATTTGTTCACTCGTTTGGTCAGGTTTATTTACTGACTCGTTTGGTCAGGTTTATTGCTGACTCGTTTGGTCAGGGTTATTTGCTGACTTGTTTGGTTAGGTTTATTTGCTGACTCGTTTGGTCAGGTTTATTTACTGACTCGTTTGGTCAGGTTTATTTGCTGACTCGTTTGGTCAGGGTTATTTGCTGACTTGTTTGGTCAAGTTTATTTGCTGAATTTATTGGTCAGGTTTATTTACTGACTCGTTTGGTCAGGTTTGTTTACTGACTCGTTTGGTCAGGTTTATTTGCTGACTCGTTTGGTCAGGTTTATTTACTGAGTCGTTTGGTCAGGTTTATTTGCTGACTCGTTTGGTCAAGTTTATTTACGGACTTATTTGGTCAGGTTTATTTACGGACTTGTTTGGTCAGGTTTATTTGCTGACTCGTTTGGTCAGGTTTATTTGCTGACTTGTTTGGTCAGGTTTATTTACTGAATTGATTGGTCAGGTTTATTTGCTGACTTGTTTGGTCAAGTTTATTTGCTGAATTTATTGGTCAGGTTTATTTACTGACTCGTTTGGTCAGGTTTATTTACTGACTCGTTTGGTCATGTTTATTTACTGACTCGTTTGGTCAGGTTTATTTACTGATTCGTTTGGTCAGGTTTGTTTGCTGAGTCGTTTGGTCAGGTTTATTTGCTGACTCGTTTGGTCAGGTTTATTTACTGAGTCGTTTGGTCAGGTTTATTTGTTGACTCGTTTGGTCAGGTTTATTTACTGACTCGTTTGGTCAGGTTTATTGCTGACTCGTTTGGTCAGGGTTATTTGCTGACTTGTTTGGTCAAGTTTATTTGCTGACTTGTTTGGTTAGGTTTATTTGCTGACCCGTTTGGTCAGGTTTATTTACTGACTCGTTTGGTCAGGTTTATTTGCTGACTCGTTTGGTCAGGTTTATTTGCTGACTCGTTTGGTCAGCTTTATTTACTGACTTGTTTGGTCAGGTTTATTTACTGACTCGTTTGGTCGGGTTTATTTGCTGTCTCGTTTGGTCAGGTTTATTTACGGACTTATTTGGTCAGGTTTATTTGCTGACTCGTTTGGTCAGGTTTATTTGCTGACTCGTTTGGTCAGCTTTATTTACTGACTTGTTTGGTCAGGTTTATTTACTGACTCGTTTGGTCGGGTTTATTTGCTGTCTCGTTTGGTCAGGTTTATTTACGGACTTGTTTGGTCAGGTTTATTTACTGAATTGATTGGTCAGATTTATTTACTGACTTGTTTGGTCAAGTTTATTTGCTGAATTTATTGGTCAGGTTTATTTACTGACTCGTTTGGTCAGGTTTATTTACTGACTCGTTTCGTCAGGTTTATTTGCTGACTCGTTTGGTCCTGTTTATTTACTGAGTCGTTTGGTCAGGTTTATTTACTGACTCGTTTGGTCAGGTTTATTTACTGACTTGTTTGGTCAGGTTTATTTGCTGACTCGTTTGGTCAGGTTTATTTACTGACTCGTTTGGTCAGGTTTATTTGCTGACTCGTTTGGTCAGGTTTATTTACTGAGTCGTTTGGTCAGGTTTATTTGTTGACTCGTTTGGTCAGGTTTTTTTACTGACTCGTTTGGTCAGGTTTATTGCTGACTCGTTTGGTCAGGGTTAATTGCTGACTTGTTTGGTCAAGTTTATTTGCTGACTTGGTTGGTTAGGTTTATTTACTGACTCGTTTCGTCAGGTTTATTTGCTGAATTTATTGGTCAGGTTTATTTACTGGCTCGTTTGGTCAGGTTTATTTACTGACTCGTTTGGTCAGGTTTATTTGCTGTCTCGTTTGGTCAGGTTTATTTACGGACTTATTTGGTCAGGTTTATTTACGGACTTGTTTGGTCAGGTTTATTTGCTGACTCGTTTGGTCAGGTTTATTTGCTGACTTGTTTGGTCAGGTTTATTTACTGAATTGATTGGTCAGGTTTATTTGCTGACTTGTTTGGTCAAGTTTATTTGCTGAATTTATTGGTCAGGTTTATTTACTGACTCGTTTGGTCAGGTTTATTTACTGACTCGTTTGGTCATGTTTATTTACTGACTCGTTTGGTCAGGTTTATTTACTGATTCGTTTGGTCAGGTTTGTTTGCTGACTCGTTTCGTCAGGTTTATTTGCTGACTCGTTTGGTCAGGTTTATTTACTGAGTCGTTTGGTCAGGTTTATTTGTTGACTCGTTTGGTCAGGTTTATTGCTGACTCGTTTGGTCAGGGTTATTTGCTGACTTGTTTGGTCAAGTTTATTTGCTGACTTGTTTGGTTAGGTTTATTTGCTGACTCGTTTGGTCAGGTTTATTTACTGACTCGTTTGGTCAGGTTTATTTGCTGACTCGTTTGGTCAGGGTTATTTGCTGACTTGTTTGGTCAAGTTTATTTGCTGAATTTATTGGTCAGGTTTATTTACTGACTCGTTTGGTCAGGTTTATTTACTGACTCGTTTGGTCAGGTTTATTTGCTGACTCGTTTGGTCAGCTTTATTTACTGACTTGTTTGGTCAGGTTTATTTACTGACTCGTTTGGTCGGGTTTATTTGCTGTCTCGTTTGGTCAGGTTTATTTACGGACTTGTTTGGTCAGGTTTATTTACTGAATTGATTGGTCAGATTTATTTACTGACTTGTTTGGTCAAGTTTATTTGCTGAATTTATTGGTCAGGTTTATTTACTGACTCGTTTGGTCAGGTTTATTTACTGACTCGTTTCGTCAGGTTTATTTGCTGACTCGTTTGGTCATGTTTATTTACTGAGTCGTTTGGTCAGGTTTATTTACTGACTCGTTTGGTCAGGTTTATTTACTGACTTGTTTGGTCAGGTTTATTTGCTGACTCGTTTGGTCAGGTTTATTTACTGACTCGTTTGGTCAGGTTTATTTGCTGACTCGTTTGGTCAGGTTTATTTACTGAGTCGTTTGGTCAGGTTTATTTGTTGACTCGTTTGGTCAGGTTTTTTTACTGACTCGTTTGGTCAGGTTTATTGCTGACTCGTTTGGTCAGGGTTAATTGCTGACTTGTTTGGTCAAGTTTATTTGCTGACTTGGTTGGTTAGGTTTATTTACTGACTCGTTTCGTCAGGTTTATTTGCTGAATTTATTGGTCAGGTTTATTTACTGGCTCGTTTGGTCAGGTTTATTTACTGACTCGTTTGGTCAGGTTTATTTGCTGTCTCGTTTGGTCAGGTTTATTTACGGACTTATTTGGTCAGGTTTATTTACGGACTTGTTTGGTCAGGTTTATTTGCTGACTCGTTTGGTCAGGTTTATTTGCTGACTTGTTTGGTCAGGTTTATTTACTGAATTGATTGGTCAGGTTTATTTGCTGACTTGTTTGGTCAAGTTTATTTGCTGAATTTATTGGTCAGGTTTATTTACTGACTCGTTTGGTCAGGTTTATTTACTGACTCGTTTGGTCATGTTTATTTACTGACTCGTTTGGTCAGGTTTATTTACTGATTCGTTTGGTCAGGTTTGTTTGCTGACTCGTTTCGTCAGGTTTATTTGCTGACTCGTTTGGTCAGGTTTATTTACTGAGTCGTTTGGTCAGGTTTATTTGTTGACTCGTTTGGTCAGGTTTATTGCTGACTCGTTTGGTCAGGGTTATTTGCTGACTTGTTTGGTCAAGTTTATTTGCTGACTTGTTTGGTTAGGTTTATTTGCTGACTCGTTTGGTCAGGTTTATTTACTGACTCGTTTGGTCAGGTTTATTTGCTGACTCGTTTGGTCAGGGTTATTTGCTGACTTGTTTGGTCAAGTTTATTTGCTGAATTTATTGGTCAGGTTTATTTACTGACTCGTTTGGTCAGGTTTATTTACTGACTCGTTTGGTCAGGTTTATTTGCTGACTCGTTTGGTCAGGTTTATTTACTGAGTCGTTTGGTCAGGTTTATTTGCTGACTCGTTTGGTCAGCTTTATTTACTGACTTGTTTGGTCAGGTTTATTTACTGACTCGTTTGGTCAGGTTTATTTGCTGTCTCGTTTGGTCAGGTTTATTTACGGACTTATTTGGTCAGGTTTATTTACGGACTTGTTTGGTCAAGTTTATTTGCTGACTCGTTTGGTCAGGTTTATTTGCTGACTTGTTTGGTCAGGTTTATTTACTGACTCGTTTGGTCAGGTTTATTTGCTGACTCATTTGGTCAGGTTTATGTACTGAGTCGTTTGGTCAGGTTTATTTACTGAGTCGTTTGGTCAGGTTTATTTGTTGACTCGTTTGGTCAGGTTTATTTACTGACTCGTTTGGTCAGGTTTATTGCTGACTCGTTTGGTCAGGGTTATTTGCTGACTTTTTTGGTCAAGTTTATTTGCTGACTTGTTTGGTTAGGTTTATTTGCTGACCCGTTTGGTCAGGTTTATTTACTGACTCGTTTGGTCAGGTTTATTTGCTGACTCGTTTGGTCAGGTTTATTTGCTGACTCGTTTGGTCAGCTTTATTTACTGACTTGTTTGGTCAGGTTTATTTACTGACTCGTTTGGTCGGGTTTATTTGCTGTCTCGTTTGGTCAGGTTTATTTACGGACTTATTTGGTCAGGTTTATTTGCTGACTCGTTTGGTCAGGTTTATTTGCTGACTCGTTTGGTCAGCTTTATTTACTGACTTGTTTGGTCAGGTTTATTTACTGACTCGTTTGGTCGGGTTTATTTGCTGTCTCGTTTGGTCAGGTTTATTTACGGACTTGTTTGGTCAGGTTTATTTACTGAATTGATTGGTCAGGTTTATTTGCTGACTTGTTTGGTCAAGTTTATTTGCTGAATTTATTGGTCAGGTTTATTTGCTGACTCGTTTGGTCAGGTTTATTTACTGACTCGTTTGGTCAGGTTTATTTGCTGAATCGTTTGGTCATGTTTATTTACTGAGTCGTTTGGTCAGGTTTATTTACTGACTCGTTTGGTCAGGTTTATTTGCTGTCTCGTTTGGTCAGGTTTATTTACGGACTTATTTGGTCAGGTTTATTTACGGACTTGTTTGGTCAGGTTTATTTGCTGACTCGTTTGGTCAGGTTTATTTGCTGACTTGTTTGGTCAGGTTTATTTACTGAATTGATTGGTCAGGTTTATTTGCTGACTTGTTTGGTCAAGTTTATTTGCTGAATTTATTGGTCAGGTTTATTTGCTGACTCGTTTGGTCAGGTTTATTTACTGACTCGTTTGGTCAGGTTTATTTGCTGACTCGTTTGGTCATGTTTATTTACTGAGTCGTTTGGTCAGGTTTATTTACTGACTCGTTTGGTCAGGTTTATTTACTGACTTGTTTGGTCAGGTTTATTTGCTGACTCGTTTGGTCAGGTTTATTTACTGACTCGTTTGGTCAGGTTTATTTGCTGACTCATTTGGTCAGGTTTATTTACTGAGTCGTTTGGTCAGGTTTATTTGCTGACTTGTTTGGTCAGGTTTATTTACTGAGTCGTTTGGTCAGGTTTATTTGTTGACTCGTTTGGTCAGGTTTTTTTACTGACTCGTTTGGTCAGGTTTATTGCTGACTCGTTTGGTCAGGGTTAATTGCTGACTTGTTTGGTCAAGTTTATTTGCTGACTTGGTTGGTTAGGTTTATTTACTGACTCGTTTCGTCAGGTTTATTTGCTGAATTTATTGGTCAGGTTTATTTACTGGCTCGTTTGGTCAGGTTTATTTACTGACTCGTTTGGTCAGGTTTATTTGCTGTCTCGTTTGGTCAGGTTTATTTACGGACTTATTTGGTCAGGTTTATTTACGGACTTGTTTGGTCAGGTTTATTTGCTGACTCGTTTGGTCAGGTTTATTTGCTGACTTGTTTGGTCAGGTTTATTTACTGAATTGATTGGTCAGGTTTATTTGCTGACTTGTTTGGTCAAGTTTATTTGCTGAATTTATTGGTCAGGTTTATTTACTGACTCGTTTGGTCAGGTTTATTTACTGACTCGTTTGGTCATGTTTATTTACTGACTCGTTTGGTCAGGTTTATTTACTGATTCGTTTGGTCAGGTTTGTTTGCTGACTCGTTTCGTCAGGTTTATTTGCTGACTCGTTTGGTCAGGTTTATTAACTGAGTCGTTTGGTCAGGTTTATTTGTTGACTCGTTTGGTCAGGTTTATTGCTGACTCGTTTGGTCAGGGTTATTTGCTGACTTGTTTGGTCAAGTTTATTTGCTGACTTGTTTGGTTAGGTTTATTTGCTGACTCGTTTGGTCAGGTTTATTTACTGACTCGTTTGGTCAGGTTTATTTGCTGACTCGTTTGGTCAGGGTTATTTGCTGACTTGTTTGGTCAAGTTTATTTGCTGAATTTATTGGTCAGGTTTATTTACTGACTCGTTTGGTCAGGTTTATTTACTGACTCGTTTGGTCAGGTTTATTTGCTGACTCGTTTGGTCAGGTTTATTTACTGAGTCGTTTGGTCAGGTTTATTTGCTGACTCGTTTGGTCAGCTTTATTTACTGACTTGTTTGGTCAGGTTTATTTACTGACTCGTTTGGTCAGGTTTATTTGCTGTCTCGTTTGGTCAGGTTTATTTACGGACTTATTTGGTCAGGTTTATTTACGGACTTGTTTGGTCAAGTTTATTTGCTGACTCGTTTGGTCAGGTTTATTTGCTGACTTGTTTGGTCAGGTTTATTTACTGACTCGTTTGGTCAGGTTTATTTGCTGACTCATTTGGTCAGGTTTATGTACTGAGTCGTTTGGTCAGGTTTATTTACTGACTCGTTTGGTCAGGTTTATTTACTGACTCGTTTGGTCATGTTTATTTACTGAC
This sequence comes from Lampris incognitus, assembly GCF_029633865.1. Classification (NCBI taxonomy): domain Eukaryota; kingdom Metazoa; phylum Chordata; class Actinopteri; order Lampriformes; family Lampridae; genus Lampris; species Lampris incognitus. The sequence continues at coordinate 54,024,958 of NC_079211.1, read as the reverse complement.
TCGTTTGGTCAGGTTTATTTACTGATTCGTTTGGTCAGGTTTGTTTGCTGAGTCGTTTGGTCAGGTTTATTTGCTGACTCATTTGGTCAGGTTTATTTACTGAGTCGTTTGGTCAGGTTTATTTGTTGACTCGTTTGGTCAGGTTTATTTACTGACTCGTTTGGTCAGGTTTATTGCTGACTCGTTTGGTCAGGGTTATTTGCTGACTTTTTTGGTCAAGTTTATTTGCTGACTTGTTTGGTTAGGTTTATTTGCTGACCCGTTTGGTCAGGTTTATTTACTGACTCGTTTGGTCAGGTTTATTTGCTGACTCGTTTGGTCAGGTTTATTTGCTGACTCGTTTGGTCAGCTTTATTTACTGACTTGTTTGGTCAGGTTTATTTACTGACTCGTTTGGTCGGGTTTATTTGCTGTCTCGTTTGGTCAGGTTTATTTACGGACTTATTTGGTCAGGTTTATTTGCTGACTCGTTTGGTCAGGTTTATTTGCTGACTCGTTTGGTCAGCTTTATTTACTGACTTGTTTGGTCAGGTTTATTTACTGACTCGTTTGGTCGGGTTTATTTGCTGACTCGTTTGGTCAGGTTTATTTACGGACTTGTTTGGTCAGGTTTATTTACTGAATTGATTGGTCAGGTTTATTTGCTGACTTGTTTGGTCAAGTTTATTTGCTGACTCGTTTGGTCAGGTTTATTTACTGACTCGTTTGGTCAGGTTTATTTGCTGACTCGTTTGGTCATGTTTATTTACTGAGTCGTTTGGTCAGGTTTATTTACTGACTCGTTTGGTCAGGTTTATTTACTGACTTGTTTGGTCAGGTTTATTTGCTGACTCGTTTGGTCAGGTTTATTTACTGACTCGTTTGGTCAGGTTTATTTGCTGACTCATTTGGTCAGGTTTATTTACTGAGTCGTTTGGTCAGGTTTATTTGCTGACTTGTTTGGTCAGGTTTATTTACTGACTCGTTTCGTCAGGTTTATTTGCTGACTCGTTTGGTCAGGTTTATTTACTGAGTCGTTTGGTCAGGTTTATTTGTTGACTCGTTTGGTCAGGTTTTTTTACTGACTCGTTTGGTCAGGTTTATTGCTGACTCGTTTGGTCAGGGTTAATTGCTGACTTGTTTGGTCAAGTTTATTTGCTGACTTGGTTGGTTAGGTTTATTTACTGACTCGTTTCGTCAGGTTTATTTGCTGAATTTATTGGTCAGGTTTATTTACTGGCTCGTTTGGTCAGGTTTATTTACTGACTCGTTTGGTCAGGTTTATTTGCTGTCTCGTTTGGTCAGGTTTATTTACGGACTTATTTGGTCAGGTTTATTTACGGACTTGTTTGGTCAGGTTTATTTGCTGACTCGTTTGGTCAGGTTTATTTGCTGACTTGTTTGGTCAGGTTTATTTACTGAATTGATTGGTCAGGTTTATTTGCTGACTTGTTTGGTCAAGTTTATTTGCTGAATTTATTGGTCAGGTTTATTTACTGACTCGTTTGGTCAGGTTTATTTACTGACTCGTTTGGTCATGTTTATTTACTGACTCGTTTGGTCAGGTTTATTTACTGATTCGTTTGGTCAGGTTTGTTTGCTGACTCGTTTCGTCAGGTTTATTTGCTGACTCGTTTGGTCAGGTTTATTTACTGAGTCGTTTGGTCAGGTTTATTTGTTGACTCGTTTGGTCAGGTTTATTGCTGACTCGTTTGGTCAGGGTTATTTGCTGACTTGTTTGGTCAAGTTTATTTGCTGACTTGTTTGGTTAGGTTTATTTGCTGACTCGTTTGGTCAGGTTTATTTACTGACTCGTTTGGTCAGGTTTATTTGCTGACTCGTTTGGTCAGGGTTATTTGCTGACTTGTTTGGTCAAGTTTATTTGCTGAATTTATTGGTCAGGTTTATTTACTGACTCGTTTGGTCAGGTTTATTTACTGACTCGTTTGGTCAGGTTTATTTGCTGACTCGTTTGGTAAGGTTTATTTACTGAGTCGTTTGGTCAGGTTTATTTGCTGACTCGTTTGGTCAGCTTTATTTACTGACTTGTTTGGTCAGGTTTATTTACTGACTCGTTTGGTCAGGTTTATTTGCTGTCTCGTTTGGTCAGGTTTATTTACGGACTTATTTGGTCAGGTTTATTTACGGACTTGTTTGGTCAAGTTTATTTGCTGACTCGTTTGGTCAGGTTTATTTGCTGACTTGTTTGGTCAGGTTTATTTACTGACTCGTTTGGTCAGGTTTATTTGCTGACTCATTTGGTCAGGTTTATGTACTGAGTCGTTTGGTCAGGTTTATTTACTGACTCGTTTGGTCAGGTTTATTTACTGACTCGTTTGGTCATGTTTATTTACTGACTCGTTTGGTCAGGTTTATTTACTGATTCGTTTTGTCAGGTTTGTTTGCTGAGTCGTTTGGTCAGGTTTATTTACTGACTCGTTTGGTCAGGTTTATTTACTGACTCGTTTGGTCATGTTTATTTACTGACTCGTTTGGTCAGGTTTATTTACTGATTCGTTTTGTCAGGTTTGTTTGCTGAGTCGTTTGGTCAGGTTTATTTGCTGACTCGTTTGGTCAGGTTTAATTACTGAGTCGTTTGGTCAGGTTTATTTGTTGACTCGTTTGGTCAGGTTTATTTACTGACTCGTTTGGTCAGGTTTATTGCTGACTCGTTTGGTCAGGGTTATTTGCTGACTTTTTTGGTCAAGTTTATTTGCTGACTTGTTTGGTTAGGTTTATTTGCTGACCCGTTTGGTCAGGTTTATTTACTGACTCGTTTGGTCAGGTTTATTTGCTGACTCGTTTGGTCAGGTTTATTTGCTGACTCGTTTGGTCAGCTTTATTTACTGACTTGTTTGGTCAGGTTTATTTACTGACTCGTTTGGTCGGGTTTATTTGCTGTCTCGTTTGGTCAGGTTTATTTACGGACTTATTTGGTCAGGTTTATTTGCTGACTCGTTTGGTCAGGTTTATTTGCTGACTCGTTTGGTCAGCTTTATTTACTGACTTGTTTGGTCAGGTTTATTTACTGACTCGTTTGGTCGGGTTTATTTGCTGTCTCGTTTGGTCAGGTTTATTTACGGACTTGTTTGGTCAGGTTTATTTACTGAATTGATTGGTCAGGTTTATTTGCTGACTTGTTTGGTCAAGTTTATTTGCTGAATTTATTGGTCAGGTTTATTTGCTGACTCGTTTGGTCAGGTTTATTTACTGACTCGTTTGGTCAGGTTTATTTGCTGACTCGTTTGGTCATGTTTATTTACTGAGTCGTTTGGTCAGGTTTATTTACTGACTCGTTTGGTCAGGTTTATTTACTGACTTGTTTGGTCAGGTTTATTTGCTGACTCGTTTGGTCAGGTTTATTTACTGACTCGTTTGGTCAGGTTTATTTGCTGACTCATTTGGTCAGGTTTATTTACTGAGTCGTTTGGTCAGGTTTATTTGCTGACTTGTTTGGTCAGGTTTATTTACTGACTCGTTTCGTCAGGTTTATTTGCTGACTCGTTTGGTCAGGTTTATTTACTGAGTCGTTTGGTCAGGTTTATTTGTTGACTCGTTTGGTCAGGTTTTTTTACTGACTCGTTTGGTCAGGTTTATTGCTGACTCGTTTGGTCAGGGTTAATTGCTGACTTGTTTGGTCAAGTTTATTTGCTGACTTGGTTGGTTAGGTTTATTTACTGACTCGTTTCGTCAGGTTTATTTGCTGAATTTATTGGTCAGGTTTATTTACTGGCTCGTTTGGTCAGGTTTATTTACTGACTCGTTTGGTCAGGTTTATTTGCTGTCTCGTTTGGTCAGGTTTATTTACGGACTTATTTGGTCAGGTTTATTTACGGACTTGTTTGGTCAGGTTTATTTGCTGACTCGTTTGGTCAGGTTTATTTGCTGACTTGTTTGGTCAGGTTTATTTACTGAATTGATTGGTCAGGTTTATTTGCTGACTTGTTTGGTCAAGTTTATTTGCTGAATTTATTGGTCAGGTTTATTTACTGACTCGTTTGGTCAGGTTTATTTACTGACTCGTTTGGTCATGTTTATTTACTGAGTCGTTTGGTCAGGTTTATTTACTGATTTGTTTGGTCAGGTTTGTTTGCTGACTCGTTTCGTCAGGTTTATTTGCTGACTCGTTTGGTCAGGTTTATTTACTGAGTCGTTTGGTCAGGTTTATTTGTTGACTCGTTTGGTCAGGTTTATTGCTGACTCGTTTGGTCAGGGTTATTTGCTGACTTGTTTGGTCAAGTTTATTTGCTGACTTGTTTGGTTAGGTTTATTTGCTGACTCGTTTGGTCAGGTTTATTTACTGACTCGTTTGGTCAGGTTTATTTGCTGACTCGTTTGGTCAGGGTTATTTGCTGACTTGTTTGGTCAAGTTTATTTGCTGAATTTATTGGTCAGGTTTATTTACTGACTCGTTTGGTCAGGTTTATTTACTGACTCGTTTGGTCAGGTTTATTTGCTGACTCGTTTGGTCAGGTTTATTTACTGAGTCGTTTGGTCAGGTTTATTTGCTGACTCGTTTGGTCAGCTTTATTTACTGACTTGTTTGGTCGGGTTTATTTACTGACTCGTTTGGTCAGGTTTATTTGCTGTCTCGTTTGGTCAGGTTTATTTACGGACTTATTTGGTCAGGTTTATTTACGGACTTGTTTGGTCAGGTTTATTTGCTGACTCGTTTGGTCAGGTTTATTTGCTGACTTGTTTGGTCAGGTTTATTTACTGAATTGATTGGTCAGGTTTATTTGCTGACTTGTTTGGTCAAGTTTATTTGCTGAATTTATTGGTCAAGTTTATTTACTGACTCGTTTGGTCAGGTTTATTTACTGACTCGTTTGGTCATGTTTATTTACTGAGTCGTTTGGTCAGGTTTATTTACTGATTCGTTTGGTCAGGTTTGTTTGCTGAGTCGTTTGGTCAGGTTTATTTGCTGACTCGTTTGGTCAGGTTTATTTACTGAGTCGTTTGGTCAGGTTTATTTGTTGACTCGTTTGGTCAGGTTTATTTACTGACTCGTTTGGTCAGGTTTATTGCTGACTCGTTTGGTCAGGGTTATTTGCTGACTTGTTTGGTCAAGTTTATTTGCTGACTTTTTTGGTTAGGTTTATTTGCTGACCCATTTGGTCAGGTTTATTTACTGACTCGTTTGGTCAGGTTTATTTGCTGACTCGTTTGGTCAGGTTTATTTGCTGACTCGTTTGGTCAGCTTTATTTACTGACTTGTTTGGTCAGGTTTATTTACTGACTCGTTTGGTCGGGTTTATTTGCTGTCTCGTTTGGTCAGGTTTATTTACGGACTTATTTGGTCAGGTTTATTTGCTGACTCGTTTGGTCAGGTTTATTTGCTGACTCGTTTGGTCAGCTTTATTTACTGACTTGTTTGGTCAGGTTTATTTACTGACTCGTTTGGTCGGGTTTATTTGCTGTCTCGTTTGGTCAGGTTTATTTACGGACTTGTTTGGTCAGGTTTATTTACTGAATTGATTGGTCAGGTTTATTTGCTGACTTGTTTGGTCAAGTTTATTTGCTGAATTTATTGGTCAGGTTTATTTGCTGACTCGTTTGGTCAGGTTTATTTACTGACTCGTTTGGTCAGGTTTATTTGCTGACTCGTTTGGTCATGTTTATTTACTGAGTCGTTTGGTCAGGTTTATTTACTGACTCGTTTGGTCAGGTTTATTTACTGACTTGTTTGGTCAGGTTTATTTGCTGACTCGTTTGGTCAGGTTTATTTGCTGACTTGTTTGGTCAGGTTTATTTACTGAATTGATTGGTCAGGTTTATTTGCTGACTTGTTTGGTCAAGTTTATTTACCGACTCGTTTGGTCAGGTTTATTGCTGACTCGTTTGGTCAGGGTTATTTGCTGACTTGTTTGGTCAAGTTTATTTGCTGACTTGTTTGGTTAGGTTTATTTACTGACTCGTTTGGTCAGGTTTATTTGCTGAATTTATTGGTCAGGTTTATTTACTGACTCGTTTGGTCAGGTTTATTTACTGACTCGTTTGGTCAGGTTTATTTGCTGAGTCGTTTGGTCATGTTTATTTGCTGACTTGTTTGGTCAGGTTTATTTACTGACTCGTTTCGTCAGGTTTATTTGCTGACTCGTTTGGTTAGGTTTATTTACTGAGTCGTTTGGTCAGGTTTATTTGCTGAATTTATTGGTCAGGTTTATTTACTGACTCGTTTGGTCAGGTTTATTTGCTGAGTCGTTTGGTCATGTTTATTTGCTGACTTGTTTCGTCAGGTTTATTTGCTGACTCGTTTGGTTAGGTTTATTTACTGAGTCGTTTGGTCAGGTTTATTTGCTGAATTTATTGGTCAGGTTTATTTACTGACTCGTTTGGTCAGGTTTATTTACTGACTCGTTTGGTCAGGTTTATTTGCTGACTCGTTTGGTCATGTTTATTTACTGACTCGTTTGGTCAGGTTTATTTACTGACTCGTTTGGTCAGGTTTATTTGCTGTCTCGTTTGGTCAGGTTTATTTACGGACTTATTTGGTCAGGTTTATTTACGGACTTGTTTGGTCAGGTTTATTTGCTGACTCGTTTGGTCAGGTTTATTTGCTGACTTGTTTGGTCAGGTTTATTTACTGAATTGATTGGTCAGGTTTATTTGCTGACTTGTTTGGTCAAGTTTATTTGCTGAATTTATTGGTCAGGTTTATTTACTGACTCGTTTGGTCAGGTTTATTTACTGACTCGTTTGGTCATGTTTATTTACTGACTCGTTTGGTCAGGTTTATTTACTGATTCGTTTGGTCAGGTTTGTTTGCTGAGTCGTTTGGTCATGTTTATTTGCTGACTCGTTTGGTCATGTTTATTTACTGAGTCGTTTGGTCAGGTTTATATACTGACTCGTTTGGTCAGGTTTATTTGCTGACTTGTTTGGTCAGGTTTATTTACTGAATTGATTGGTCAGGTTTATTTGCTGACTTGTTTGGTCAGGTTTATTTGCTGAATTTATTGGTCAGGTTTATTTACTGACTCGTTTGGTCAGGTTTATTTACTGACTCGTTTGGTCATGTTTATTTACTGAGTCGTTTGGTCAGGTTTATTTACTGACTCGTTTGGTCAGGTTTGTTTGCTGAGTCGTTTGGTCAGGTTTATTTGCTGACTCGTTTGGTCATGTTTATTTACTGAGTCGTTTGGTCAGGTTTATTTGTTCACTCGTTTGGTCAGGTTTATTTACTGACTCGTTTGGTCAGGTTTATTGCTGACTCGTTTGGTCAGGGTTATTTGCTGACTTGTTTGGTCAAGTTTATTTGCTGACTTGTTTGGTTAGGTTTATTTGCTGACTCGTTTGGTCAGGTTTATTTACTGACTCGTTTGGTCAGGTTTATTTGCTGACTCGTTTGGTCAGGGTTATTTGCTGACTTGTTTGGTCAAGTTTATTTGCTGAATTTATTGGTCAGGTTTATTTACTGACTCGTTTGGTCAGGTTTATTTACTGACTCGTTTGGTCAGGTTTATTTGCTGACTCGTTTGGTCAGGTTTATTTACTGAGTCGTTTGGTCAGGTTTATTTGCTGACTCGTTTGGTCAGCTTTATTTACTGACTTGTTTGGTCAGGTTTATTTACTGACTCGTTTGGTCAGGTTTATTTGCTGTCTCGTTTGGTCAGGTTTATTTACGGACTTATTTGGTCAGGTTTATTTACGGACTTGTTTGGTCAAGTTTATTTGCTGACTCGTTTGGTCAGGTTTATTTGCTGACTTGTTTGGTCAGGTTTATTTACTGACTCGTTTGGTCAGGTTTATTTGCTGACTCATTTGGTCAGGTTTATGTACTGAGTCGTTTGGTCAGGTTTATTTACTGACTCGTTTGGTCAGGTTTATTTACTGACTCGTTTGGTCATGTTTATTTACTGACTCGTTTGGTCAGGTTTATTTACTGATTCGTTTGGTCAGGTTTGTTTGCTGAGTCGTTTGGTCAGGTTTATTTGCTGACTCGTTTGGTCAGGTTTATTTACTGAGTCGTTTGGTCAGGTTTATTTGTTGACTCGTTTGGTCAGGTTTATTTACTGACTCGTTTGGTCAGGTTTATTGCTGACTCGTTTGGTCAGGGTTATTTGCTGACTTTTTTGGTCAAGTTTATTTGCTGACTTGTTTGGTTAGGTTTATTTGCTGACCCGTTTGGTCAGGTTTATTTACTGACTCGTTTGGTCAGGTTTATTTGCTGACTCGTTTGGTCAGGTTTATTTGCTGACTCGTTTGGTCAGCTTTATTTACTGACTTGTTTGGTCAGGTTTATTTACTGACTCGTTTGGTCGGGTTTATTTGCTGTCTCGTTTGGTCAGGTTTATTTACGGACTTATTTGGTCAGGTTTATTTGCTGACTCGTTTGGTCAGGTTTATTTGCTGACTCGTTTGGTCAGCTTTATTTACTGACTTGTTTGGTCAGGTTTATTTACTGACTCGTTTGGTCGGGTTTATTTGCTGTCTCGTTTGGTCAGGTTTATTTACGGACTTGTTTGGTCAGGTTTATTTACTGAATTGATTGGTCAGGTTTATTTGCTGACTTGTTTGGTCAAGTTTATTTGCTGAATTTATTGGTCAGGTTTATTTGCTGACTCGTTTGGTCAGGTTTATTTACTGACTCGTTTGGTCAGGTTTATTTGCTGACTCGTTTGGTCATGTTTATTTACTGAGTCGTTTGGTCAGGTTTATTTACTGACTCGTTTGGTCAGGTTTATTTACTGACTTGTTTGGTCAGGTTTATTTGCTGACTCGTTTGGTCAGGTTTATTTACTGACTCGTTTGGTCAGGTTTATTTGCTGACTCATTTGGTCAGGTTTATTTACTGAGTCGTTTGGTCAGGTTTATTTGCTGACTTGTTTGGTCAGGTTTATTTACTGACTCGTTTCGTCAGGTTTATTTGCTGACTCGTTTGGTCAGGTTTATTTACTGAGTCGTTTGGTCAGGTTTATTTGTTGACTCGTTTGGTCAGGTTTTTTTACTGACTCGTTTGGTCAGGTTTATTGCTGACTCGTTTGGCCAGGGTTAATTGCTGACTTGTTTGGTCAAGTTTATTTGCTGACTTGGTTGGTTAGGTTTATTTACTGACTCGTTTCGTCAGGTTTATTTGCTGAATTTATTGGTCAGGTTTATTTACTGGCTCGTTTGGTCAGGTTTATTTACTGACTCGTTTGGTCAGGTTTATTTGCTGTCTCGTTTGGTCAGGTTTATTTACGGACTTGTTTGGTCAGGTTTATTTACGGACTTGTTTGGTCAGGTTTATTTGCTGACTCGTTTGGTCAGGTTTATTTGCTGACTTGTTTGGTCAGGTTTATTTACTGAATTGATTGGTCAGGTTTATTTGCTGACTTGTTTGGTCAAGTTTATTTGCTGAATTTATTGGTCAGGTTTATTTACTGACTCGTTTGGTCAGGTTTATTTACTGACTCGTTTGGTCATGTTTATTTACTGAGTCGTTTGGTCAGGTTTATTTACTGATTCGTTTGGTCAGGTTTGTTTGCTGACTCGTTTCGTCAGGTTTATTTGCTGACTCGTTTGGTCAGGTTTATTTACTGAGTCGTTTGGTCAGGTTTATTTGTTGACTCGTTTGGTCAGGTTTATTGCTGACTCGTTTGGTCAGGGTTATTTGCTGACTTGTTTGGTCAAGTTTATTTGCTGACTTGTTTGGTTAGGTTTATTTGCTGACTCGTTTGGTCAGGTTTATTTACTGACTCGTTTGGTCAGGTTTATTTGCTGACTCGTTTGGTCAGGGTTATTTGCTGACTTGTTTGGTCAAGTTTATTTGCTGAATTTATTGGTCAGGTTTATTTACTGACTCGTTTGGTCAGGTTTATTTACTGACTCGTTTGGTCAGGTTTATTTGCTGACTCGTTTGGTCAGGTTTATTTACTGAGTCGTTTGGTCAGGTTTATTTGCTGACTCGTTTGGTCAGCTTTATTTACTGACTTGTTTGGTCAGGTTTATTTACTGACTCGTTTGGTCAGGTTTATTTGCTGTCTCGTTTGGTCAGGTTTATTTACGGACTTATTTGGTCAGGTTTATTTACGGACTTGTTTGGTCAGGTTTATTTGCTGACTCGTTTGGTCAGGTTTATTTGCTGACTTGTTTGGTCAGGTTTATTTACTGAATTGATTGGTCAGGTTTATTTGCTGACTTGTTTGGTCAAGTTTATTTGCTGAATTTATTGGTCAAGTTTATTTACTGACTCGTTTGGTCAGGTTTATTTACTGACTCGTTTGGTCATGTTTATTTACTGAGTCGTTTGGTCAGGTTTATTTACTGATTCGTTTGGTCAGGTTTGTTTGCTGAGTCGTTTGGTCAGGTTTATTTGCTGACTCGTTTGGTCAGGTTTATTTACTGAGTCGTTTGGTCAGGTTTATTTGTTGACTCGTTTGGTCAGGTTTATTTACTGACTCGTTTGGTCAGGTTTATTGCTGACTCGTTTGGTCAGGGTTATTTGCTGACTTTTTTGGTCAAGTTTATTTGCTGACTTTTTTGGTTAGGTTTATTTGCTGACCCGTTTGGTCAGGTTTATTTACTGACTCGTTTGGTCAGGTTTATTTGCTGACTCGTTTGGTCAGGTTTGTTTGCTGAGTCGTTTGGTCAGGTTTATTTGCTGACTCGTTTGGTCATGTTTATTTACTGAGTCGTTTGGTCAGGTTTATTTGTTCACTCGTTTGGTCAGGTTTATTTACTGACTCGTTTGGTCAGGTTTATTGCTGACTCGTTTGGTCAGGGTTATTTGCTGACTTGTTTGGTCAAGTTTATTTGCTGACTTGTTTGGTTAGGTTTATTTGCTGACTCGTTTGGTCAGGTTTATTTACTGACTCGTTTGGTCAGGTTTATTTGCTGACTCGTTTGGTCAGGGTTATTTGCTGACTTGTTTGGTCAAGTTTATTTGCTGAATTTATTGGTCAGGTTTATTTACTGACTCGTTTGGTCAGGTTTATTTACTGACTCGTTTGGTCAGGTTTATTTGCTGACTCGTTTGGTCAGGTTTATTTACTGAGTCGTTTGGTCAGGTTTATTTGCTGACTCGTTTGGTCAGCTTTATTTACTGACTTGTTTGGTCAGGTTTATTTACTGACTCGTTTGGTCAGGTTTATTTGCTGTCTCGTTTGGTCAGGTTTATTTACGGACTTATTTGGTCAGGTTTATTTACGGACTTGTTTGGTCAAGTTTATTTGCTGACTCGTTTGGTCAGGTTTATTTGCTGACTTGTTTGGTCAGGTTTATTTACTGACTCGTTTGGTCAGGTTTATTTGCTGACTCATTTGGTCAGGTTTATGTACTGAGTCGTTTGGTCAGGTTTATTTACTGACTCGTTTGGTCAGGTTTATTTACTGACTCGTTTGGTCATGTTTATTTACTGACTCGTTTGGTCAGGTTTATTTACTGATTCGTTTGGTCAGGTTTGTTTGCTGAGTCGTTTGGTCAGGTTTATTTGCTGACTCGTTTGGTCAGGTTTATTTACTGAGTCGTTTGGTCAGGTTTATTTGTTGACTCGTTTGGTCAGGTTTATTTACTGACTCGTTTGGTCAGGTTTATTGCTGACTCGTTTGGTCAGGGTTATTTGCTGACTTTTTTGGTCAAGTTTATTTGCTGACTTGTTTGGTTAGGTTTATTTGCTGACCCGTTTGGTCAGGTTTATTTACTGACTCGTTTGGTCAGGTTTATTTGCTGACTCGTTTGGTCAGGTTTATTTGCTGACTCGTTTGGTCAGCTTTATTTACTGACTTGTTTGGTCAGGTTTATTTACTGACTCGTTTGGTCGGGTTTATTTGCTGTCTCGTTTGGTCAGGTTTATTTACGGACTTATTTGGTCAGGTTTATTTGCTGACTCGTTTGGTCAGGTTTATTTGCTGACTCGTTTGGTCAGCTTTATTTACTGACTTGTTTGGTCAGGTTTATTTACTGACTCGTTTGGTCGGGTTTATTTGCTGTCTCGTTTGGTCAGGTTTATTTACGGACTTGTTTGGTCAGGTTTATTTACTGAATTGATTGGTCAGGTTTATTTGCTGACTTGTTTGGTCAAGTTTATTTGCTGAATTTATTGGTCAGGTTTATTTGCTGACTCGTTTGGTCAGGTTTATTTACTGACTCGTTTGGTCAGGTTTATTTGCTGACTCGTTTGGTCATGTTTATTTACTGAGTCGTTTGGTCAGGTTTATTTACTGACTCGTTTGGTCAGGTTTATTTACTGACTTGTTTGGTCAGGTTTATTTGCTGACTCGTTTGGTCAGGTTTATTTACTGACTCGTTTGGTCAGGTTTATTTGCTGACTCATTTGGTCAGGTTTATTTACTGAGTCGTTTGGTCAGGTTTATTTGCTGACTTGTTTGGTCAGGTTTATTTACTGACTCGTTTCGTCAGGTTTATTTGCTGACTCGTTTGGTCAGGTTTATTTACTGAGTCGTTTGGTCAGGTTTATTTGTTGACTCGTTTGGTCAGGTTTTTTTACTGACTCGTTTGGTCAGGTTTATTGCTGACTCGTTTGGCCAGGGTTAATTGCTGACTTGTTTGGTCAAGTTTATTTGCTGACTTGGTTGGTTAGGTTTATTTACTGACTCGTTTCGTCAGGTTTATTTGCTGAATTTATTGGTCAGGTTTATTTACTGGCTCGTTTGGTCAGGTTTATTTACTGACTCGTTTGGTCAGGTTTATTTGCTGTCTCGTTTGGTCAGGTTTATTTACGGACTTGTTTGGTCAGGTTTATTTACGGACTTGTTTGGTCAGGTTTATTTGCTGACTCGTTTGGTCAGGTTTATTTGCTGACTTGTTTGGTCAGGTTTATTTACTGAATTGATTGGTCAGGTTTATTTGCTGACTTGTTTGGTCAAGTTTATTTGCTGAATTTATTGGTCAGGTTTATTTACTGACTCGTTTGGTCAGGTTTATTTACTGACTCGTTTGGTCATGTTTATTTACTGAGTCGTTTGGTCAGGTTTATTTACTGATTCGTTTGGTCAGGTTTGTTTGCTGACTCGTTTCGTCAGGTTTATTTGCTGACTCGTTTGGTCAGGTTTATTTACTGAGTCGTTTGGTCAGGTTTATTTGTTGACTCGTTTGGTCAGGTTTATTGCTGACTCGTTTGGTCAGGGTTATTTGCTGACTTGTTTGGTCAAGTTTATTTGCTGACTTGTTTGGTTAGGTTTATTTGCTGACTCGTTTGGTCAGGTTTATTTACTGACTCGTTTGGTCAGGTTTATTTGCTGACTCGTTTGGTCAGGGTTATTTGCTGACTTGTTTGGTCAAGTTTATTTGCTGAATTTATTGGTCAGGTTTATTTACTGACTCGTTTGGTCAGGTTTATTTACTGACTCGTTTGGTCAGGTTTATTTGCTGACTCGTTTGGTCAGGTTTATTTACTGAGTCGTTTGGTCAGGTTTATTTGCTGACTCGTTTGGTCAGCTTTATTTACTGACTTGTTTGGTCAGGTTTATTTACTGACTCGTTTGGTCAGGTTTATTTGCTGTCTCGTTTGGTCAGGTTTATTTACGGACTTATTTGGTCAGGTTTATTTACGGACTTGTTTGGTCAGGTTTATTTGCTGACTCGTTTGGTCAGGTTTATTTGCTGACTTGTTTGGTCAGGTTTATTTACTGAATTGATTGGTCAGGTTTATTTGCTGACTTGTTTGGTCAAGTTTATTTGCTGAATTTATTGGTCAAGTTTATTTACTGACTCGTTTGGTCAGGTTTATTTACTGACTCGTTTGGTCATGTTTATTTACTGAGTCGTTTGGTCAGGTTTATTTACTGATTCGTTTGGTCAGGTTTGTTTGCTGAGTCGTTTGGTCAGGTTTATTTGCTGACTCGTTTGGTCAGGTTTATTTACTGAGTCGTTTGGTCAGGTTTATTTGTTGACTCGTTTGGTCAGGTTTATTTACTGACTCGTTTGGTCAGGTTTATTGCTGACTCGTTTGGTCAGGGTTATTTGCTGACTTTTTTGGTCAAGTTTATTTGCTGACTTTTTTGGTTAGGTTTATTTGCTGACCCGTTTGGTCAGGTTTATTTACTGACTCGTTTGGTCAGGTTTATTTGCTGACTCGTTTGGTCAGGTTTATTTGCTGACTCGTTTGGTCAGGTTTATTTACTGACTTGTTTGGTCAGGTTTATTTACTGACTCGTTTGGTCGGGTTTATTTGCTGTCTCGTTTGGTCAGGTTTATTTACGGACTTATTTGGTCAGGTTTATTTGCTGACTCGTTTGGTCAGGTTTATTTGCTGACTCGTTTGGTCAGCTTTATTTACTGACTTGTTTGGTCAGGTTTATTTACTGACTCGTTTGGTCGGGTTTATTTGCTGTCTCGTTTGGTCAGGTTTATTTACGGACTTGTTTGGTCAGGTTTATTTACTGAATTGATTGGTCAGGTTTATTTGCTGACTTGTTTGGTCAAGTTTATTTGCTGAATTTATTGGTCAGGTTTATTTGCTGACTCGTTTGGTCAGGTTTATTTACTGACTCGTTTGGTCAGGTTTATTTGCTGACTCGTTTGGTCATGTTTATTTACTGAGTCGTTTGGTCAGGTTTATTTACTGACTCGTTTGGTCAGGTTTATTTACTGACTTGTTTGGTCAGGTTTATTTGCTGACTCGTTTGGTCAGGTTTATTTGCTGACTTGTTTGGTCAGGTTTATTTACTGAATTGATTGGTCAGGTTTATTTGCTGACTTGTTTGGTCAAGTTTATTTACCGACTCGTTTGGTCAGGTTTATTGCTGACTCGTTTGGTCAGGGTTATTTGCTGACTTGTTTGGTCAAGTTTATTTGCTGACTTGTTTGGTTAGGTTTATTTACTGACTCGTTTGGTCAGGTTTATTTGCTGAATTTATTGGTCAGGTTTATTTACTGACTCGTTTGGTCAGGTTTATTTACTGACTCGTTTGGTCAGGTTTATTTGCTGAGTCGTTTGGTCATGTTTATTTGCTGACTTGTTTGGTCAGGTTTATTTACTGACTCGTTTCGTCAGGTTTATTTGCTGACTCGTTTGGTTAGGTTTATTTACTGAGTCGTTTGGTCAGGTTTATTTGCTGAATTTATTGGTCAGGTTTATTTACTGACTCGTTTGGTCAGGTTTATTTGCTGAGTCGTTTGGTCATGTTTATTTGCTGACTTGTTTGGTCAGGTTTATTTACTGACTCGTTTCGTCAGGTTTATTTGCTGACTCGTTTGGTTAGGTTTATTTACTGAGTCGTTTGGTCAGGTTTATTTGCTGAATTTATTGGTCAGGTTTATTTACTGACTCGTTTGGTCAGGTTTATTTGCTGACTCGTTTGGTCATGTTTATTTACTGACTCGTTTGGTCAGGTTTATTTACTGACTCGTTTGGTCAGGTTTATTTGCTGTCTCGTTTGGTCAGGTTTATTTACGGACTTATTTGGTCAGGTTTATTTACGGACTTGTTTGGTCAGGTTTATTTGCTGACTCGTTTGGTCAGGTTTATTTGCTGACTTGTTTGGTCAGGTTTATTTACTGAATTGATTGGTCAGGTTTATTTGCTGACTTGTTTGGTCACGTTTATTTGCTGAATTTATTGGTCAGGTTTATTTACTGACTCGTTTGGTCAGGTTTATTTACTGACTCGTTTGGTCATGTTTATTTACTGACTCGTTTGGTCAGGTTTATTTACTGATTCGTTTGGTCAGGTTTGTTTGCTGAGTCGTTTGGTCATGTTTATTTGCTGACTCGTTTGGTCATGTTTATTTACTGAGTCGTTTGGTCAGGTTTATATACTGACTCGTTTGGTCAGGTTTATTTGCTGACTTGTTTGGTCAGGTTTATTTACTGAATTGATTGGTCAGGTTTATTTGCTGACTTGTTTGGTCAGGTTTATTTGCTGAATTTATTGGTCAGGTTTATTTACTGACTCGTTTGGTCAGGTTTATTTACTGACTCGTTTGGTCATGTTTATTTACTGAGTCGTTTGGTCAGGTTTATTTACTGACTCGTTTGGTCAGGTTTGTTTGCTGAGTCGTTTGGTCAGGTTTATTTGCTGACTCGTTTGGTCATGTTTATTTACTGAGTCGTTTGGTCAGGTTTATTTGTTCACTCGTTTGGTCAGGTTTATTTACTGACTCGTTTGGTCAGGTTTATTGCTGACTCGTTTGGTCAGGGTTATTTGCTGACTTGTTTGGTCAAGTTTATTTGCTGACTTGTTTGGTTAGGTTTATTTGCTGACTCGTTTGGTCAGGTTTATTTACTGACTCGTTTGGTCAGGTTTATTTGCTGACTCGTTTGGTCAGGGTTATTTGCTGACTTGTTTGGTCAAGTTTATTTGCTGAATTTATTGGTCAGGTTTATTTACTGACTCGTTTGGTCAGGTTTATTTACTGACTCGTTTGGTCAGGTTTATTTGCTGACTCGTTTGGTCAGGTTTATTTACTGAGTCGTTTGGTCAGGTTTATTTGGTGACTCGTTTGGTCAGCTATATTTACTGACTTGTTTGGTCAGGTTTATTTACTGACTCGTTTGGTCAGGTTTATTTGCTGTCTCGTTTGGTCAGGTTTATTTGCTGACTTGTTTGGTCAGGTTTATTTACTGAATTGATTGGTCAGGTTTATTTGCTGACTTGTTTGGTCAAGTTTATTTGCTGAATTTATTGGTCAGGTTTATTTACTGACTCGTTTGGTCAGGTTTATTTACTGACTCGTTTGGTCATGTTTATTTACTGACTCGTTTGGTCAGGTTTATTTACTGATTCGTTTGGTCAGGTTTGTTTGCTGAGTCGTTTGGTCATGTTTATTTCCTGACTCGTTTGGTCATGTTTATTTACTGAGTCGTTTGGTCAGGTTTATATACTGAATTGATTGGTCAGGTTTATTTGCTGACTTGTTTGGTCAGGTTTATTTGCTGAATTTATTGGTCAGGTTTATTTACTGACTCGTTTGGTCAGGTTTATTTACTGACTCGTTTGGTCATGTTTATTTACTGAGTCGTTTGGTCAGGTTTATTTACTGACTCGTTTGGTCAGGTTTGTTTGCTGAGTCGTTTGGTCAGGTTTATTTGCTGACTCGTTTGGTCATGTTTATTTACTGAGTCGTTTGGTCAGGTTTATTTGTTCACTCGTTTGGTCAGGTTTATTTACTGACTCGTTTGGTCAGGTTTATTGCTGACTCGTTTGGTCAGGTTTATTTACTGAGTCGTTTGGTCAGGTTTATTTGCTGACTCGTTTGGTCAGCTTTATTTACTGACTTGTTTGGTCAGGTTTATTTACTGACTCGTTTGGTCAGGTTTATTTGCTGTCTCGTTTGGTCAGGTTTATTTACGGACTTGTTTGGTCAAGTTTATTTGCTGACTCGTTTGGTCAGGTTTATTTGCTGACTTGTTTGGTCAGGTTTATTTACTGACTCGTTTGGTCAGGTTTATTTGCTGACTCATTTGGTCAGGTTTATGTACTGAGTCGTTTGGTCAGGTTTATTTACTGACTCGTTTGGTCAGGTTTATTTACTGACTCGTTTGGTCATGTTTATTTACTGACTCGTTTGGTCAGGTTTATTTACTGATTCGTTTGGTCAGGTTTGTTTGCTGAGTCGTTTGGTCAGGTTTATTTGCTGACTCGTTTGGTCAGGTTTATTTACTGAGTCGTTTGGTCAGGTTTATTTGTTGACTCGTTTGGTCAGGTTTATTTACTGACTCGTTTGGTCAGGTTTATTGCTGACTCGTTTGGTCAGGGTTATTTGCTGACTTTTTTGGTCAAGTTTATTTGCTGACTTGTTTGGTTAGGTTTATTTGCTGACCCGTTTGGTCAGGTTTATTTACTGACTCGTTTGGTCAGGTTTATTTGCTGACTCGTTTGGTCAGGTTTATTTGCTGACTCGTTTGGTCAGCTTTATTTACTGACTTGTTTGGTCAGGTTTATTTACTGACTCGTTTGGTCGGGTTTATTTACTGACTCGTTTGGTCGGGTTTATTTGCTGTCTCGTTTGGTCAGGTTTATTTACGGACTTATTTGGTCAGGTTTATTTGCTGACTCGTTTGGTCAGGTTTATTTGCTGACTCGTTTGGTCAGCTTTATTTACTGACTTGTTTGGTCAGGTTTATTTACTGACTCGTTTGGTCGGGTTTATTTGCTGTCTCGTTTGGTCAGGTTTATTTACGGACTTGTTTGGTCAGGTTTATTTACTGAATTGATTGGTCAGGTTTATTTGCTGACTTGTTTGGTCAAGTTTATTTGCTGAATTTATTGGTCAGGTTTATTTGCTGACTCGTTTGGTCAGGTTTATTTACTGACTCGTTTGGTCAGGTTTATTTGCTGACTCGTTTGGTCAGGTTTATTTACTGACTCGTTTGGTCAGGTTTATTTACTGACTTGTTTGGTCAGGTTTATTTGCTGACTCGTTTGGTCAGGTTTATTTACTGACTCGTTTGGTCAGGTTTATTTGCTGACTCATTTGGTCAGGTTTATTTACTGAGTCGTTTGGTCAGGTTTATTTGCTGACTTGTTTGGTCAGGTTTATTTACTGACTCGTTTCGTCAGGTTTATTTGCTGACTCGTTTGGTCAGGTTTATTTACTGACTCGTTTGGTCAGGTTTGTTTGCTGACTCGTTTGGTCAGGTTTATTTGCTGAGTCGTTTGGTCAGGTTTATTTACTGACTCGTTTGGTCAGGTTTATTGCTGACTCGTTTGGTCAGGGTTATTTGCTGACTTGTTTGGTCAAGTTTATTTGCTGACTTGTTTGGTTAGGTTTATTTGCTGACTCGTTTGGTCAGGTTTATTTACTGACTCGTTTGGTCAGGTTTATTTGCTGACTCGTTTGGTCAGGGTTATTTGCTGACTTGTTTGGTCAAGTTTATTTGCTGAATTTATTGGTCAGGTTTATTTACTGACTCGTTTGGTCAGGTTTATTTGCTGACTTGTTTGGTCAGGTTTATTTACTGAATTGATTGGTCAGGTTTATTTGCTGACTTGTTTGGTCAAGTTTATTTGCTGAATTTATTGGTCAGGTTTATTTACTGACTCGTTTGGTCAGGTTTATTTACTGACTCGTTTGGTCATGTTTATTTACTGAGTCGTTTGGTCAGGTTTATTTACTGATTCGTTTGGTCAGGTTTGTTTGCTGACTCGTTTCGTCAGGTTTATTTGCTGAGTCGTTTGGTCAGGTTTATTTGTTGACTCGTTTGGTCAGGTTTATTGCTGACTCGTTTGGTCAGGGTTATTTGCTGACTTGTTTGGTCAAGTTTATTTGCTGACTTGTTTGGTTAGGTTTATTTGCTGACTCGTTTGGTCAGGTTTATTTACTGACTCGTTTGGTCAGGTTTATTTGCTGACTCGTTTGGTCAGGGTTATTTGCTGACTTGTTTGGTCAAGTTTATTTGCTGAATTTATTGGTCAGGTTTATTTACTGACTCGTTTGGTCAGGTTTATTTACTGACTCGTTTGGTCAGGTTTATTTGCTGACTCGTTTGGTCAGGTTTATTTACTGAGTCGTTTGGTCAGGTTTATTTGCTGACTCGTTTGGTCAGCTTTATTTACTGACTTGTTTGGTCAGGTTTATTTACTGACTCGTTTGGTCAGGTTTATTTGCTGTCTCGTTTGGTCAGGTTTATTTACGGACTTATTTGGTCAGGTTTATTTACGGACTTGTTTGGTCAGGTTTATTTGCTGACTCGTTTGGTCAGGTTTATTTGCTGACTTGTTTGGTCAGGTTTATTTACTGAATTGATTGGTCAGGTTTATTTGCTGACTTGTTTGGTCAAGTTTATTTGCTGAATTTATTGGTCAAGTTTATTTACTGACTCGTTTGGTCAGGTTTATTTACTGACTCGTTTGGTCATGTTTATTTACTGAGTCGTTTGGTCAGGTTTATTTACTGATTCGTTTGGTCAGGTTTGTTTGCTGAGTCGTTTGGTCAGGTTTATTTGCTGACTCGTTTGGTCAGGTTTATTTACTGAGTCGTTTGGTCAGGTTTATTTGTTGACTCGTTTGGTCAGGTTTATTTACTGACTCGTTTGGTCAGGTTTATTGCTGACTCGTTTGGTCAGGGTTATTTGCTGACTTGTTTGGTCAAGTTTATTTGCTGACTTTTTTGGTTAGGTTTATTTGCTGACCCGTTTGGTCAGGTTTATTTACTGACTCGTTTGGTCAGGTTTATTTGCTGACTCGTTTGGTCAGGTTTATTTGCTGACTCGTTTGGTCAGCTTTATTTACTGACTTGTTTGGTCAGGTTTATTTACTGACTCGTTTGGTCGGGTTTATTTGCTGTCTCGTTTGGTCAGGTTTATTTACGGACTTATTTGGTCAGGTTTATTTGCTGACTCGTTTGGTCAGGTTTATTTGCTGACTCGTTTGGTCAGCTTTATTTACTGACTTGTTTGGTCAGGTTTATTTACTGACTCGTTTGGTCGGGTTTATTTGCTGTCTCGTTTGGTCAGGTTTATTTACGGACTTGTTTGGTCAGGTTTATTTACTGAATTGATTGGTCAGGTTTATTTGCTGACTTGTTTGGTCAAGTTTATTTGCTGAATTTATTGGTCAGGTTTATTTGCTGACTCGTTTGGTCAGGTTTATTTACTGACTCGTTTGGTCAGGTTTATTTGCTGACTCGTTTGGTCATGTTTATTTACTGAGTCGTTTGGTCAGGTTTATTTACTGACTCGTTTGGTCAGGTTTATTTACTGACTTGTTTGGTCAGGTTTATTTGCTGACTCGTTTGGTCAGGTTTATTTGCTGACTTGTTTGGTCAGGTTTATTTACTGAATTGATTGGTCAGGTTTATTTGCTGACTTGTTTGGTCAAGTTTATTTACCGACTCGTTTGGTCAGGTTTATTGCTGACTCGTTTGGTCAGGGTTATTTGCTGACTTGTTTGGTCAAGTTTATTTGCTGACTTGTTTGGTTAGGTTTATTTACTGACTCGTTTGGTCAGGTTTATTTGCTGAATTTATTGGTCAGGTTTATTTACTGACTCGTTTGGTCAGGTTTATTTACTGACTCGTTTGGTCAGGTTTATTTGCTGAGTCGTTTGGTCATGTTTATTTGCTGACTTGTTTGGTCAGGTTTATTTACTGACTCGTTTCGTCAGGTTTATTTGCTGACTCGTTTGGTTAGGTTTATTTACTGAGTCGTTTGGTCAGGTTTATTTGCTGAATTTATTGGTCAGGTTTATTTACTGACTCGTTTGGTCAGGTTTATTTGCTGAGTCGTTTGGTCATGTTTATTTGCTGACTTGTTTGGTCAGGTTTATTTACTGACTCGTTTCGTCAGGTTTATTTGCTGACTCGTTTGGTTAGGTTTATTTACTGAGTCGTTTGGTCAGGTTTATTTGCTGAATTTATTGGTCAGGTTTATTTACTGACTCGTTTGGTCAGGTTTATTTACTGACTCGTTTGGTCAGGTTTATTTGCTGACTCGTTTGGTCATGTTTATTTACTGACTCGTTTGGTCAGGTTTATTTACTGACTCGTTTGGTCAGGTTTATTTGCTGTCTCGTTTGGTCAGGTTTATTTACGGACTTATTTGGTCAGGTTTATTTACGGACTTGTTTGGTCAGGTTTATTTGCTGACTCGTTTGGTCAGGTTTATTTGCTGACTTGTTTGGTCAGGTTTATTTACTGAATTGATTGGTCAGGTTTATTTGCTGACTTGTTTGGTCAAGTTTATTTGCTGAATTTATTGGTCAGGTTTATTTACTGACTCGTTTGGTCAGGTTTATTTACTGACTCGTTTGGTCATGTTTATTTACTGACTCGTTTGGTCAGGTTTATTTACTGATTCGTTTGGTCAGGTTTGTTTGCTGAGTCGTTTGGTCATGTTTATTTGCTGACTCGTTTGGTCATGTTTATTTACTGAGTCGTTTGGTCAGGTTTATATACTGACTCGTTTGGTCAGGTTTATTTGCTGACTTGTTTGGTCAGGTTTATTTACTGAATTGATTGGTCAGGTTTATTTGCTGACTTGTTTGGTCAGGTTTATTTGCTGAATTTATTGGTCAGGTTTATTTACTGACTCGTTTGGTCAGGTTTATTTACTGACTCGTTTGGTCATGTTTATTTACTGAGTCGTTTGGTCAGGTTTATTTACTGACTCGTTTGGTCAGGTTTGTTTGCTGAGTCGTTTGGTCAGGTTTATTTGCTGACTCGTTTGGTCATGTTTATTTACTGAGTCGTTTGGTCAGGTTTATTTGTTCACTCGTTTGGTCAGGTTTATTTACTGACTCGTTTGGTCAGGTTTATTGCTGACTCGTTTGGTCAGGGTTATTTGCTGACTTGTTTGGTCAAGTTTATTTGCTGACTTGTTTGGTTAGGTTTATTTGCTGACTCGTTTGGTCAGGTTTATTTACTGACTCGTTTGGTCAGGTTTATTTGCTGACTCGTTTGGTCAGGGTTATTTGCTGACTTGTTTGGTCAAGTTTATTTGCTGAATTTATTGGTCAGGTTTATTTACTGACTCGTTTGGTCAGGTTTATTTACTGACTCGTTTGGTCAGGTTTATTTGCTGACTCGTTTGGTCAGGTTTATTTACTGAGTCGTTTGGTCAGGTTTATTTGGTGACTCGTTTGGTCAGCTATATTTACTGACTTGTTTGGTCAGGTTTATTTACTGACTCGTTTGGTCAGGTTTATTTGCTGTCTCGTTTGGTCAGGTTTATTTGCTGACTTGTTTGGTCAGGTTTATTTACTGAATTGATTGGTCAGGTTTATTTGCTGACTTGTTTGGTCAAGTTTATTTGCTGAATTTATTGGTCAGGTTTATTTACTGACTCGTTTGGTCAGGTTTATTTACTGACTCGTTTGGTCATGTTTATTTACTGACTCGTTTGGTCAGGTTTATTTACTGATTCGTTTGGTCAGGTTTGTTTGCTGAGTCGTTTGGTCATGTTTATTTCCTGACTCGTTTGGTCATGTTTATTTACTGAGTCGTTTGGTCAGGTTTATATACTGACTCGTTTGGTCAGGTTTATTTGCTGACTTGTTTGGTCAGGTTTATTTACTGAATTGATTGGTCAGGTTTATTTGCTGACTTGTTTGGTCAGGTTTATTTGCTGAATTTATTGGTCAGGTTTATTTACTGACTCGTTTGGTCAGGTTTATTTACTGACTCGTTTGGTCATGTTTATTTACTGAGTCGTTTGGTCAGGTTTATTTACTGACTCGTTTGGTCAGGTTTGTTTGCTGAGTCGTTTGGTCAGGTTTATTTGCTGACTCGTTTGGTCATGTTTATTTACTGAGTCGTTTGGTCAGGTTTATTTGTTCACTCGTTTGGTCAGGTTTATTTACTGACTCGTTTGGTCAGGTTTATTGCTGACTCGTTTGGTCAGGGTTATTTGCTGACTTGTTTGGTCAAGTTTATTTGCTGACTTGTTTGGTTAGGTTTATTTGCTGACTCGTTTGGTCAGGTTTATTTACTGACTCGTTTGGTCAGGTTTATTTGCTGACTCGTTTGGTCAGGGTTATTTGCTGACTTGTTTGGTCAAGTTTATTTGCTGAATTTATTGGTCAGGTTTATTTACTGACTCGTTTGGTCAGGTTTATTTACTGACTCGTTTGGTCAGGTTTATTTGCTGACTCGTTTGGTCAGGTATATTTACTGAGTCGTTTGGTCAGGTTTATTTGCTGACTCGTTTGGTCAGCTTTATTTACTGACTTGTTTGGTCAGGTTTATTTACTGACTCGTTTGGTCAGGTTTATTTGCTGTCTCGTTTGGTCAGGTTTATTTACGGACTTATTTGGTCAGGTTTATTTACGGACTTGTTTGGTCAGGTTTATTTGCTGACTCGTTTGGTCAGGTTTATTTGCTGACTTGTTTGGTTAGGTTTATTTACTGAATTGATTGGTCAGGTTTATTTGCTGACTTGTTTGTTCAAGTTTATTTGCTGAATTTATTGGTCAGGTTTATTTACTGACTCGTTTGGTCAGGTTTATTTACTGACTCGTTTGATCAGGTTTATTTGTTGACTCGTTTGGTCAGGTTTATTTACTGACTCGTTTGGTCAGGTTTATTGCTGACTCGTTTGGTCAGGGTTATTTGCTGACTTGTTTGGTCAGGTTTATTTGCTGAATTTATTGGTCAGGTTTATTTACTGACTCGTTTGGTCAGGTTTATTTACTGACTCGTTTGGTCATGTTTATTTACTGAGTCGTTTGGTCAGGTTTATTTACTGACTCGTTTGGTCAGGTTTGTTTGCTGAGTCGTTTGGTCAGGTTTATTTGCTGACTCGTTTGGTCATGTTTATTTACTGACTCGTTTGGTCAGGTTTATTTGTTCACTCGTTTGGTCAGGTTTATTTACTGACTCGTTTGGTCAGGTTTATTGCTGACTCGTTTGGTCAGGGTTATTTGCTGACTTGTTTGGTCAAGTTTATTTGCTGACTTGTTTGGTTAGGTTTATTTGCTGACTCGTTTGGTCAGGTTTATTTACTGACTCGTTTGGTCAGGTTTATTTGCTGAATTTATTGGTCAGGTTTATTTACTGACTCGTTTGGTCAGGTTTATTTACTGACTCGTTTGGTCATGTTTATTTACTGAGTCGTTTGGTCAGGTTTATTTACTGATTCGTTTGGTCAGGTTTGTTTGCTGACTCGTTTCGTCAGGTTTATTTGCTGACTCGTTTGGTCAGGTTTATTTACTGAGTCGTTTGGTCAGGTTTATTTGTTGACTCGTTTGGTCAGGTTTATTGCTGACTCGTTTGGTCAGGGTTATTTGCTGACTTGTTTGGTCAAGTTTATTTGCTGACTTGTTTGGTTAGGTTTATTTGCTGACTCATTTGGTCAGGTTTATTTACTGACTCGTTTGGTCAGGTTTATTTGCTGACTCGTTTGGTCAGGGTTATTTGCTGACTTGTTTGGTCAAGTTTATTTGCTGAATTTATTGGTCAGGTTTATTTACTGACTCGTTTGGTCAGGTTTATTTACTGACTCGTTTGGTCAGGTTTATTTACTGACTCGTTTGGTCAGGTTTATTTACTGAGTCGTTTGGTCAGGTTTATTTGCTGACTCGTTTGGTCAGCTTTATTTACTGACTTATTTGGTCAGGTTTATTTACTGACTCGTTTGGTCAGGTTTATTTGCTGTCTCGTTTGGTCAGGTTTATTTACGGACTTATTTGGTCAGGTTTATTTACGGACTTGTTTGGTCAGGTTTATTTGCTGACTCGTTTGGTCAGGTTTATTTGCTGACTTGTTTGGTCAGGTTTATTTACTGAATTGATTGGTCAGGTTTATTTGCTGACTTGTTTGGTCAAGTTTATTTGCTGAATTTATTGGTCAAGTTTATTTACTGACTCGTTTGGTCAGGTTTATTTACTGACTCGTTTGGTCATGTTTATTTACTGAGTCGTTTGGTCAGGTTTATTTACTGATTCGTTTGGTCAGGTTTGTTTGCTGAGTCGTTTGGTCAGGTTTATTTGCTGACTCGTTTGGTCAGGTTTATTTACTGAGTCGTTTGGTCAGGTTTATTTGTTGACTCGTTTGGTCAGGTTTATTTACTGACTCGTTTGGTCAGGTTTATTGCTGACTCGTTTGGTCAGGGTTATTTGCTGACTTGTTTGGTCAAGTTTATTTGCTGACTTGTTTGGTTAGGTTTATTTGCTGACCCGTTTGGTCAGGTTTATTTACTGACTCGTTTGGTCAGGTTTATTTGCTGACTCGTTTGGTCAGGTTTATTTGCTGACTCGTTTGGTCAGCTTTATTTACTGACTTGTTTGGTCAAGTTTATTTACTGACTCGTTTGGTCGGGTTTATTTGCTGTCTCGTTTGGTCAGGTTTATTTACGGACTTATTTGGTCAGGTTTATTTGCTGACTCGTTTGGTCAGGTTTATTTGCTGACTCGTTTGGTCAGCTTTATTTACTGACTTGTTTGGTCAGGTTTATTTACTGACTCGTTTGGTCGGGTTTATTTGCTGTCTCGTTTGGTCAGGTTTATTTACGGACTTGTTTGGTCAGGTTTATTTACTGAATTGATTGGTCAGGTTTATTTGCTGACTTGTTTGGTCAAGTTTATTTGCTGAATTTATTGGTCAGGTTTATTTGCTGACTCGTTTGGTCAGGTTTATTTACTGACTCGTTTGGTCAGGTTTATTTGCTGACTCGTTTGGTCATGTTTATTTACTGAGTCGTTTGGTCAGGTTTATTTACTGACTCGTTTGGTCAGGTTTATTTACTGACTTGTTTGGTCAGGTTTATTTGCTGACTCGTTTGGTCAGGTTTATTTGCTGACTTGTTTGGTCAGGTTTATTTACTGAATTGATTGGTCAGGTTTATTTGCTGACTTGTTTGGTCAAGTTTATTTACCGACTCGTTTGGTCAGGTTTATTGCTAACTCGTTTGGTCAGGGTTATTTGCTGACTTGTTTGGTCAAGTTTATTTGCTGACTTGTTTGGTTAGGTTTATTTACTGACTCGTTTGGTCAGGTTTATTTGCTGAATTTATTGGTCAGGTTTATTTACTGACTCGTTTGGTCAGGTTTATTTACTGACTCGTTTGGTCAGGTTTATTTGCTGAGTCGTTTGGTCATGTTTATTTGCTGACTTGTTTGGTCAGGTTTATTTACTGACTCGTTTCGTCAGGTTTATTTGCTGACTCGTTTGGTTAGGTTTATTTACTGAGTCGTTTGGTCAGGTTTATTTGCTGAATTTATTGGTCAGGTTTATTTACTGACTCGTTTGGTCATGTTTATTTACTGACTCGTTTGGTCAGGTTTATTTGCTGACTCGTTTGGTCATGTTTATTTACTGACTCGTTTGGTCAGGCTTATTTACTGACTCGTTTGGTCAGGTTTATTTGCTGTCTCGTTTGGTCAGGTTTATTTACGGACTTATTTGGTCAGGTTTATTTACGGACTTGTTTGGTCACGTTTATTTGCTGACTCGTTTGGTCAGGTTTATTTGCTGACTTGTTTGGTCAGGTTTATTTACTGAATTGATTGGTCAGGTTTATTTGCTGACTTGTTTGGTCAAGTTTATTTGCTGAATTTATTGGTCAGGTTTATTTACTGACTCGTTTGGTCAGGTTTATTTACTGACTCGTTTGGTCATGTTTATTTACTGACTCGTTTGGTCAGGTTTATTTACTGATTCGTTTGGTCAGGTTTGTTTGCTGAGTCGTTTGGTCATGTTTATTTGCTGACTCGTTTGGTCATGTTTATTTACTGAGTCGTTTGGTCAGGTTTATATACTGACTCGTTTGGTCAGGTTTATTTGCTGACTTGTTTGGTCAGGTTTATTTACTGAATTGATTGGTCAGGTTTATTTGCTGACTTGTTTGGTCAGGTTTATTTGCTGAATTTATTGGTCAGGTTTATTTACTGACTCGTTTGGTCAGGTTTATTTACTGACTCGTTTGGTCATGTTTATTTACTGAGTCGTTTGGTCAGGTTTATTTACTGACTCGTTTGGTCAGGTTTGTTTGCTGAGTCGTTTGGTCAGGTTTATTTGCTGACTCGTTTGGTCATGTTTATTTACTGAGTCGTTTGGTCAGGTTTATTTGTTCACTCGTTTGGTCAGGTTTATTTACTGACTCGTTTGGTCAGGTTTATTGCTGACTCGTTTGGTCAGGGTTATTTGCTGACTTGTTTGGTCAAGTTTATTTGCTGACTTGTTTGGTTAGGTTTATTTGCTGACTCGTTTGGTCAGGTTTATTTACTGACTCGTTTGGTCAGGTTTATTTGCTGACTCGTTTGGTCAGGGTTATTTGCTGACTTGTTTGGTCAAGTTTATTTGCTGAATTTATTGGTCAGGTTTATTTACTGACTCGTTTGGTCAGGTTTATTTACTGACTCGTTTGGTCAGGTTTATTTGCTGACTCGTTTGGTCATGTTTATTTACTGAGTCGTTTGGTCAGGTTTATTTGGTGACTCGTTTGGTCAGCTATATTTACTGACTTGTTTGGTCAGGTTTATTTACTGACTCGTTTGGTCAGGTTTATTTGCTGTCTCGTTTGGTCAGGTTTATTTGCTGACTTGTTTGGTCAGGTTTATTTACTGAATTGATTGGTCAGGTTTATTTGCTGACTTGTTTGGTCAAGTTTATTTGCTGAATTTATTGGTCAGGTTTATTTACTGACTCGTTTGGTCAGGTTTATTTACTGACTCGTTTGGTCATGTTTATTTACTGACTCGTTTGGTCAGGTTTATTTACTGATTCGTTTGGTCAGGTTTGTTTGCTGAGTCGTTTGGTCATGTTTATTTCCTGACTCGTTTGGTCATGTTTATTTACTGAGTCGTTTGGTCAGGTTTATATACTGACTCGTTTGGTCAGGTTTATTTGCTGACTTGTTTGGTCAGGTTTATTTACTGAATTGATTGGTCAGGTTTATTTGCTGACTTGTTTGGTCAGGTTTATTTGCTGAATTTATTGGTCAGGTTTATTTACTGACTCGTTTGGTCAGGTTTATTTACTGACTCGTTTGGTCATGTTTATTTACTGAGTCGTTTGGTCAGGTTTATTTACTGACTCGTTTGGTCAGGTTTGTTTGCTGAGTCGTTTGGTCAGGTTTATTTGCTGACTCGTTTGGTCATGTTTATTTACTGAGTCGTTTGGTCAGGTTTATTTGTTCACTCGTTTGGTCAGGTTTATTTACTGACTCGTTTGGTCAGGTTTATTGCTGACTCGTTTGGTCAGGGTTATTTGCTGACTTGTTTGGTCAAGTTTATTTGCTGACTTGTTTGGTTAGGTTTATTTGCTGACTCGTTTGGTCAGGTTTATTTACTGACTCGTTTGGTCAGGTTTATTTGCTGACTCGTTTGGTCAGGGTTATTTGCTGACTCGTTTGGTCAGCTTTATTTACTGACTCGTTTGGTCAGGTTTATTTGCTGACTCGTTTGGTTAGGTTTATTTGCTGACTTGTTTGGTTAGGTTTATTTACTGAATTGATTGGTCAGGTTTATTTGCTGACTTGTTTGGTCAAGTTTATTTGCTGAATTTATTGGTCAGGTTTATTTACTGACTCGTTTGGTCAGGTTTATTTACTGACTCGTTTGATCAGGTTTATTTGTTGACTCGTTTGGTCAGGTTTATTTACTGACTCGTTTGGTCAGGTTTATTGCTGACTCGTTTGGTCAGGGTTATTTGCTGACTTGTTTGGTCAGGTTTATTTGCTGAATTTATTGGTCAGGTTTATTTACTGACTCGTTTGGTCAGGTTTATTTACTGACTCGTTTGGTCATGTTTATTTACTGAGTCGTTTGGTCAGGTTTATTTACTGACTCGTTTGGTCAGGTTTGTTTGCTGAGTCGTTTGGTCAGGTTTATTTGCTGACTCGTTTGGTCATGTTTATTTACTGAGTCGTTTGGTCAGGTTTATTTGTTCACTCGTTTGGTCAGGTTTATTTACTGACTCGTTTGGTCAGGTTTATTGCTGACTCGTTTGGTCAGGGTTATTTGCTGACTTGTTTGGTCAAGTTTATTTGCTGACTTGTTTGGTTAGGTTTATTTGCTGACTCGTTTGGTCAGGTTTATTTGCTGACTTGTTTGGTCAGGTTTATTTACTGAATTGATTGGTCAGGTTTATTTGCTGACTTGTTTGGTCAAGTTTATTTGCTGAATTTATTGGTCAGGTTTATTTACTGACTCGTTTGGTCAGGTTTATTTACTGACTCGTTTGGTCATGTTTATTTACTGACTCGTTTGGTCAGGTTTATTTACTGATTCGTTTGGTCAGGTTTGTTTGCTGAGTCGTTTGGTCATGTTTATTTCCTGACTCGTTTGGTCATGTTTATTTACTGAGTCGTTTGGTCAGGTTTATATACTGACTCGTTTGGTCAGGTTTATTTGCTGACTTGTTTGGTCAGGTTTATTTACTGATTCGTTTGGTCAGGTTTGTTTGCTGACTCGTTTCGTCAGGTTTATTTGCTGACTCGTTTGGTCAGGTTTATTTACTGAGTCGTTTGGTCAGGTTTATTTGTTGACTCGTTTGGTCAGGTTTATTGCTGACTCGTTTGGTCAGGGTTATTTGCTGACTTGTTTGGTCAAGTTTATTTGCTGACTTGTTTGGTTAGGTTTATTTGCTGACTCGTTTGGTCAGGTTTATTTACTGACTCGTTTGGTCAGGTTTATTTGCTGACTCGTTTGGTCAGGGTTATTTGCTGACTTGTTTGGTCAAGTTTATTTGCTGAATTTATTGGTCAGGTTTATTTACTGACTCGTTTGGTCAGGTTTATTTACTGACTCGTTTGGTCAGGTTTATTTGCTGACTCGTTTGGTCAGGTTTATTTACTGAGTCGTTTGGTCAGGTTTATTTGCTGACTCGTTTGGTCAGCTTTATTTACTGACTTATTTGGTCAGGTTTATTTACTGACTCGTTTGGTCAGGTTTATTTGCTGTCTCGTTTGGTCAGGTTTATTTACGGACTTATTTGGTCAGGTTTATTTACGGACTTGTTTGGTCAGGTTTATTTGCTGACTCGTTTGGTCAGGTTTATTTGCTGACTTGTTTGGTCAGGTTTATTTACTGAATTGATTGGTCAGGTTTATTTGCTGACTTGTTTGGTCAAGTTTATTTGCTGAATTTATTGGTCAAGTTTATTTACTGACTCGTTTGGTCAGGTTTATTTACTGACTCGTTTGGTCATGTTTATTTACTGAGTCGTTTGGTCAGGTTTATTTACTGATTCGTTTGGTCAGGTTTGTTTGCTGAGTCGTTTGGTCAGGTTTATTTGCTGACTCGTTTGGTCAGGTTTATTTACTGAGTCGTTTGGTCAGGTTTATTTGTTGACTCGTTTGGTCAGGTTTATTTACTGACTCGTTTGGTCAGGTTTATTGCTGACTCGTTTGGTCAGGGTTATTTGCTGACTTGTTTGGTCAAGTTTATTTGCTGACTTGTTTGGTTAGGTTTATTTGCTGACCCGTTTGGTCAGGTTTATTTACTGACTCGTTTGGTCAGGTTTATTTGCTGACTCGTTTGGTCAGGTTTATTTGCTGACTCGTTTGGTCAGCTTTATTTACTGACTTGTTTGGTCAAGTTTATTTACTGACTCGTTTGGTCGGGTTTATTTGCTGTCTCGTTTGGTCAGGTTTATTTACGGACTTATTTGGTCAGGTTTATTTGCTGACTCGTTTGGTCAGGTTTATTTGCTGACTCGTTTGGTCAGCTTTATTTACTGACTTGTTTGGTCAGGTTTATTTACTGACTCGTTTGGTCGGGTTTATTTGCTGTCTCGTTTGGTCAGGTTTATTTACGGACTTGTTTGGTCAGGTTTATTTACTGAATTGATTGGTCAGGTTTATTTGCTGACTTGTTTGGTCAAGTTTATTTGCTGAATTTATTGGTCAGGTTTATTTGCTGACTCGTTTGGTCAGGTTTATTTACTGACTCGTTTGGTCAGGTTTATTTGCTGACTCGTTTGGTCATGTTTATTTACTGAGTCGTTTGGTCAGGTTTATTTACTGACTCGTTTGGTCAGGTTTATTTACTGACTTGTTTGGTCAGGTTTATTTGCTGACTCGTTTGGTCAGGTTTATTTGCTGACTTGTTTGGTCAGGTTTATTTACTGAATTGATTGGTCAGGTTTATTTGCTGACTTGTTTGGTCAAGTTTATTTACCGACTCGTTTGGTCAGGTTTATTGCTAACTCGTTTGGTCAGGGTTATTTGCTGACTTGTTTGGTCAAGTTTATTTGCTGACTTGTTTGGTTAGGTTTATTTACTGACTCGTTTGGTCAGGTTTATTTGCTGAATTTATTGGTCAGGTTTATTTACTGACTCGTTTGGTCAGGTTTATTTACTGACTCGTTTGGTCAGGGTTATTTGCTGACTTGTTTGGTCAAGTTTATTTGCTGAATTTATTGGTCAGGTTTATTTACTGACTCGTTTGGTCAGGTTTATTTACTGACTCGTTTGGTCAGGTTTATTTGCTGACTCGTTTGGTCAGGTATATTTACTGAGTCGTTTGGTCAG
Organism: Lampris incognitus; assembly: GCF_029633865.1. Taxonomy (NCBI): domain Eukaryota; kingdom Metazoa; phylum Chordata; class Actinopteri; order Lampriformes; family Lampridae; genus Lampris; species Lampris incognitus. Next base: position 53,993,188 of record NC_079211.1, on the reverse strand, counting down.
GTTTATTTGCTGACTCGTTTGGTCAGCTTTATTTACTGACTTGTTTGGTCAGGTTTATTTACTGACTCGTTTGGTCAGGTTTATTTGCTGACTCGTTTGGTCAGGTTTATTTACGGACTTATTTGGTCAGGTTTATTTACGGACTTGTTTGGTCAGGTTTATTTGCTGACTCGTTTGGTTAGGTTTATTTGCTGACTTGTTTGGTTAGGTTTATTTACTGAATTGATTGGTCAGGTTTATTTGCTGACTTGTTTGGTCAAGTTTATTTGCTGAATTTATTGGTCAGGTTTATTTACTGACTCGTTTGGTCAGGTTTATTTACTGACTCGTTTGATCAGGTTTATTTGTTGACTCGTTTGGTCAGGTTTATTTACTGACTCGTTTGGTCAGGTTTATTGCTGACTCGTTTGGTCAGGGTTATTTGCTGACTTGTTTGGTCAGGTTTATTTGCTGAATTTATTGGTCAGGTTTATTTACTGACTCGTTTGGTCAGGTTTATTTACTGACTCGTTTGGTCATGTTTATTTACTGAGTCGTTTGGTCAGGTTTATTTACTGACTCGTTTGGTCAGGTTTGTTTGCTGAGTCGTTTGGTCAGGTTTATTTGCTGACTCGTTTGGTCATGTTTATTTACTGAGTCGTTTGGTCAGGTTTATTTGTTCACTCGTTTGGTCAGGTTTATTTACTGACTCGTTTGGTCAGGTTTATTGCTGACTCGTTTGGTCAGGGTTATTTGCTGACTTGTTTGGTCAAGTTTATTTGCTGACTTGTTTGGTTAGGTTTATTTGCTGACTCGTTTGGTCAGGTTTATTTGCTGACTTGTTTGGTCAGGTTTATTTACTGAATTGATTGGTCAGGTTTATTTGCTGACTTGTTTGGTCAAGTTTATTTGCTGAATTTATTGGTCAGGTTTATTTACTGACTCGTTTGGTCAGGTTTATTTACTGACTCGTTTGGTCATGTTTATTTACTGACTAGTTTGGTCAGGTTTATTTACTGATTCGTTTGGTCAGGTTTGTTTGCTGAGTCGTTTGGTCATGTTTATTTCCTGACTCGTTTGGTCATGTTTATTTACTGAGTCGTTTGGTCAGGTTTATATACTGACTCGTTTGGTCAGGTTTATTTGCTGACTTGTTTGGTCAGGTTTATTTACTGATTCGTTTGGTCAGGTTTGTTTGCTGACTCGTTTCGTCAGGTTTATTTGCTGACTCGTTTGGTCAGGTTTATTTACTGAGTCGTTTGGTCAGGTTTATTTGTTGACTCGTTTGGTCAGGTTTATTGCTGACTCGTTTGGTCAGGGTTATTTGCTGACTTGTTTGGTCAAGTTTATTTGCTGACTTGTTTGGTTAGGTTTATTTGCTGACTCGTTTGGTCAGGTTTATTTACTGACTCGTTTGGTCAGGTTTATTTGCTGACTCGTTTGGTCAGGGTTATTTGCTGACTTGTTTGGTCAAGTTTATTTGCTGAATTTATTGGTCAGGTTTATTTACTGACTCGTTTGGTCAGGTTTATTTACTGACTCGTTTGGTCAGGTTTATTTGCTGACTCGTTTGGTCAGGTTTATTTACTGAGTCGTTTGGTCAGGTTTATTTGCTGACTCGTTTGGTCAGCTTTATTTACTGACTTATTTGGTCAGGTTTATTTACTGACTCGTTTGGTCAGGTTTATTTGCTGTCTCGTTTGGTCAGGTTTATTTACGGACTTATTTGGTCAGGTTTATTTACGGACTTGTTTGGTCAGGTTTATTTGCTGACTCGTTTGGTCAGGTTTATTTGCTGACTTGTTTGGTCAGGTTTATTTACTGAATTGATTGGTCAGGTTTATTTGCTGACTTGTTTGGTCAAGTTTATTTGCTGAATTTATTGGTCAAGTTTATTTACTGACTCGTTTGGTCAGGTTTATTTACTGACTCGTTTGGTCATGTTTATTTACTGAGTCGTTTGGTCAGGTTTATTTACTGATTCGTTTGGTCAGGTTTGTTTGCTGAGTCGTTTGGTCAGGTTTATTTGCTGACTCGTTTGGTCAGGTTTATTTACTGAGTCGTTTGGTCAGGTTTATTTGTTGACTCGTTTGGTCAGGTTTATTTACTGACTCGTTTGGTCAGGTTTATTGCTGACTCGTTTGGTCAGGGTTATTTGCTGACTTGTTTGGTCAAGTTTATTTGCTGACTTGTTTGGTTAGGTTTATTTGCTGACCCGTTTGGTCAGGTTTATTTACTGACTCGTTTGGTCAGGTTTATTTGCTGACTCGTTTGGTCAGGTTTATTTGCTGACTCGTTTGGTCAGCTTTATTTACTGACTTGTTTGGTCAAGTTTATTTACTGACTCGTTTGGTCGGGTTTATTTGCTGTCTCGTTTGGTCAGGTTTATTTACGGACTTATTTGGTCAGGTTTATTTGCTGACTCGTTTGGTCAGGTTTATTTGCTGACTCGTTTGGTCAGCTTTATTTACTGACTTGTTTGGTCAGGTTTATTTACTGACTCGTTTGGTCGGGTTTATTTGCTGTCTCGTTTGGTCAGGTTTATTTACGGACTTGTTTGGTCAGGTTTATTTACTGAATTGATTGGTCAGGTTTATTTGCTGACTTGTTTGGTCAAGTTTATTTGCTGAATTTATTGGTCAGGTTTATTTGCTGACTCGTTTGGTCAGGTTTATTTACTGACTCGTTTGGTCAGGTTTATTTGCTGACTCGTTTGGTCATGTTTATTTACTGAGTCGTTTGGTCAGGTTTATTTACTGACTCGTTTGGTCAGGTTTATTTACTGACTTGTTTGGTCAGGTTTATTTGCTGACTCGTTTGGTCAGGTTTATTTGCTGACTTGTTTGGTCAGGTTTATTTACTGAATTGATTGGTCAGGTTTATTTGCTGACTTGTTTGGTCAAGTTTATTTACCGACTCGTTTGGTCAGGTTTATTGCTAACTCGTTTGGTCAGGGTTATTTGCTGACTTGTTTGGTCAAGTTTATTTGCTGACTTGTTTGGTTAGGTTTATTTACTGACTCGTTTGGTCAGGTTTATTTGCTGAATTTATTGGTCAGGTTTATTTACTGACTCGTTTGGTCAGGTTTATTTACTGACTCGTTTGGTCAGGGTTATTTGCTGACTTGTTTGGTCAAGTTTATTTGCTGAATTTATTGGTCAGGTTTATTTACTGACTCGTTTGGTCAGGTTTATTTACTGACTCGTTTGGTCAGGTTTATTTGCTGACTCGTTTGGTCAGGTATATTTACTGAGTCGTTTGGTCAGGTTTATTTGCTGACTCGTTTGGTCAGCTTTATTTACTGACTTGTTTGGTCAGGTTTATTTACTGACTCGTTTGGTCAGGTTTATTTGCTGACTCGTTTGGTCAGGTTTATTTACGGACTTATTTGGTCAGGTTTATTTACGGACTTGTTTGGTCAGGTTTATTTGCTGACTCGTTTGGTTAGGTTTATTTGCTGACTTGTTTGGTTAGGTTTATTTACTGAATTGATTGGTCAGGTTTATTTGCTGACTTGTTTGGTCAAGTTTATTTGCTGAATTTATTGGTCAGGTTTATTTACTGACTCGTTTGGTCAGGTTTATTTACTGACTCGTTTGATCAGGTTTATTTGTTGACTCGTTTGGTCAGGTTTATTTACTGACTCGTTTGGTCAGGTTTATTGCTGACTCGTTTGGTCAGGGTTATTTGCTGACTTGTTTGGTCAGGTTTATTTGCTGAATTTATTGGTCAGGTTTATTTACTGACTCGTTTGGTCAGGTTTATTTACTGACTCGTTTGGTCATGTTTATTTACTGAGTCGTTTGGTCAGGTTTATTTACTGACTCGTTTGGTCAGGTTTGTTTGCTGAGTCGTTTGGTCAGGTTTATTTGCTGACTCGTTTGGTCATGTTTATTTACTGAGTCGTTTGGTCAGGTTTATTTGTTCACTCGTTTGGTCAGGTTTATTTACTGACTCGTTTGGTCAGGTTTATTGCTGACTCGTTTGGTCAGGGTTATTTGCTGACTTGTTTGGTCAAGTTTATTTGCTGACTTGTTTGGTTAGGTTTATTTGCTGACTCGTTTGGTCAGGTTTATTTGCTGACTTGTTTGGTCAGGTTTATTTACTGAATTGATTGGTCAGGTTTATTTGCTGACTTGTTTGGTCAAGTTTATTTGCTGAATTTATTGGTCAGGTTTATTTACTGACTCGTTTGGTCAGGTTTATTTACTGACTCGTTTGGTCATGTTTATTTACTGACTCGTTTGGTCAGGTTTATTTACTGATTCGTTTGGTCAGGTTTGTTTGCTGAGTCGTTTGGTCATGTTTATTTCCTGACTCGTTTGGTCATGTTTATTTACTGAGTCGTTTGGTCAGGTTTATATACTGACTCGTTTGGTCAGGTTTATTTGCTGACTTGTTTGGTCAGGTTTATTTACTGATTCGTTTGGTCAGGTTTGTTTGCTGACTCGTTTCGTCAGGTTTATTTGCTGACTCGTTTGGTCAGGTTTATTTACTGAGTCGTTTGGTCAGGTTTATTTGTTGACTCGTTTGGTCAGGTTTATTGCTGACTCGTTTGGTCAGGGTTATTTGCTGACTTGTTTGGTCAAGTTTATTTGCTGACTTGTTTGGTTAGGTTTATTTGCTGACTCGTTTGGTCAGGTTTATTTACTGACTCGTTTGGTCAGGTTTATTTGCTGACTCGTTTGGTCAGGGTTATTTGCTGACTTGTTTGGTCAAGTTTATTTGCTGAATTTATTGGTCAGGTTTATTTACTGACTCGTTTGGTCAGGTTTATTTACTGACTCGTTTGGTCAGGTTTATTTGCTGACTCGTTTGGTCAGGTTTATTTACTGAGTCGTTTGGTCAGGTTTATTTGCTGACTCGTTTGGTCAGCTTTATTTACTGACTTATTTGGTCAGGTTTATTTACTGACTCGTTTGGTCAGGTTTATTTGCTGTCTCGTTTGGTCAGGTTTATTTACGGACTTATTTGGTCAGGTTTATTTACGGACTTGTTTGGTCAGGTTTATTTGCTGACTCGTTTGGTCAGGTTTATTTGCTGACTTGTTTGGTCAGGTTTATTTACTGAATTGATTGGTCAGGTTTATTTGCTGACTTGTTTGGTCAAGTTTATTTGCTGAATTTATTGGTCAAGTTTATTTACTGACTCGTTTGGTCAGGTTTATTTACTGACTCGTTTGGTCATGTTTATTTACTGAGTCGTTTGGTCAGGTTTATTTACTGATTCGTTTGGTCAGGTTTGTTTGCTGAGTCGTTTGGTCAGGTTTATTTGCTGACTCGTTTGGTCAGGTTTATTTACTGAGTCGTTTGGTCAGGTTTATTTGTTGACTCGTTTGGTCAGGTTTATTTACTGACTCGTTTGGTCAGGTTTATTGCTGACTCGTTTGGTCAGGGTTATTTGCTGACTTGTTTGGTCAAGTTGATTTGCTGACTTGTTTGGTTAGGTTTATTTGCTGACCCGTTTGGTCAGGTTTATTTACTGACTCGTTTGGTCAGGTTTATTTGCTGACTCGTTTGGTCAGGTTTATTTGCTGACTCGTTTGGTCAGCTTTATTTACTGACTTGTTTGGTCAAGTTTATTTACTGACTCGTTTGGTCGGGTTTATTTGCTGTCTCGTTTGGTCAGGTTTATTTACGGACTTATTTGGTCAGGTTTATTTGCTGACTCGTTTGGTCAGGTTTATTTGCTGAATTGATTGGTCAGGTTTATTTGCTGACTCGTTTGGTCAGGTTTATTTACTGACTCGTTTGATCAGGTTTATTTGTTGACTCGTTTGGTCAGGTTTATTTACTGACTCGTTTGGTCAGGTTTATTGCTGACTCGTTTGGTCAGGGTTATTTGCTGACTTGTTTGGTCAGGTTTATTTGCTGAATTTATTGGTCAGGTTTATTTACTGACTCGTTTGGTCATGTTTATTTACTGAGTCGTTTGGTCAGGTTTATTTACTGACTCGTTTGGTCAGGTTTGTTTGCTGAGTCGTTTGGTCAGGTTTATTTGCTGACTCGTTTGGTCATGTTTATTTACTGAGTCGTTTGGTCAGGTTTATTTGTTCACTCGTTTGGTCAGGTTTATTTACTGACTCGTTTGGTCAGGTTTATTGCTGACTCGTTTGGTCAGGGTTATTTGCTGACTTGTTTGGTCAAGTTTATTTGCTGACTTGTTTGGTTAGGTTTATTTGCTGACTCGTTTGGTCAGGTTTATTTGCTGACTTGTTTGGTCAGGTTTATTTACTGAATTGATTGGTCAGGTTTATTTGCTGACTTGTTTGGTCAAGTTTATTTGCTGAATTTATTGGTCAGGTTTATTTACTGACTCGTTTGGTCAGGTTTATTTACTGACTCGTTTGGTCATGTTTATTTACTGACTCGTTTGGTCAGGTTTATTTACTGATTCGTTTGGTCAGGTTTGTTTGCTGAGTCGTTTGGTCATGTTTATTTCCTGACTCGTTTGGTCATGTTTATTTACTGAGTCGTTTGGTCAGGTTTATATACTGACTCGTTTGGTCAGGTTTATTTGCTGACTTGTTTGGTCAGGTTTATTTACTGATTCGTTTGGTCAGGTTTGTTTGCTGACTCGTTTCGTCAGGTTTATTTGCTGACTCGTTTGGTCAGGTTTATTTACTGAGTCGTTTGGTCAGGTTTATTTGTTGACTCGTTTGGTCAAGTTTATTGCTGACTCGTTTGGTCAGGGTTATTTGCTGACTTGTTTGGTCAAGTTTATTTGCTGACTTGTTTGGTTAGGTTTATTTGCTGACTCGTTTGGTCAGGTTTATTTACTGACTCGTTTGGTCAGGTTTATTTGCTGACTCGTTTGGTCAGGGTTATTTGCTGACTTGTTTGGTCAAGTTTATTTGCTGAATTTATTGGTCAGGTTTATTTACTGACTCGTTTGGTCAGGTTTATTTACTGACTCGTTTGGTCAGGTTTATTTGCTGACTCGTTTGGTCAGGTTTATTTACTGAGTCGTTTGGTCAGGTTTATTTGCTGACTCGTTTGGTCAGCTTTATTTACTGACTTATTTGGTCAGGTTTATTTACTGACTCGTTTGGTCATGTTTATTTGCTGTCTCGTTTGGTCAGGTTTATTTACGGACTTATTTGGTCAGGTTTATTTACGGACTTGTTTGGTCAGGTTTATTTGCTGACTCGTTTGGTCAGGTTTATTTGCTGACTTGTTTGGTCAGGTTTATTTACTGAATTGATTGGTCAGGTTTATTTGCTGACTTGTTTGGTCAAGTTTATTTGCTGAATTTATTGGTCAAGTTTATTTACTGACTCGTTTGGTCAGGTTTATTTACTGACTCGTTTGGTCATGTTTATTTACTGAGTCGTTTGGTCAGGTTTATTTACTGATTCGTTTGGTCAGGTTTGTTTGCTGAGTCGTTTGGTCAGGTTTATTTGCTGACTCGTTTGGTCAGGTTTATTTACTGAGTCGTTTGGTCAGGTTTATTTGTTGACTCGTTTGGTCAGGTTTATTTACTGACTCGTTTGGTCAGGTTTATTGCTGACTCGTTTGGTCAGGGTTATTTGCTGACTTGTTTGGTCAAGTTTATTTGCTGACTTGTTTGGTTAGGTTTATTTGCTGACCCGTTTGGTCAGGTTTATTTACTGACTCGTTTGGTCAGGTTTATTTGCTGACTCGTTTGGTCAGGTTTATTTGCTGACTCGTTTGGTCAGCTTTATTTACTGACTTGTTTGGTCAAGTTTATTTACTGACTCGTTTGGTCGGGTTTATTTGCTGTCTCGTTTGGTCAGGTTTATTTACGGACTTATTTGGTCAGGTTTATTTGCTGACTCGTTTGGTCAGGTTTATTTGCTGACTCGTTTGGTCAGCTTTATTTACTGACTTGTTTGGTCAGGTTTATTTACTGACTCGTTTGGTCGGGTTTATTTGCTGTCTCGTTTGGTCAGGTTTATTTACGGACTTGTTTGGTCAGGTTTATTTACTGAATTGATTGGTCAGGTTTATTTGCTGACTTGTTTGGTCAAGTTTATTTGCTGAATTTATTGGTCAGGTTTATTTGCTGACTCGTTTGGTCAGGTTTATTTACTGACTCGTTTGGTCAGGTTTATTTGCTGACTCGTTTGGTCAGGTTTATTTGCTGACTCGTTTGGTCACGTTTATTTGCTGACTTGTTTGGTCAAGTTTATTTGCTGAATTTATTGGTCAGGTTTATTTACTGACTCGTTTGGTCAGGTTTATTTACTGACTCGTTTGGTCAGGTTTATTTGCTGACTCGTTTGGTCAGGTTTATTTACTGAGTCGTTTGGTCAGGTTTATTTGCTGACTCGTTTGGTCAGCTTTATTTACTGACTTGTTTGGTCAGGTTTATTTACTTACTCGTTTGGTCGGGTTTATTTGCTGTCTCGTTTGGTCAGGTTTATTTACGGACTTATTTGGTCAGGTTTATTTACGGACTTGTTTGGTCAGGTTTATTTGCTGACTCGTTTGGTCAGGTTTATTTGCTGACTTGTTTGGTCAGGTTTATTTACTGAATTGATTGGTCAGGTTTATTTGCTGACTTGTTTGGTCAAGTTTATTTGCTGAATTTATTGGTCAGGTTTATTTACTGACTCGTTTGGTCAGGTTTATTTACTGACTCGTTTGGTCAGGTTTACTTGCTGACTCGTTTGGTCAGGTTTATTTGCTGACTTGTTTGGTCAGGTTTATTTACTGAATTGATTGGTCAGGTTTATTTGCTGACTTGTTTGGTCAGGTTTATTTGCTGAATTTATTGGTCAGGTTTATTTACTGACTCGTTTGGTCAGGTTTATTTACTGACTCGTTTGGTCATGTTTATTTACTGACTCGTTTGGTCAGGTTTATTTACTGACTCGTTTGGTCAGGTTTGTTTGCTGAGTCGTTTGGTCAGGTTTATTTGCTGACTCGTTTGGTCATGTTTATTTACTGAGTCGTTTGGTCAGGTTTATTTGTTCACTCGTTTGGTCAGGTTTATTTACTTACTCGTTTGGTCGGGTTTATTTGCTGTCTCGTTTGGTCAGGTTTATTTACGGACTTATTTGGTCAGGTTTATTTACGGACTTGTTTGGTCAGGTTTATTTGCTGACTCGTTTGGTCAGGTTTATTTGCTGACTTGTTTGGTCAGGTTTATTTACTGAATTGATTGGTCAGGTTTATTTGCTGACTTGTTTGGTCAAGTTTATTTGCTGAATTTATTGGTCAGGTTTATTTACTGACTCGTTTGGTCAGGTTTATTTACTGACTCGTTTGGTCAGGTTTATTTGCTGACTCGTTTGGTCATGTTTATTTACTGAGTCGTTTGGTCAGGTTTATTTACTGACTCGTTTGGTCAGGTTTATTTGCTGACTTGTTTGGTCAGGTTTATTTACTGAATTGATTGGTCAGGTTTATTTGCTGACTTGTTTGGTCAGGTTTATTTGCTGAATTTATTGGTCAGGTTTATTTACTGACTCGTTTGGTCAGGTTTATTTACTGACTCGTTTGGTCATGTTTATTGCTGACTCGTTTGGTCAGGTTTATTTACTGACTCGTTTGGTCAGGTTTATTGCTGACTCGCTTGGTCAGGGTTATTTGCTGACTTGTTTGGTCAGGTTTATTTGCTGACTTGTTTGGTTAGGTTTATTTGCTGACTCGTTTGGTCAGGTTTATTTACTGACTCGTTTGGTCAGGTTTATTTGCTGACTCGTTTGGTCAGGTTTATTTGCTGACTCGTTTGGTCAGGTTTATTTACTGACTTGTTTGGTCAGGTTTATTTACTGACTCGTTTGGTCGGGTTTATTTGCTGTCTCGTTTGGTCATGTTTATTTGCTGACTTGTTTGGTCAGGTTTATTTACTGAATTGATTGGTCAGGTTTATTTGCTGACTTGTTTGGTCAAGTTTATTTGCTGAATTTATTGGTCAGGTTTATTTACTGACTCGTTTGGTCAGGTTTATTTACTGACTCGTTTGGTCATGTTTATTTACTGAGTCGTTTGGTTAGGTTTATTTACTGACTCGTTTGGTCAGGTTTATTTACTGACTTGTTTGGTCAGGTTTATTTGCTGACTCGTTTGGTCAGGTTTATTTGCTGACTCATTTGGTCAGGTTTATTTACTGAGTCGTTTGGTCAGGTTTATTGGCTGACTCGTTTGGTCAGGTTTTTTTACTGACTCGTTTGGTCAGGTTTATTGCTGACTCGTTTGGTCAGGGTTATTTGCCAACTTGTTTGGTCAAGTTTATTTGCTGACTTGGTTGGTTAGGTTTATTTACTGACTCGTTTCGTCAGGTTTATTTACTGAATTTATTGGTCAGGTTTATTTACTGACTCGTTTGGTCAGGTTTATTTACTGACTCGTTTGGTCAGGTTTGTTTGCTGACTCGTTTGGTCATGTTTATTTACTGAGTCGTTTGGTCAGGTTTATTTACTGACTTGTTTGGTCAGGTTTATTTGCTGTCTCGTTTGGTCAGGTTTATTTAAGGACTTATTTGGTCAGGTTTATTTACGGACTTGTTTGGTCAGGTTTATTTGCTGACTCTTTTGGTCAGGTTTATTTGCTGTCTCGTTTGGTCAGGTTTATTTACGGACTAATTTGGTCAGGTTTATTTACGGACTTGTTTGGTCAGGTTTATTTGCTGACTCGTTTGGTCAGGTTTATTTGCTGAATTTATTGGTCAGGTTTATTTACTGACTCGTTTGGTCAGGTTTATTTACTGACTCGTTTGGTCAGGTTTATTTGCTGACTCGTTTGGTCATGTTTATTTACTGACTCGTTTGGTCAGGTTTATTTAATGAGTCGTTTGGTCAGGTTTATTTGCTGTCTCGTTTGGTCAGGTTTATTTACTGACTCGTTTGGTCAGGTTTATTTGCTGACTCGTTTGGTCAGGTTTATTTACTGGCTCGTTTGGTCAGGTTTATTTGCTGACTCGTTTGGTCACGTTTATTTGCTGACTTGTTTGGTCAAGTTTATTTGCTGAATTTATTGGTCAGGTTTATTTACTGACTCGTTTGGTCAGGTTTATTTACTGACTCGTTTGGTCAGGTTTATTTGCTGACTCGTTTGGTCAGGTTTATTTGCTGACTCGTTTGGTCAGCTTTATTTACTGACTTGTTTGGTCAGGTTTATTTACTTACTCGTTTGGTCGGGTTTATTTGCTGTCTCGTTTGGTCAGGTTTATTTACGGACTTATTTGGTCAGGTTTATTTACGGACTTGTTTGGTCAGGTTTATTTGCTGACTCGTTTGGTCAGGTTTATTTGCTGACTTGTTTGGTCAGGTTTATTTACTGAATTGATTGGTCAGGTTTATTTGCTGACTTGTTTGGTCAAGTTTATTTGCTGAATTTATTGGTCAGGTTTATTTACTGACTCGTTTGGTCAGGTTTATTTACTGACTCGTTTGGTCAGGTTTACTTGCTGACTCGTTTGGTCAGGTTTATTTGCTGACTTGTTTGGTCAGGTTTATTTACTGAATTGATTGGTCAGGTTTATTTGCTGACTTGTTTGGTCAGGTTTATTTGCTGAATTTATTGGTCAGGTTTATTTACTGACTCGTTTGGTCAGGTTTATTTACTGACTCGTTTGGTCATGTTTATTTACTGACTCGTTTGGTCAGGTTTATTTACTGACTCGTTTGGTCAGGTTTGTTTGCTGAGTCGTTTGGTCAGGTTTATTTGCTGACTCGTTTGGTCATGTTTATTTACTGAGTCGTTTGGTCAGGTTTATTTGTTCACTCGTTTGGTCAGGTTTATTTACTGACTCGTTTGGTCAGGTTTATTTACGGACTTATTTGGTCAGGTTTATTTACGGACTTGTTTGGTCAGGTTTATTTGCTGACTCGTTTGGTCAGGTTTATTTGCTGACTTGTTTGGTCAGGTTTATTTACTGAATTGATTGGTCAGGTTTATTTGCTGACTTGTTTGGTCAAGTTTATTTGCTGAATTTATTGGTCAGGTTTATTTACTGACTCGTTTGGTCAGGTTTATTTACTGACTCGTTTGGTCAGGTTTACTTGCTGACTCGTTTGGTCAGGTTTATTTGCTGACTCGTTTGGTCAGCTTTATTTACTGACTTGTTTGGTCAAGTTTATTTACTGACTCGTTTGGTCGGGTTTATTTGCTGTCTCGTTTGGTCAGGTTTATTTACGGACTTATTTGGTCAGGTTTATTTGCTGACTCGTTTGGTCAGGTTTATTTGCTGACTCGTTTGGTCAGCTTTATTTACTGACTTGTTTGGTCAGGTTTATTTACTGACTCGTTTGGTCGGGTTTATTTGCTGTCTCGTTTGGTCAGGTTTATTTACGGACTTGTTTGGTCAGGTTTATTTACTGAATTGATTGGTCAGGTTTATTTGCTGACTTGTTTGGTCAAGTTTATTTGCTGAATTTATTGGTCAGGTTTATTTGCTGACTCGTTTGGTCAGGTTTATTTACTGACTCGTTTGGTCAGGTTTATTTGCTGACTCGTTTGGTCATGTTTATTTACTGAGTCGTTTGGTCAGGTTTATTTACTGACTCGTTTGGTCAGGTTTATTTACTGACTTGTTTGGTCAGGTTTATTTGCTGACTCGTTTGGTCAGGTTTATTTGCTGACTTGTTTGGTCAGGTTTATTTACTGAATTGATTGGTCAGGTTTATTTGCTGACTTGTTTGGTCAAGTTTATTTACCGACTCGTTTGGTCAGGTTTATTGCTAACTCGTTTGGTCAGGGTTATTTGCTGACTTGTTTGGTCAAGTTTATTTGCTGACTTGTTTGGTTAGGTTTATTTACTGACTCGTTTGGTCAGGTTTATTTGCTGAATTTATTGGTCAGGTTTATTTACTGACTCGTTTGGTCAGGTTTATTTACTGACTCGTTTGGTCAGGTTTATTTGCTGAGTCGTTTGGTCATGTTTATTTGCTGACTTGTTTGGTCAGGTTTATTTACTGACTCGTTTCGTCAGGTTTATTTGCTGACTCGTTTGGTTAGGTTTATTTACTGAGTCGTTTGGTCAGGTTTATTTGCTGAATTTATTGGTCAGGTTTATTTACTGACTCGTTTGGTCAGGTTTATTTACTGACTCGTTTGGTCAGGTTTATTTGCTGACTCGTTTGGTCATGTTTATTTACTGACTCGTTTGGTCAGGTTTATTTACTGACTCGTTTGGTCAGGTTTATTTGCTGTCTCGTTTGGTCAGGTTTATTTACGGACTTATTTGGTCAGGTTTATTTACGGACTTGTTTGGTCACGTTTATTTGCTGACTCGTTTGGTCAGGTTTATTTGCTGACTTGTTTGGTCAGGTTTATTTACTGAATTGATTGGTCAGGTTTATTTGCTGACTTGTTTGGTCAAGTTTATTTGCTGAATTTATTGGTCAGGTTTATTTACTGACTCGTTTGGTCAGGTTTATTTACTGACTCGTTTGGTCATGTTTATTTACTGACTCGTTTGGTCAGGTTTATTTACTGATTCGTTTGGTCAGGTTTGTTTGCTGAGTCGTTTGGTCATGTTTATTTGCTGACTCGTTTGGTCATGTTTATTTACTGAGTCGTTTGGTCAGGTTTATATACTGACTCGTTTGGTCAGGTTTATTTGCTGACTTGTTTGGTCAGGTTTATTTACTGAATTGATTGGTCAGGTTTATTTGCTGACTTGTTTGGTCAGGTTTATTTGCTGAATTTATTGGTCAGGTTTATTTACTGACTCGTTTGGTCAGGTTTATTTACTGACTCGTTTGGTCATGTTTATTTACTGAGTCGTTTGGTCAGGTTTATTTACTGACTCGTTTGGTCAGGTTTGTTTGCTGAGTCGTTTGGTCAGGTTTATTTGCTGACTCGTTTGGTCATGTTTATTTACTGAGTCGTTTGGTCAGGTTTATTTGTTCACTCGTTTGGTCAGGTTTATTTACTGACTCGTTTGGTCAGGTTTATTGCTGACTCGTTTGGTCAGGGTTATTTGCTGACTTGTTTGGTCAAGTTTATTTGCTGACTTGTTTGGTTAGGTTTATTTGCTGACTCGTTTGGTCAGGTTTATTTACTGACTCGTTTGGTCAGGTTTATTTGCTGACTCGTTTGGTCAGGGTTATTTGCTGACTTGTTTGGTCAAGTTTATTTGCTGAATTTATTGGTCAGGTTTATTTACTTACTCGTTTGGTCGGGTTTATTTGCTGTCTCGTTTGGTCAGGTTTATTTACGGACTTATTTGGTCAGGTTTATTTACGGACTTGTTTGGTCAGGTTTATTTGCTGACTCGTTTGGTCAGGTTTATTTGCTGACTTGTTTGGTCAGGTTTATTTACTGAATTGATTGGTCAGGTTTATTTGCTGACTTGTTTGGTCAAGTTTATTTGCTGAATTTATTGGTCAGGTTTATTTACTGACTCGTTTGGTCAGGTTTATTTACTGACTCGTTTGGTCAGGTTTATTTGCTGACTCGTTTGGTCATGTTTATTTACTGAGTCGTTTGGTCAGGTTTATTTACTGACTCGTTTGGTCAGGTTTATTTGCTGACTTGTTTGGTCAGGTTTATTTACTGAATTGATTGGTCAGGTTTATTTGCTGACTTGTTTGGTCAGGTTTATTTGCTGAATTTATTGGTCAGGTTTATTTACTGACTCGTTTGGTCAGGTTTATTTACTGACTCGTTTGGTCATGTTTATTGCTGACTCGTTTGGTCAGGTTTATTTACTGACTCGTTTGGTCAGGTTTATTGCTGACTCGCTTGGTCAGGGTTATTTGCTGACTTGTTTGGTCAGGTTTATTTGCTGACTTGTTTGGTTAGGTTTATTTGCTGACTCGTTTGGTCAGGTTTATTTACTGACTCGTTTGGTCAGGTTTATTTGCTGACTCGTTTGGTCAGGTTTATTTGCTGACTCGTTTGGTCAGGTTTATTTACTGACTTGTTTGGTCAGGTTTATTTACTGACTCGTTTGGTCGGGTTTATTTGCTGTCTCGTTTGGTCATGTTTATTTGCTGACTTGTTTGGTCAGGTTTATTTACTGAATTGATTGGTCAGGTTTATTTGCTGACTTGTTTGGTCAAGTTTATTTGCTGAATTTATTGGTCAGGTTTATTTACTGACTCGTTTGGTCAGGTTTATTTACTGACTCGTTTGGTCATGTTTATTTACTGAGTCGTTTGGTTAGGTTTAATTACTGACTCGTTTGGTCAGGTTTATTTACTGACTTGTTTGGTCAGGTTTATTTGCTGACTCGTTTGGTCAGGTTTATTTGCTGACTCATTTGGTCAGGTTTATTTACTGAGTCGTTTGGTCAGGTTTATTGGCTGACTTGTTTGGTCAGGTTTATTTACTGACTCGTTTCGTCAGGTTTATTTGCTGACTCGTTTGGTCAGGTTTATTTACTGAGTCGTTTGGTCAGGTTTATTTGTTGACTCGTTTGGTCAGGTTTTTTTACTGACTCGTTTGGTCAGGTTTATTGCTGACTCGTTTGGTCAGGGTTATTTGCCAACTTGTTTGGTCAAGTTTATTTGCTGACTTGGTTGGTTAGGTTTATTTACTGACTCGTTTCGTCAGGTTTATTTACTGAATTTATTGGTCAGGTTTATTTACTGACTCGTTTGGTCAGGTTTATTTACTGACTCGTTTGGTCAGGTTTGTTTGCTGACTCGTTTGGTCATGTTTATTTACTGAGTCGTTTGGTCAGGTTTATTTACTGACTTGTTTGGTCAGGTTTATTTGCTGTCTCGTTTGGTCAGGTTTATTTAAGGACTTATTTGGTCAGGTTTATTTACGGACTTGTTTGGTCAGGTTTATTTGCTGACTCTTTTGGTCAGGTTTATTTGCTGTCTCGTTTGGTCAGGTTTATTTACGGACTAATTTGGTCAGGTTTATTTACGGACTTGTTTGGTCAGGTTTATTTGCTGACTCGTTTGGTCAGGTTTATTTGCTGAATTTATTGGTCAGGTTTATTTACTGACTCGTTTGGTCAGGTTTATTTACTGACTCGTTTGGTCAGGTTTATTTGCTGACTCGTTTGGTCATGTTTATTTACTGACTCGTTTGGTCAGGTTTATTTAATGAGTCGTTTGGTCAGGTTTATTTGCTGTCTCGTTTGGTCAGGTTTATTTACTGACTCGTTTGGTCAGGTTTATTTGCTGACTCGTTTGGTCAGGTTTATTTACTGGCTCGTTTGGTCAGGTTTATTTGCTGACTCGTTTGGTCACGTTTATTTGCTGACTTGTTTGGTCAAGTTTATTTGCTGAATTTATTGGTCAGGTTTATTTACTGACTCGTTTGGTCAGGTTTATTTACTGACTCGTTTGGTCAGGTTTATTTGCTGACTCGTTTGGTCAGGTTTATTTACTGAGTCGTTTGGTCAGGTTTATTTGCTGAATTTATTGGTCAGGTTTATTTACTGACTCGTTTGGTCAGGTTTATTTACTGACTCGTTTCGTCAGGTTTATTTACTGAATTTATTGGTCAGGTTTATTTACTGACTCGTTTGGTCAGGTTTATTTGCTGACTTGGTTGGTTAGGTTTATTTACTGACTCGTTTGGTCAGGTTTATTTACTGACTTGTTTGGTCAGGTTTATTTGCTGACTCGTTTGGTCAGGTTTATTTGCTGACTCATTTGGTCAGGTTTATTTACTGAGTCGTTTGGTCAGGTTTATTGGCTGACTTGTTTGGTCAGGTTTATTTACTGACTCGTTTCGTCAGGTTTATTTGCTGACTCGTTTGGTCAGGTTTATTTACTGAGTCGTTTGGTCAGGTTTATTTGTTGACTCGTTTGGTCAGGTTTTTTTACTGACTCGTTTGGTCAGGTTTATTGCTGACTCGTTTGGTCAGGGTTATTTGCCAACTTGTTTGGTCAAGTTTATTTGCTGACTTGGTTGGTTAGGTTTATTTACTGACTCGTTTCGTCAGGTTTATTTACTGAATTTATTGGTCAGGTTTATTTACTGACTCGTTTGGTCAGGTTTATTTACTGACTCGTTTGGTCAGGTTTGTTTGCTGACTCGTTTGGTCATGTTTATTTACTGAGTCGTTTGGTCAGGTTTATTTACTGACTTGTTTGGTCAGGTTTATTTGCTGTCTCGTTTGGTCAGGTTTATTTAAGGACTTATTTGGTCAGGTTTATTTACGGACTTGTTTGGTCAGGTTTATTTGCTGACTCTTTTGGTCAGGTTTATTTGCTGTCTCGTTTGGTCAGGTTTATTTACGGACTAATTTGGTCAGGTTTATTTACGGACTTGTTTGGTCAGGTTTATTTGCTGACTCGTTTGGTCAGGTTTATTTGCTGAATTTATTGGTCAGGTTTATTTACTGACTCGTTTGGTCAGGTTTATTTACTGACTCGTTTGGTCAGGTTTATTTGCTGACTCGTTTGGTCATGTTTATTTACTGACTCGTTTGGTCAGGTTTATTTAATGAGTCGTTTGGTCAGGTTTATTTGCTGTCTCGTTTGGTCAGGTTTATTTACTGACTCGTTTGGTCAGGTTTATTTGCTGACTCGTTTGGTCAGGTTTATTTACTGGCTCGTTTGGTCAGGTTTATTTGCTGACTCGTTTGGTCACGTTTATTTGCTGACTTGTTTGGTCAAGTTTATTTGCTGAATTTATTGGTCAGGTTTATTTACTGACTCGTTTGGTCAGGTTTATTTACTGACTCGTTTGGTCAGGTTTATTTGCTGACTCGTTTGGTCAGGTTTATTTACTGAGTCGTTTGGTCAGGTTTATTTGCTGACTCGTTTGGTCAGCTTTATTTACTGACTTGTTTGGTCAGGTTTATTTACTTACTCGTTTGGTCGGGTTTATTTGCTGTCTCGTTTGGTCAGGTTTATTTACGGACTTATTTGGTCAGGTTTATTTACGGACTTGTTTGGTCAGGTTTATTTGCTGACTCGTTTGGTCAGGTTTATTTGCTGACTTGTTTGGTCAGGTTTATTTACTGAATTGATTGGTCAGGTTTATTTGCTGACTTGTTTGGTCAAGTTTATTTGCTGAATTTATTGGTCAGGTTTATTTACTGACTCGTTTGGTCAGGTTTATTTACTGACTCGTTTGGTCAGGTTTATTTGCTGACTCGTTTGGTCATGTTTATTTACTGAGTCGTTTGGTCAGGTTTATTTACTGACTCGTTTGGTCAGGTTTATTTGCTGACTTGTTTGGTCAGGTTTATTTACTGAATTGATTGGTCAGGTTGGGGCCGTGCCTATAGTCCCCGGGTCCTATATTCCCCGGGTCCTATGTTCCCCGATCGGGGAACATAGGACCCTTTCGAAAAAAAAGGGTCCCATATTCCCCGTTTTCCCCTAAAAAGGTCCTATAATCCCCGTTGCAATAGACACCGGGGAACATAGGACCCTCTTTTGGAAAAAGGGTCCTATATTCCCCGCTGTTTCCAGGGGAACACAGGACCTTTTTCCAAATAAAGGGTCCTATATTCCCCGCTATTGCCAATCGAGGAACAAACCGGGGAACTTAGAACCCTTTTTGCAAATTATTTCCTTAACGGGTCCAAAATAATAAAAACTTGGGTCATGGCTGAGATGTAGGCTACGACAATCTATTCCTCCGCTGATTAAATTAGGCCGTATTACCATTGTTGGCTGTTGTATATCGCAGGCCACCTTGAGTGCGTATCCAAATTCGGCCTAGGGGAGGCTGTAATTTGCTTTATTGTTATTTCTTACCAATATTTACTGCAGTAGGCCTAGTTAGTTGGCTCTCCGGCTCAGCATGGACAGTCGGCAATCAACGCAAGTTTGTCTTGCAGTAGGCCCGCCTACCAGTATAACCTAGCCATTTCCACCTTCGCTCAAAGTTCAATTTGCACAGCACTGGACACTTCAGCCACTTTCTTGTTACTTTGCAGATCGTTTTCCATATTAAATCACTTGGCAGACTTTCTTTCAAAAAGACTTTAATGATGAACTTTTTAGGCAGAGAACTTAGACCAGGACTTGAAATTTAGGACCAGCACAAAGTATCCATCAACGGGGGCCGCTTACCTTACACAATAGGCTAATTGCCTAATAATAATAATAATATGTGCTTCTCAAAAAACTAAAGGCTTGTGGAGGTGCGAAACCAAAAACATGAATCAAAGACGAACATCAAAGGATGTAAGGTAACACTCACCAAATGGTAAAAAAATAACAGAGGCAGTCCTCTATTTCACCATTTTATTGTTTGGCATCAGTCATTAAGGTTTCTGAAGAAGACCACCCGGCCAAGTTAATGACTGATGCCAAACAATGAAATGGTAAAATAGAGAATTGTGTCTTTTTTTCATTTGATGAGTGCTACCTTACATCCTTTGATGTTCTTCTTTAATAATAATAATAATAATAATAATAGTAATAGTAATAATATCAATAATAATAATAAATAATACATAATAATAATAATAATTACAGCCTAATAATAATAATGATAATAATAATAATAGCCTAATTATAAAAGAGGCCTAATAACAAATAACAATTGCTGGCATAATACTATCAATAGTAATGCTGATAATAGGCTATTAATAACAAAATGCTTCTAGTAAAAGCTTGGCTGAAAAAGGGTTGGTCTATGGCAGAAGCCCCCCAGAAAAGGCATGGTCTAAAACAAAAATCTCTCTAGGCCTAACTAGCCTAACGTTAAGGCTTTTTTCTTCTTCAAAAAATCCAAATGAGTAGTCCTAGTCCATTAGGCTACTCAACAAAGAGGGGCTAAAACCCTGGATTTGACATTGCCGACGCTGCAGGACCCTTTGCGCATTATAGATCCTTCTGATTGGGACTGTTGGCTCCCTCGCAACTTCTGCAACCACCCCCTGTCGGAATTCTGCACGGTGCACCATTTCTCCGTCAGGGGGATGCACGTGTTCCCCAACATCGTGCACAATAATGTTAGCATCCACGTCCTCCACTTCAGATCTATTTGTGATCAGTGGCACTCTACAGTTTCACCTCCAGCACCTCCATCTAATGGTGTCTTGATTGGTGCGGTGCTTCTGATATCTGAAGTTCTCATGTACCAACACTTTGCCCCCTCGATCACCATCCATAACTATCGCCATTGTTTGTCTTCTTGTAGGCTAGTAAGCACATGACAGTGAGTCCACGAGTTATCACCGATAACAACCGATTGTTGCAAATTGTTGCAAGTTGGCGGGCGGTTTAGACATAGGTGAATTTTGATCATGTGGTTTAGAACGCCAGGAAACTTGGATGCAGATGACCACACATCCTCGACAAGTCTTAAATATTTCCAAACTCGAAATCATGTGTGCATTTGGCTATTTATAAATTATTTTTCGAGCAATATGTGTTTTGTGATTCAGCTTTAGCGTTGTTGATTAGCCTTTCATTCATATTTTGTCAAAAAGGCGTATTCATTAGCCTAGGCCTATGTCCCGTTATTTCTGTAGCATACAGCATCTTAGAATCTTAAGAGACCAGGCACATATTATTATTTTATTGTTATTACCATGCTATATTAGCCTACTTTATAATTATAAATATTTCAATTATCCAATTTTTAGCATTTCTAATATAAGGCTATATTGTTATTATTATTATTATCATCATCATCATCATCATCATCATTATTATTATTAGGCTATTATTATTATCATTATTATTGTCATTATTATTATGTTATTATTATTATCATTACAATTATGATGCTTAAAGGGCCTTACTGAGCAGATGGTTTCTATCTAATATCTGTCAGATGCTTTTCCCAATAAGCTGGTGTGGTTATGATGGGAACGACGGCTTTCTAGCGAACATAGAAGAAGTGGGTCGGAATTGGCCTATTGTCGATATCAGCTAGCTTACGCAGGAGTCTATCCCTGGTACAATGCACTAGACTTCTGGGAGATGGACTGCTGAGGACGGAACACAACACCTATCCTCAGCTCCCAGCACTTCTCGCACAATGTGCTACTCATACGCTGAGTTGGCGGCACCCGGGATCGAACTCACGACCTTGCGATCCATAGGCGAGAGCTCTACCGGCTGAGCTACGCCCGGGTACAATTGCCCAAGGAACACAGGCTTACTATATTACATTCAGACACAGACGAGCCAGCTCACCTACTCGGCGAGGAGCATTTTCCTCGGTAAGTGACACATTTCGCGCATAAATATCAGAGAACTACCGGGGTGGGTTATGCGCCCAAATATAGGCTATAGGCTAATAAGTTGAATTTGTGTAGTGTCGAAAGTTTCCACATACTTTAGCCAACCTGGACTTTGTGAATTCGTTTTTGTGATATAAAAATAGAAATCGTATGATTCATTGTCTTCTTAATAATCTGCCCTAAATAATGCATTATTGAAAATGCACTTTTTGCGCCAAACAGCGTCAAACCTGCTGACCGGGGAACATAGGACCTTTCTTTATAAAAAGGGTCCTATGTTCCCCGGGGGCCCTAGGGGAACATAGGACCCTTTTTATAAAGAAAGGTCCTATGTTCCCCTGCACATACAAAACGGGGAACATAGGACCCTTTTGGGGAAAAGTGGGGAATATAGGGCCCTCTGTATACAAAAAGGTCCGATATTCCCCGGTCTCATACAAAGCGGGGAACATAGGACCCGGGGACTATAGGACCCGGGGACTATAGGGAGGACCCCGTCAGGTTTATTTGCTGACTTGTTTGGTCAGGTTTATTTGCTGAATTTATTGGTCAGGTTTATTTACTGACTCGTTTGGTCAGGTTTATTTACTGACTCGTTTGGTCATGTTTATTGCTGACTCGTTTGGTCAGGTTTATTTACTGACTCGTTTGGTCAGGTTTATTGCTGACTCGCTTGGTCAGGGTTATTTGCTGACTTGTTTGGTCAGGTTTATTTGCTGACTTGTTTGGTTAGGTTTATTTGCTGACTCGTTTGGTCAGGTTTATTTACTGACTCGTTTGGTCAGGTTTATTTGCTGACTCGTTTGGTCAGGTTTATTTGCTGACTCGTTTGGTCAGGTTTATTTACTGACTTGTTTGGTCAGGTTTATTTACTGACTCGTTTGGTCGGGTTTATTTGCTGTCTCGTTTGGTCATGTTTATTTGCTGACTTGTTTGGTCAGGTTTATTTACTGAATTGATTGGTCAGGTTTATTTGCTGACTTGTTTGGTCAAGTTTATTTGCTGAATTTATTGGTCAGGTTTATTTACTGACTCGTTTGGTCAGGTTTATTTACTGACTCGTTTGGTCATGTTTATTTACTGAGTCGTTTGGTTAGGTTTATTTACTGACTCGTTTGGTCAGGTTTATTTACTGACTTGTTTGGTCAGGTTTATTTGCTGACTCGTTTGGTCAGGTTTATTTGCTGACTCATTTGGTCAGGTTTATTTACTGAGTCGTTTGGTCAGGTTTATTGGCTGACTTGTTTGGTCAGGTTTATTTACTGACTCGTTTCGTCAGGTTTATTTGCTGACTCGTTTGGTCAGGTTTATTTACTGAGTCGTTTGGTCAGGTTTATTTGTTGACTCGTTTGGTCAGGTTTTTTTACTGACTCGTTTGGTCAGGTTTATTGCTGACTCGTTTGGTCAGGGTTATTTGCCAACTTGTTTGGTCAAGTTTATTTGCTGACTTGGTTGGTTAGGTTTATTTACTGACTCGTTTCGTCAGGTTTATTTACTGAATTTATTGGTCAGGTTTATTTACTGACTCGTTTGGTCAGGTTTATTTACTGACTCGTTTGGTCAGGTTTGTTTGCTGACTCGTTTGGTCATGTTTATTTACTGAGTCGTTTGGTCAGGTTTATTTACTGACTTGTTTGGTCAGGTTTATTTGCTGTCTCGTTTGGTCAGGTTTATTTAAGGACTTATTTGGTCAGGTTTATTTACGGACTTGTTTGGTCAGGTTTATTTGCTGACTCTTTTGGTCAGGTTTATTTGCTGTCTCGTTTGGTCAGGTTTATTTACGGACTAATTTGGTCAGGTTTATTTACGGACTTGTTTGGTCAGGTTTATTTGCTGACTCGTTTGGTCAGGTTTATTTGCTGAATTTATTGGTCAGGTTTATTTACTGACTCGTTTGGTCAGGTTTATTTACTGACTCGTTTGGTCAGGTTTATTTGCTGACTCGTTTGGTCATGTTTATTTACTGACTCGTTTGGTCAGGTTTATTTAATGAGTCGTTTGGTCAGGTTTATTTGCTGTCTCGTTTGGTCAGGTTTATTTACTGACTCGTTTGGTCAGGTTTATTTGCTGACTCGTTTGGTCAGGTTTATTTACTGGCTCGTTTGCTCAGGTTTATTTGCTGACTCGTTTGGTCACGTTTATTTGCTGACTTGTTTGGTCAAGTTTATTTGCTGAATTTATTGGTCAGGTTTATTTACTGACTCGTTTGGTCAGGTTTATTTACTGACTCGTTTGGTCAGGTTTATTGCTGACTCGCTTGGTCAGGGTTATTTGCTGACTTGTTTGGTCAGGTTTATTTGCTGACTCGTTTGGTCAGGTTTATTTGCTGACTCGTTTGGTCAGGTTTATTTACTGACTTGTTTGGTCAGGTTTATTTACTGACTCGTTTGGTCGGGTTTATTTGCTGTCTCGTTTGGTCATGTTTATTTGCTGACTTGTTTGGTCAGGTTTATTTACTGAATTGATTGGTCAGGTTTATTTGCTGACTTGTTTGGTCAAGTTTATTTGCTGAATTTATTGGTCAGGTTTATTTACTGACTCGTTTGGTCAGGTTTATTTACTGACTCGTTTGGTCATGTTTATTTACTGAGTCGTTTGGTTAGGTTTATTTACTGACTCGTTTGGTCAGGTTTATTTACTGACTTGTTTGGTCAGGTTTATTTGCTGACTCGTTTGGTCAGGTTTATTTGCTGACTCATTTGGTCAGGTTTATTTACTGAGTCGTTTGGTCAGGTTTATTGGCTGACTTGTTTGGTCAGGTTTATTTACTGACTCGTTTCGTCAGGTTTATTTGCTGACTCGTTTGGTCAGGTTTATTTACTGAGTCGTTTGGTCAGGTTTATTTGTTGACTCGTTTGGTCAGGTTTTTTTACTGACTCGTTTGGTCAGGTTTATTGCTGACTCGTTTGGTCAGGGTTATTTGCCAACTTGTTTGGTCAAGTTTATTTGCTGACTTGGTTGGTTAGGTTTATTTACTGACTCGTTTCGTCAGGTTTATTTACTGAATTTATTGGTCAGGTTTATTTACTGACTCGTTTGGTCAGGTTTATTTACTGACTCGTTTGGTCAGGTTTGTTTGCTGACTCGTTTGGTCATGTTTATTTACTGAGTCGTTTGGTCAGGTTTATTTACTGACTTGTTTGGTCAGGTTTATTTGCTGTCTCGTTTGGTCAGGTTTATTTAAGGACTTATTTGGTCAGGTTTATTTACGGACTTGTTTGGTCAGGTTTATTTGCTGACTCTTTTGGTCAGGTTTATTTGCTGTCTCGTTTGGTCAGGTTTATTTACGGACTAATTTGGTCAGGTTTATTTACGGACTTGTTTGGTCAGGTTTATTTGCTGACTCGTTTGGTCAGGTTTATTTGCTGAATTTATTGGTCAGGTTTATTTACTGACTCGTTTGGTCAGGTTTATTTACTGACTCGTTTGGTCAGGTTTATTTGCTGACTCGTTTGGTCATGTTTATTTACTGACTCGTTTGGTCAGGTTTATTTAATGAGTCGTTTGGTCAGGTTTATTTGCTGTCTCGTTTGGTCAGGTTTATTTACTGACTCGTTTGGTCAGGTTTATTTGCTGACTCGTTTGGTCAGGTTTATTTACTGGCTCGTTTGGTCAGGTTTATTTGCTGACTCGTTTGGTCACGTTTATTTGCTGACTTGTTTGGTCAAGTTTATTTGCTGAATTTATTGGTCAGGTTTATTTACTGACTCGTTTGGTCAGGTTTATTTACTGACTCGTTTGGTCAGGTTTATTTGCTGACTCGTTTGGTCAGGTTTATTTACTGAGTCGTTTGGTCAGGTTTATTTGCTGACTCGTTTGGTCAGCTTTATTTACTGACTTGTTTGGTCAGGTTTATTTACTTACTCGTTTGGTCGGGTTTATTTGCTGTCTCGTTTGGTCAGGTTTATTTACGGACTTATTTGGTCAGGTTTATTTACGGACTTGTTTGGTCAGGTTTATTTGCTGACTCGTTTGGTCAGGTTTATTTGCTGACTTGTTTGGTCAGGTTTATTTACTGAATTGATTGGTCAGGTTTATTTGCTGACTTGTTTGGTCAAGTTTATTTGCTGAATTTATTGGTCAGGTTTATTTACTGACTCGTTTGGTCAGGTTTATTTACTGACTCGTTTGGTCAGGTTTACTTGCTGACTCGTTTGGTCAGGTTTATTTGCTGACTTGTTTGGTCAGGTTTATTTACTGAATTGATTGGTCAGGTTTATTTGCTGACTTGTTTGGTCAGGTTTATTTGCTGAATTTATTGGTCAGGTTTATTTACTGACTCGTTTGGTCAGGTTTATTTACTGACTCGTTTGGTCATGTTTATTTACTGACTCGTTTGGTCAGGTTTATTTACTGACTCGTTTGGTCAGGTTTGTTTGCTGAGTCGTTTGGTCAGGTTTATTTGCTGACTCGTTTGGTCATGTTTATTTACTGAGTCGTTTGGTCAGGTTTATTTGTTCACTCGTTTGGTCAGGTTTATTTACTTACTCGTTTGGTCGGGTTTATTTGCTGTCTCGTTTGGTCAGGTTTATTTACGGACTTATTTGGTCAGGTTTATTTACGGACTTGTTTGGTCAGGTTTATTTGCTGACTCGTTTGGTCAGGTTTATTTGCTGACTTGTTTGGTCAGGTTTATTTACTGAATTGATTGGTCAGGTTTATTTGCTGACTTGTTTGGTCAAGTTTATTTGCTGAATTTATTGGTCAGGTTTATTTACTG
This sequence comes from Lampris incognitus, assembly GCF_029633865.1. Taxonomy (NCBI): domain Eukaryota; kingdom Metazoa; phylum Chordata; class Actinopteri; order Lampriformes; family Lampridae; genus Lampris; species Lampris incognitus. Next base: position 53,967,456 of record NC_079211.1, on the reverse strand, counting down.
ACTCGTTTGGTCAGGTTTATTTACTGACTCGTTTGGTCAGGTTTATTTGCTGACTCGTTTGGTCATGTTTATTTACTGAGTCGTTTGGTCAGGTTTATTTACTGACTCGTTTGGTCAGGTTTATTTGCTGACTTGTTTGGTCAGGTTTATTTACTGAATTGATTGGTCAGGTTTATTTGCTGACTTGTTTGGTCAGGTTTATTTGCTGAATTTATTGGTCAGGTTTATTTACTGACTCGTTTGGTCAGGTTTATTTACTGACTCGTTTGGTCATGTTTATTGCTGACTCGTTTGGTCAGGTTTATTTACTGACTCGTTTGGTCAGGTTTATTGCTGACTCGCTTGGTCAGGGTTATTTGCTGACTTGTTTGGTCAGGTTTATTTGCTGACTTGTTTGGTTAGGTTTATTTGCTGACTCGTTTGGTCAGGTTTATTTACTGACTCGTTTGGTCAGGTTTATTTGCTGACTCGTTTGGTCAGGTTTATTTGCTGACTCGTTTGGTCAGGTTTATTTACTGACTTGTTTGGTCAGGTTTATTTACTGACTCGTTTGGTCGGGTTTATTTGCTGTCTCGTTTGGTCATGTTTATTTGCTGACTTGTTTGGTCAGGTTTATTTACTGAATTGATTGGTCAGGTTTATTTGCTGACTTGTTTGGTCAAGTTTATTTGCTGAATTTATTGGTCAGGTTTATTTACTGACTCGTTTGGTCAGGTTTATTTACTGACTCGTTTGGTCATGTTTATTTACTGAGTCGTTTGGTTAGGTTTATTTACTGACTCGTTTGGTCAGGTTTATTTACTGACTTGTTTGGTCAGGTTTATTTGCTGACTCGTTTGGTCAGGTTTATTTGCTGACTCATTTGGTCAGGTTTATTTACTGAGTCGTTTGGTCAGGTTTATTGGCTGACTCGTTTGGTCAGGTTTTTTTACTGACTCGTTTGGTCAGGTTTATTGCTGACTCGTTTGGTCAGGGTTATTTGCCAACTTGTTTGGTCAAGTTTATTTGCTGACTTGGTTGGTTAGGTTTATTTACTGACTCGTTTCGTCAGGTTTATTTACTGAATTTATTGGTCAGGTTTATTTACTGACTCGTTTGGTCAGGTTTATTTACTGACTCGTTTGGTCAGGTTTGTTTGCTGACTCGTTTGGTCATGTTTATTTACTGAGTCGTTTGGTCAGGTTTATTTACTGACTTGTTTGGTCAGGTTTATTTGCTGTCTCGTTTGGTCAGGTTTATTTAAGGACTTATTTGGTCAGGTTTATTTACGGACTTGTTTGGTCAGGTTTATTTGCTGACTCTTTTGGTCAGGTTTATTTGCTGTCTCGTTTGGTCAGGTTTATTTACGGACTAATTTGGTCAGGTTTATTTACGGACTTGTTTGGTCAGGTTTATTTGCTGACTCGTTTGGTCAGGTTTATTTGCTGAATTTATTGGTCAGGTTTATTTACTGACTCGTTTGGTCAGGTTTATTTACTGACTCGTTTGGTCAGGTTTATTTGCTGACTCGTTTGGTCATGTTTATTTACTGACTCGTTTGGTCAGGTTTATTTAATGAGTCGTTTGGTCAGGTTTATTTGCTGTCTCGTTTGGTCAGGTTTATTTACTGACTCGTTTGGTCAGGTTTATTTGCTGACTCGTTTGGTCAGGTTTATTTACTGGCTCGTTTGGTCAGGTTTATTTGCTGACTCGTTTGGTCACGTTTATTTGCTGACTTGTTTGGTCAAGTTTATTTGCTGAATTTATTGGTCAGGTTTATTTACTGACTCGTTTGGTCAGGTTTATTTACTGACTCGTTTGGTCAGGTTTATTTGCTGACTCGTTTGGTCAGGTTTATTTGCTGACTCGTTTGGTCAGCTTTATTTACTGACTTGTTTGGTCAGGTTTATTTACTTACTCGTTTGGTCGGGTTTATTTGCTGTCTCGTTTGGTCAGGTTTATTTACGGACTTATTTGGTCAGGTTTATTTACGGACTTGTTTGGTCAGGTTTATTTGCTGACTCGTTTGGTCAGGTTTATTTGCTGACTTGTTTGGTCAGGTTTATTTACTGAATTGATTGGTCAGGTTTATTTGCTGACTTGTTTGGTCAAGTTTATTTGCTGAATTTATTGGTCAGGTTTATTTACTGACTCGTTTGGTCAGGTTTATTTACTGACTCGTTTGGTCAGGTTTACTTGCTGACTCGTTTGGTCAGGTTTATTTGCTGACTTGTTTGGTCAGGTTTATTTACTGAATTGATTGGTCAGGTTTATTTGCTGACTTGTTTGGTCAGGTTTATTTGCTGAATTTATTGGTCAGGTTTATTTACTGACTCGTTTGGTCAGGTTTATTTACTGACTCGTTTGGTCATGTTTATTTACTGACTCGTTTGGTCAGGTTTATTTACTGACTCGTTTGGTCAGGTTTGTTTGCTGAGTCGTTTGGTCAGGTTTATTTGCTGACTCGTTTGGTCATGTTTATTTACTGAGTCGTTTGGTCAGGTTTATTTGTTCACTCGTTTGGTCAGGTTTATTTACTGACTCGTTTGGTCAGGTTTATTGCTGACTCGTTTGGTCAGGGTTATTTGCTGACTTGTTTGGTCAAGTTTATTTGCTGACTTGTTTGGTTAGGTTTATTTGCTGACTCGTTTGGTCAGGTTTATTTGCTGACTTGTTTGGTCAGGTTTATTTACTGAATTGATTGGTCAGGTTTATTTGCTGACTTGTTTGGTCAAGTTTATTTGCTGAATTTATTGGTCAGGTTTATTTACTGACTCGTTTGGTCAGGTTTATTTACTGACTCGTTTGGTCATGTTTATTTACTGAGTCGTTTGATCAGGTTTATTTACTGACTCGTTTGGTCAGGTTTATTTGCTGACTCGTTTGGTCAGGTTTATTTACTGGCTCGTTTGGTCAGGTTTATTTGCTGACTCGTTTGGTCACGTTTATTTGCTGACTTGTTTGGTCAAGTTTATTTGCTGAATTTATTGGTCAGGTTTATTTACTGACTCGTTTGGTCAGGTTTATTTACTGACTCGTTTGGTCAGGTTTATTTGCTGACTCGTTTGGTCAGGTTTATTTACTGACTTGTTTGGTCAGGTTTATTTACTGACTCGTTTGGTCGGGTTTATTTGCTGTCTCGTTTGGTCAGGTTTATTTACGGACTTATTTGGTCAGGTTTATTTACGGACTTGTTTGGTCAGGTTTATTTGCTGACTCGTTTGGTCAGGTTTATTTGCTGACTTGTTTGGTCAGGTTTATTTACTGAATTGATTGGTCAGGTTTATTTGCTGACTTGTTTGGTCAAGTTTATTTGCTGAATTTATTGGTCAGGTTTATTTACTGACTCGTTTGGTCAGGTTTATTTACTGACTCGTTTGGTCATGTTTATTTACTGAGTCGTTTGGTTAGGTTTATTTACTGACTCGTTTGGTCAGGTTTATTTACTGACTTGTTTGGTCAGGTTTATTTGCTGACTCGTTTGGTCAGGTTTATTTACTGACTCGTTTGGTCAGGTTTATTTGCTGACTCATTTGGTCAGGTTTATTTACTGAGTCGTTTGGTCAGGTTTATTGGCTGACTTGTTTGGTCAGGTTTATTTACTGACTCGTTTCGTCAGGTTTATTTGCTGACTCGTTTGGTCAGGTTTATTTACTGAGTCGTTTGGTCAGGTTTATTTGTTGACTCGTTTGGTCAGGTTTTTTTACTGACTCGTTTGGTCAGGTTTATTGCTGACTCGTTTGGTATGGGTTATTTGCCAACTTGTTTGGTCAAGTTTATTTGCTGAATTTATTGGTCAGGTTTATTTACGGACTTATTTGGTCAGGTTTATTTACGGACTTGTTTGGTCAGGTTTATTTGCTGACTCGTTTGGTCAGGTTTATTTGCTGACTCGTTTGGTCAGGTTTATTTACTGGCTCGTTTGGTCAGGTTTATTTGCTGACTCGTTTGGTCACGTTTATTTGCTGACTTGTTTGGTCAAGTTTATTTGCTGAATTTATTGGTCAGGTTTATTTACTGACTCGTTTGGTCAGGTTTGTTTGCTGACTCGTTTGGTCATGTTTATTTACTGAGTCGTTTGGTCAGGTTTATTTACTGACTTGTTTGGTCAGGTTTATTTGCTGTCTCGTTTGGTCAGGTTTATTTAAGGACTTATTTGGTCAGGTTTATTTACGGACTTGTTTGGTCAGGTTTATTTGCTGACTCTTTTGGTCAGGTTTATTTGCTGTCTCGTTTGGTCAGGTTTATTTACGGACTAATTTGGTCAGGTTTATTTACGGACTTGTTTGGTCAGGTTTATTTGCTGACTCGTTTGGTCAGGTTTATTTGCTGAATTTATTGGTCAGGTTTATTTACTGACTCGTTTGGTCAGGTTTATTTACTGACTCGTTTGGTCAGGTTTATTTGCTGACTCGTTTGGTCATGTTTATTTACTGACTCGTTTGGTCAGGTTTATTTAATGAGTCGTTTGGTCAGGTTTATTTGCTGTCTCGTTTGGTCAGGTTTATTTACTGACTCGTTTGGTCAGGTTTATTTGCTGACTCGTTTGGTCAGGTTTATTTACTGGCTCGTTTGGTCAGGTTTATTTGCTGACTCGTTTGGTCACGTTTATTTGCTGACTTGTTTGGTCAAGTTTATTTGCTGAATTTATTGGTCAGGTTTATTTACTGACTCGTTTGGTCAGGTTTATTTACTGACTCGTTTGGTCAGGTTTATTTGCTGACTCGTTTGGTCAGGTTTATTTACTGAGTCGTTTGGTCAGGTTTATTTGCTGACTCGTTTGGTCAGCTTTATTTACTGACTTGTTTGGTCAGGTTTATTTACTTACTCGTTTGGTCGGGTTTATTTGCTGTCTCGTTTGGTCAGGTTTATTTACGGACTTATTTGGTCAGGTTTATTTACGGACTTGTTTGGTCAGGTTTATTTGCTGACTCGTTTGGTCAGGTTTATTTGCTGACTTGTTTGGTCAGGTTTATTTACTGAATTGATTGGTCAGGTTTATTTGCTGACTTGTTTGGTCAAGTTTATTTGCTGAATTTATTGGTCAGGTTTATTTACTGACTCGTTTGGTCAGGTTTATTTACTGTCTCGTTTGGTCAGGTTTACTTGCTGACTCGTTTGGTCAGGTTTATTTGCTGACTTGTTTGGTCAGGTTTATTTACTGAATTGATTGGTCAGGTTTATTTGCTGACTTGTTTGGTCAGGTTTATTTGCTGAATTTATTGGTCAGGTTTATTTACTGACTCGTTTGGTCAGGTTTATTTACTGACTCGTTTGGTCATGTTTATTTACTGACTCGTTTGGTCAGGTTTATTTACTGACTCGTTTGGTCAGGTTTGTTTGCTGAGTCGTTTGGTCAGGTTTATTTGCTGACTCGTTTGGTCATGTTTATTTACTGAGTCGTTTGGTCAGGTTTATTTGTTCACTCGTTTGGTCAGGTTTATTTACTTACTCGTTTGGTCGGGTTTATTTGCTGTCTCGTTTGGTCAGGTTTATTTACGGACTTATTTGGTCAGGTTTATTTACGGACTTGTTTGGTCAGGTTTATTTGCTGACTCGTTTGGTCAGGTTTATTTGCTGACTTGTTTGGTCAGGTTTATTTACTGAATTGATTGGTCAGGTTTATTTGCTGACTTGTTTGGTCAAGTTTATTTGCTGAATTTATTGGTCAGGTTTATTTACTGACTCGTTTGGTCAGGTTTATTTACTGACTCGTTTGGTCAGGTTTATTTGCTGACTCGTTTGGTCATGTTTATTTACTGAGTCGTTTGGTCAGGTTTATTTACTGACTCGTTTGGTCAGGTTTATTTGCTGACTTGTTTGGTCAGGTTTATTTACTGAATTGATTGGTCAGGTTTATTTACTGACTCGTTTGGTCAGGTTTATTTGCTGACTTGTTTGGTCAGGTTTATTTACTGAATTGATTGGTCAGGTTTATTTGCTGACTCGTTTGGTCAGGTTTATTTACTGACTCGTTTGGTCATGTTTATTGCTGACTCGTTTGGTCAGGTTTATTTACTGACTCGTTTGGTCAGGTTTATTGCTGACTCGCTTGGTCAGGGTTATTTGCTGACTTGTTTGGTCAGGTTTATTTGCTGACTTGTTTGGTTAGGTTTATTTGCTGACTCGTTTGGTCAGGTTTATTTACTGACTCGTTTGGTCAGGTTTATTTGCTGACTCGTTTGGTCAGGTTTATTTGCTGACTCGTTTGGTCAGGTTTATTTACTGACTTGTTTGGTCAGGTTTATTTACTGACTCGTTTGGTCGGGTTTATTTGCTGTCTCGTTTGGTCATGTTTATTTGCTGACTTGTTTGGTCAGGTTTATTTACTGAATTGATTGGTCAGGTTTATTTGCTGACTTGTTTGGTCAAGTTTATTTGCTGAATTTATTGGTCAGGTTTATTTACTGACTCGTTTGGTCAGGTTTATTTACTGACTCGTTTGGTCATGTTTATTTACTGAGTCGTTTGGTTAGGTTTATTTACTGACTCGTTTGGTCAGGTTTATTTACTGACTTGTTTGGTCAGGTTTATTTGCTGACTCGTTTGGTCAGGTTTATTTGCTGACTCATTTGGTCAGGTTTATTTACTGAGTCGTTTGGTCAGGTTTATTGGCTGACTTGTTTGGTCAGGTTTATTTACTGACTCGTTTCGTCAGGTTTATTTGCTGACTCGTTTGGTCAGGTTTATTTACTGAGTCGTTTGGTCAGGTTTATTTGTTGACTCGTTTGGTCAGGTTTTTTTACTGACTCGTTTGGTCAGGTTTATTGCTGACTCGTTTGGTCAGGGTTATTTGCCAACTTGTTTGGTCAAGTTTATTTGCTGACTTGGTTGGTTAGGTTTATTTACTGACTCGTTTCGTCAGGTTTATTTACTGAATTTATTGGTCAGGTTTATTTACTGACTCGTTTGGTCAGGTTTATTTACTGACTCGTTTGGTCAGGTTTGTTTGCTGACTCGTTTGGTCATGTTTATTTACTGAGTCGTTTGGTCAGGTTTATTTACTGACTTGTTTGGTCAGGTTTATTTGCTGTCTCGTTTGGTCAGGTTTATTTAAGGACTTATTTGGTCAGGTTTATTTACGGACTTGTTTGGTCAGGTTTATTTGCTGACTCTTTTGGTCAGGTTTATTTGCTGTCTCGTTTGGTCAGGTTTATTTACGGACTAATTTGGTCAGGTTTATTTACGGACTTGTTTGGTCAGGTTTATTTGCTGACTCGTTTGGTCAGGTTTATTTGCTGAATTTATTGGTCAGGTTTATTTACTGACTCGTTTGGTCAGGTTTATTTACTGACTCGTTTGGTCAGGTTTATTTGCTGACTCGTTTGGTCATGTTTATTTACTGACTCGTTTGGTCAGGTTTATTTAATGAGTCGTTTGGTCAGGTTTATTTGCTGTCTCGTTTGGTCAGGTTTATTTACTGACTCGTTTGGTCAGGTTTATTTGCTGACTCGTTTGGTCAGGTTTATTTACTGGCTCGTTTGGTCAGGTTTATTTGCTGACTCGTTTGGTCACGTTTATTTGCTGACTTGTTTGGTCAAGTTTATTTGCTGAATTTATTGGTCAGGTTTATTTACTGACTCGTTTGGTCAGGTTTATTTACTGACTCGTTTGGTCAGGTTTATTTGCTGACTCGTTTGGTCAGGTTTATTTACTGAGTCGTTTGGTCAGGTTTATTTGCTGACTCGTTTGGTCAGCTTTATTTACTGACTTGTTTGGTCAGGTTTATTTACTTACTCGTTTGGTCGGGTTTATTTGCTGTCTCGTTTGGTCAGGTTTATTTACGGACTTATTTGGTCAGGTTTATTTACGGACTTGTTTGGTCAGGTTTATTTGCTGACTCGTTTGGTCAGGTTTATTTGCTGACTTGTTTGGTCAGGTTTATTTACTGAATTGATTGGTCAGGTTTATTTGCTGACTTGTTTGGTCAAGTTTATTTGCTGAATTTATTGGTCAGGTTTATTTACTGACTCGTTTGGTCAGGTTTATTTACTGACTCGTTTGGTCAGGTTTACTTGCTGACTCGTTTGGTCAGGTTTATTTGCTGACTTGTTTGGTCAGGTTTATTTACTGAATTGATTGGTCAGGTTTATTTGCTGACTTGTTTGGTCAGGTTTATTTGCTGAATTTATTGGTCAGGTTTATTTACTGACTCGTTTGGTCAGGTTTATTTACTGACTCGTTTGGTCATGTTTATTTACTGACTCGTTTGGTCAGGTTTATTTACTGACTCGTTTGGTCAGGTTTGTTTGCTGAGTCGTTTGGTCAGGTTTATTTGCTGACTCGTTTGGTCATGTTTATTTACTGAGTCGTTTGGTCAGGTTTATTTGTTCACTCGTTTGGTCAGGTTTATTTACTGACTCGTTTGGTCAGGTTTATTGCTGACTCGTTTGGTCAGGGTTATTTGCTGACTTGTTTGGTCAAGTTTATTTGCTGACTTGTTTGGTTAGGTTTATTTGCTGACTCGTTTGGTCAGGTTTATTTGCTGACTTGTTTGGTCAGGTTTATTTACTGAATTGATTGGTCAGGTTTATTTGCTGACTTGTTTGGTCAAGTTTGTTTGCTGAATTTATTGGTCAGGTTTATTTACTGACTCGTTTGGTCAGGTTTATTTACTGACTCGTTTGGTCATGTTTATTTACTGAGTCGTTTGATCAGGTTTATTTACTGACTCGTTTGGTCAGGTTTATTTGCTGACTCGTTTGGTCAGGTTTATTTACTGGCTCGTTTGGTCAGGTTTATTTGCTGACTCGTTTGGTCACGTTTATTTGCTGACTTGTTTGGTCAAGTTTATTTGCTGAATTTATTGGTCAGGTTTATTTACTGACTCGTTTGGTCAGGTTTATTTACTGACTCGTTTGGTCAGGTTTATTTGCTGACTCGTTTGGTCAGGTTTATTTACTGACTTGTTTGGTCAGGTTTATTTACTGACTCGTTTGGTCGGGTTTATTTGCTGTCTCGTTTGGTCAGGTTTATTTACGGACTTATTTGGTCAGGTTTATTTACGGACTTGTTTGGTCAGGTTTATTTGCTGACTCGTTTGGTCAGGTTTATTTGCTGACTTGTTTGGTCAGGTTTATTTACTGAATTGATTGGTCAGGTTTATTTGCTGACTTGTTTGGTCAAGTTTATTTGCTGAATTTATTGGTCAGGTTTATTTACTGACTCGTTTGGTCAGGTTTATTTACTGACTCGTTTGGTCATGTTTATTTACTGAGTCGTTTGGTTAGGTTTATTTACTGACTCGTTTGGTCAGGTTTATTTACTGACTTGTTTGGTCAGGTTTATTTGCTGACTCGTTTGGTCAGGTTTATTTACTGACTCGTTTGGTCAGGTTTATTTGCTGACTCATTTGGTCAGGTTTATTTACTGAGTCGTTTGGTCAGGTTTATTGGCTGACTTGTTTGGTCAGGTTTATTTACTGACTCGTTTCGTCAGGTTTATTTGCTGACTCGTTTGGTCAGGTTTATTTACTGAGTCGTTTGGTCAGGTTTATTTGTTGACTCGTTTGGTCAGGTTTTTTTACTGACTCGTTTGGTCAGGTTTATTGCTGACTCGTTTGGTCAGGGTTATTTGCCAACTTGTTTGGTCAAGTTTATTTGCTGACTTGGTTGGTTAGGTTTATTTACTGACTCGTTTCGTCAGGTTTATTTGCTGAATTTATTGGTCAGGTTTATTTACTGACTCGTTTGGTCAGGTTTATTTACTGACTCGTTTGGTCAGGTTTGTTTGCTGACTCGTTTGGTCATGTTTATTTACTGAGTCGTTTGGTCAGGTTTATTTACTGACTTGTTTGGTCAGGTTTATTTGCTGTCTCGTTTGGTCAGGTTTATTTAAGGACTTATTTGGTCAGGTTTATTTACGGACTTGTTTGGTCAGGTTTATTTGCTGACTCTTTTGGTCAGGTTTATTTGCTGTCTCGTTTGGTCAGGTTTATTTACGGACTAATTTGGTCAGGTTTATTTACGGACTTGTTTGGTCAGGTTTATTTGCTGACTCGTTTGGTCAGGTTTATTTAATGAGTCGTTTGGTCAGGTTTATTTGCTGTCTCGTTTGGTCAGGTTTATTTACTGACTCGTTTGGTCAGGTTTATTTGCTGACTCGTTTGGTCAGGTTTATTTACTGGCTCGTTTGGTCAGGTTTATTTGCTGACTCGTTTGGTCACGTTTATTTGCTGACTTGTTTGGTCAAGTTTATTTGCTGAATTTATTGGTCAGGTTTATTTACTGACTCGTTTGGTCAGGTTTATTTACTGACTCGTTTGGTCAGGTTTATTTGCTGACTCGTTTGGTCAGGTTTATTTACTGAGTCGTTTGGTCAGGTTTATTTGCTGACTCGTTTGGTCAGCTTTATTTACTGATTTGTTTGGTCAGGTTTATTTACTTACTCGTTTGGTCGGGTTTATTTGCTGTCTCGTTTGGTCAGGTTTATTTACGGACTTATTTGGTCAGGTTTATTTACGGACTTGTTTGGTCAGGTTTATTTGCTGACTCGTTTGGTCAGGTTTATATGCTGACTTGTTTGGTCAGGTTTATTTACTGAATTGATTGGTCAGGTTTATTTGCTGACTTGTTTGGTCAAGTTTATTTGCTGAATTTATTGGTCAGGTTTATTTACTGACTCGTTTGGTCAGGTTTATTTACTGACTCGTTTGGTCAGGTTTACTTGCTGACTCGTTTGGTCATGTTTATTTACTGAGTCGTTTGGTCAGGTTTATTTACTGACTCGTTTGGTCAGGTTTATTTGCTGACTTGTTTGGTCAGGTTTATTTACTGAATTGATTGGTCAGGTTTATTTGCTGACTTGTTTGGTCAGGTTTATTTGCTGAATTTATTGGTCAGGTTTATTTACTGACTCGTTTGGTCAGGTTTATTTACTGACTCGTTTGGTCATGTTTATTTACTGAGTCGTTTGGTCAGGTTTATTTACTGACTCGTTTGGTCAGGTTTGTTTGCTGAGTCGTTTGGTCAGGTTTATTTGCTGACTCGTTTGGTCATGTTTATTTACTGAGTCGTTTGGTCAGGTTTATTTGTTCACTCGTTTGGTCAGGTTTATTTACTGACTCGTTTGGTCAGGTTTATTGCTGACTCGTTTGGTCAGGGTTATTTGCTGACTTGTTTGGTCAAGTTTATTTGCTGACTTGTTTGGTTAGGTTTATTTGCTGACTCGTTTGGTCAGGTTTATTTGCTGACTTGTTTGGTCAGGTTTATTTACTGAATTGATTGGTCAGGTTTATTTGCTGACTTGTTTGGTCAAGTTTATTTGCTGAATTTATTGGTCAGGTTTATTTACTGACTCGTTTGGTCAGGTTTATTTACTGACTCGTTTGGTCATGTTTATTTACTGAGTCGTTTGATCAGGTTTATTTACTGACTCGTTTGGTCAGGTTTATTTGCTGACTCGTTTGGTCAGGTTTATTTACTGGCTCGTTTGGTCAGGTTTATTTGCTGACTCGTTTGGTCACGTTTATTTGCTGACTTGTTTGGTCAAGTTTATTTGCTGAATTTATTGGTCAGGTTTATTTACTGACTCGTTTGGTCAGGTTTATTTACTGACTCGTTTGGTCAGGTTTATTTGCTGACTCGTTTGGTCAGGTTTATTTACTGACTTGTTTGGTCAGGTTTATTTACTGACTCGTTTGGTCGGGTTTATTTGCTGTCTCGTTTGGTCAGATTTATTTACGGACTTATTTGGTCAGGTTTATTTACGGACTTGTTTGGTCAGGTTTATTTGCTGACTCGTTTGGTCAGGTTTATTTGCTGACTTGTTTGGTCAGGTTTATTTACTGAATTGATTGGTCAGGTTTATTTGCTGACTTGTTTGGTCAAGTTTATTTGCTGAATTTATTGGTCAGGTTTATTTACTGACTCGTTTGGTCAGGTTTATTTACTGACTCGTTTGGTCATGTTTATTTACTGAGTCGTTTGGTTAGGTTTATTTACTGACTCGTTTGGTCAGGTTTATTTACTGACTTGTTTGGTCAGGTTTATTTGCTGACTCGTTTGGTCAGGTTTATTTACTGACTCGTTTGGTCAGGTTTATTTGCTGACTCATTTGGTCAGGTTTATTTACTGAGTCGTTTGGTCAGGTTTATTGGCTGACTTGTTTGGTCAGGTTTATTTACTGACTCGTTTCGTCAGGTTTATTTGCTGACTCGTTTGGTCAGGTTTATTTACTGAGTCGTTTGGTCAGGTTTATTTGTTGACTCGTTTGGTCAGGTTTTTTTACTGACTCGTTTGGTCAGGTTTATTGCTGACTCGTTTGGTCAGGGTTATTTGCCAACTTGTTTGGTCAAGTTTATTTGCTGATTTGGTTGGTTAGGTTTATTTACTGACTCGTTTCGTCAGGTTTATTTGCTGAATTTATTGGTCAGGTTTATTTACTGACTCGTTTGGTCAGGTTTATTTACTGACTCGTTTGGTCAGGTTTGTTTGCTGACTCGTTTGGTCATGTTTATTTACTGAGTCGTTTGGTCAGGTTTATTTACTGACTTGTTTGGTCAGGTTTATTTGCTGTCTCGTTTGGTCAGGTTTATTTAAGGACTTATTTGGTCAGGTTTATTTACGGACTTGTTTGGTCAGGTTTATTTGCTGACTCTTTTGGTCAGGTTTATTTGCTGTCTCGTTTGGTCAGGTTTATTTACGGACTAATTTGGTCAGGTTTATTTACGGACTTGTTTGGTCAGGTTTATTTGCTGACTCGTTTGGTCAGGTTTATTTGCTGAATTTATTGGTCAGGTTTATTTACTGACTCGTTTGGTCAGGTTTATTTACTGACTCGTTTGGTCAGGTTTATTTGCTGACTCGTTTGGTCATGTTTATTTACTGACTCGTTTGGTCAGGTTTATTTAATGAGTCGTTTGGTCAGGTTTATTTGCTGTCTCGTTTGGTCAGGTTTATTTACTGACTCGTTTGGTCAGGTTTATTTGCTGACTCGTTTGGTCAGGTTTATTTACTGGCTCGTTTGGTCAGGTTTATTTGCTGACTCGTTTGGTCACGTTTATTTGCTGACTTGTTTGGTCAAGTTTATTTGCTGAATTTATTGGTCAGGTTTATTTACTGACTCGTTTGGTCAGGTTTATTTACTGACTCGTTTGGTCAGGTTTATTTGCTGACTCGTTTGGTCAGGTTTATTTACTGAGTCGTTTGGTCAGGTTTATTTGCTGACTCGTTTGGTCAGCTTTATTTACTGACTTGTTTGGTCAGGTTTATTTACTTACTCGTTTGGTCGGGTTTATTTGCTGTCTCGTTTGGTCAGGTTTATTTACGGACTTATTTGGTCAGGTTTATTTACGGACTTGTTTGGTCAGGTTTATTTGCTGACTCGTTTGGTCAGGTTTATTTGCTGACTTGTTTGGTCAGGTTTATTTACTGAATTGATTGGTCAGGTTTATTTGCTGACTTGTTTGGTCAAGTTTATTTGCTGAATTTATTGGTCAGGTTTATTTACTGACTCGTTTGGTCAGGTTTATTTACTGACTCGTTTGGTCAGGTTTACTTGCTGACTCGTTTGGTCATGTTTATTTACTGAGTCGTTTGGTCAGGTTTATTTACTGACTCGTTTGGTCAGGTTTATTTGCTGACTTGTTTGGTCAGGTTTATTTACTGAATTGATTGGTCAGGTTTATTTGCTGACTTGTTTGGTCAGGTTTATTTGCTGAATTTATTGGTCAGGTTTATTTACTGACTCGTTTGGTCAGGTTTATTTACTGACTCGTTTGGTCATGTTTATTTACTGAGTCGTTTGGTCAGGTTTATTTACTGACTCGTTTGGTCAGGTTTGTTTGCTGAGTCGTTTGGTCAGGTTTATTTACTGACTCGTTTGGTCATGTTTATTTACTGAGTCGTTTGGTCAGGTTTATTTGTTCACTCGTTTGGTCAGGTTTATTTACTGACTCGTTTGGTCAGGTTTATTGCTGACTCGTTTGGTCAGGGTTATTTGCTGACTTGTTTGGTCAAGTTTATTTGCTGAATTTATTGGTCAGGTTTATTTACTGACTTGTTTTGTCAGGTTTATTTACTTACTCGTTTGGTCAGGTTTATTTACTTACTCGTTTGGTCAAGTTTATTTGCTGACTTGTTTGGTTAGGTTTATTTACTGACTCGTTTGGTCAGGTTTATTTGCTGACTTGTTTGGTCAGGTTTATTTACTGAATTGATTGGTCAGGTTTATTTGCTGACTTGTTTGGTCAAGTTTATTTGCTGAATTTATTGGTCAGGTTTATTTACTGACTCGTTTGGTCAGGTTTATTTACTGACTCGTTTGGTCAGGTTTATTTGCTGACTTGTTTGGTCAGGTTTATTTACTTACTCGTTTGGTCAAGTTTATTTGCTGACTTGTTTGGTTAGGTTTATTTACTGACTCGTTTGGTCAGGTTTATTTGCTGACTTGTTTGGTCAGGTTTATTTACTGAATTGATTGGTCAGGTTTATTTGCTGACTTGTTTGGTCAAGTTTATTTGCTGAATTTATTGGTCAGGTTTATTTACTGACTCGTTTGGTCAGGTTTATTTACTGACTCGTTTGGTCATGTTTATTTACTGAGTCGTTTGGTCAGGTTTATTTACTGACTCGTTTGGTCAGGTTTATTTGCTGACTCGTTTGGTCAGGTTTATTTACTGGCTCGTTTGGTCAGGTTTATTTGCTGACTCGTTTGGTCACGTTTATTTGCTGACTTGTTTGGTCAAGTTTATTTGCTGAATTTATTGGTCAGGTTTATTTACTGACTCGTTTGGTCAGGTTTATTTACTGACTCGTTTGGTCAGGTTTATTTGCTGACTCGTTTGGTCAGGTTTATTTACTGAGTCGTTTGGTCAGGTTTATTTGCTGACTCGTTTGGTCAGGTTTATTTGCTGACTTGTTTGGTCAGGTTTATTTACTGAATTGATTGGTCAGGTTTATTTGCTGACTTGTTTGGTCAGGTTTATTTGCTGAATTTATTGGTCAGGTTTATTTACTGACTCGTTTGGTCAGGTTTATTTACTGACTCGTTTGGTCATGTTTATTTACTGACTCGTTTGGTCAGGTTTATTTACTGACTCGTTTGGTCAGGTTTGTTTGCTGAGTCGTTTGGTCAGGTTTATTTGCTGACTCGTTTGGTCATGTTTATTTACTGAGTCGTTTGGTCAGGTTTATTTGTTCACTCGTTTGGTCAGGTTTATTTACTGACTCGTTTGGTCAGGTTTATTGCTGACTTGTTTGGTTAGGTTTATTTGCTGACTCGTTTGGTCGGGTTTATTTACTGACTCGTTTGGTCAGGTTTATTTGCTGACTCGTTTGGTCAGGGTTATTTGCTGACTTGTTTGGTCAAGTTTATTTGCTGAATTTATTGGTCAGGTTTATTTACTGACTCGTTTGGTCAGGTTTATTTACTGACTCGTTTGGTCAGGTTTATTTGCTGACTCGTTTGGTCAGCTTTATTTACTGACTCGTTTGGTCAGGTTTATTTACTGACTCGTTTGGTCGGGTTTATTTGCTGTCTCGTTTGGTCAGGTTTATTTACGGACTTATTTGGTCAGGTTTATTTACGGACTTGTTTGGTCAGGTTTATTTGCTGACTCGTTTGGTCAGGTTTATTTGCTGACTTGTTTGGTCAGGTTTATTTACTGAATTGATTGTTCAGGTTTATTTGCTGACTTGTTTGGTCAAGTTTATTTGCTGAATTTATTGGTCAGGTTTATTTACTGACTCGTTTGGTCAGGTTTATTTACTGACTCGTTTGGTCAGGTTTATTTGCTGACTCGTTTGGTCATGTTTATTTACTGAGTCGTTTGGTCAGGTTTATTTACTGACTCGTTTGGTCAGGTTTATTTACTGACTCGTTTGGTCAGGTTTATTTACTGACTCGTTTGGTCAGGTTTATTTGCTGACTCGTTTGGTCAGGTTTATTTACTGAGTCGTTTGGTCAGGTTTATTTGCTGACTCGTTTGGTCAGGTTTATTTGCTGACTTGTTTGGTCAGGTTTATTTACTGAATTGATTGGTCAGGTTTATTTGCTGACTTGTTTGGTCAGGTTTATTTGCTGAATTTATTGGTCAGGTTTATTTACTGACTCGTTTGGTCAGGTTTATTTACTGACTCGTTTGGTCATGTTTATTTACTGACTCGTTTGGTCAGGTTTATTTACTGACTCGTTTGGTCAGGTTTGTTTGCTGAGTCGTTTGGTCAGGTTTATTTGCTGACTCGTTTGGTCATGTTTATTTACTGAGTCGTTTGGTCAGGTTTATTTGTTCACTCGTTTGGTCAGGTTTATTTACTGACTCGTTTGGTCAGGTTTATTGCTGACTCGTTTGGTCAGGGTTATTTGCTGACTTGTTTGGTCAAGTTTATTTGCTGACTTGTTTGGTTAGGTTTATTTGCTGACTCGTTTGGTCGGGTTTATTTACTGACTCGTTTGGTCAGGTTTATTTGCTGACTCGTTTGGTCGGGTTATTTGCTGACTTGTTTGGTCAAGTTTATTTGCTGAATTTATTGGTCAGGTTTATTTACTGACTCGTTTGGTCAGGTTTATTTACTGACTCGTTTGGTCAGGTTTATTTGCTGACTCGTTTGGTCAGGTTTATTTACTGAGTCGTTTGGTCAGGTTTATTTGCTGACTCGTTTGGTCAGCTTTATTTACTGACTCGTTTGGTCAGGTTTATTTACTGACTCGTTTGGTCGGGTTTATTTGCTGTCTCGTTTGGTCAGGTTTATTTACTGACTTGTTTGGTCAGGTTTATTTACTGACTCGTTTGGTCGGGTTTATTTGCTGACTCGTTTGGTCAGGTTTATTTGCTGAATTGATTGTTCAGGTTTATTTGCTGACTTGTTTGGTCAAGTTTATTTGCTGAATTTATTGGTCAGGTTTATTTACTGACTCGTTTGGTCAGGTTTATTTACTGACTCGTTTGGTCAGGTTTATTTGCTGACTCGTTTGGTCATGTTTATTTACTGAGTCGTTTGGTCAGGTTTATTTACTGACTCGTTTGGTCAGGTTTATTTACTGACTTGTTTGGTCAGGTTTATTTGCTGACTCGTTTGGTCAGGTTTATTTACTGAGTCGTTTGGTCAGGTTTATTTGCTGACTCATTTGGTCAGGTTTATTTACTGAGTCGTTTGGTCAGGTTTATTTGCTGACTTGTTTGGTCAGGTTTATTTACTGACTCGTTTCGTCAGGTTTATTTACTGAGTCGTTTGGTCAGGTTTATTTGTTGACTCGTTTGGTCAGGTTTATTTACTGACTCGTTTGGTCAGGTTTATTGCTGACTCGTTTGGTCAGGGTTATTTGCTGACTTGTTTGGTCAAGTTAATTTGCTGACTTGTTTGGTTAGGTTTATTTACTGACTCCTTCGTCAGGTTTATTTGCTGACTCGTTTGGTCAGGTTTATTTACTGAGTCGTTTGGTCAGGTTTATTTGTTGACTCGTTTGGTCAGGTTTATTTACTGACTCGTTTGGTCAGGGTTATTTGCTGACTTGTTTGGTCAAGTTTATTTGCTGACTTGTTTGGTCAGGTTTATTCACTGACTCGTTTGGTCAGGTTTATTTACTGACTCGTTTGGTCAGGTTTATTTACTGACTCGTTTGGTCAGGTTTATTTACTGACTCGTTTGGTCAGGTTTATTTGCTTACTCGTTTGGTCATGTTTACTTACTGAGTCGTTTGGTCAGGTTTATTTACTGACTCGTTTGGTCAGGTTTATTTACTGACTTGTTTGGTCAGGTTTATTTGCTGACTCGTTTGGTCAGGTTTATTTACTGACTCGTTTGGTCAGGTTTATTGCTGACTCGTTTGGTCAGGGTTATTTGCTGACTTGTTTGGTCAAGTTTATTTGCTGACTTGTTTGGTTAGGTTTATTTACTGACTCGTTTGGTCAGGTTTATTTACTGAC
This sequence comes from Lampris incognitus, assembly GCF_029633865.1. NCBI lineage: Eukaryota > Metazoa > Chordata > Actinopteri > Lampriformes > Lampridae > Lampris > Lampris incognitus. The sequence continues at coordinate 53,949,611 of NC_079211.1, read as the reverse complement.
TCGTTTGGTCAGGGTTATTTGCTGACTCGTTTGGTCAAGTTTATTTGCTGAATTTATTGGTCAGGTTTATTTGCTGACTCGTTTGGTCGGGTTTATTTACTGACTCGTTTGGTCAGGTTTATTTGCTGACTCGTTTGGTCGGGTTATTTGCTGACTTGTTTGGTCAAGTTTATTTGCTGAATTTATTGGTCAGGTTTATTTACTGACTCGTTTGGTCAGGTTTATTTACTGACTCGTTTGGTCAGGTTTATTTGCTGACTCGTTTGGTCAGGTTTATTTACTGAGTCGTTTGGTCAGGTTTATTTGCTGACTCGTTTGGTCAGCTTTATTTACTGACTCGTTTGGTCAGGTTTATTTACTGACTCGTTTGGTCGGGTTTATTTGCTGTCTCGTTTGGTCAGGTTTATTTACGGACTTATTTGGTCAGGTTTATTTACGGACTTGTTTGGTCAGGTTTATTTGCTGACTCGTTTGGTCAGGTTTATTTGCTGAATTGATTGTTCAGGTTTATTTGCTGACTTGTTTGGTCAAGTTTATTTGCTGAATTTATTGGTCAGGTTTATTTACTGACTCGTTTGGTCAGGTTTATTTACTGACTCGTTTGGTCAGGTTTATTTGCTGACTCGTTTGGTCATGTTTATTTACTGAGTCGTTTGGTCAGGTTTATTTACTGACTCGTTTGGTCAGGTTTATTTACTGACTTGTTTGGTCAGGTTTATTTGCTGACTCGTTTGGTCAGGTTTATTTACTGAGTCGTTTGGTCAGGTTTATTTGCTGACTCATTTGGTCAGGTTTATTTACTGAGTCGTTTGGTCAGGTTTATTTGCTGACTTGTTTGGTCAGGTTTATTTACTGACTCGTTTCGTCAGGTTTATTTACTGAGTCGTTTGGTCAGGTTTATTTGTTGACTCGTTTGGTCAGGTTTATTTACTGACTCGTTTGGTCAGGTTTATTGCTGACTCGTTTGGTCAGGGTTATTTGCTGACTTGTTTGGTCAAGTTAATTTGCTGACTTGTTTGGTTAGGTTTATTTACTGACTCCTTCGTCAGGTTTATTTGCTGACTCGTTTGGTCAGGTTTATTTACTGAGTCGTTTGGTCAGGTTTATTTGTTGACTCGTTTGGTCAGGTTTATTTACTGACTCGTTTGGTCAGGGTTATTTGCTGACTTGTTTGGTCAAGTTTATTTGCTGACTTGTTTGGTCAGGTTTATTCACTGACTCGTTTGGTCAGGTTTATTTACTGACTCGTTTGGTCAGGTTTATTTACTGACTCGTTTGGTCAGGTTTATTTACTGACTCGTTTGGTCAGGTTTATTTGCTTACTCGTTTGGTCATGTTTACTTACTGAGTCGTTTGGTCAGGTTTATTTACTGACTCGTTTGGTCAGGTTTATTTACTGACTTGTTTGGTCAGGTTTATTTGCTGACTCGTTTGGTCAGGTTTATTTACTGACTCGTTTGGTCAGGTTTATTGCTGACTCGTTTGGTCAGGGTTATTTGCTGACTTGTTTGGTCAAGTTTATTTGCTGACTTGTTTGGTTAGGTTTATTTACTGACTCGTTTGGTCAGGTTTATTTACTGACTCGTTTGGTCAGGGTTATTTGCTGACTCGTTTGGTCAAGTTTATTTGCTGAATTTATTGGTCAGGTTTATTTACTGACTCGTTTGGTCAGCTTTATTTACTGACTCGTTTGGTCAGGTTTATTTGCTGACTCGTTTGGTCAGGTTTATTTACTGAGTCGTTTGGTCAGGTTTATTTGCTGACTCGTTTGGTCAGCTTTATTTACTGACTTGTTTGGTCAGGTTTATTTACTGACTCGTTTGGTCGGGTTTATTTGCTGTCTCGTTTGGTCAGGTTTATTTACGGACTTGTTTGGTCAGGTTTATTTGCTGACTTGTTTGGTCAGGTTTATTTACTGACTTGTTTGGTCAGGTTTATTTATGGACTTGTTTGTTCAGGTAAAGCCGTGTAATATAATCACTCACATTATGCACGTGTAGTTAAACTCAACTTTAATCATTGTTGTAAAGTCACATGGCGGCCACAAAGTTATTATGTAACCATGGCAACATACTGATTCATTAGCAAGGCCAGTAAACATCCCAAGCTTTAGCTTAACTTTTGTTCAATAACCTTTAAATTCTGAGGTCAAACTGTTAAAAGAAAAAAAGAGACATATAAATGAATGCTTTTATTTGAATGCTTTGGTGAAGGGCCATGGTATAAGCAGGATAGTCCAGTCCAACCCGGGTTTTACAGGATTTAAGAAACGGCCTGAAGGAAAATGCCGATCATGATCCTGTTTCCGAGGCACGGAAGAGCCAAGCCCCACGATCCCCAGCTCCCTCATCGTCCCCAGCTCCCTCACCGTCCCCAGCTCCCTCACGGTGCTCCAGCTCCCTCACGGTCCCCAGCTCCCTCACGGTGCTCCAGCTCCCTCACGGTCCCCAGCTCCCTCACCGTCCCCAGCTCCCTCACGGTGCTCCAGCTCCCTCACCGTCCCCAGCTCCCTCACCGTGCTCCAGCTCCCTCACCGTCCCCAGCTCCCTCACGGTGCTCCAGCTCCCTCACCGTCCCCAGCTCCCTCACGGTGCTCCAGCTCCCTCACCGTGCTCCAGCTCCCTCACCGTCCCCAGCTCCCTCACGGTGCTCCAGCTCCCTCACGGTGCTCCAGCTCCCTCACCATCCCCAGCTCCCTCACGGTCCCCAGCTCCCTCACCGTGCTCCAGCTCCCTCACGGTCCCCAGCTCCCTCACGGTGCTCCAGCTCCCTCACCGTGCTCCAGCTCCCTCACCGTCCCCAGCTCCCTCACGGTGCTCCAGCTCCCTCACGGTGCTCCAGCTCCCTCACCATCCCCAGCTCCCTCACGGTGCTCCAGCTCCCTCACCGTGCTCCAGCTCCCTCACGGTGCCCCAGCTCCCTCACGGTGCTCCAGCTCCCTCACGGTGCTCCAGCTCCCTCACCGTCCCCAGCTCCCTCACGGTGCTCCAGCGGCAGGACGCTCCCTGAAACACAGCAAACGCTCAGTGAAGGAGTGAATGAACGAGTGAGTGAGTGAATGGATGAAAAATAAACGAATGATTAACTGATGGGTTTCTACTGAACAGCTACATGTTGGCGCTCCCGTCCAAACGTAAGTAAACAGGGAATATTGAAGTGTGCACCACTAGAACGACCAGGACGGTCTTGGTCGCGCTCCGAAAACTGCATGTTGTAGCGAACTCGGGGGGGGGGGCAGTGGGGGGGGGCAGCCCGGCGGGACGGTCACAGCCGGGACGTGAACTGGTGTATTCCACACCGCCGGCGACTACGTTAACCAGTCGACTAAAGAGTCCGACCCGTTAGCCAAGGGCTACTGAGCCTATTCAGGTGATCCTTACAATATATTTGCTTTAAAATGAGTTTTAGATCATTCTGTGGTGAAACCCAACTGAGGGAAGATTCACCAGGGGCTGGCAGACGTTCAGAGTGGTGACGTAGGCACTGCTTAGGGTTTCCGGGGTGGAGCCATGTTTGCAGCAGCCTAGCAGTTGGTCAGTTGGATGCCAGGAGAGGTTGTTCTGTATCGGTGTTGTTTTGTGTGGCGAGTAAATGGAATGGACTCGACTCCTCATTCCTGCACCCCCACAATTCATTCATTCATTTTCCAAGCCGCTCATCCTGATGAGGGCCGCTGGAGGGGTGCTGGAGCCTCTCCCAGTGCTCACTGGGCGGAGGACGGGGAGACACCCTGGACAGGTCGCCAGTCCCATCACAGACATTAATAAATTAATTTACAATAGACATTAATTGTAAATTAAATGAACTGAATCAATTGTTGAACTGTGTGACATTATCTGGTTGTCCTGTCCTCCCCCCTCCTCCCCCCTTCTCGCTGCTGGGTGAGCAAGACCAGCTGGCAGCACGAGTAAACACCTCCCTCACATTACGACTCTGGAGACAGTCAGTCCCCACAGGTTTAATAACGTTGCAGGTTCTGAAACTACAAATAAAAACATAAATCTTGAATTACTGGAATGTACTCATACAAAGTCCTTTACATGAACAAGTCGTTCACTGCAGCACTAAGTAACATGGAGGCTAACCTAGCACTAGCAGTGCATAGCAACATGGAGGCTAGCCTAGCACTAGCAGTGCATAGCAACATGGAGGCTAGCCTAGCACTAGCAGTGCATAGCAACATGGAGGCTAGCCTAGCACTAGCAGTGAATAGCAACATGGAGGCTAGCCTAGCACTAGCAGTGCATAGTAACATGGAGGCTAGCCTAGCACTAGCAGTGCATAGCAACATGGAGGCTAGCCTAGCATTAGCAGTGCATAGTAACATGGAGGTTAGCCTAGAACTAGCAGTACATAGTAAAATGGAGGCTAGCCTAGCACTAGCAGTGCATAATAACATGGAGGTTAGCCTAGCACTAGCAGTGCATCATGGAAGCTAGCCTAGCACTAGCAGTGCGTAGCAACAGTTAGCTTGCCATTCCAGAGCCTGTGTTCCTCCTCATGTTCTAATTAACTGAACAACGTGGTGAATAACTGACATAAACTTAACGAACTTCTAAATGTAAGTAAGGAGAAGCATCAACATAAGAATACACACACAGACGACGCCACGAAACGTGAAGGCAGGTATAACGGCCTGCGGTGAGGTCCGTCAACACGTCATCTGATGTAAATAAACATCAGACGCACAAAACAAACTCACGACAAGATCTACCTAAAACGACCAGGGCGGTCAAAATGACGGCCGGTTTTTAAACTCTATATTGTGTCAAGATAAATACCCAGCTGAGATATTAATGCATTACACATGTTAGTGTGTCTGTTATGAAACTCACTGACACCAAAATGAACATGTTAACAACTATAATACTGTTTTTAAACAATTTCAACTTCAGAGAGACATGGTGGAACTTGAGTAGCAAAATTGAAAAAGAGAAAATGTTCCCTGAAAAACAAAATGGAAAACACATTTTGCTAATCTAACAAACCCAACAAGGCCTATAAAACGTGCCATGTAAAAACAGAACTGGAATTCAAGACTGAAACAGCCCCGGCCCTCCGGTTCCAAGAAAGGCTGTCTAGTGCAACACCGAGTTGACTTCTGACACCAGCTGTGGTGTCCACCGCTACTGAAGAACACGCTTACAGAACTTACAACTGAACGTTGTCTTTATCCTCAGCTGCTGCAGGCCACAGCCACGCCGTGCACACCTTCATTATCTTTCTCCAACTCGTAGGTCGTCTCTCTCTCTCCACCTAGACCCGTCCCACTAATGTTAGACCCGGCAACAGTGCACCACCCCCCGGAAGTGCAAAACATCTCCCAACCAACCTCTGCATGCGCACAACTACTACCCATACCCCACGGTGAACCTGAACACGCTATAATACTGTAATGACCACAGATGTGTAGACTCGCTAGCCCTTGGCTAACGGGTCGGACCCTTTAGTCGACTGGTTAACGTAGTCGCCTGTGGTGCAGGAGACCCGGGTTTGCGTCCCGGCTGCGGCGGTTCCCGGCTGCCCCCCGAATTCGCTACATTGGTGTCGGATGGTGAGACCGTGAGGCCATCAGAAGTGCGTGCGCCCAGAGGCGTGAGGGAGGTGATATGCTGAGGCGTGAGGAACGCGTTTCCTGGAGGAGGGGGGTAGTGTAACGACCACGGATGAGTAGACTCGCTAGCCCTTGACTAATGGGTCAGACCCTTTAGTCGACAGGTTAACGTAGTCGCCCGTGGTGCGGGAGACCCGGGTGCACGTCCCGGCTGCGGCGGATCCCGGCTGCCCCCCGAACTCGCTGCATTAAACAATGCCATCCTCGTCTTGGACAGAACACGTCAGCCCCTGAGCCATCTGTTCAGTTGGCCACTGACGAGACGGGCAGTTGTTCTTACTTGTGGGCCTCAGTCTCAAGGCTTGGATGAAGTGTCTCGGTAGGAGTTTGCCCTCACTGTTCCCCGGGGTCAGCAACACACCGTTCTCTGACCAGAAGAACTGGATACCCTCTGTAGTCGCACACACAAACAAACACACACACGCACACACGTAAAGGAGATGCTGTACTGCTGAAAAGCAGGGCAGAGAGTGTTGTGTAGCAGTAGTTTATAGATTATTATCTTACCAGCTAGCGCTTTAGGGATGTCAATAAATATGGCCAGATCACAGTTTCTCCTCATGCCTGAAAGAGAGGGGTAAACGATGGAGACAGTCTGAAGCACCAGACTAAATCACCAGATATGCAGATGACATACTTCTATATGTCTTCCTCAGTTAAAAACATGCACACACCACACGCTCAACACACAGCTGACCGCTGATAACGCCGTCCTCCCCCAGCAGGCCTGGAGCCAGGTGGATGTGTGTCCTCTTCATGCGGCTGAGGCCCTGCTGCTGGATGGAGCTCCAGTTGCGCAAGTAAGACCCATGCACCGCCTCAGCAGGACAGTCGGCAGAGCCAGCCACCACCGGCCGCAGCTCCAGATCCATTACCTGAGAACAACACGGAAAGAGCCAAGAACAACGCTTCATGTGGTGTGGGTCTGCTGCTGCTGGTCCCATCATCCGGAGCCAAGAGGGGCTCCTGAGCAACCTAGCGAGAACAACTGTTCACCCATAAAGTATTTCCATCCATCCAATATCCGAACCGCTTCTCCTACACAGGGTCACGGGGATGCTGCAGCCTATCCCAGCAGTCACTGGGCGGCAGGCGGGGAGACACCCTGGACAGGCCACCAGGCCATCACACAGCCCCCCCCCCCCCCCCACCAACACACACACACATTCACACCTAGGGACAATGTAGTACGGCTGATCCACCTGACCTACATGTCTTTGGACTGTGGGAGGAAACCGGAGCCCCTGGAGGAAACTCACGCAGACACGGGGAGAACATGCAAACTCCACACAGAAAGGACCTGGGGTTCGACCTGGGGTTCGGCCTGGGGTTCGGCCTGGGGTTCGGACGCAGTAGTTAGTGCAGTCGCCTTGCTGTGAGGCGACTGCAGTAACTACTGTGCCACCGTGCCGCTGCATAACGTATTTAATTTCATTAATTTAATTTAGTCTTTCATTAAGGTTTCATGATCATGAGCATGCGCAGCGTGACACAGGCTATGGCTCCCCGATATGAACCATTTTTTATTGTCGGTAATAAAGATGCTTTGTGAACATTTAAGTCTTCTTGTGTAGTTTTCATAATGGCTGTAAACTTCTCCAACTATTTGAATCAAAGCTAGCTCCGTCTGAGCAGCACTTCCGTGGACAGCGCTGTCCCGGGTGGGGCTGCCGGGGCGCCACAAAAGAATGGTTAAAGGTGTGAGGGGTGAAGGAGTCCACGCCCCCTTCCCAGAAAATAGTTCCACGTCCCCGATGGAAGAAATCTCACACAATTAATTTACGTTTTTTTTAATTAATTAAAAAACAATTTATTTTTGCCTTTTATTAGACAGCTATAGTGAAAGGCAGACAGGAAATGGAGAGAGAGAGAGAGAGAGAGAGAGAGAGAGAGAGAGAGAGAGAGAGAGAGAGAGAGAGAGAGAGAGAGAGAGAGAGAGAGAGAGAGAGAGAGAGAGAGAGAGAGGGGTATGACAATAAATGTCGCCGGCTGGAATCGAACCGGTGATGGTGGCGACCATGTGGCCATGTGGTATGCGCTGTAACCAGTCAGCTACAGAGTTGCCCATGCTGTTTGTGTTGATGCTTGCTAAGATGAGCTGGTGTAGCGGTCTATTCCACTGCCTACCAACACAGCGATCACTGGTTCGAATCCCCGTGTTACCTCCGGCTCGGTCGGGCGGCCCCACAGATACAATTGGCCGTGTCTGTGGGTCGGAAGCCGGATGTGGGTATGTGTTCTGGTCGCTGTACTAGCGCCTCCTCTGGTCAGTCGGGGCGCCTGTTCGGGGGGGAACTGTGGGGAATAGCGTGATCCTCCCACCCGCTACGCCCCCTGGTGAATCTCCTCACTGTCAGGTGAAAAGAAGTGGCTGGTGACTCCACATGTATGGGAGGAGGCATGTGGTAGTCTGCAGCCCTCCCCGGATCAGCAGAGGGGGTGAAGCAGCGACCCGGACAGCTCAGAAGAGTGGGGTAATTGGCCAGGTACAATTGGGATGAAGGGGGGGGGGAATCCCAAAAAAAATAAAAAAGATGAAGTAGGTGACGTAGTTCAGCCTATGGACAACTAGATTCAGTTTATTTACAAAAACCGGTTGTATGACCTGTAAGCACGGCCACATCAGCACCGGGCACACTGGGCTGACATCCAGCACAACCCCAAATACCTTCACCTCACATGCCCTACCCACGTGGTGGCACCATCAGCAGCTCCACTTACCTGCACCGTGTGGCCCTGATTGGCTCGAATTTGCAGGCGGCCATCCTGTGGGTGGGGGCGGAGCTTGAAGCGCTGCTTGTCATTGGTGGCCACAACTCTTTCCATGTCCTCCAAGGAGTAGGAGCGGAACTGTTGATGGGTCAGGAGGTCTTCCACAGATAGGAATCCATCTTGAAAGATTAGGAAAGTCCACAGTGAAAGTCTGAAGGGCAGTTCAGCCCTGCGCTCTACTCTCTCTGCTGATGGGAATATGCTGATGAAAGACTGACCCGGAAACACTCACTACAGTTGAGAACACAGATTATTACAGCTCTCCCAGACGTAGCTAATGAGTCAGTCTATACACGGGCCTAATATCGATATAAAGGCCCACCCGGGGGGGTAGGTCAACCGTGCAAAATAAACTCGGAGGTCAGATCAAGATGTGTGTAAGAGCCTCGTCAAGCTTTGGCACATGGCACCACCTGTCAGAGGGTTGGGGGGGGACGTGAAGCGTGGGCCATCATCCATCCATTATCCAGACCGCTTATCCTGCTCTCAGGGTGGCGGGGATGCTGGAGCCTATCCCAGCAGTCACTGGGCGGCAGATGGGGAGACACCCTGGACAGGCCGCCAGTCCATCACAGGGCACACACACACACACACACACACACACACACACACACACACACACACACACACACACACACACACACACAATTCACACCTAGGGACAATTTAGTACGGCCGACTCACCTGACCTACATGTCTTTGGACTGTGGGAGGAAACTGGAGCCCCCGGAGGAAACCCACGCAGATACGGGGGGGGGGGGCAGCATGGACCATCATATCGAACACAAACACATCCGCTTTAATGAAGTCGTAAATGATGTCACACCGCTCACGTGTTCGAGGGTGGGTGTGGCTTGCTTCGTCCACGGGATGGACCTGGATCAGCATTGTGTGGCACTCCTGGGTATGTGCATGGGGTGGTGACTTAAATGACACGGAAAGCCCACATCTGCCATGCCAAAAGACAATGTGCAGCTTTGTGGAAAGCTTTTTAGAATCTCTGTGTGTCCCTCCCTCACAGGATAGCCTCAACCGGGTCATCAACAGGTGCTGACCCGGTTCATCCATTCATCATCACGTCCACCCTTCTTCACACGGATAGTTCCAGCAGGACAGTGTGCCTTGTCACAAAGTACGAATCATCTCAGCATGGTTCCAGGACTTCAGGTAATCCCAGCAGTCTACAAAGTCCTAAAATCTCAAACTTTGGACGAGTCAAAGAATTCCGACTGCTCGGGCGTCCGGAAGCAAACAGATGCCACACCCAGTGCGAGACGCATGTACCCAACATTGTGTCTTCTGACCCCACCTTTTATAAAGCCTGTCGTATGCAGAACCAAATGCTAATCCCCCAGCTCTGTGGTGACTAGGGTAGTACGAGTGCTGGGATAGGCCCAGGCACCCCGGCGACCCTGAGAGCAGGCTAAGCGGTTCGGATAATGGATGGATATCAGGGTTAGAGTGATCTATACAAGCAAACCACAGGATCAACTCCTTGTAGGTGTGTGCAAACCTGCGTGGCTAATAAAGTAGCTGGGATTAAAGAGGGGTTGACGGGACTGAAAGCGTGAGCCTACCGCACGGTCGCAGGTTGCACCTAACTAACTCCGGTATTGGGTTGGTGTTACGCTGAAACAGTGGGAACAGATACTGGGGAAAATGAACATTAAATCAAATCTGAAATTGATTCAACTTCACGACCAACAGTGGAACACTACAAATATGCTGCTTAAACCTACATGTAAAATATGCTGCCATTTCTTTACAATCACTAACGTCCGTTGGTCCTATCTGCAGTCACGTTTCAAAACGCTAAGCACAACTAGCACAACATCTGTCTGCTGTGGACCATTAGCACAACATCTGTCTGCTGTGGACCATTAGCACAACATCTGTCTGCTCTGGACCATTCCATTCACACAACTCATGCTGTCTTCACAGAATATGTAGTCAAGTAACATGTTTCTACTACTACTGGTACTACAACCACTACTACTACTACTATTACTACCACCACTACTACTACTATTACTGCCACTACTACTAGTACAACCACTACTACTGCTACTATCACTACCACTACTACCACTACTACTACTACTACTACTATTATTACTACCACCACTACTACTACTATTACCACCACCACTACTACTGCTAGTATCACTACTACTACTACTACCACCACTACTACAACCACTACTACTGCTACTATCACTACCACTACCACTACTACCACTACTATTACCACCACTACTACTACTACTGCCACTACTTCCGGCTGCTCACCTTAGGGGGCGCCACAGCGGATCCTCCGTTTCCCTCTCTTCCTGTCCTCTGCATCTTCCTCTTGTCACACCAGCCACCTGCATGTCCTCCCTCACCGCATCCATAAACCTCCTCTTTGGCCTTCCTCTTCTCCTCTTCCCTGGCAGCTCCATATTCAGCATCCTTCTCCCAATATACCCAGCATCTCTCCTCCACACATGTCCAAACCATCTCAATCTTGTCTCTCTTGCTTTGTCTCCTGACCATCCAACCTGAGCTGTCCCTCTAATATACTCGTTCCTAATCCTGTCCTTCTTCATCACTCCCAATGAAAATCTTATCATCTTCACCTCTGCCACCTCCAGCTCCTCCTCCTGTCTTTTCATCAGGGCCACTGTCTCCAAACCATATAACATAGCTGGTCTCACAACCATCTTGTAAAGCTTCCCTTTAACTCTTGCTGGTATCCTTCTGTCACACATCACTCTTGACACTCTTCTCCACCCATTCCACCCTGCCTGCACCCTCTTCTTCACCTCTCTACTGCACTCCCCATTACTTTGGACAGTTGACCCCAAGTATTTAAACTCATACACCTTCATCACCTGTACTCCTTGCATCCTGACCATTCCACTGTCCTCCCTCTCATTCACGCATAGGTATTCTGTCTTGCTCCTACTGACTTTCATTCCTCTTCTCTCCAGTGCATACCTCCACCTCTCCAGGCTCTCCTCCACCTGCACCCTACTCTCACTACAGATCACAGTGTCATCTGCAAACATGATAGTCCACGGAGACTCCTGCCTGATCTTGTCTATCAACCAATTAACCAATATCACCAATTCACCATTTTTACAAACAGTTCTAGACAAATATATCCATCCATCCAACCTGCTTATCCTGCTCTCAGGGTTGCAGGGATGATGGAGCCTATCCCAGCAGTCATTGGGCAGCAGGCGGGGAGACACACACACATACCTAGGGACAATTTAGTATGGCCGAGTCACCTGACCTACAAGTCTTTGGACTGTGGGAGGAAACCGGAGCCCCTGGAGGAAATCCACACAGACATGGGGAGAACATGCAAACTCCACACAGAGGACGACCCCCAAGGAGGGACGACCCCGGGGCTTGAACCCAGGACCTTCTTGCTGTGAGGCGACTGTGCTAACCACTGCGCCACCGTGCTGCCCAGGTTTATACAAATGAATATACATCTGAACCTCCAGAAGACCTGACTGAAACCGATGAATTCCTGTCCACCACTGAACTGCCAAACTTGGCCAAGAGGACCGGATGAATCTTGATCTTCCCTCCACACAGAAAGAAACTAAAGGCCCCTGTTAAGTAGGAGGAACACTGGTGCAACGGCAAACACGTTCCTACTCAAACCAGGAAAAAGGATGGAGAGATGATGACGATGTGGAGATGCTTCAATATTACAGCAGAGCAGCGTTCCCATGTAGTCTGATGTGGTTTCTAACACATTAGATTCCTATCCGGGATTCCTTTTTTACAAGACTGTCCCCTGCTGAGCTGACAGCAGTCCAGCGACATGGCTGCAACCCCATGTGAGTAGCTCTACCGCCAGAGGAGGGGCAGGCCAGCAAAGCACGGCTCCCGCTGTAAAGCAGACTGTACTAAAAAAAAGTAGAACATTACAGCCACGGTGAATTCGTTTTTTTGGGGGGGGGTCCCCCTTTTTCTCCCCAATTGTATCCGGCCAATTAATCACCCGAGTCTCCCGAGCCGCCCCGGTCGCTGCTCCGCCCCCTCTGCCAGTCCGGGGAGGGCAGCAGACTTCTTTTCACCTGACAGTGAGGAGTTTCGCCAGGGCGACGCAGCGCGTGGGAGGATCACGCTATTCCCCCCAGTGACCGCCCCCCCCCGAACAGGCGCCCCGACCGACCAGAGGAGGCGCTAGTGCAGCGACCAGGACACATACCCACATCCGGCTCCCCACCTGCAGACACGGCCAATCGACCCTGTGCATAACTGGTGTCCACTGACTTCCGGGTTCTACTGCAGCGGTCATACCAGCTTCCTGTCTATCGGCGCGTGCTATTGACAGTGGCATGTTTTTGGCGATGCCTGCAAGATTTACCACGGATAAATGTCCAGCACATGCACACACCTGTCCACACACTTCCACCTGCACCTGCCAGCACACGGGCGAGGAGTTTCAAGTTGCACACATCAAGTTACGTCCACAACTACGAGGAGGAGTCCGGAGGGACGGAGGGACCCTCCTAACTGACAGTTAAGCACTAGTTACTTGCATGTGCCTCGGTGCACTAAAAACCAAATGTTTTTGTAAAGCGGTTGGTATACATCTTACCTGCACTCTGGTGAAGGCCCATCTTGTTGGCTCCATGGCGAAGAACGTAGGACAGGGCCTTTGACAGGCGGGTATCTCTGTCCTGTTGAGGGCGGATTCATAACACACAGACACACAACACTTCAACGCTGCCCTAAATATAACGCTTGTCTAAAAACAGGCTGGACCTGGACTCCATCTGGCCTGACCAGCCCCTCTGCCCGCCTTCCAAGTATAAAGACCACAAACTGACCCAACCCCCCCCCCCCCGTTATGAGCCCTACAACTCCTCACCTCCCCACCACGCGCTCCTCTTCTTCCTCCTCCCCGTTGTGCTCTTCTGCCACTGTCCATCGGGAGCCGGGCTCTGCGTCACTTCACGGCCTGCAGTGGCGGCGCACGACCACGCGGTGCTTGTGTAAGCAGCAGCGGCTCAGGTTCCGTTACAGCGGCCCAGGGCCAGCACACACCGTAACATCAGCGGACACGACAAAAACGAGACAAAACAAACCTCAACAAACACGAAGGCTCCGTTTCCTGCTTGTTCTGGGTTTCCACCGGCAGGTGGCACTGTTCCTTCTTCGTTGTATTTATTTACGGCTCGTAAACCAACTTTAAAGGTGCATACCGCCGCCTACTGCATCGGAGTGTGTGGATTCGCGTCATCAGATCGTCAGAATGCTGATTGTCTAAACCAGTGTTTCTCAACCCAGTCCTCAAGGACCCCCTATCCTGCAGATTTTCATTGTAACCCTGCATAGGTGGCCCTGCTTGTACTTACTCGACCAATCATCTCAAAGCACTTAATTATGCAAGGTGTGCAAACTCTGACATTCATTGCTGATTGGTTGAATAACTATAAACAGGTACCTATTCAGGGTTGCAAAGGAAATCTGCAGGATTGGGGGTCCTTGAGGACTGGGTTGAGAAACACTGGTCTAAAAGAGAGGAAGAAGAGAAGACATGGCGTCTGTTCCTACACCGTCTGCAGTTGAGAAACACTGGTCTAAAAGAGAGGAAGAAGAGAAGACATGGCGTCTGTTCCTACACCGTCTGCAGTAGATAACTTATCAGCCCCCTTCTGCTCCCCCTGACGTCCCGTCCCCTGCTGGGCAGGGATTTCTAACTCCATTCCTGCCCTGGCTCATGTACTACATTTCTTAATGTCTCCCTCTCTGAAGTATACTTACTACAAGGCATGATAATGGGTTCTACCTTTTCCGGCGTATTACACTACTGACACAGGTTTGATTGACTGTTCCTCTTCGTATACAACATGGAGTGAAAGCCTGCATGCGCGAACCTTCACCGTGTAATGACTAGCTCCTCTCTGAGGTCACGATATAGTCCTTTAAACTGTCTGGGGGCGTCCGGGTACCGTGGCGGTCTATTCCCTTGCCTACCAACATGGGGATCACCGGTTCGAATTCCCGTATTACCTCCGGCTTGGTCGGGCGTCCCTACAGACACAATTGGCCGTGTCTGCGGGTGGGAAGCCGGGTGTGGGTATGTGTCCTGGTTGCGGCACTAGCGCCTCCTCTGGTCGGTCAGGGCGCCTGTTCGGGGGGGGGGGGTAGCGTGATCCTCCCACGCGCTACGTCCCCCTGGTGAAACTCCTCACTGTCAGGTGAAAAGAAGCGGCTGGTGACTCCACATGTATCGGAGGAGGCATGTGGTAGTCTGCAGCCCCCCCCCCGGCAGAGGGGGTGGAGCAGAGACCGGGACGGCTCGGAAGAGTGGGGGATACAGTTGGGGAGAAAAAAGGGGGGAAACCCCCCCCCAAAAAGTAAATACATTTTAAAAACTGTTTGGCATTAGCTGACTTCTGTATAATAATGTGTCCCTTTATTGTCTGTATCTCATTCCGTCTGCCAGAAGTTAATTATGGCTGTTCTGATTAATGAGCTTGCCTCTCCATAAGCTACTTTATCACTTGGTTGTCGTGCACTTTAAGAGGCTTCTTTGCCAAATTGTCTGCTTGTTCATCACCTTTAACAGCCATATGAGCAGGGACCCGACAAAACTGCACTTCTGTACCCATCATCTGTCATGTCTGATGAGATCTTCTCTGGCCATCTGCCGTCATGACCAACTCAGAGAGCTGGGTCTGAGCACACGATGTTTTAACGACTCTACTCGCTCCAGCCACTGAAGGCCAAAAGTGACTGCCATGGTTTCTGCGGAAAACATTGAATATCTTTCAGTCAGTCTGTGATATACAGTATAGTAACCTTAGCTTCTGGTATATATACCAGTCCCCACATGCCCATCATCAGGATTCTTCAATATATTGTCAGAATCTACAGAATCGTCTCTGAGCTTGATGTTTAACAATATAACGAATGTTGTGGGTCACTGCCCAGTTCTTCTTTTCTTCTAGGAGCTGTACATGAACATATGGATCTAGGAGAGTCCGTGGAGGAACATCACTTAAAACAACAGATGGACTACAGCTTAATTTTTTCAGACCAGTCTTTTCTGCGGTCTTACCTATATTCCACCCGAGACGTCCATCATCGAGCTCAGTTTACTGCCAGCATTCATTAAACACCTCAGTGGTGGTCTGTTCCACCCCACATCCTTTCAGTCGAACCCCGCGTCTTCTGACACGTTCTCTTGTCCAGGATGTAACTGCACCTCACCAGCTTCTACTCCTAGCCCCGAAACTTACTCTTAATGCTCTGACCTGGACCCTGTCTAGTCCACGTCATGTTGTTCTACACGTCTCGACTACGCATGCTCAACAATCCAGCTAGAGTTGTGCCCAGATGAACCGATTCAACCTTCTTTGAGTTGTTTTACCTGCTTTCCCACTTACTCAACAGTGGATCTTATGAATGCCTGGTATATATATATTTAACAGTGATGGTTTATCAGCCTCCAGTCATAACCACATGCATTCCCCATCAGGTGTGAAACTTTCTTACATTTTGTTTCTGTGTGCTTTATATGAGAATTCCACGTGTTCTCTTTATCAGAGCATAGCCCTAAATATCTGAATTCTGACACTCTCTCTAGGTTGTCCGTATAGAAATGAATTTGTAACAGTCAGGAATATACCTACTATGTTTTGGGACATTATTTTGGTTGTAGTACCATAGTTGGTCACTGGGTGGCGCTTCATTTATGTACTGCGACTCATCGCTGGAGCCAGCGTCACTCCAGTCTACCTGGCTGTTGTACAACACAGTAACGTTCCTCTCCTTAGTAACAGCTGTACAACTGAGTATCAGTCTACGTGTGTGGTGAAAGGTCATAGTGCCGTCGTAACCAGGCATTGTATGGTGGCAAGTATAGGCTATTAAAGTGGCACATGTGCGAAATCCTACTATTGACTTCGTCTGAATGATTCTATGCTAAGCTATCCCGGTGCAGCCTAGCTAGCACTAAGCTAACGCAGCTAACAGGTAACCACAGCTCGTTACAGGTGGATGGTAACTGGTGTTCTTTGGTGTGAAAACATATAACAGGCTTGAGTAACTGAAACCTTGAAACCTCGGTTACAAAATGTCCGACTGTAAACAATCTGTAAAGAGTGCTTAACATGTCCCCATCTTTTCCAGGCTGCCCCGTCATCTGCATATAGTGAAGCACTCCTCTCTCCGTGTACACCCCTAGATAAGTCCATCATCCATCCATCATCCAACCCGCTTATCCTGCTGCCAGGGTCGCGGGGTTGCTGGAGCCTATCCCAGCAGTCACTGGGAGACACCCTGGACAGGCCGCCAGGCCATCACAGGGCCCACACACACACACACACACACACACACACACACACACACACACACACACACACACACACACACACACAGGGACACTTTAGTACGGCTGATCCACCTGACCTACATGTCTTTGGACCGTGGGAGGAAACCAGAGCCCCCGGAGGAAACCCACGCAGACACGGGGAGAACATGCAAATTCCCCAAAGAGGACGACCCGGGACGACCCCCAAGGCTGGACTACCCCAGGGCTCTATACGTTGTTTGCTTATGACGTCACGAACTACAGATGGAGGGCATGAAGTGATTTTCTACATAGGAAGCACTACCACAACCTTTGGAAATGCCTATGTTTGGCGTCATTAACTGAGAAACCACAAGGAGTTTTATTGACTACCAAAAGTTGTTGTTCATGAGGGGGGAAATGCAAGAAACTGACCGAAGACGCCGGGAAAAAGGTCTTGGGACCGTCCTCTGCGGCGGGAGGATAACGCGCGTGTGCTCAGTGACCACTTCGTCAAAAAACCACTGTTCATAAGATCATGTCCAACATATCCAACATAAGATCATGTCCAACATGTCTTCCTTCCTGTTTACACCTTTCTCTCATAACGTCGTCTAGACTAGCACTCTTCGTAACATAAGATCATGTCCAACATGTCTTTCTTCCTGTTTACACATTTCTCTCATAATGTCGTCTAGACTAGCACTCTTCATAACATAACATCATGTCCAACATGTCTTACTTCCTGTTTACACCTTTCTCTCATAATGTCGTCTAGACTAGCACTCTTCATAGCATAAGATCATGTCCAACATGTCTTACTTCCTGTTTACACCTTTCTCTCATAATGTCGTCTAGACTAGCACTCTTCATAACATAAGATCATGTCCAATATGTCTTACTTCCTGTTTACACCTTTCTCTCAGAACGTCGTCTAGACTAGCACTCTTCATAACATAAGATCATGTCCAACATGTCTTACTTCCTGTTTACACCTTTCTCTCATAACGTCGTCTAGACTAGCACTCTTCATAACATAAGATCATGTCCAACATGTCTTACTTCCTGTTTACACCTTTCTCTCATAATGTCGTCTAGACTAGCACTCTTCATAACATAAGATCATGTCCAACATGTCTTACTTCCTGTTTACACCTTTCTCTCATAACGTCGTCTAGACTAGCACTCTTCATAACATAAGATCATGTCCAACATGTCTTACTTCCTGTTTACACCTTTCTCTCAGAATATCGTCTAGACTAGCACTCTTCATAACATAACATCATGTCCAACATGTCTTACTTCCTGTTTACACCTTTCTCTCATAACGTCGTCTAGACTAGCACTCTTCATAACATAAGATCATGTCCAACATGTCTTACTTCCTGTTTACACCTTTCTCTCATAATGTCGTCTAGACTAGCACTCTTCATAACATAACATCATGTCCAACATGTCTTACTTCCTGTTTACACCTTTCTCTCATAACGTCATCTAGACTAGCACTCTTCATAACATAAGATCATGTCCAACATGTCTTACTTCCTGTTTACACCTTTCTCTCATAACGTCGTCTAGACTAGCACTCTTCATAACATAAGATCATGTCCAATATGTCTTACTTCCTGTTTACACCTTTCTCTCAGAACGTCGTCTAGACTAGCACTCTTCATAACATAAGATCATGTCCAACATGTCTTACTTCCTGTTTACACCTTTCTCTCATAACGTCGTCTAGACTAGCACTCTTCATAACATAAGATCATGTCCAACATGTCTTACTTCCTGTTTACACCTTTCCCTCATAACATCGTCTAGACTAGCACTCTTCATAACATAAGATCATGTCCAACATGTCTTCCTTCCTGTTTACACCTTTCTCTCATAACGTCGTCTAGACTAGCACTCTTCGTAACATAAGATCATGTCCAACATGTCTTTCTTCCTGTTTACACATTTCTCTCATAATGTCGTCTAGACTAGCACTCTTCATAACATAAGATCATGTCCAACATGTCTTACTTCCTGTTTACACATTTCTCTCAGAACGTCATCTAGACTAGCACTCTTCATAACATAAGATCATGTCCAACATGTCTTACTTCCTGTTTACACCTTTCTCTCATAACGTCGTCTAGACTAGCACTCTTCATGACATAAGATCATTTCCAACATGTCTTACTTCCTTTTTACACCTTTCTCTCAGAATATCGTCTAGACTAGCACTCTTCATAACATAAGATCATGTCCAACATGTCTTACTTCCTGTTTACACCTTTCTCTCAGAATATCGTCTAGACTAGCACTCTTCATAACATAACATCATGTCCAACATGTCTTACTTCCTGTTTACACCTTTCTCTCATAACGTCGTCTAGACTAGCACTCTTCATAACATAAGATCATGTCCAACATGTCTTACTTCCTGTTTACACCTTTCTCTCATAACGTCGTCTAGACTAGCACTCTTCGTAACATAAGATCATGTCCAACATGTCTTTCTTCCTGTTTACACATTTCTCTCATAATGTCGTCTAGACTAGCACTCTTCATAACATAACATCATGTCCAACATGTCTTACTTCCTGTTTACACCTTTCTCTCATAATGTCGTCTAGACTAGCACTCTTCATAGCATAAGATCATGTCCAACATGTCTTACTTCCTGTTTACACCTTTCTCTCATAATGTCGTCTAGACTAGCACTCTTCATAACATAAGATCATGTCCAATATGTCTTACTTCCTGTTTACACCTTTCTCTCAGAACGTCGTCTAGACTAGCACTCTTCATAACATAAGATCATGTCCAACATGTCTTACTTCCTGTTTACACCTTTCTCTCATAACGTCGTCTAGACTAGCACTCTTCATAACATAAGATCATGTCCAACATGTCTTACTTCCTGTTTACACCTTTCTCTCATAATGTCGTCTAGACTAGCACTCTTCATAACATAAGATCATGTCCAACATGTCTTACTTCCTGTTTACACCTTTCTCTCATAACGTCGTCTAGACTAGCACTCTTCATAACATAAGATCATGTCCAACATGTCTTACTTCCTGTTTACACCTTTCTCTCAGAATATCGTCTAGACTAGCACTCTTCATAACATAACATCATGTCCAACATGTCTTACTTCCTGTTTACACCTTTCTCTCATAACGTCGTCTAGACTAGCACTCTTCATAACATAAGATCATGTCCAACATGTCTTACTTCCTGTTTACACCTTTCTCTCATAATGTCGTCTAGACTAGCACTCTTCATAACATAACATCATGTCCAACATGTCTTACTTCCTGTTTACACCTTTCTCTCATAACGTCATCTAGACTAGCACTCTTCATAACATAAGATCATGTCCAACATGTCTTACTTCCTGTTTACACCTTTCTCTCATAACGTCGTCTAGACTAGCACTCTTCATAACATAAGATCATGTCCAATATGTCTTACTTCCTGTTTACACCTTTCTCTCAGAACGTCGTCTAGACTAGCACTCTTCATAACATAAGATCATGTCCAACATGTCTTACTTCCTGTTTACACCTTTCTCTCATAACGTCGTCTAGACTAGCACTCTTCATAACATAAGATCATGTCCAACATGTCTTACTTCCTGTTTACACCTTTCCCTCATAACATCGTCTAGACTAGCACTCTTCATAACATAAGATCATGTCCAACATGTCTTCCTTCCTGTTTACACCTTTCTCTCATAACGTCGTCTAGACTAGCACTCTTCGTAACATAAGATCATGTCCAACATGTCTTTCTTCCTGTTTACACATTTCTCTCATAATGTCGTCTAGACTAGCACTCTTCATAACATAAGATCATGTCCAACATGTCTTACTTCCTGTTTACACATTTCTCTCAGAACGTCATCTAGACTAGCACTCTTCATAACATAAGATCATGTCCAACATGTCTTACTTCCTGTTTACACCTTTCTCTCATAACGTCGTCTAGACTAGCACTCTTCATGACATAAGATCATTTCCAACATGTCTTACTTCCTTTTTACACCTTTCTCTCAGAATATCGTCTAGACTAGCACTCTTCATAACATAAGATCATGTCCAACATGTCTTACTTCCTGTTTACACCTTTCTCTCAGAATATCGTCTAGACTAGCACTCTTCATAACATAACATCATGTCCAACATGTCTTACTTCCTGTTTACACCTTTCTCTCATAACGTCGTCTAGACTAGCACTCTTCATAACATAAGATCATGTCCAACATGTCTTACTTCCTGTTTACACCTTTCTCTCATAACGTCGTCTAGACTAGCAGTCTTCATAACATAAGATCATGTCCAACATGTCTTACTTCCTGTTTACACCTTTCTGTTATAGACTGTTATTTCTTATAGACCTAGTACTGTCTGTATGAAACTGTTATTTCAAAACTGTTATTTTTAATGACCTAGTAGTGTCTGCATGAGACTGTTATTTCGAAACTGTTGTTTGTTTTATGGTCAGGGCATTCTGTTGTTATTGTAAGACTGTTCATAGCTTATACAGTTCAGCATAAGCACCACAGTGATTGTATAGTTGGTGATGGAAATGTTATCTTTTGCAAAGGGGATATGTGATGTCTTGAGTTGATGCATTTGGAGGACAGTAGGCGGAGCTAGAGGACAAGATAGGATGTAAGTGAATGTAAGAGGGGAGAAGGAGTGTGACGTGGGTTGTTGGAAGTAAAGAAGCGTATGCTAACAGACGTGTCTTCGAGTGGTCCCTTAGCAACACAAAACTTTGGTCATTCGCACTGGGTGAAAATGTCCAGTCTCCCTCCCAAATATAATCATGACTTTCCACTCCTCCGTCTCCCGCTGCAAACGGGTCTAGAGTGTACACTCACTGTAGACTAGACCAGGGGTGGGCAAGCTTATCCAGAAAGGGCCGGTGTGGGTGAAGGTTTTTGTTCCAACCAAGCAACTACACACCTGTGTCACCTAGTCAAGTTCCTCAGCAAAGACTCTACTGGTTGATTAGTGGGATCAGGTGTGCAACTGCTTGGCTGGAACAAAAACCTTCACCCACACTGGCCCTTCCTGGATAAGACTGCCCACCCCTGATCTAGACCCATCAGAAGCCGTAACTGTATAAAAGTCGACGTAGACTTGGCACTCATGCACACTCGAGGCCTGCGAATTTAGCGTTTTTTATTTTGTAGCGCCCGTAGCGAAAGACCCTGATGGCACTGTGGCGCATGACACCGAGGTATCGAATGCGGATTGGACCAAATCGTGCCGTCCAGGAACGTCATCCATTGGGATGAAGGAGACGAAGGACGTCATCTGTAAAAAAAAATAAAATAAATAAAGCAAAAAGTGGGAGGAATGAAAACAAAGGAAAAAAACTCCAGAGCGCAAACAATTAAGAATGAGGTTAGGACACATACTTCAGTAAAACAATGCTTAATGGGGGGGAACGTCCATCGGGACGATATGAACGTTGTAATATGTGCCGACGGGGCCAGTAGGTGGCAGTATTGGTCTATCGTGTTTAGAGGGTTAAGGTTCATGCGCAGAACGTTCTAGGATCAGAACGTGACAGCCATGGCGCAGACAACAGACAAGACGTGATTAGATACACAGAGACAAGATTTACTTTTCAACTTGATTTATTACATAACAGAACACTACCAATGCGACTTAGAAGAAGAAACGGTTTAACAGAGTATCTGTCACTGCCAGAAATATAAAACACATGGGGGGGGCTAAAGAAGGAGACAAAGAAATGTGGGGTGGGACTGTTGAATCTTAAGAATTTATTTAGCATCGAGTAAAGAAAACATAAAGCTTTGTTTGAGTTCTTAAAAGAAACGGTGTTAATGAAGAGAATGTAAGTTTTCCCCCCAGTGTTAATGGAAATAAGGAACCCTGGCTCACACTCCATCACAGTAGGTGGCGGTAATGCGCCTTAAACGCTAGTTGCCACCCGCGATTAAACGAGAAGAAGCAGAAGAAGAAAACGAAGAAAAAGAGGAAGACGAAGCAGCAGCGGAAGAAGACGAGGAAGAAGACGAAGCAGCAGCGGAAGAAGACGACGAGGAAGAAGAAGACGAAGTAGAAGAAGAAGCGTCATCGAGCAGCTGCGTGTAAATATTTATGTTCATTAGGGGGGAAAAACCTCGTTCTCCAGACAACAGTCAGCGCTACGTGCCAGGAGTCGCCGATGGAAACCACCACCGTTGAGGAAACTACCTGCTTCTGAGTTGGAGACACACACGGCTATTGGACGAGACGGTGAGCTAATTTAGCGTACACAGTTAAAGCTAGACCCGCCACCCAGTTAACCCTAGCCCAGCCTTGCCATACCACACCATACCACACCATACCATACCATACCATAGGTTTAAGAAAGGATCAGTAGGATTAACCTAGCGGGGTTTCCGCCACTGCTGTCTGTGGTCATGAAACCCGTATAGATGAGTGTCTATGCTTGATTTTCTTTATTTGTATTTACCTTCTCTCTGGCGCGCTTGTCTATCAATTCATCAAGTTAGCTTGCCTATAGTTGGAGGTATTGTTCCCGAGGCTGGGTCGCCATGGCAACGCGGAGCAATACAGTGCTGTGATGCGAGGTGCTGGTCCGCTATCAGTCTTACGTCTATCGCTCAAAGACCTTCCTTGTCCTTTCAATAGGTGTTTCTCTCTCTCTCTCTCTCTCTCTCTCTCTCTCTCTCTCTCTCTCTCTCTCTCTCTCTCTCTCTCTCTCTCTCATAAAACTCATTCCAATACAGATACCATTCGTTCACATTATGTTAGCTCACTTTTCTAAGAATATTTGGTATGAACCGCATACTCCTGGTTCTTTAGTGACACATCACACATTTTCAGACAATCTCAACCTCTGCCTCTTTTCGCTGACTTTCTCTCCCTCCCTCCCCCCACTAGGTGATGGAGTTCCCCCAGCACTCCCAGCAGCTGTTAGCCGCCCTCCGTTCCCAGCGCAAGCGAGGCTTCCTCTGCGACTGCACCGTTCAAGTGGGCTCATCCCGGTTCCTCGCTCATCGTGCCATTCTGGCCGCCTCCTCGCCTTTCTTCACCATGTTCTACTCCGACTCACCGGGAGGGAGTGGTGAAAGCGGGTCCAGCAACAGCTGTGTGACACTGGACAGTGACATTGTCACGGCTGCTGCCTTTGGTCTTCTCTTAGACTTCGTCTATGAGGGCGTGCTGCAGCTAGACACCTCTCTGCCGGTGGAGGATGTGTTGGCAGCAGCCAGTTTCCTGCACATGAATGAGGTGGTGCGGGTGTGTAAGAGACGTCTGAAGAAACTAGGGCCTTTGGCCGAAGCAGACAGCACTCGCTCCGAAGAGAGCAATGGAGTGCAAAATCTAGCAGAAGCAGGGCGAGAGCATGAGAGTGACAGTGGACTTGAGGCTGGGGTTGATGCAGCGGCAGAATGCTCGAACATGGTCACTATAGCAGCACCGCCATCGTCGGTATCCATAGCAACAGAGAGAGGTCATTTGGATTCTATAAAAGCTGAGAACAGGGTAGATGTGGGTTTGGCACGGACACAGACACACATCCCTCTCAGCCCCGACCTTGCTGATACGACACAGCCAGGAGTGGATGCCCCTCCCCTACCTCCAGCAGGGGAACTTGGGCTCGCCTCAGGACTCCCTACTCCTGCCTCATGTGGTGATGTCAGGGTAGGGCTTGTGTGTCATGGAGAGGGGCCAATGCTCTGTAGTCCCTGCAGCACCACTGAGACACACAGGTATGAGATTTCTCAACGGCTTTTAAATGCTAACGTTCCACTCGGTTGGCTGTACTCACTAAATATGAGATGGTTGTTGAGTCTTTTCTGATTAGCGCTTTGTTGTGGCTTGAAATTTTGACGCAAGCCCTAAACAAATTGAGCAAAGGTGAGCATTTTTTGTCAGACAGTATGGAGTATGTTACAGAAGATTACAATGCAAAGCACAGTGAAAAGCATTTATCAAATTCAAAACCATCCATTGCTGTGGGATCTCATTCTGCACCGGTACTATATAATAAGTATTGAGTATTTGTTATTGACCAGTCTTCATGTGGAAGTAGAAACACTCTGCAGTTTGTGCTGGAATTATTCTCAAGATCCCAAATGTTATCATTTTGAACCCATTCGTGCTGAATATCTCGTACTTATCCCATGTTATTTTTTGTGAATGATGCTCAAGATCCTGTCCCCCTTCTCTCCCTCTCTTTAACTACAGCATCAACCAGCAGCCTTCCTCCTCTTCCAGCGTGGTCCCAGTACGCCAGGCCAGCGGGCAAACAGTGATACCCCTGCCCCAGTCAGAATCCAGCCACTCTCCAAGCCCCCATCAGGACGAACCCCAACTGCCCCAGTACAACACCCCTGTTAGGATACTGTTGGAGACTGACCACAGTCCTGCACTGGGCAAACTGCAACAGATGCATACATTAACCAACGCACATGCAGTGGCCTCCCATGCCCAGTCGGTACACTCGCCAACAAACCCAGCACTCTCGCCACTTCAGCATACATATCCGCAGATCCGAATCCATAACTCCATATTACTCCAACACGGAAGCTCAGGCCTCCTCACGACTCCACAGGCCCAAGTCACAAGCAATGCCCCGACAGGGCTTGAGGTAGAGACAGGCGATTCAGGGGAAAGAGTATTGTCCCCAAGCATAAGGAACAGGAGCTCTGAACCCATGACCCCAGGCAGAGCAAGGGTGGAAGAGGAGATGATGGATAGGGCAGTGAAAGTGAAGGAGGAGGCCATCGTAATATCAGATGAAGACCAAGAAGAAGAGGTGGAGAGCTGGAAAGACCGGGGTCTGGTGATGGAGGTAGACGATGAGTTTGATGATGACATCCAGCGAGAGGAGCTGACTAGCTCCCATTCTCTTCCCTCCAACCCTCACAGCTTGCCACAAATGATTCACCATTCCCATGAACTTCTTCCATCCTCCTTCCTTCTCTCTTCCTCTCCCTGTGGTGGCCTTACTCCCTTATCCCTCCCTCCTCCTGCGACCCAGCAGCGTTCTGAAAACCCCCCTTACTTCCAGGACTTTCAGGACACCATGGGTAATTTCGTGGAAGACGTTCCCACGTGTGGGGAGTGCGGAAAGACTTTCTCATGCGCGTACACTCTCCGGCGGCATGCCATCGTACATACGCGGGAGCGCCCATACGTCTGCCGCTATTGCTATCGGAGCTACACCCAGTCAGGTGACCTGTACCGGCACATACGCAAGGCTCACAACCACCGGCAGCCTACCAAACTTATCACTGGGGACCTAGAGCTCCTCCTGCCTCACAAATCCCCACCACCTCCGCCGCCTCTCAGCTGACCCACATCCAAACTATTTGTTGTGAGAGGTGGTTCTCCACGTTAGTCATTTGTTTTCAGCAACAAATATGTGTTGGCCTCATTTTCACTCGTGTCCCTTCTTTTACTGTCATGAATTTGTAGTGTGCTTAGGAAGTGATCAGAAGCGGTTCTGGCTGAGGGTTTTGTCATTTTTCAGGAAATTATCTTTAAAAGTTGTGTAGAAGTGTAAATACATATGTGTCTGTGTAATTCTAGCATTTTACATCAGATATAGGATGGAAAAAGCTATTGTGTGTCATTGGTCAGCCTTATTTATCCCTCTACTGCCTTCATGATTTTTTTATGTACACCTCTTGTCTGTCACAAGATCTGTACTGGTCTTTATGCATGCCCAATAATCCAGGTGAGGAAGTCACAGAAAGTTGAATCAGTTCATCTGGACACTTGGACATCTGTTGTGTCCAGATGAACTGATTCAACTTTCTGTGAAGATCTTTACTTGTAAATGCATTACCATATATTAACTGCAATTTGAAGGAGAAAACTGTAGGTGTAATTTACTTTGGCAGCTTTTTCAGTTTGGGGTATTAATTATTATGATCCTGTGTACACCTGCACTAGGGTTCTTTCCTGTTTGTGGAAGTTGCCAATCCCTCAAATGAAAAGAAACATTGGAGCTGTACCAGAACCCCTCTGTGGTTATTCTCATGCACATGTAAAGTATTTTGCTTTCTGTGCAAGGCTTAAAGGTACTATCAGTAAAAATGTGTACTTCATCGTGGCAAAAAATTGCCAGGTTCTGGCCTTCAAATCCTGTATTCCGGCCCAGAATTTGTTTCCCTGCCATTTAAAATCTAATGTCCTTCCACAAAACTACAGGACAAAAAAGACTCATCATCCAGCGAAAAGTACATGGCTCGCCAAAGTAGAATAAATTATAGGCTTGACTTTTTTTAAGAGCTGGCGAAAACGATAAAGCAGGGATGCACCGATATCACTTTCACTGGCGATACCGACCGTAAGTACGAATCAGCCAATCCCAACTACTGATCCAATCCATTACTTTTGCTGAACAGTGCAGACTGAGACCCTTCGTTTAGTCATTCAGCAAATGATTTGAGATAGAATCATAGTTTTTGCATTATTGCAGGCTTCTTATGTGTCAACAATAGTAAGTCAAGTCATGTTGCTTTTATTTATATGTTACTGAATATGACTTGGCCTGAACCCATGTTGATCAGGATGACTGATAGAAACCATATTAGGGGACCAATCTGGGATCATTTTTGGGACTATATTTCTTGTTTGATGACCCTCAGATCATTAGATAGCCAGGACATACAAACCTTTTCGCATATTCCTTCCAATGTTGCTCTGTAATTAGCACCATTTTTATATTGTTGTTGTAAAAATTCCTCATCCGTATATCCAATTGTGTGTTGGCCCTGTGATGGCCTGTCCAGGGTGTCTCCCCGCCTGCTGCCCAGTGACTGCTGGGATAGGCTCCAGCATCCCCGCCACCCTGAGAGCAGGATAAGCGGTTTGGATAATGGATGGATGTTACTCATGACATTTGGTGTCAGATTTTAGTCTTGGGTAAAGTCTCTGATACCAGTGTTCCATTTCAGCCCGGTATCAGTCCGATATCCAGTGCCAGGGTCTCTATATTGATGCTATGAAGGCATAGAAATAACACGGCTACTTTATAGTCACATGTTTGCCACCTCTCTAAAGATTAAGATGATATAGGATAAAAGATAATACAGGGTAGAGAAGGTATACACGGCCAGCTCGGCATCACAAGCTTGCCATGTTATCGTAGGACAAGTAAGCGGCATTGTCATTAAATATATAGCGATGTATGCTGAGTTATGAATATGCTAGTGTTTTATAACATGATTACCTCCTCACTCGACGTGTCTGCATCTGTGTTAGCTAGCTTGACAAATTGTGAGATGTCATTAATTGCAATTTCCACTGGTCGCTGATAGTTGTCACAAGTGAAAAAAGAATCCCGGATTGTACTTTTTAAACCTTTTGGGGAAGTTGTTTCCCCATTTTGAATTTACACACACGCGTGAGCAGAGCATTGAATCCAACGCCCCCCCCCCCATCATGCCCCATCTCTACCACAAATGGAAGGCACCAGCCGATGCTCATCCATCCATCCGACCTGCTTATCCTGCTCTCAGGGTCACGGGGATGCTGGAGCCTATCCCAGCAGTCATTGGGCAGCAGGCCGCCAGTCCATCACTGGGCAGACTTCCCCACACACACATTCAAACCTATTTAGTACGGCCGATTCACCTGACCTACATGTCTTTGGGCTGTGAGAGGAAACTGGAGCCCATGGAGGAAACCCACGCAGACATGGGGAGAACATGCAAACTCCACACAGAGGACGACCCGGGACCCCCAAGGTTGGACGACCCTGGGGCTCAAACCCAGGACCTTCTTGCTGTGAGGCGACTGCGCTAACCACTGCGCCCCCGTGCCGCACCAGATGCTCATCATATGTGGGAATACTTTTTTCCTCAGAGAAAACAGCTGTGCAGGAGCATCAGTGTGGGAGGACAGGGCGGTGGTCTGAGCAGCTGCAGCAGGTTCAGTTCACCACCACGTAGACGTGGGTGCAGGATGCTGCTTGTGTTTTGGCCTTAAGCACCAGTCAGGTCACCTTAAATGAAACGTGCCAAACATAACTGTACGCTTACACAAAAATTACTCATTCACTGGACTGTTGTGAAGTATTTCAGTGTTTCAGTTTAGTACACAATACGGACAATCTTCATGATTTTTGTATCTCTTACAGATGGTACAGTTCACAAATATTAACCTGTAAAAAGCTTGTGGCCCCTTAACAGGAACAAGCACTAATGAGGCAAGTTCTTTAGCTTTCCGGTTCTTCTGCTGGTTGTTGTCATTAGCCAAAATGCGTCACACTTCATTTCTCTCATGCTCAGACAGGGCGTGTTCAGCCAGGATGCCCCGCCACAGTCACAAAGTGGCTGACAACACTCCAAGTCCTGGAACAGATCTGCCATCAGTCTTCTATCGGCCCATGGATCTGTGAAGAAAGAAAACACCCCTGTCTTTGTATTTCCATATAATATTCTTCTTTTTCTTTTTTGGAATTTTACCCCCTTTTTCTCCCCAGTTGTACTTGGCCAATTACCCCACTCTCCCGAGCCGTCCCGGTCGCTGCTCCACCCCCTCTGCTGATCCGGGGACGGCTGCAGACTACCACATACCTCCTCCCATACATGTGGAGTCACCAGCCGCTTCTTTTCACCTGACAGTGAGGAGTTTCACCAGGGGGACGTAGCACGTGGGAGGATCACGCTGTTCCCCCCCCCGAACAGGCGCCCCGATCAACCAGAGGAGGCACTAGTGCAGCGACCAGGACACACCCACATCCGGCTTCCAACCTGCAGACACGGCCAATTGTGTCTGTAGGGACGCCCAACCAAGCTGGAGGTAACATGGGGACTCGAACCGGCGATCCTCATGTTGGTAGGCAATGGAATAGACCACCATGCCACCCGGACGCCCCTCGATGTAATGTTGTAATAGAACAAGGCAGGAGTGAGTGCATTAGTATTTGTCATTTTCTTTTTCATTGAGAAGAAGCACTGAGAAGACAACAGCAGCAGGACAGACTGTTCTGATGGTGCAGGACACATTCTGAACTAAACCACAAAATGAACTTTTACTGATGATGCTACTCTCAAATAATCAGTTCTGACTGAAGCTTCAGAACAACATCAGCATCAAGATCTTGGTTACAGTGGCATGTGAATTCATTTATCTTACGTGTAGCTGATATTGGGTAACAAAAAATGTTAAATCCTCATTATGAATTTAAAAAAGATTTAAATGTCACAAGTTTGTCCTCTTGGATCATACTGCTTTTTTCTGCCTCTGGCTATACTTGTGGTGCTTAAGAGGTACTCACTGCCTCTGCCAGCTCAGGCCAGCCCATTGCCATGACGACTGCATCATCAGAGTTTGGAGGAGTCTCCAGGTTCCAGTAGGTCAGCTTGTCGAACACTGAAGACACCCTCACTGTCCGGTCCTGGGCACACACGAGCATGCTTATGTTACATGGTGTCGTTCTGAAGTTGCAACAAGAAGCACCTGTACTAGGGTCACCTGCCGTGACATGATGTGCATTTGTGCCGCTCACCTCCTGGTCTGAAGCAGGCTTGTGGGTCTCTTTCAGCACCAGGCCGGTGTAGCCCTGTGGAAAATCAATCTGCTGCCCTCTCAACCCACGACCTCTGAAGGACACGGTCTTCTCTGTAGGGGTGGACAGAGGACGAGGCTGCACGTTAGAACCGTACAGATGAAGGCCTCCTGCTGTACAGCTGCAGAATCAAGTGGAAGGTGCTACACTGTTCATTCTGTGCGTTATGACATGCCGAGTCTTAAGTTGCATAGGCAGAGCCTTTGTGTCTTTTTTAGCCCTTTTCCTCAAGCTGCGGGTTTTATTATAAATATCTAACACTGCTTTATACCAGGATTCTGGCACGGCTAACCATGTTGTTGACATTTTGACATGTAATTCTGTGGCAACGGGCCACTACCAGCCGCCCCCTTCAAACAACAAGAGATGAAAATCTACTTAAACATGTTAAATATAATTTAGTTGTATAATGCAAATAATTATGAAATAAAAGTGTTTTCAGTCTCTGAGCGTCTGTCGGCAGCATTAAATATTGGTTCAAATGGCATTTGGTGGATTTCTGTCTGAATACATATACTTCCTGGGTGAGGGGCGCTGGCCAAATGACACCTGATGTAAGCCCTGAGGCTGCTGTCTGATTGGTTTCTTCAGGTTTTCCATGGGGCACAGTTCTGTGTGCCCCAGACACAGTTCTCGTGGCTGTCAATCATGTTCACACCCACCACCACGCCTCATCTCAACTGTCAATCACCGCCCGTCTACGAACCCGGATAAAATCTATAGTCCTTAATAACTCTGTGACTGTGTGGACATTAAAGCAGCTGTCAGGTGTGCTGCGCCAAGCGAAACTGCGCCCCCCCCCCCCCAAAAAAAAGTTTAGCACCAGCCGCCACTGATCTAATTTATCTTTGCTCTGGATTACATTTGAATTTGCAGGAACTCTCCATCCTGACCTAGCTAGATACGTCAGGTGAAACCAAGGCAATATCAACTTTCTTTTAACCTCAAACCCAGCTGTTCCACATCTCTAGCAGCACTGTTACCCGTGGAATGAGAATACACATAAGACAGCCATGAAACTATCATAAAGTAGAGTTACATGTGTTCTTTAAGCAGGGAAGCTGGGGCAGGGAGGGGTCAGACGACCAATTATTTGGGAGTTGGGATATAACTCAGACGAGCAACCAAGTATGCACACATCCATAACATATTAATGTGCAAGACACTGATCTGTAGCGAGAGTAGGGTGCAGGTTGACGAGAGCCTGAAGAGGAATGAAAGTCAGCAGGAGCAAGATGGAATACCTATGCGTGAATGAGAGGGAGGACAGTGGAATGGTGAGGATGCAAGGAGAAGAGGTGATGAAGGTGTATGAGTTTATACTTGGGGTCAACTGTCCAAAGTAACGGGGAGTGCAGTAGAGAGGTGAAGAAGAGAGTGCAGGCAGGGTGGAGTGGGTGGAGAAGAGTGTCAGGAGTGATTTGTGACAGAAGGGTACCAGCAAGAGTTAAAGGGAAGGTTTACAAGATGGTAGTGAGACAAGCTATGTTGTATGGTTTGGAGACAGTGGCACTGATGAAAAGACAGGAGGTGGAGCTGGAGGTGGCAGAGTTGAAGATGATAAGATTTTCATTGGGAGTGATGAAGAAGGGCAGGATGAGTATATTAGAGGGACAGCTCAGGTTGGACAGTTTAGAGACAAAGCAAGAGAGGCAAGATTGAGATGGTTTGGACATGTGTGGAGGAGAGATGCTGGGTATATTGGGAGAAGGATGCTGAATATGGAGCTGCCAGGGAAGAGGAGAAGAGGAAGGCCAAAGAGGAGGTTTATGGATGTGGTGAGGGAGGACATGCAGGTGGCTGGTGTGACAGAGGAAGATGCAGAGGACAGGAAGAGATGGAAACGGATGATCCGCTGTGGCGACCCCTAACGGCAACAGCCGAAAGTAGTAGTAGTAACAGTAGTAGTAGTAGTAGTAGTAGTAGTAGTAGTAGTAGTAGTAGTAGTAGATCAAGGTGCAAGACAAAAATAGCAAACCTAGAATGAAGCTCGCACACTAAATTGTTCTGAAAAGCTACTTTATTCGGCGACATTTCAATCAGTTAGCTCCTCCTCAGGCCTTTCCTCTGGTCTTTTGGGAACAATGTAGTGTGCAGACCTTACTACTTCATTCTAGTTTGGATTTAAATATTTTGAGGAATGCACCACCTCGCATGGATATTTCTTATGTTAAATGTGTCTCTACCTAAATTGTTTGAAAATGATGGACTTTACAGACTGAATTTTGTTAAGCAAATAGGTACATTACCTTTTCTTTTTCTTTTTTATAACCGCAACGGTCTTAGTTTAAGTAAGGTGAGGCTTACATCTGCAGTGTACCTGACTCTACCAGCCTTGGCTTCCTTCTGTCTGGACATGCACAGTTCTACAAAACTTCAGGAAGCTTGTGATGGTACCGTGTTTGCGGTCTTTGACGGTAGCTGTGAAGTACTGTGAGATGTGGGCTCGTCCGTTGTGCTCTATTTCACAGGGCATGAGGTGTACCGAGGCGTTCTCCGTCTGGCTCGCTGAGGACAGCTGGATATGGGTCACGCTGCTGTTACAAGACATCCTGCAGCCGAAAGACAGACAGCAGGGCACACATATGGGCGTGACTGAACGGGCAGTAAAGCAGGACATTCACTTTGAAACCAAACTCGCCACGGCAAACTGCACTGAAGTACAATCATAGATGTAAATTCCCTGCAGTAGTAGAGCATTTTCTCAACAGGCAAAAGGTAGTAGTGTTGATATCTGCCATGACAACCTGCGTTACCACATCAAATAAATACATCAAATCCAATGAGGCTTTTAAATTCAAGCATCATAATCGGATCATAATGAAGAATAGTGCTTTCTTATCGTTTGTCTGTATGCATGCTCAGTAATCCAGGAAAGAAAGTCAAAGGTGAATCAGTTCATCGGGACACAACGTTTATTGAGAGGAAGTGACCTCTTCAGTCTCAACTGAAGAGTCTCAACCAAGCTAGTCTGACTGGCTGGTCTCATCAGCAGCCAGTCAGACTAGCTTTGTCTAGTCAGAAAGGCACGAACTGAGGAAGCCTCTTGGATGAGAGGCGAAACGTCTTCACTGATATATACCAAGTCCAGCTGCACTTGATTCAACTCCTTTGGATAACCATGACCTGGATGAATGAGAACATTCACAGACATAGATGGGTGCAGTGTCAACACAGGAGAGCTAACACGTCACGCCAGGACTCCGTCTACACCCAACTACAGACCAGTGGCCAATCCATCAAGGCTGCGGGAGGAACTGATAGGGAGGAATGCTGGTTTGAACAGGGAGTCAAAGAGTCAAGTCAAGTAGGTTTTATTTGTCCCCAACTGGGGCCCAGAGGGGCAACTGTTGTTGCAGTAAACAACACTGTTAACAGTGCTAACAAGGTGGAGCTGGTGTTACCTCTAAGGGCCCAGACACACCAAACCGACTGGGCCAAAAGGCAGCACTTGAACACACTGCAAAGACTACAGCTGACAGCCCTGACTTACTAGCTTAGCACTGATTTGCTAAACTAAACAGCCAATCAGTGTGATCTCTCTCAACAACGGGCTCAGCCAAAAAGCTGCCGACAGGGGTCCGACTAGTCCCGACAATGTGGGACACATAGCAAAAACTAGGGTCAGAGACGCTCTCTGACGGTCCGACATTGGCCGATGGCTGGCCGTCAGTCTGGTGTGTCAGGGCCCTAACTACTGGAGTTTAGCAGTGAAATGGCTGAGGATATGAAGGAGTGTTGGTACCTGTTGGTTTTGACTACTGGGTATTTGAAGCGGGAAGCAGAAGGCAAGGTGTGAAACTCTAGGTGCAGGGACTGGGTGCTGTCAGACAGGATGGATTCTGCTTTCCTTAACTTCCACTTGTTGTATAAATCAGACAGACTTTTCTGTTGGGTACCTGTGATACTACTGCACACCTTGATCACCTTTGTTTGTGCATTTTTCTGTTTAAGATTGAGAGAGGCATACCAACCGATAAAAGAAAAGTAATGACCGACTCAACAAAAGATCTGTAGAACAAAGTCATCAGGGACCTGTCCACACCGCACTTAGCCAGCTTCCTCAGACAAAAAAGGGGCTGCTGGCTTTTTTTTGCATAGCAAATTGGCTTCCTGACACCATTTGGAGAAATAGTCTATGACAGGACCATAGGACATTTCATTCTCCTTCAGCAGGCTCACTCTCACTATGTCATTTCCAGATTTCACAATGCGATGATTGTTGAACTCACTGCGACAGTCATTAGTGTACAGGATGTATAGGAGAGGAGGGAGGACACAGCCCTGAGAGGAGCTGGTTGACGTGGAAGTCAAGCCAAAAAAGTGTCCATTCTCTCTCACTCTCTGAGATCTGTAGGTGAGGAAGTCCAAACTCCATCCAACAGTGTTGGTGTCCAACTCAAAACGTTCCACAAGCTTCTGCACTAGCAGGCGAGGCTGTATGGTACTGAAGGCTGATGAGGAGTCTACGAACAATAGTGTGGCATGGTTGTTATCGCCCTCTAAATGCCCCTTTTCCACTACATGGTGCCGGCTCAACTCGACTCGCCTTTTCGTTTTCCAATACTGGAAAGTACCCGCATTTTGGCAACTGTTACCACTTTTCTGGTACCACCTTTGTCAAGGTTTCAAAAAAACTGGAGCGGGTACTAAAATCAGTGCAGACCAGCTACACTGAGGGGGTACTGTTACGGTGATGGAAAACAACACTGCGAGTCGAGTCGAGTCAAGTTGAGCCGGTACCATGTTATGGAAAAGAGGTGTAAGTGACTACAAAGTTAAGCAGCGTTATGGTCGCATCCTGGTCGCAAACTGTAACAGGAAGAGAAGATGCTCCGTCCTGTCCAGAAATTTCTTTTTAATCAGTTTTTCAAATTACTTCATAACAAGAGAGGTTAAAGCTACAGGCCTATATTTATTCAAAGTCTTGGGATGGCTCTTCTTTGCAACGGGAACTACTGAGAACTACTAAGAGGCCATCTATGTTAAGAGGGAACGACCATCCCTGAACAGGGGGGCTAATAGTACATCTGTCACCATCTTACAATGTTGTGATAGCAAACATCCCCCAATCCTCTGTGAATAGCACACATGGCCTTTGTAACTCTAGTTGACTTAGGTCACACCCATATTTGCACATGAAACTGGTCGCTGGTTTGGCTGGTTATATCACTGTATTGTTTATAAGGGTGGGGACACCTGCAGTCACTGTATTGTTTATAAGGGTGGGGATATCTGCAGTCATTGTATTGTTTATAAGGGTGGGGATATCTGCAGTCACCGTATTGTTTATAAGGGTCTTGGGGTGGCTCTTCTTTGCAACGGGAACTACTGAGAACTACTAAGAGGCCATCTATGTTAAGAGGGAACGACCATCCCTGAACAGGGGGGCTAATAGTACATCTGTCACCATCTTACAATGTTGTGATAGCAAACATCCCCCAATCCTCTGTGAATAGCACACATGGCCTTTGTAACTCTAGTTGACTTAGGTCACACCCATATTTGCACATGAAACTGGTCGCTGGTTTGGCTGGTTATATCACTGTATTGTTTATAAGGGTGGGGACACCTGCAGTCACTGTATTGTTTATAAGGGTGGGGATATCTGCAGTCATTGTATTGTTTATAAGGGTGGGGACACCTGCAGTCATTGTATTGTTTATAAGGGTGGGGATATCTGCAGTCATTGTATTGTTTATAAGGGTGGGGACACCTGCAGTCATTGTATTGTTTATAAGGGTGGGGATATCTTCAGTCATTGTATTGTTTATAAGGGTGGGGATATCTGCAGTCACCGTATTGTTTATAAGGGTCTTGGGGTGGCTCTTCTTTGCAACGGGAACTACTAAGAGGCCATCTATGTTAAGAGGGAACGACCATCCCTGAATGGGAGGGTGTGGGGGTGGCTAATAGTACATCTGTCACCATCTTACAATGTTGTGATAGCAAACATTCCCCAATCCTCTGTGAATAGCACACATGGCCTTTGTAACAATAGTTAACTTAGGTCACACCCATATTTGCACATGAAACTGGTCATTGGTTTGGCTGGTTATATCACTGTATTGTTTATAAGGGTGGGGACAACTGCAGTCATTGTATTGTTTATAAGGGTGGGGACACCTGCAGTCACTGTACTGTTTATAAGGGTGGGGACATCTGCAGTCATTGTATTGTTTATAAGGGTGGGGACACCTGCAGTCACTGTATTGTTTATAAGGGTAGGGACACCTGCAGTCACTTGAGACTCTGCAGTCAGGTGAGACTGAAGAAGGTCACTCAGATGAGCGACGAAACGTTTCTCTCAATAAACGTTGTGTCCAGATGAACTGATTCACCTTTCTTTGATTTCTTATCATTTATCTCCAACCATGGTCTAGAGTGTATATACACTATATACATACTTACAAGGTAAACTTGATAAGTATGTGAGAATAGGTGCTAAATATTTAACAGGTTATAATTCTGGGGCAAGGTTTAGACTAAACACCTCCTCTCCAAACACACGCGCATACACTTGTTTAACACATCTTTGTCAACAAATATTCCGTACACGGCCATGATGACTCAACTAGTGTTGCTGCAAGAGATCCCTTCATTTCATGTTGAGGAGATTGCCACCTTGCCACAAATCAGACCATTCTGCTTCTTTACCGCATAGTAGGAAATGAAATGAACATCACGGATCGGGAAGTCAACCCTTACAGTCTGTCTCTCTACTACTAGTACCACCAATACCACTACTACTAGTACCACCACTACTACTACTGCTAGTACCACCACTACCACTACTACTAGTACCACCACTACTACTACTACTACTAGTACCACCACTACCACTACTACTAGTACCACCACTACCACTACTACTACTACTACTACTACTACTTTCGGCTGCTCCCGTTAGGGGGCGCCACAGCGGATCATCCGTTTCCATCGCTTCCTGTCCTCTGCATCTTCCTCTGTCACACCAGCCACCTGCATGTCCTCCCTCACCACATCCATAAACCTCCTCTTTGGCCTTCCTCTTCTCCTCTTCCCTGGCAGCTCCATATTCAGCATCTTTCTCCCAATATACCCAGCATCTCTCCTCCCCACATGTCCAAACCATCTCAATCTTGCCTCTCTTGCTTTGTCTCTAAACCGTCCAACCTGAGCTGTCCCTCTAATATACTCGTTCCTAATCCTGTCCTCCTTCGTCACTCCCAATGAAAATCTTAACATCAGGTGTGTAACTGCTTGGTTGGAACAAAGACCTGCACCCACACCGGCCCTTTCTGGATCAGGATGCCCATCCCTGATGGAAAGAGATCAGTTTTTGCATGTTTTTAAGGAAAGGGCTTCTTTGAGAAGTGGCATGTTCTTTGAGTATGTTACATGTATGCAGAGAGCTACAGAAAGGCCACGCCTGACATCTATATTAATCTTATGCTCATGGGTATCTGGGTGGGAGCTGGTGGACCAACTCAGTATTTTCGAGAGCTGGCACTGAGAGTCAAACCAGAAACCTGTTAATCATAAAGTTAACACTCCGTCAATTAAAACGTATTGAAAACCTGCCTAATTATGATGTCATCTCCGTCTTGCCTCTCTTGCTTTGTCTCCAAACCGTCCATCCTGAGATGTCCCTCTAATATAATCGTTCCTAATCCTGTCCTCCTTCATCACTCCCAATCAAAATCTTATCATCTTCCTCTCTGCCACCTCCAGCTGCACCTCCTGTCTTTTCATCAGTGCCACTGTCTCCAAACCATATAACATAGCTGGTCTCACCACCATCTTGTAAACCTTCCCTTTAACTCTTGCTGGTACCCTTCTGTCACACATCACTCCTGACACTCTTCTCCACCCACTCCACCCTGCCTGCACTCTCTTCTCCACCCACTCCACCCTGCCTGCACTCTCTTCTTCACCCACTCCACCCTCTTCTTCACCTCTCTCCTGCACTCCCCGTTACTTTGGACAGTTGACCCCGAGTATTTAAACTCATCCGCCTTCATCACCTCCCCTCCTTGCATCCTCACCATTGTCTGTAAGTAGCCTTAAACGCCACACAAGTCCGTTACGCGTCACTGCGACGCTGTGGAGCCCACATGTAAACAACCTCCCTCAGCTACCGAGGAGTCCGATGAATCGTGTGGCCTAACCAACCCTTACCTGGGCGTTGTGACGGCTGTTGTATTACGTGATTTTTACCTCCAGTCAACGGTACAAACGTCTACAAGTCCAGTTAAAACATGTAATTATTATTATGATTATGATTTATTTTGATGGACATACTACCACTCCCGCTGGCGCCCGCGCGCAGTAACGGTAGGCGCGGCGTGTGATTGGCCTAGCGCGTCCTCTTCTACTGTGGACCGTAGTTTTGGCGGGGTTTCTCTGTTCCATTGGGCTTGTCTGCCCCCTACCGCTCCGGAGTTAACATAGCGCTTAAAAAAAACCCGTTACTGAAGCGTCGAGTTTTCTTTCATGTCTTGACGCATGCGCAGTAAGCCAGGTGAGGAAACCTACATAAGGCTGAATCAGTTCTTCTGGACACAACGGGTTTTGTTTTCTTTATTTTCAATTAAATACAAGGAAATATGCAAAACAAGGTAGGGAATGAATGCGCGGAAAGGAAGATAAAGTTCAGACTGGTGGAATGGTGGTAGCAATGTCGCATCAAATTCAAACACAAAAAAGAAACAATTAGGTAGACAGATGGCGAGCACCTTTTCTTCTTCTTCTTTTCTCCTCGTTTTCCCCCAAATGTTTCAGTGACTTGAAGTCATTTACAAATGTATGTAACAGCATGGTAAAAGAGGGAGGGAGCGCTGCCTTTCCACTTACAAGTATGTAACTGATAGTGTAACGTGCGTGCATAAGAAGACACGCTGGCCACTGGCTCGCGAATCTAATCTTTTAGTCTAGCGGTTAGCGATGTCGCCTACGATGCGGACGACACGGGTTCGCGTCCCGGCCGTGGCAGTTCCTGTGGTTGTGTTGTCCCCCCGAATTCGCTACAATATTTTCCCAAGAGAATCACAAGATTGTTTGCATCTACCTTGTCCATGACGTAGGCTGCATCGACGTATGCAGATGAAGGTACGCTCCCTCTCACAGACGTTATCCAGTCAAGTCCCCTCTTGTTAAATACAACATTA
Organism: Lampris incognitus; assembly: GCF_029633865.1. Classification (NCBI taxonomy): domain Eukaryota; kingdom Metazoa; phylum Chordata; class Actinopteri; order Lampriformes; family Lampridae; genus Lampris; species Lampris incognitus. The sequence goes on along the minus strand of NC_079211.1, from coordinate 53,910,202 downwards.
ATATTGACACGCTCTGTTCCTTTTGTGGCAATGTGGATGAAACCGTATGTCATTTATTTGGGGATTGTACCTACTCTCATGTTTTTTGGATTGATCTAAACAATCCCATAAATAACAAAACTGACTCTTCCTGTAAACTGAACACCCAACATGTTTTATTTGGTATGTCACAAAATGAGGAAATAAGTTCAGAAAAAATGTATATTATCAACCTTCTATTAATATTTGCTAAATTTCATATTCATTGTACCAAATTTGCACGCCAGCGTCCAAACGTTAGTGTATTCAAAGCACTTCTCTCATCCTATTTAGGATCTTTAAAAGCATGTATGAATCCCAAAGCCAGCAAAACCAGAAGACTATGTGGAGAATATAATTTAACTTAAATCCTGTATCTCCAGCTTTTTTATTTTGTCTTTTTTTATGGATATGTAAATTTTAATTGTGAAATAATTCATATTTTTGCAACTACTTTTTGTCCTATTGTGATGTAATATTTTCCTGTTTATATGTTTTGTTCAATAAAGGAAAAAAAAGGTACGCTCACTCATTTGAAAGACAAACGACGTACAAGAACGTCGTGTTGTACGTTTACGCCGTTTAAAGACGCGCAGCGTTTCATCACTGGTCTAAGGGACGTCTTCAGCGTGAGCTGACTGCAGAGCTGTCCGCAGTGTTGCCCGACAATCACGCACAACACACAACTACAGGCGTGACCACGTTTGTAATGAGTTCATTATTTAATTTCAAATTTCGTATTTGGTCTCACACGCTATGATACTGAGTAGTAAAGAAAAGCCCGTAGGGCATCATGGGGGATTAGCTCAAATGGTAGAGCGCTCGCTTAGCATGCGAGAGGTAGCGGGATCGATGCCCGCATCCTCCACATCGCCCCCCTTTCTGGACCGTAACTGTGGAAGCGCAAAACTTGCTGTATGAACATGTAGACGTCGTATGGATAATGTGACGTAGTAGCCGTTACTGCACAAACTTGTCCTGCAAGTATGTACTGCTGATTTTCACTCTGTCATATCGCCATAAAAAAGTACTGTCGCGCACTGTGATGATGATTTATTAAGAACATGTAAATGAGCAGGATATAACGTACAGATAATCCATTATCAATAATCTGAAGTGATCAACAAATCCACACATCAAAGTCATTGAACAAATCTCCGTACGCATCAGATTATTTGTTACATGTTGGAAAAGCAGTAGGAGGATGTGTACACGTGTTTTTCCCTACCCCTTCTCACCTACTCTCAAGTTAATTCAGCTACTATACATTTCAAACTCAATTCCTACTGTACTGCATTCAATACGAATTTCATGCAAGTTGTGCTGCACAATACACACTCAACTACTGTGAACAACAAGAGAAAAAATCACATTATATCATCACATTCTATCATCACATAGTATCATCGCATTATATCATCACATAGTATCATCACATTATATCATCACATTATATCATCACATTATATCATCACATTGTATCATCACATAGTGTCATCACTTTCTATCATCACATTGTATCATCACATAGTATCATCACATTATATCATCACATTGTATCATCACATAGTATCATCATTTTCTATCATCACATTGTATCAAATTCAAATTGTATCAGTTCCTGATATCATGCATTCTCCTTGTTGCCCTCCCCCTCTCCCCTACAGTGTGTCTGCAGTAAGAACTCTGCACTAATTGGCAGACGCTGTCCTTTTGTGGGCCGGACAAAACAACAAGCCAAGAAGTGTTTTCTGGGATCTGGGTGGCTGACTGGGAAACCAGTCTGCAGAATCGCAGTAGCATGGTGCAACTCAATTGTGCAACAAGGAATTTCTTCAAAACTTAGGAGATATTAGAGGTGAGTTTTCAGCTTGTTACTGAATTGTTTGATTTCTCGGCCTAGTACCGATAGTGGACATAGGAATACCATAAATCCTGTTAAAGAAATTTATCAAATTTGTGGCTCGGCCTGAATTGACGACAGCCATGTTACTGGAAGGCTGGGTGGCTGACAGACCCCATACGCTTTATTTCGTCAGTAAAGTGCTGCTCTTTGGTGGGAATCCCACATAAATTTTATTGTATTCCTTTCTCTTCCTTACACATGGTCATGTGGGTGCTGGGCGTATTGCCTGGATCTTTTTAGGAATCTTTTCGTAGAATTCCACAATACACTAAAGACAACCTCAAGCAGCAGTAACACCGTTGTCAAACTCAAACTTTCAGTACAACGTGCTTTTGTTTTAGTAAGAGTATTGTACACAGTACAGAGGATGTCATCCACTGTCAGTTGCTGTATGTGTCTGTATGACGGTAAAGCCATGTGAGAGTTGTGCAGTTAGTCTTTGCAACATGTAGAGTCATCTGACATGCCAGGGCAGTGCTTGTGACTGGGATTGGATGCAGTGGTTTTATGGAACTCAACACTGTGAAAGAGGTGGCTTTATGTGTGCGGCCCTGTTTACATCCGCTCTTACTGCATTTTACCCAACCACACTGGTTCTGTATTCAAGTTCTGCTAGTCCATATATGAAGAAGGCAGAGGGAGTTCCCAGATATCAAGCGAGGGCACATCTTGAAAAAATAGTTTCTTTCATGATACAAATCTCCAATGAAAGATACTTTTTATACGATGGACCTGTGAAGTTACATCATAATTAGGCAGGTCTTCAATAAGTTTTGATTGACAGAGTGGTAACTTTAAGACCAACGGGTTTCTGGTTTGACTCTCAATGCCAGCTCTCAAAAATACTGAGTTCGTCCACCAGCTGCCACCCAGATACCCATGAGCATAAGATTCATATCAGGTGTGGCCCCTCTGCAGTCCTCTGCATACATGACATAACGTATATGTATGTTACTTCTCAAAGAAGCCCTTTCCTTAAAAACATGCATCAGGGCTACAAACTGATCTCTTTCCATCAGGGATGGGCAACCTGAGCCAGAAAGGGTCGATGTGGGTGCAGGTCTTTGTTCCAACCAAGCAGTTACACACCTGGTGCTCAATTTTTAATGGGAGTGATGAAGAAGGACAGGATTAGGAACGAGTATATTAGAGGGACAGCTCAGGTTGGACGGTTTGGAGACAAAGCAAGAGAGGCAAGATTGAGATGGTTTGGACATGTGTGGAGGAGAGATGCTGGGTATACTGGGAGAAGGATGCTGAATATGGAGCTGCCAGGTGTTGTGTCCAGCAAAACTCGGACCACGACTTTGAATCAAACTGTGTTTATTGCTGCCACAGTAAACGTCACATACACGTACAGCATAGCATCAACCACGTCCCGTGTTACTGCCATAAACCGGCTGCCATAAACCGGCTGTAGTAAAACTTAAAGCGGCAGTGTCCTAGACTACAGTCACGCTGTTGTGACTTATACACAACACCAGGGAAGAGGAGAAGAGGAAGGCCAAAGAGGAGGTTTATGGATGTGGTGAGGGAGGACATGCAGGTGGCTGGTGTGACAGAGGACGATGCAGAGGACAGGAAGAGATGGAAACGGATGATCCGCTGTGGCGCCCCCTAACGGGAGCAGCTGGAAGTAGTGGTAGTAGTAGTAACACACCTGATTCTATTAGTCAACCAATAGTCTTTGCTAAGGCCCTTGATTTGTACACTCAGGTGTGTAACTGCTTGGTTGGAACAAAGACCTGCACCCTCACCGGCCCTTTCTGGATCATGTTGCCCATCCCTGAAACGTCTTGTCCTCTGGGATCCCTAGGTAGAAGGACTTCAGGGACCTTAGGCCAGCAAAGTTCGCAATATGTTTATACAGATCCTTAAAAAGTGTTTGTTGCTTTCATGCGTCCTCGTGACATGTACATCTTTACTTACCTAACGTGTTCTGTTAAGTAGGCTGACTGTGCTATTCCTTCTGAAAAGTGCAACGAGGTTCACTGAGTATTAATCGTGATCACCTGTTTAGGCCTCATGGATCACGGAAGTGAAGCGAGGTTTGCCTCCAATGACCACAGAGAGTCGGTGTCCGAATGGAGCTTCTTTGTTGCTGCGGTTCTTCTGCAGCTGCAGGACGCCGTCGCCCAGGCCATGCTGCGGATCAGACTCCGACTGCTGCAGGGGACCGTTATGCTCTGCAGCCTTTTCCTGCTCGTCTGGACAGCCACTTTCCTGTATGGGAGCTTCTACTATTTTTACATGCCGAATGCGGTATATCACACCCCTGTACACTTCTATTACAGGTGGGCGACTTGATATGTTTTGTTTCGTCCCAACATACATGTTGATTTCTTTCATGTATTTCTGTTGCTCACTGACTTGCAAACATGTCTGCCGATATGGCCTTCCCTCCCTCATCCCTGCTTTCTTTTTTTTTCTTCTCACTAAAACATGCAGTGTTCACGTATCTTTCTCTTTCCGTTGTTCTCACACTCTTGTTTTCTAGGTCAGACTGTGAGTCCTCTGCCTCCCATCTGTGCTCATATCCCACAGCCAACATCTCCATGCAGAGGAACAGTAAAAACCAGGTAGCTAGCATAAGTTCTACACTCCTGTCTGACTGTCTGCATACTCCCCCGTCGGGAATATTTTATTGAGTGCAACATGCACTTTCGTTATTTTCAGTATATCTTCATATCTTTATAAAGTTGATCAGCCACAGCATGAAGATACGGGAAAGAGTAATAGAAGCTAGGTTAAGAGGAGAGGTGATGATCAGCAGCAGCAGTATGGTTTCATGCCAGGAAAGAGCACCACAGATGCGATGTTTGCTTTGAGAATGTTGATTGAGAAGTATAGAGAAGGCCAGAAGGAGTTGCATTGTGTCTTTGTGGATTTAGAGAAAGCATACGACAGGGTGCCAAGAGAGGAGGTGTGTATTAAGTTTAGAAATCACGTCAGGACACAGCGCTGTCGCTCGACACAACCTCTCCGTGGGATTCTTTATTTAGACTGACACAGCATCAAAGGCAGACCCGATCAAACAACCCAGAGCCCGCAGGCATCACCAATCGATCCCAGCACAATAGAACAGCACCAAATCAAATGCAGCACTGTCGATGTGTGCATACATAACATTCCCCCCCCCCCCCCCGGCAGGATTTCAAACATGAAAGGTTGACACAAAGTCCTCTAGGTGGCCAGGGCGTAAACGTGTGCGAACAGGTCGCGGGGCGGCCTGAGGCTGGGCAGGCCGAGGTGGGGAGGGAGATGGCAGGGGAAGCTGAGGCCCAGAAATGTCTGGGGCCCGTGTAGGAGCTGCATGAAGCCCCGGGGCGTCTCGCCATGCTGAGGGAATGGCTATGGTTGTGTCACCAGCTGTGTGTGGCGGAGCTGACACCTTCCGTAGACGACTGGAGTGCCACCGAGTGCCATCGCTGAGGAGGTAAGTGGCTGGGCCCAGCTGACGGGTGACTTGGAGAGGAGAGGACGTATGAAGCCATTTTATTGTCCCTGTGGGGCCTGCGGACCCTGACCCAGTCTGACACATTGATGTCTGGCACCCTGGTTCGTTTTGACTGGTCAAACCGTTGCTTCATCCGCGTCTGCTGACGAGTGACTGAGGCTCTGACCCCAGAGGGAGGTGCCTGAGGTGTGGAGGGGCGGAGCCTGTCAAGGGGCATGCACAGTTCCCAGCCTAGCATGAGAGAGGCTGGGGAGACGCCTGTGGTCGAGTGCTGTGTGGCCCGATAGTGCAGCAGAGTGTGATGGATGGCCTGCGTGAAAGAGCACCCTTGGGCCATGTGTGCTCTGAGGCCATTCTTCAGTGACTGGTGAAAACGTTCAACGCCGCCATTGGCCTGGGGGTGGTAGTACGCAGTGCGTATATGACGGATGCCCTTGCTTTCGAGATAAGCAGTGAACTCAGCAGAGACCAGCTGAGGGCCGTTGTCAGTGGTGATGGCCTTTGGGAGGCCCCAGCGAGAGAAAAGAGAGTCCAGGAAGTCGATGATGATCTGTGAGGTCACAGTGCCGGAAGTGGTGAGTTCAGGCCATTTTGAGTGTAGATCGTAGGCGACCACCATGAAGCGTTGGTGGTGGGGAACTCCATGGATCTCACCACAAATGTCCAACTGCAGGTGTTCCCAGGGCTGAGAGGGCCAGGCGAGAGGTTGCAGGGGTGGGGGAGCCTGGTGGCCAGTCTTGCCACTCACAAGGCAGGCAGAACAGTCCTTCACCAGAGCCTCAATATCTCTGTCTATCCCCGGCCACCACACCAGGTCTCGGCAGCGCTGTTTCAGTTTCACAATGCCCAGGTGGCCTTCATGCGCCGTATTCAAGACACGTGCACGGAGAGCAGCTGGGACCACTGTGCAAAACCCACGTGCCACGCAGGTGTCGTTCCAGCAGGAGAGCTCCTGTCTGACTCGGGCGAACGCAGCCAGCTCCTCTGGGACCTTGTGAGGCCAGCCGTTCTGGATGTAGGTGCGGAGCTGGGAGAGGACAGGGTCCTGTTCGGAGGCTGCCCTCAGCTCCTGCAGAGAGACAGTGGCCTGGAGGGGTGTGTGTAGCATTTGGACAATGTCCTTTTCCACACAGTCAGTGTCCGTCTGTGGAGCTGGGGTGGAGACAGAGCGAGAGAGCAGGTCGGCGACAACATTGTCTCTGCCTGGGGTGAACTGCAGGCTGAAGTTGTACTGGCGGAGGCGGTCAGACCAGCGGTGCAGCCTCAGGGGTTTGTGGCCTGTCCCAGATGTGGACAGCAGCGCTGTCAGGGCCTGGTGATCTGTCCTGAGGGTGAAGGAGCGGCCATAGAGGTAGAGGTGCCACCTTTCACAAGCCCAGATACAGGCTAACGCCTCACGCTCACCCACGGAGTACCGCTGCTCGGTCAGGTTGAGGGCACGGGAGGCGAAGGCAATGGGCTTCTCCACACCGTTCTGGGTTTGAGACAGCACGGCCCCTATCGCTGTGGCTGATGCGTCACAGGTCACAAAGGTGGAGCTGGAGATGTTGAAGTGAGCCAACACTGGTGGTGAAGTCAGTTGAGTCTTGAGATCACGCACAGCGTCACTGCATGCCTTTGACCACACCCATGGCTCGTCCTTACGCAGCAGCTGGCGCAGGGGGGCTGTGGTCGCAGAGTACTGGGGAAGAAACCTCAGGTAGTAACTTGTCATACCCAGGAAGGAGGCGACCTGGGCGGCCGAGCTGGGCTCAGGGATGGCCTGAATGGCGTCTACGTTGGATTGTAGTGGAGTTACACCGCTCGCTGACAGCCGGAACCCCACGAAGTCGATGGCTGGCACAGAGAGGACACATTTCTCAGCATTGAGAGTTAGCTTGTGCTTGGACAGGGCTGCGAAGACCATGTTAAGGCGCTTGTCGTGGATTTCACTGGTGGGCCCGTGTACCACAATATCGTCCAGATAAATGGCCACGCCCAGTATGCCAGCCAGCACGGAGACCATGATTTTCTGGAAGCAGCTAGGGGCGGAGCTGAGACCGAAAGGCATCCTGGTGTAGCGAAACACTCCTGCATGTGTCACAAAGGCTGTGAGGTTTCGGCTGCTGGGGTGGAGGGGCACCTGTAAGTACCCCTGTCTGAGGTCGGGCTTGGAGAACACCTCAGAGCCATAGAACTGAGCAGTGAGTTCTTCTGAGGTGGGCAGTGGATACTTATCAGGGACCACTGCCTTATTTACTGCACGTAGATCGACGCAGACACGCAGGCCCCCCGACTTCTTCTTAGCCACCACGAGATTTGAGACCCAAGGTGACGCGTCCACCGGTTCAATGATGCCAGCTTCCAGCAGTTGTTGCAGCTCGGCGGAGACCCCATCACGGAGAGCCAACGGGATGCGGCGCAGTGGTTGGATGACAGATTTCACAGCAGGGTTGAGGAGAGGTTGATGGGTGAAGGCGGAGAGGCAGCCCAGCCCCATAAACAGCGATGGCCACTTCTGCTGCCAAGGTGTGGCGACAGTCAGGATTGCTGCCCCCCTTGTGTCTAAGAGGGAGAACCCCAGAGCGGAGAACAGGTCCAGGCCCATCAGGTTGGCCCCACGGCGTGCCACATGAAAAACTGCATTAGGCACCAGCTTGGTTCCATAGCGGACAGTCAGTTGGAGAGAGCCAACCAGATCGATTTTGGAGTCACCATACCCACAGAGGACAGCTGAGGGTGCGGACAGTGGCAGTGAAACGAAAAATTGACTGTAGGTATCAACATTCAGGAGAGACACACTTGCACCGGTGTCCAACAACAGGGGAATGCACACATCATTAATGTTGACTGTGCATGATTTGAATGACACTGGCGCAGAGCTCACCTTGTGAATGACGGCGGTTGAAGACTGGGGGGTGTGGCCCTCTGACCCAGCCGGGGAAGATCGACAGACGTTGGCAAAGTGATTGTGCTTACCGCAGCTACGGCATGTCTGGCCACGGGCAGGGCAGTTCTGAGCACTTGAAACATGAGACCGAGATCCACAGTTACCACAGGACTGTTGAGGGCGGGGCCGAGAACGCCGTCGTTGCAGTTGCAAGACGTCCCCAGTGGAGTCGGCGCCCGCCTCGCTCTGGCTGGGTTGCGTCCCGAGGGGCAGCCGTGAGTAGAGGGAGGAGTCGTTGGCAGCTTGACTGGAGGTGGCCACTTGCTGTGTATTTAGCATAGCAGCACACTCAGCTGCTACCTCAACCTGTAGTGCGATGGTAATTGCTGTGGACAGCAGCAGACCGTCTTTTTCCAGCAGGAGAGTCTCACGCACCTTTGCGTTGTTGGTGTGTTCGATTAGCTGGTCGCGAACCATCTCGTCCTGACGCGCGCCAAACTTGCATGAGCTAGCTAGCCCTCGCAAATTAGCTACGTACTGCCGCACAGACTCACCAGGCAGTTGGTGTCGCTGACGGAATATAAATCGCCGAAGGAGGGCACTCTGTGGAGCAGCGAAATGGGTGCTCATAAGTCCCACAGCTTCGGCAAAGCTTGTGAAGTTCCCCAGAGACCCGAGCACACGATAACCCTCTGCTCCCAAGCAGTGTAGCAACAGAGCCGTCTTCCTAGCCTGGCTCACGTCGTCGAGCCCTGAGGCGATGATGTAATTTTCAAAACTATGTAGCCAGCGAGTCCATGGTACCGGAGGCTCGCCAGGTAATGCCAGGAAGGGGGCAGGTGGTGGGAGGGAGATATCAGCCATCCTCGTCGCCAATATTAAGTTTAGAAATCACGTCAGGACACAGCGCTGTCGCTCGACACAACCTCTCCGTGGCATTCTTTATTTAGACTGACACAGCATCAAAGGCAGACCCGATCAAACAACCCAGAGCCCGCAGGCATCACCAATCGATCCCAGCACAATAGAACAGCACCAAATCAAATGCAGCACTGTCGATGTGTGCATACATAACAGTGTGGTATTGTATGAGGAAGTCGGGAGTTGCAGAGAAGTATGTAGGAGTGGTGCAGGATATGTACGAGGGCAGTGTGACAGTGGTGAGGTGTGTGGTTGGAGTGACAGATGGGTTCAAGGTGGAGGTGGGATTACATCAAGGATCGGCTCTGAGCCCTTTCTTGTTTGCAATGGTGATGGACAGGTTGACAGACAAGATCAGGCAGGAGTCTCCGTGGACTATGATGTTTGTGGATGACATTGTGATCTGTAGTGAGAGTAGAGTGCAGGTGGAGGAGATCTGGAGAGGTGGAGGTATGCACTGGAGAGAAGAGGAATGAAAGTCAGTAGGAGCAAGACAGAATACCTATGCGTGAATGAGAGGGAGGACAGTGGAATGGTCAGGATGCAAGGAGTGGAGGTGATGAAGGCATTTGAGTTTAAATACTTGGGGTCAACTGTCCAAAGTAACGGGGAGTGCAGAAGAGAGGTGAAGAAGAGAGTGCAGGCAGGGTGGAGTGGGTGGAGAAGAGTGTCAGGAGTGATGTGTGACAGAAGGGTACCAGCAAGAGTTAAAGGGAAGGTTTACAAGATGGTAGTGAGACCAGCTATGTTGTATGGTTTGGAGACAGTGGCACTGACGAAAAGACAGGAGGAGGAGCTGGAGGTGGCAGAGATGAAGATGATAAGATTTTGACTGGGAGTGATGAAGAAGGACAGGATTAGGAACGAGTATATTAGAGGGACAGCTCAGGTTGGACGGTTTGGAGACAAAGCAAGAGAGACAAGGTTGAGATGGTTTGGACATGTGTGGAGGAGAGATGCTGGGTATATTGGGAGAAGGATGCTGAATATGGAGCTGCCAGGGAAGAGGAGAAGAGGAAGGCCAAAGAGGAGGTTTATGGATGTGGTGAGGGAGGACATGCAGGTGGTTGGTGTGACAGAGGAAGACGCAGAGGACAGGAAGAGATGGAAACGGATGATCCGTTGTGGCGACCCCTAACGGGAGCAGCTGGAAGTAGAAGTAAGAGATTTTCTGTATATCTTGATCATACTGTGAATTTACCATTGCAGGTAATGGTATTTGGCCAGTCCTATCGGATCTCTCTGGAACTGGACGTGCCAGATTCTCCAGCCAATCAAGAGCTGGGAATGTTCATGATCAGGATGACCTGTTACTCTGCAGAAGGAAGGGTAGTTGTCTCTTCCCTCCGCTCTGTGAGTTAGTCTTCCCTTTTTATTGCATCTAGGTTTGCTTTATGTGCCCACATGCACCACAGAACATCACAGGTAGCCACATACGAACGCATAATCATATAGTGCTTGGTTACTGATTTCTGTTATGTTGCTCTTGCTCTGTTTCTCAGGCGACACAGCTACTCACCGCTTCCAGCTCTCGCTTTGTGAGTACAGCACCGACGCTCAATAGCCCCTAACCACACCGCCTGGCCTGCCCTCTCTTGTAGCCAGTACCTGACTTTTCTGGTCAGATGAGTGGACAGTTAATTGATGTAGCAGTGATTCAGAATAGAACAGAACTTTATTTGTCATTGTACAAGTACAACGAAATTTGAAAGTGCAGTTCTTATCAGTGCAAAGATCATTATAAAAAGAATTAAAAACATAAAACACACACACATTCATTTCTACATTCTACTGGACACCAACATATTGCACAAAAAGTCAGGAATCAAGACTTGGCAGCATTTAGTGCGGTTATGGCTCGGGGAGAGAAGCTGTTCTTTAGTCTGTTAGTCCGAGCTCTTATTGTCCTGTTACGTCTGCCCGAGGGCAGCAGTTCAAACAGATGGTGTTCTGGGTGGGATGGGTCCTTGAGGATACCATTGGCTTTTTTGAGGCAGCGGGACTTGTACAGGTCTTCCAGGGAGGGGAGTGGGCATCCGATAATCTTCTGGGCGGTGGTGATGACCCTCTGGAGCGCTTTCCCCTCTGCTACTGTGCAGCTGGCAAACCAGACACAGATGCAGTAGGTCAGTATGCTCTCTATGGAGCAGCGGTAGAAGGACACAAGCAGTGAGGTGGTAAGGTGGTTCTTCCTCAGGAAGTCAGATTATTAAAGTGACGATCAACAATTTTAATTTATAACACTTTTTATATAATATTTGCTCAAACTCTTTCTATGTCCCGACAGGTATCAGAGAAGTAGATGCACTGAGATATGTAGCCACGCTAGGCATTCATATGTGCTCTGTAGCTGCTCCTTATCAGCCAATCAGGAGACTTCTTTGCAAGCTGGTGTCTCCATTGGTCAGTACTTGCTGTCAATCAGTTTATGCGCTCACAAACTCTTAATCAGAAGTGAGGGGGCGGATTCTTTTGGAGGATGTTGGCAAAATATAGCTAGCTCTTGCTAACTTCCACCCAGGATCTCTTGCCACTTTAATTGGTAGGAAGGTAAAGATTTAGCATTGCACACTGAAACTATGGGTAAAAAGGGGGGGAAACTATTAATCAGGAATCAGGAGCACTTTATTTGTCATTTCACCTCATGTACTTGCGCACATGAAATGAAACAAAATGCCGTTTCCCCCAGCCCACAGCAGCGAAACACAAAGACAAAAACACATCCAAAAACTACAAGAACTACACACATATCCAAACTAAACAATAAAACACTGTCCAAGGGAACGAACGCCAGCCAGGATGACTGTCGGAACCGCCAGTCTGATTGGGCTAGCAGTTAGCCTAGCCTGCCCCGCTTCTGCGTCCTGTCAGACCGCCCTCAGTGTTACCCCCCTGGGCGCAGTTCCGGGCAAGGCCGTGGTTCCTGTGGCAACGGGGTGAAGCAGACATAGCTCTCCCAGCCGATCCAGCGCTAGCCCTCCCAGCAAGACACCCTCGACACACCTCCCCACACTCCACACGACGACATCAAAAACGCCACAGTCAACGCCGGGTGAGGCCGTCGCCAGACTACCCTAGGTGTTATCGGAACTGCCGGTCTGCATGGGCTAGCAGTTCACTTAGCCTGCCCCGTTTCTGCATCCTGTCAGACCGCCCTCAGTGTTACCTCCTCGGGCACAACTCCGGGCAAGGCCGTGGTCGCTGGGCCCACAATGCAGCAGGCCAAGCTCTCCCAGCCGATCCAGCGCCAGCCCTCCCAGCCATCAAACCAAGACAAAACTTAGACGCAGACGTGGACAGAGACCCTGCATCGATGATACTGGGTGAGGCCGCTGTAAATGCGAATTCGCGCCGCCGTCTTCCCACACCGGAAGCGGAATTAAGGAGTGACTTTCACGGCAGAACAGCTGGCTAAACACTTTGCTTCACATTGAGCTCAAAGGTGAAGGTAAATTAAGGCAAGGGAAAGTCATGATGAGGGTTGTCCATGTTGGAGGATGATGGGAGTGTAAAGAGGACGTAGGAGCAGATGTCAGCAGTCCACTTTTAAAACCCACTTCCCTTTTGTGCGCTCGGTTTGTTTAGCGTGGCAAACCTATGTTATTTACACGCACGCAGCACTGGTTCCCGTACCTTTATATGCCAAGGGCATCCAAATACAGTGGCCATTCATCCGCTCACAGACTCATTTTGTCAGATTTTGCCTTGAGTGATCCCCATGCAAGATTTATTTTGTTGGCGAATTTGGTTTGGGTCTATTTGGAGCAGGAAATGATGGAAACAAAACATGCTTTATCACTCTCTCTCTCACTGTCCTCACTTCACCTGAATGAAATCCAGGAATAAAAGTTTTCCTCATTTGCGCCCCCCTCCCCCCATGGAACCCTATGAGCACCGTTAGGGGGCCCCAGTTCCCACCTTACAAACCTCCAATAGAGGGGGTGAGAAATGTGTGTAATGGCATGGCTGAAAACATGCATCCATCACAGATCATTTTTTTCCATAACTGTCAGAGTTAGGGTGGCCAACAAAAGAAACGCCTGTATTGTGTATTGTTTGCTTTGATGTGCTCACATGAACGACTGGACTTAACATATAGGACAGAGGGATTCATATGGATCTGTTAAGGCCATCCCATAGAAGTTGTACTGTGCTCATTGAGGTTTCTTCCTGTTTTCTCTCCCTGTTAAAGGTTTTTTTTTAGGGAAGAGTTCCTTATCCGATGAGAGGGTCTAAGGACAGGATGTTGTGTTGCTGTTAAGCCCACTGAGGCAAATGTGTAATTTGTGATATTGGGCTATACAAATAAAACTGATTTGATTTGATTGTGTGCAAAGAGGAAAGGAACACAACTAAGCAGCCAGACAAACCCCATCAAAATGGATACCGGAGTCAGAGAGTAGCATTCTATGCTCCTAGTGCTTTATTTTGCGGCACTGTCGCATTCACGGTGACTGTGGTAAAAAGACAACGCTTCCTGAGGCAACACGCGGCGCAAGAATTACAGTAGACGCTGCTGCTGCCGCATGTCCCGCTGACTTCTTGGCAAACTAAAATGGCCGACTTCGTTTCTTAGGGCAAAGGAAGCACTACTTGCTTTCAAAATAAAAGCTCCACTTTCACAATAAACGTCCCAAAAAGCACGGCGTCCGCATAGCATAGCGGTCTATTCCGTTGCCTACCAACATGGGGATCGTCAGTTCGAATCCCCGTGTTACCTCCGGCTTGGTCGGGCGTCCCTACAGACACAATTGGCCGTGTCTGCGGGCGGGAAGCCGGATGTGGGTACGTGTCCTGGTCGCTGCACTAGCGCCTCCTCTGGTCGGTCGGGGCTCCTGTTCAGGGGGGAGAGGGAACTGGGGGGAATAGCGTGATCCTCCCATGCGCTACGTCCCCCTTGGCGAAACTCCTCACTGTCAGGTGAAAAGAAGCGGCTGGTGAGTCCACCTGTATCGGAGGAAGCATGTGGTAGTCTGCAGCCCTCCCCAGATTGGCCGAGGGGGTGGAGCAACGACCAGGACGGCTAAGAAAATAGGATAATTGACCAAGTACAATTGGGGAGAAAAGGGGGGAGTCCCACAAGCAGGTTGTATCTACTATACTCGGAATACAAGACAGAAGTGCTTGAAGTCCTTTTGAAATAATATCAAGTCTGTGTGTGTGTGTGTGTGTGTGTGTGTGTGTGTGTGTGTGTGTGTGTGTGTGTGTGTGTGACATGCTGACCCTGTCGACCTATTGGCATCAGACCATGCTGAGGTATCGTTCAGACCTGGTGAGGACTGCGGAGATGCTACTGTTTCTCCCAGCATACGTGACAGGAGTGGCAAAGCAGAAACAGCTGCTGCAGGTGGAGCTCTTCTCCGACTACACAGACAACCCTGTGAGTGCTGCTTGTGTGTGTGTGTGGGGTGTGGGGTGTGGGGGTGGGGGTGTGGGGGTTACTGGCCCAGGCGCCTGTCTCACGAAGCAGGATTACTAGCTGCATAACTGCGTCGACTTAAAACCCGGTACCTTCCCCAGTCTGGAATATTGAATACAGTAAAACGAGCTGTTTCAGCTTATACTTGGAGGTGGCACAGTGGCGTAGTGGGTAGCACAGTCGCCTCACAGCAAGAAGGTCCTGGATTCAAACCTCGGGGGAGTCCAACCTGGGGGGTCGTCCCGGGTCGTCCTCCGTGTGGAGTTTGCATGTTCTCCCCGTGCCTGCGTGGGTTTCCTCCGGGGGCTCCGGTTTCCTCCCACAGTCCAAACACATGTAGGTCAGGTGAATCACCCGTACTACATTGTCCCTAGGTGTGAATGTGTGTGTGTGTGGGTGGGTGGTGGACTGGCAGCCTGTCCAGGGTGTCTCCCCGCCTGCCGCCCAGTGACTGCTGGGATAGGCTCCGGCACCCCGCGACCCGGATTCGGATGGTCGGCTTGGATGAGGGTGGAGGTTTTACTTGGAGCAGGTGGCCAGTTAACTCAGTAATCCTCTTGTGCGTGCCAGGCCCCGGGTGGTTTATCCACCTGCTGTGGTACGAGCAGAATCTGGATTTGAGGCCACCCAGAGCACTT
Source organism: Lampris incognitus (assembly GCF_029633865.1). Taxonomy (NCBI): domain Eukaryota; kingdom Metazoa; phylum Chordata; class Actinopteri; order Lampriformes; family Lampridae; genus Lampris; species Lampris incognitus. Next base: position 53,894,974 of record NC_079211.1, on the reverse strand, counting down.
TATTGCTGCTATCCTGTGTTTGGTGTTTTTGCCTTACTTTCCGATACGTCCGGTGACATGAGCAATGCTACTGGTGTGGGATTACTCCAAATCCCAGAGAAGCCATTCGTGAAGCAGAGCCGCCGGTACCGTCCCGTTAGCAACGTTCCCCCACCGTCTTAACAAAAACACTACGTAGGGTCGTTTCAGCTATTGTTGTCGTATCCACTGGTAAAAGATATTCTTAAAACCATGCCGTTTCTGCGTATTAGCCACAACGTTGCTTGTTCCTCAGACTGGCTGCTACCTGCCTTATTCCTGTGCACTGAGCTTTATTGGGAAGACCTAAAGCCCCACGCGCTGTATCATTTGCCACCGTCCTACCCAGCACTTACCATTAAAATGAACCGCGCACACCTTCCTGACTTGGAGGGCCTGCTCTGCTGTGGGTCTGCTGTTGGCTTCCATGCAACAGCAGTTCAAAGTATCGCACAGATCTTCAGGATGGTAGCTTGTCCGTGGGGTATTCTGCTGTGGTCATCTTAACCAGCTTTTCTCTGTGTACAGTATAGCCCTTCTGTCAGGGCCATCGTTGAGATCCTGTCCAGCCGGGTGCAGATCTATTCAGCTCAGCTCTACGTCCACGCTCACTTCACCGGCATCACGTAAGCAGCAGCCAAAACATTAAAACCACCTGCCTAATATTGAGTAGGTCCCCCTTGTGTGCCGAAACAGCTCCGACCTGTCAAGTTATGGACTCCGTAAGACCTCTGAAGGTGTCCTCTGGTATCTGGCATCAAGAGGGTAGCAGCAGATCCTTGAAGTCCTGTAAGTTGTGAGGTGGGGCCTCCTTGGACTTGTTTTCCCAGCACATCCCACAGATGTTCAGTCAGACTGAGATCTGGGGAATTTGGAGGCCAAGAAAACACCTTGACCTCTGTCATATTCCTCAAACCATCCCTGAACAATGTGTGCCATGAAGGGGTGTACCTGGTCTGCAACGATGTTTAGGTAGGCGGTACATGTCAAAGCAGCATCCACATGAATGCCAGGACCCAGAGTTTCCCATGATCCAGTTCTGACGCTCACGTGCCCATTGTAGGTGCTTTCGGCAGTGGACAGGGGTCATCATGGGCTTGCTGACCGGTCTGCAGCCCCATACACAGCAAGCTGTGATGCACTGTGTGTTCTGACACCTGTCTGTCATAGCCAGCATGAGCGTTTTCAGCAATTTGAGCTACAGCAGCTCTTCTGTGTGATTGGACCAGACTCGGGGGGGCTGCTCAACATTAGGCAGGTAATTTTAATGTTTTACCCGATCATGTATACCTGCTTTATCTTCCAAACCATTATGAACATCAGACTTACATACAGATACAGGAACCTTGGATGACACATCGGAGAATGCTGTCCAGCGGCACTATTTGTGCTGTGTAACGGCAGAAACGAAAAAGCACCACCGCTGATTTGACACGAAGCCAGCCTGGCTTTTACATCACTCGCTGTTCAGTGGTTTCAGCCTGTTGCTGAGCGAAAAGGTCTGTAATCACAGACGAAGGGGAGACGGTTTGTCCTAACTAACACCCTGTCTGTGGCTGTATCCCTTCAGATATTTGCTGTTCGAATTCCCGCTCATGTCAGCGCTGCTGGGCATCTGCAGTAATGTGATCTTCCTCAGTTTCATGCTGCTCTTCAGCTACACAAGGCTGCTGCTGGGAGTCACACGGACCACACAACAGGTAGGCGGACACAATGCCCTGGTAGAGACGCACATTTCAGAAATTACTAGCACAGGTGTCCGGGTGGCGTAGTGGTCTATTCCATTGCCTGCCAACACGGGGATTGCCGGTTCGAACCCCCGTGTTACCTCCGGCTTGGTCAGGCGTCCCTACAGACACAATTGGCTGTGTCTGCGGGTGGGAAGCCAGATGTGGGTATGTTTCCTGGTCGCTTCACTAGCGCCTCCTCTGGTCGGTCAGGACGCCTGTTAAGGGGGGAGGAGGAACTGGGAGGAGTAGTGTGGCCCTCCCATGCACTACGTACCCCTGGTGAAACTCCTCACTGTCAGGTGAAAAGAGGTGGCTGGTGGGCATCCGGGTGGTGTGGCGGTCTATTCTGTTGCCTACCAACATGGGGATCGCCAGTTCGAACCCCCGTGTTACCTCCAGCTTGGTTGGGCGTCCCTACAGACACAGTTGGCCGTGTCTGCGGGTGGGAAGCTGGATGTGGGTATGTGTCCTAGTTGTTGCACTAACGCCTCCTCTGGTCGGTTGGGGCGCTCCCCGGATCGGCAGAGGGGGTGGAGCAGCGACCGGGATGGCTCAAAAAGAGCGGGGTGATTGGCCAGTTACAATTGGGGGGAAAAGGGGGGGTTTTTTAAAAAAGAAGCGGCTGGTGACTCCACATGTATGGGAGGAGGCATGTGGTAGTCTGCAGCCCTCCCCGGATCAGCAGAGTGGGTGGAGCAGCGAGCGGGATGGCTCGGAAGAGTGGGGTAATTGGCTGCATACAACTGAGGAGAAAAAGGCGAACCCCCCCCCCCCCAAAAAAGAAAGAAATGACCAGCAAAACCATTATGGTGAGTGCACACATCCCTGTATCAGAGTAAACGGTGTTTTCATACGAGCTTCCTCAGATTGGCCTTGCAGCCAAGATCGCCCACGGAATGACCAAGTCCAGAGCAAATCTTTAGGGTAGCGAGTCCAAGTCTAGCCTGACCGGACTAGTCCAATCTAGTTCAACTAAAGACCAATGGGGCCAACATTGCAGTAAAGACTGGCATCAGAACAGTGCAGGTCCAGTTCGACGCCATAACTGATGCCATAGTAGTTTACCATGATAGTAAAAGTCCCCATTCACAAGGCTACTGGTTATTTAGGCTTGTGTTCGTCCCCAGGAAATGCTTCTGATCGCACTCTCCCGATGCTCAGAGACGCGCCATGGTAACCGTGAAACTAGACCAGATGCACTTCATCCATTTCCTCGGGGGAAGTTTGACACTCATCGAAAATACTCAGGAAAGATGATCTTAAGACCGAGATCTTCAAAATGGGACGGCACGGTGACGCAGTGGTTAGCACGGTCGCCTCATAGCAAGAAGGTCCTGGGTTCGAGCCCCGGGGTAGTCCAACCTTGGGGGTCGTCCTCTGTGTGGAGTTTGCATGTTCTCCCCGTGTCTGTGTGGGTTTCCTCCCACAGTCCAAACACATGTAGGTCAGGTTGATCGGCCATACTAAATTGTCCCGAGGTGGGAATGTGTGTGTGTGTGTGTGTGTGGGCCCTGTGATGGCCTGGCGGCCTGTCCAGGGTGTCTCCTCGCCTGCCACCCAATGACTGATGGGGTAGGCTCCAGCATCTCGCGAGCCTGAGTAAGGACAAGCGGTTTGGATAATGGATGGATGGATGGATCCTCAAAATGTACCACAACCCTAGAGGTTACTGTGGATCACATCAGCAGAGAGGGGTCTCTGGCACCTGTGCAGCCTACCAACTGATGCCCTCTTTGCTTATTTGATCCTGCTCCTGTAGGAAGCCAGTCGCAGTTAAGACTTGTAAAACTGATGCTTTCCTGTCTACAGTCCATAACAAACAGACACATATCGGAGGGGATGATGGACAACAGCCACCGAGAGGAGGACAGGGCCGGCGCTCCAAACTCCTTGGCAGACATCCCTGTGCTGCGGGATCGACTCCATACAAGACCCACAGCTGTGGTCCAGCAGGGCCCCAATCTGCTGGCGGACTCCAGTGAGGTGCAGAACTCACAGAGTCCATCATAGTGGAATTGAGGATTCGGGGCCAGACTGAGACCACCAGAGGGGCTAGATACAAAAACCGGAAATGTGCCACAATCGCGACATATACCTTCAGGACGGGGGGGACGAGGTGTAAAAAAAATGTGTGTGAAAGTCCACAGAGACCACCACCGTGGGTTTTCAAGTGCCCCTTTCTTTTTAGGACATGTTTGCTGCTCATCCCTCAGCTTGGGTGGGAGGACCCGAGGGGGCTGGCCTATTTTACATCCCACCAAACTGATTCTTATCTCCAGTAGTCCCTTCCACTTTAAGTGCACAGCAAATTTACACTCTTATCGAATATTTACTGTGCAGAGAGGACTCACGATCAGCCACCAGGGAATGACCACAAGAGGGCGCTATGTTGAGTTTGGTAGAGCAGTGTAAGCCGTTCATATTAGGTTTTATAATTACTGATATGAAATTCTGCTGCAACAGGATCACACCTGGCAGCATCAGCCAGGCCTGAGTGTGTGTGTGTGTCTAGTAAACATAGCAAAGCTAGGTAGCATGTTGTCATAACGACCCAGCCCGCCTGGACACGGACTCACGGCAGGCAGAACACAGGACACCTGCTAATGAGGCTTCAGGAGGGAACTCAACACACAACTCTCTTTATCTGACTCCACCACCACCTCACCCCAACACCACCTGACCCCGACACCACCTCACTCCGACACCACCTCACTCCGACACCACCTGACTCCAACACCACCTGACTCCAACACACCTCACTCCAACACCACCTGACCCCAACACCACCTGACATCAACTGACTCTAACACCACCTGAATCCAATACCACCTGACTCCAACACCATCTGACATCACCTGGCTCTAACACCACCTGACATTACCTGGCTCTACCATCTGACATCACATGACTCTGACACCGCCTGACTCTAACACCACCTGGCTCTAATACCACCTGACATCACCTGACTCAAACAACACCTGACTCTAACACCACCTGACTCCAACACCACCTCACTCCAACACCACCTGACCCCAACACCACCTGACTCCAACACCATCTGACATCAACTGACTCTAACACCACCTGACTCCAACACCATCTGACATCACCTGACTCCAACACCATCTGACATCACCTGGCTCTAACACCACCTGACATTACCTGGCTCTACCATCTGACATCACATGACTCTGACACCGCCTGACTCTAACACCACCTGGCTCTAATACCACCTGACATCACCTGACTCAAACAAAACCTGACTCCAACACCACCTGACTCTAACACCACCTGACATCACCTCACTCTAACACCACCTGACTCCAACACCACCTGACATCACCTGACTCTAACACCACCTGACTCTAACACCATCTGATATCACCTGACTCCAACACCATCTGACATCACCTGACTCTAACACCATCTGACTCCAACACCTCCTGACTCTAACACCACCTGACATCACCTGACTCTCTAACACCACCTGACATCACCTGGCTCTAACACCACCTGACATTACCTGGCTCTAACACCATCTGACATCACCTGACTCTAACACCACCTTACACCACCTGACTCTAACACCACCTGACTCCAACACCACCTGACATCACCTGACTCTAACACCACCTGACAGGCACATGGAGCACACCTGGCTATCACGGACAGACCAGACGTTTCCGGGTGTGTGGGAGGAGCAGCGTGGCTGCTTCTTTCCACTGCCGTAGCATTGGATGAGGTGACGGAACTCTGCTACATCTCGCTGCAACGAGCAGCTCTTGGGAACGTGTAAATCTTGTCGACCTCACCCTGGTATTCCACTGGGACACTACTCTGTGGGACCCCTGGCCAGAGGGGATCGACAAGACCACAACTCAGGGGAGGTGGAAGGAGTTACAACCCAACACTTGACTGACTGATATCCAATAGGCAGTCTCAGTTCCTGTATGCAAACATTTTTAAATTGCCATTCAGCAATCAGGCACAAGATGGGACCGAAGCAGGCAAGCACAGTTACAGAGGAAGAAGCTGAAGACATAAAGAAATCTCTCAACTTTATGCCGGAAGAGATCGCAAACATCTCTAAACAACAGAAACAACTGATAATGGACTTGACGGGAGAAATAAAGGACCTGAGAAGACAAAATGACGACAAAGATTAAACAATAAATAACCATACTGGAGGGCTGTGTGGCAGACCTGGAACAATACTCCAGGATGAATGGTCTGATTATTAGCGGCTTGGAAATCCGGCCTCGGTCCTACGCCAGGGCTGCAGCGAAGGATCCAGAGCCCACCGAGCCTGCCCTGGTCTCCCTCGAGCAGCAAGTGATCCCCTTCTTCAACAGTAAGGGGGTAAAAGTGGACGGCAGAGATATCGAGGCGTGTCGTCCTCTTCCCCAAAAAGATCCAAACGTGAAACCAGCCATAATAATTGGCTTTGTGAGCAGGAAACAAAAAGCAGCACTGCTCAGGCAGGGAAGGGAGCTGAAAGGCACCAACGTGCATCTCAACGAGCACTTGACGAAGAAAAACGTGGACATCACCAGACTAGCACGCATCTTGAAGAAGCAAAACAGGATTCAACCAACGTGGACAACAAACTGTCAAGTGTTCATAAAACTGAATGGATCTCCAGAGGAAGCTAAAGTGCTGGCCATCAGGGACATTGCAGAGCTGGACAAGTATCAGAGAGGACAACCCTGGGAGAACAGCAAAGCTCATAATTCTGACACCCATGCCAGTTACAACCCATGACAAGCCTCACTGACACATGTCATTCATCCCCAACTGGAGGTATGAATCAACACGTACTGATCTCAGAATATGAAGCTGTTGGACTGAAAGCCTTTGAATTCACTGAACATAAAGGGCATGATATGGAGAATGATACTGATCCCAAGAACAGTTTCTACATCAACACACACAACCATTGTGAATACCATACTGAGGAACAGTTTAACAGAAATTCAAAAATGAATGGAGCAATATCAATCATACATTTCAACAGTAGGAGCCTGAATTCAACCCTTTCAAAGATCCCACACTGTTTAAGACAGCTGAAGAGCCAATTCACTGCAACAGCATCTCTGAGACTTGGCTTAATGAGGAACAAACTGCCACGCTCGACACTGAGGGATGTGAGATGTCTTCTATGAATAGCAATCAAAACAAGGGTGGAGGGGTTGCTTTATACATTGACAAAAACTACAATGGTAAATCTATCAATAGTATGTCGCAAGTAGTAGACAATATCATGGGATGTATTGCCGTAGAAACGGAACTAGAGAAACCAAAAACCATGCTACTAAGCCGTGTACACAGAGCTGCAGGATCATGTGTTGGTACCACATGGAGGGAGATGTTACTGGAGATGTAGGAGGACAGAAATAATAAGAACATGGCTTTTGTTTGTGGGGACTTCAGTACTGATTTATTAAACCCACTTGAACACAATACCACTACAGAATTCATTAATTCAATGTACAGTATGAGCCTGTATCCCTCGATCACACGCCCGGCCAGAGTAACAGCTCACAGTGCCTCACTAACTGGTAATCTATTCACTGAGGTCGTTGACAGGGAAGCAACAAGTGGGTTAATAATAAATGACACCAGTGACCATCTGCCAGTGTCTGCAGTCATTCAGAGCTGTACAGGGGCAAATAAGGACGTCACAACACACAAAATAATTAGACAAAAAACAGAAGGGACAATCAAGTCTTTTATAAACGATCTGATGGTACGAGACTGGACTAAAGTCTATGTAGCCTTAATTGTTAATGAAGTCAGTGATTTTTGTGTTGGTGTTGGTCCTGGTTTGGCTGGGGAGATTGCAAGCACTGGCTGTAGAAATGAGGTGGCAAGTAAAGACGTACAGCTAAAGGAATCTTTGCTCTTAAAGGGAACGGATGAAAGAGAAATTACTGACAATGCCAAAAGATTTCAGAGTAAGAAGTCACCAGACTGCAATGGTATTGAAATGTCACTAATTAAAGATATTATTGAGTGTGTGGTGAAACCTCTTACATGTATATGCAATCAGTCTCTGAAAACTGGTGTTTTTCCATGTAAAATGGAAACGGCTAAAGTCATACACAAGGCTGGACACAGACACACACTCTCAAATTACAGACCTGTTTCTTTGCTTTCACACAATTCTCTAAAATACTGGAAAAATATTCTACACAAGGTTGGATGACTTTATCACAAAACAATGTACTGTGTGAACAACAATATGGATTCAGATCCAATAGGACTACATCATCTAACGGCCATTACCATTGCTGCTGTATACGTCCTCCCACATGCTAATGCTAAGGTAGCACTTCAGCAGCTACAATGTGCCATCAGCAGACAACAGACCAAACACCCGGACAATGCCTTTATCATAGGTGGTGACTTTAATCAGGCTAACCTCAGGGCTGTATTGCCCAAATTCCATCAGCATGTCTCCTGCCCCACTAGGGGACAAAACACCCTGGACCATCTCTATACAAACATCAAGGACTCATGCAAACCTCCTCCCTGCCCCCACCTGGGGCATTCTGACCACCTCTGCCTGTTCCTGGTCCCAGCCTACAAACCCCTAATAAAACGGATCAAGCCAGCAGTAAAGACAATCACTGTCCGGCCAGAAGGAGCAGTCTCTGAACTCCAGGACTGCTTTGACAACACAGACTAGAGTATTTTTGCACATTCAGCTACCCATGGCTCCCATATAGACATTAATGAACAGACATCTGCCATACTAGCCTACATTAACTTTTGCACTGAGAGTATCACAACAACAAAAATCAGTCCGCACCTTTCCAAACCAGAAACCCTGGAGGACCAGTGAGGTCCAGCAGCTGCTGAAAGTCCGGGATGCAGCATTCAAGTCAGGTAACTGTGAGGCCTAGAGCGCAGCCAGATCCAACCTCAAAAAGGGCATCAGAACAGCCGAACATAAATACTCCCTACGAATAGAGGACCACTTTCACAATTACTCTGATCCTCGGCGAATGTGGCAAGGCATTCAGTCTATCACAGACTACAAAAGCTCCAATAGCGGTCCCACTGTCCATGATGCCTCCCTGCCAGACAAGCTAAATAATTTCTATGCCTGCTTTGACAAGGACAATACTGACCCAGCCACAAAAATCCCCAGCCACCCAGAAAACCAGGTGCTCACTCTATCAGTCGCAGAGGTCAGAGAATCACTGCGCAGAGTGAACACACGGAAGGCTGCCGGACTAGATGGCATACCGGGTCGGGTTGACCAGCTGGCTGAGATCTTCACAACTATATTTAACCTCTCACTGTCCCAATCCATTGTCCCGACATGCTTTAAGACCACCTCTATCATTCCTGTCTCCAAGAAACCAACATCCACATGTCTGAATGACTACCAACCCACAGCACTCTCCCCCATTGCCATGAAGTGCTTTGAGAGACTGGTTCTGGCTCACATCAAAAACATTATCCCCCCACCCCCACATTCGACCCACATCAGTTCGCCTACCGTCCCAAAAGGTCTACTGAGGATGCCATTGCCACTGCCCTGCACTTTGCTCTGACCCACCTTGAACTTAACAACACATACATCTGGATGCTGTTTATAGATTACAACTCTGCCTTCAATACTATCATCCCTGCCAAACTAACCACCAAACTCCTCTCCCTTGGCCTCAACCCCTCCCTCTGTAACTGGATCCTGGACTTCCTGACCAACAGACCTCAGTCTGTTAGGTTAGGTGACCACTCCTCCTCCACCCTGACCCTCAGCACAGGTGCGCCTCAAGGCTGTGTTCTGAGCCCCCTCCTTTTCTCCCTCTTCACCCACGACTGCCTGCCAACTCCCCCTTCAAATGTTATAGTTAAGTTTGTGGATGACACCACAGTCATTGGCCGTATCACCAACAATGATGAGATGGCATACAGAGACGAGATTGAGCACCTCACATCATGGTGTACTACCAACAATCGTGTCCTTAATGTGCAGAAGACAAAGGAGCTGATTGTGGACTTCAGGAGGTCTAGAAGCTGTAGCCACTCCCCCATACACATCAATGGGGTGGAAGTGGAGCGTGTTTCCAGCTTTAAATTCCTTGGAGTCCACATCAGCGAGGACCTTTCCTGGACATTAAACACCCAGGCCCTTGTGAAAAAGGCCCAACAACGCCTGCATTTCCTGAGGAGGCTGAAGAGCACCCGTCTATCCCCCAAAATTCTCACCAACTTCTACCACTGCACCACAGAGAGCATCCTGACCATCTGCATCTCAGTGTGGTATGGCAACTGCACCTCAGTAGACCAGAAAGCTCTGCAGCGGGTCGTCAAGGCGGCCCAGCATATCACCGGTACCCAGCTCCCAGCCATAAAATACATTTATCACAAACGCTGCCTTCGAAGGGGTCTCAGCATTAGCAAAGATCCCACCCACCCAAACCATGGACTGTTCTCCCCCCTGCGCTCTGGGAGGCGCTACAGGAGCCTCAGAGCCCACACTACCAGGCTCAAAAACAGCTTCTTTCCACAAGCTATTGCCCACCTGAACCTGGCTACCCACTGAATGTCTGTAGATATTTTTAAATATTTTGTACTCCAGCTCTTTTTTAACTTGTTTTTAGCTTTTGGTCTTCATGTGTGTACATCTTATACTGTGTTTGTCTGTGTTTGTCTGTGTCTGTCTTGCACTGTTTGGTGAAGCCACAGCCCTCATTTCCTTTTTAACATGTGCCTGCACATTGTTTTTAATGACAATACAATGAACTGAATTGAATTGAATGTTGCCCGTCTACCGTAAATCTTCTGTATTATTACGCCCAAAAGCAGACTGCATTAATATTCATAAAACGTTTTGCATGTGTTGAAGAAAGTAAGCTGTTTGTAATCAGATGGTCCATGAATTCAATAAATCACACACACAGAAGAACTTCTTTCTGGACCAGTTGTCTATGACTGACGTCGAATTTCTCATCAGAACTTTATAAACTGCAGAGCTGACTTAGTTGAAACGTCTCATAGACTCCCGTTCATTCTGGTGTGTCGTGTTCTCTACCGCCACCTGCTGTTGATACAAGATATTGTCAATATGCTCCATACCCGGTGAACAAGGTAAACACACCATATGACCACAGCAGGAGAAGGTTTTTAATACCGGTAGGGTGTTCAGCTGGTGAACAAGGTAAACACACCATATGACCACAGCAGGAGAAGGTAGGAGGTAAACCCAGAATGTGTTCTTTCTGGAATACATTTCATTACCATCTTTTTCCTAATTAATTTGTGGCGAACATTGCATATGTTGAGAGAGGTTGCCATGGTCATTGTGTATTATTCAGTGGACATTTTTTGTGAGTGTGCATGGTTATTTACTTCGATATTTATTGTATGGACAACTAAAAAGGACAGATTGCCCATGTTATGACCGAGTTGTAAATGCCACTGCTCAGTTCACACTCTACAATATATGAAAAATCAGACCTCATCTGTCACAATATGCCACACAACTTGTGCAGGCTCGGATAATTACTTTATTTATCAAATACACTATCAGAAGTTTGTGGTTCTTCTCACAGATCGCTACAATGCATTGATTTGTTGTTTCTGCAGTAGCAGAGCAGCTTGAGCAGAGAACACAATGCTCTGGCCGGGTACAGCTTCAGTGTTTGCTCATAGATCAATAATTAGGCATATATCTTGTCATGAAACAAACAAACTAAATAGGCCTTGTAAACAACTCTTTATATCTATAGGCAGCACCCAAAAAAAATCAGGGAAGCTTGCCCTTTATTCAGTCAGCGGACAGTCTTTTTACGATAAGTATGACATATTTAGTGTTATTTCATTTGACCCAGTATGGATGACTCAAAAAAAGCAACCAGCTTCATTATATTATGAGAATGAAGATGGGCCATCCCCTGAATAATGTTTATTAACAGTTAATGAAAAGAGATTGCAAGCAACTAGATTGAAAGGCATTGAAAGGCCCTTGCATCACTGGCCCTTGATCCACTGGCCCCTGGAAGATTGGCCCTTGATCCACTGGCCCCTGCAAGACTGGCCCTTGATTCACTGGCCCCTGTATCACTGGCCCCTGTATCACTGTCTTCAGGTATGCCGACTACATGCACTCTGTGTCCTGGTATGTCCCTCTCATTGACTTCATAATTGACACAGTTCGTGCCCTCTCTTCCCTCAGTTTCTCCCTCAGTCTCTGCAATAACAATAAGGCGTCTTGGTTACAGGCGTGTGTGCTATCTATATATGAATACAATGAAATCAGAAATTTTATTAAGAAATATTGTGTGTTCATATTTGTCATACCAAAGTTTGTTGTTTGTTGACCACAATAGGTGTGGTCACTGGCCATTGGAGTTACCACTGCTGGCAGGATTCTCAGTGAAGGGGCCTTTCTCCTCTTAGGCCTCGGGCGATGCACAAATATGGTGGGCATAGTGTGGTGTGGTGGAGCTAGGGTTACCACCTTTGTCTCATCATAAAACTAGACACCAACACACTGAATGCCCACTTGCTAACACGCTCCAACATCAGGAGTTTGACAGATCTTTGACAGTGCAGGGAAGTGATGTGCAGTGCAAGTAGATCAAACCCAGTAACACAGCTACTGGGTAGTGTACGCCTAAAACCGCTGATATTATCAACAGAAATGTAAAGGGAGGTTGGTTGATGGTTAAAATAAAGCCCACTACCGCAGGAAACTTGGTTATGTGATGTGTGCTAACACAGTGTATGCTAATGTGAACGAACGAACTCTCCCTCCAAAAGATAAATCTGATATAAATAACTTATGAAGTTGCCACTCCACATACCAAATTAACATTAAAGTATATGCAATACATAAAGGAGCAGTTAAAAGTACTGTAACGTGCACAGATAAGTAGACGGCTAATGGGTCGGACCCTTTAGTCGACCGGTTAACGTTGTCGGCCGTGGTGCAGGAGGTACGGGTTCGCGTCCCGGCTGTGGCGGTTCCTCCGACTGCCCTGCCCTGCAGTACAAAGAAATGGTTTCATGGGGTGTAGCGGTCTAAGCATCGGCTTTGTGTCGATGCAGTTGCCCACTGGGGACCGGGGTTCGCGCCTCGGTCTCGTCAGATCCGACTATGGCCGGACTCGATGAAGCAGCGATAATTGGCAACGCTGTCTTCGGGAGGGGGCGGAGTCGGCTTGTGTTCGTCACATGAATGCGTCTCTGGGTGTGTCGGGAAAAGCAGTGGTTCGGCCTGGAGTCGCCTCCCCACTTTCGTGACGAGGCGACTCCAGCCGGAGAGATGCAGTACAGGGGCGGATCTACAGGGTGGCAAGGGGTGGCAGCTGCCACCTCTGGGACACAGTCTTGCCACCCCTGTTGCCACCCCATTTATAAATCAGATAATATGTTTTTAAAGTATATTTTATGTACATGCATGGTGAAGGTCAATGAGAGCCGCACCAAACTCATCTCAAACAGAAGTCGCCGATTTAGAATCCCCCTCCCCCTCACAGGCGCAGATCTACAGGGTGGCAAGGGGGTGGCAGCTGCCACCTCTGGGACACAGTCTTGCCACCCCTTTGCCACCCCAGGAAAAAATCTCTAGATCCACCACTGATGCAGTACGAGGGTGGATGTTTGAATTAAAAATAGGGATCGATTGGCCACTAAATTGGGAGAAAAAGGGAAAAATCAGAAATAAATGTATAAAAAGAAATGGTTTCATGGTCCACATTTCAGTATCTACCGTTTAATGTCGCGCTGCTGCTGCTGCTGCTGTCTGGCCCGCAGGAGAACTTGGCAGCGCGGGTTTTCTCAACTCTCTCAGCGGCTCTGGTTGGAACTGATGACGTGTACACGAACCACGTGATCGCGGGGCGGCGCGCTCGGTCAGTGAGCGTGGCAGCTCTCGGCGGCTTTGGCTGGACCGGTTGAAGTGGTGCTCGTCTTAATGGCCTTGGCGATATGAGTTGTTTTCATTTATCTGCCCGCCGGAGGCCGCAGTCCCGGGGTCAGCAGAGAGCGAGCGGTGCATGTCGATCTTCAGGAAGAGGTCTAACCTTGAGGCGGCCGTCCGGGCCCAGGACCGAGGTAAGTTATCTGAGCATGGCGCCTTGAGAGCGGCCATCTTGTTGGTCGGCGTTGGAAGACAACAGGCAGGCTGTGGAGTATTTATGACAAAGACATTTGTAAATGCGACAAACCCATGTGTCCTTTTTAGAAATGTCTGGTCTCAGGGTAGTTACAGCGACCTGAGAGCCTCACAGATACGAACTATACGTATTTATGACTTCCGGATGCGGAAGAATATTCCTGCTAAACCTAACAGAGGACCAGTTAAATGGGGGCGAAATCAGCTTTCTCCATCGATGTTCTTCTTCGTCACCCCTCACTAAAGGTTTTTACAGTTGTTTTTCTGCATTTTTCAAGACTTGGTTCACTTTTTCAAAAATCCTGCTTTTCTACCAACGTGCAGCATAGCACAAACCGTTAATCTATGGCAGTGGTCACTGGCGTTTTCGTACGCTTACTGACTTAATCTGATTTATCAGATCAGACACTCGGACACTTCCATACGTGTGCCAACAGTGGACAACGTTATTGTTCGTCAGACCCGTCAAAACCCGAACTGTGCGCATGCGCAGACTTGCATTCAAAACTGAAAGCTTTGAATTCACGTCACGTGACATCTCCCCTCTAAAATAAAGGATTTCCAATTTTAATTCCCAGAACTATAAATCTTAAATCATAGATTCCATTCAAAACCTTTGTGTCCTTTTTTCCCCTTCAAAATAAGAATAGACAAGTTTGAGTCAAAGTATGTGTTTCTGTATGAACGCAATAATTAACTGTTACTAATATAAACACAATCTAACTAAATGGGAGTGGATAGACCACCACAGCCCCTTGATAGAGAGGTGGAAGGGATTATTCTGCCCTATACGCCATCCATTTCTCTAACTATCACAATGGGTGTTTGGCTTCACCACTCTTCCGCTCCTTGTTGTGACAACAGGACGTCCGGGATCTGGTGTTGGGTGGGTTCTGACAGGTTGTATAGCGAGTGTCTCTGGATGTACTGGCTCAAGGGGGGCCACCAGTGTTAATGTCTGTGAATGTTCTCATTCATCCAGGTCATGGTTATCCAAAGGAGTTGAATCAAGTGCAGCTGGACTTGGTATATATCCGTGAAGACGTTTCGCCTCTCATCCAAGAGGCTTCCTCAGTTCGTGCCTTTCTGACTAGACCAAGCTAGTCTGACAGGCTGGTGATGAGACTCAGAATTTATCCTCTAGGAGTCGTTGTAAGAGCTATAGATATGCGTGTCTCTTTGTGTCCCGATGTTTACCAACAGGAGAGCCACGCATATCAGTAGCTCCGATAACGACGGGCGTTGGTAAACATGGGATCACAAAGAGCCACGCATATCCATAGCTCTGACAACGACTCCTAGAGGATAAATTCTGAGTCTCATCACCAGCCAGTCAGACTAGCTTGGTCTAGTCAGAAAGGCACGAACTGAGGAAGCCTCTTGGATGAGAGGCGAAACGTCTTCGCGGATATTATACCAAGTCCAGTTGCACTTGATTCAACTCCTTTGGATAAACACCAGTGTTAATG
The DNA here is from genome assembly GCF_029633865.1 of Lampris incognitus. Lineage (NCBI taxonomy): Eukaryota > Metazoa > Chordata > Actinopteri > Lampriformes > Lampridae > Lampris > Lampris incognitus. The sequence goes on along the minus strand of NC_079211.1, from coordinate 53,879,624 downwards.
TAGTTTTTTTTTTGTTCACGAACTGGATGTTGCTGCAGTTCCTTCTCAGTGTTTCACCTCATCCTGTTTGTAGTGTGAACGACCGTGGCGCCGTTTCCTCTTGCTGCACAACTGCTGTCTTTGCCCATGTTTCCTCTCCATCAATCTTGAGACGAACTTGGTCACCACAGGTGAGAGGAGGGAGTGGCTTTGCTGAGTACTTGTGCTTGTAAAACCTCTCATAGGACTGCTTGGCTTGCTTGTCATTTATCCTCACTTTCTCCAGGTCAGGCCAGGCAGGTCTTAGATTTTCCTTGAGGGTTGGCAGGGTTGTACGTAGGCATCATGAGCTTAGGAGGGCTCTCTCGTGTAGGCTCTGTTGGTGTTGAGCGGTAGCTCAGGAGTGCTAGGTAGGGGTCATCCTGTTTGAGAATAGCCTTGGCTGTCTTCACGGCGCGTTCAGCCATGCTGTTTGACTGGGGGAAGTGAGGGCTGGAAGTGACATGTTGAAAATCAAACTCTGCAGCAAACAGTTCTGCAGAGAACTGTGGTCCATTGTCCGTCCGGACTTCCTCAGGTATTCCCCAACAGCTGAAGGTGCCTTTTAACTTTCCAATCACTGTCTCACAATTTGTCTTTGGTAGATTCAGAATTTCCATCTGTGATGTTCTCGTGTGTAACACAAATAAGCAGACAACTTATTAAACAAACGCGGAACTTTCCTGGAGAAGCTCAGCTGCAATGCATACAGCCGTATTGTGAACTACTGTCTGACTAACTGATTTCCGGGTTCTGCCTCATGTAATGTATGACTACACATGACAGCAATACGTCACTGTCGTAAATATTAATCACTATAATGTTGTACATATCCGTAAATATTACATCACCCCCCCCTTTTTTTTCTTTTTTCTTTTTTTTTTTACAAACGATCATCACCATTGTCTTCACAAACAGGTTATAAGGTCTTAGGTATAACTGATTCACTTACTATCTGCAATAGCAATATTACTTCTCAATCACAACTCAACATAAAATTTAAAATTCAAATGCTACATTGTCTTAGTTCAAGTTCGAATAAACTCATCGGAGTGCAAACAGTATCAAAGATATACGCTCATCCACAAATACATTCATAGTGTACCCAGTGTAAATGGTTTTAAAGACAGAACAGTCATTTAGAGTCCTTCATATGAATCCATTAATGCACTGAATGTAAACAGTCTGAAACACTTAACAGTTTTCATCTATGTTGTTAAACTCATTCATTTGGCTTTAGTCTTTTTATCTCCTGCTTCTGTGTTGCATGTGAATGCACTGGCTATGGGCAGTAGTTTAGTGCAGCTGTAAGGGAATATCCTGATGTCAGCTGGGGTGAGTTGTGGGTGTGGTCTCAGTGTACTGAGCACCTTTTCACTAATAATGTTCACTGCAGCCCCTGACTCTATCCGTGCTGAAATCCTAACATCATTCAGTCTAATGTATTTCTGTGGCTACATAGCATTGTTGCTGCAACTGGCTGCAAACACATTCAATTCAATTCAATTCAATGTATTGTCATTAAAAACAATGTGCAGGCACATGTTAAAAAGGAAATGAGGGCTGTGGCTTCACCAAACCGTGCAAGACAGACACAGACAAACACAGCAAACACAATATAAGATATACACACATGAAGACCAAAAGCTAAAAATAAGTTAAAAGAGAGCTGGAGTACAAAATATTTAAAAATATCTACAGACATTCAGCACGTGGCCAGGTTCAGGTGGGCAACAGCTTGTGGAAAGAAGCTGTTTTGAGCCTGGTAGTGTGGGCTCTGAGGCTCCTGTAGCGCCTCCCAGAGCGCAGGGGGGAGAACAGTCCATGGTTGGGGTGGGTGGGATCTCTGCTGATGCTCAGACCCCTTCGAAGGCAGCGTTTGTGATAAATGTATTTTATGGCTGGGAGCTGGGCACCGGTGATATGCTGGGCCGCCTTGACGATCTGCTGCAGAGCTTTCTGGTCTACTGAGGTGCAGTTGCCGTACCACACTGAGATGCAGCTGGTCAGGATGCTCTCTATGGTGCAGTGGTAGAAGTTGGTGCCTCGTCACTGCTAAATGAATCTTGTTTGTTCACACTGTGTTGTTGTGCTTTTAATGTTGTACACTTTCTTGTGCGTTTTGACTTGCTTACTGTCTCTTGGTTTCATGTCAGCCTTTTCTAGGTTGCTTTTGCTTTGATCTGCACTGCTTCGCGAAGTGATTCAGCTTGCCACATGCTTTACAGTCGTTCCCTTTTGCTGGGCATTCTCCATCGTATTTTCCACCACAATTCCAGCACTGGTTTTGGGCTTGGCTCTCCCGGCACGTCAGCTGGTCACAGGTCGCCCGCCCCTTCTGATGCAATGAGTTCACTGACGCAGTTACGCTCAGTTCCATGCCTGCTGCTCGGACAGTTCCAGTGGTCTCTCGTGCTCTAGGACTTCATCCAGGCTGCTATCAGGCTCCCTGAGCGCTCGTCTGTGTGGCCTTGTTGAAGAGCGACCATCACGTTTTCCCCGGACCCCCTCCAGTGATCTCCCTCTGCGTTTGACTTGACTTCCTGGATCTTGGACCGGACTTCCTCAGACAACCCCTCGCTCTACGGATTCTGACTTTTTTGGCTAGATTCCGCTGGCACATTTACAACGCTCACTCCATTTACATTACGCACCACACTTAGCTTTACGCACGTTAAGACACTAGCTCTCCACACACCCACATAGCATAGCGCACACCCCGTTTTCATTCTGTCCAGGCGCCCACACACTACACACTAGCATAGGTTTAGTTAGGTTTAGATAGGGACTTATTTTATTAATAAAACCCTTATATTTGTTCCCTTGTCTCCGAGTCTCTGCCTCTGAGGTACGCTGTACATTTGGCTGCTCAGAATCAGTTGGGCCCCCATAACAGCAGTCTCCTTAGTTGGAATGCAGGACTTGTCTACTGGAATGAAGTTGCGGGTGTAGGCTTGGCATAGTTGGATCTGTTTTTCAGAGTGTAGCCCTCTAACTTGTAGACCACGAACACTTTTGCTTGCTATGACTGTGTCAACAGCCGTCATTGTGCTAAGTTTCAGTTGTACTGGTTGAGTGTCTACCTTTAGCTCTTCAAGTAGATCTTCCAAGATGAACGTTGAGTCACTCTGTGTGTCGAGTAGAGCATAACTGAGAACTTCTCTCTGTGGCTCTTCTGTTGATGACATGAGAACTGGGACAATGCTTGAAGTGGCAGAGGCGTGACCGTGTGAATTTCCTGGCTTGCATTGTCTGTGGAAGTGGAATGCTTCTCTAATGCTTCCACAGGCCTTTTATCTCTCTCTCCATGCAAGCAGGTAGGGTGACGTCGGTTGCATGTGCCACAGGCATGTCGTCTTTTGCGGTCTTTGCTGCTCTGTCCCTTTCTCAGACATCCGAAGCAGAGGTGATTTTCATGAATGAAAGCCTTCTTGTCTTGCATAGTTTTTGCTGCAAAGGTGGGGCACTTGGCGACACCGTGCGTTTCATCTTCGCAGATGGGGCAAGGTGGTTTTGGCTTGGAATTGGATGATTCTTGATTCTTTGAGGTGGGCTTGTTCTTATGAGCACTAGTGTTGAGTGCTCTAGCTCTCTTAGGCACTCTTTCATCCGTGGGCTTGTTATTCATTAGGAATGGAGAGGCAATGGGGTTACAGGCTATGCGGGCTTCTGTTTGAATGAACTCTGTGAAACATGTGAAGCTCGGGTAATCTCCAGTTGCGTCCAATTCTTTCACAACACCTCAGCTCCATCTATGCACGATCCACTCTGGTAATTTTTTAAGCATCTTGAGATTTTCTTCGCAATCATTTAGAGTGGACAATCCTCTAATGTGGGACACTGCCTCAACGCAGCCTTGCAGGAAGTCTGCAAACTCTCGAAGCACAAGAGGGTCATTTGCACTAACCTTGTGCCATTTCATTAGCTTGTCTCGAAAGGCTTTCTGTACAACGAAGGGGTTTCCATACCTCTCTTGTAGGACTTTCAAAGCCCGTTGATATGCATCTTCTGAGTTTCTATAGAATAATCCCTCTACAGCCTTGAGAGCATCTCCAGCAAGGTAGTTTTTCAGATAAAACATCTTCTCGCGAGCTGGTAGAGGCTGCCGGTCTATCAGAGCCATGAAGGACATTTTCCAGTCTATGAACTTTAAGGGTTCGCCAGTGAATGTTCTTGGCTCTGGAGCAGGCAGACAATTCATACTTAGCAAGCTTATGATTGCTTGGGTTAGACTACCTCTCTCCTGAGTTACTGGTATTTCAGGGTGTGCTTGCGGAGGTTGGAATGTCATCGCTTCTGGGTTTACATGGATTTTCGATTCAGTATTTCGAGGAACAGAGAGCGTTTTGTTATTAATCTCTTCATCACAGTGCTTAGAATCATCTTCAAAACTGTTGTATGCTCTCACCCATGCCGCTGCTACTCTAACTTCTTTCTCAGCTTGTAGCAGCTGTAGCTTTGTCTTCTCTTCTCGCAATTCTGTCTCTAGTTTACGAAGTCTTGCTTGCTGAGTATGGATTTCATACATGGACTTAGCTTATTTTTGTTTAGCTGCAAGTTCTGCTTCTGCATCAGCTCTCTTGCTGGAGGCCTTGGAGGTGGCATTTGAGTGGTTGCTGGAGGCCTTGGAGGACACATTTGAGTGGTTGTCTGATCTCTGTGATAACCCTGAGATTACGGTTTCTGTATTTGTGCCTCCAAAGACAGACGTATACTCATCCTTATTTAGCACCATCCTCACTCTTTTCTTCTCAAGATGGACATTGAAGGCCTCATCAACGGTCTCCAACCGTTTACTTACAATGTCATATATCTCTGCACTTGTTATAAGACAGGCATCCGTTCTATGAACAATATCTAGAGTAGCAGTGCAGTTGCGTTGGATGGGCTCATAATGCTGGCTTATTACGTTGCGCCTGGCTTGAATATCCTTTTCAATTTTATCAAGGTCTTCTTGTGAACAGATTGATTTCAGTGCTGTTCTAGCTTCTCATGCCATCTCCTTCCAAGCCTTGTTAAATGCCTTTGCATGTTTCTTTGTTTCCTGATCATGCATTTCTCAGCCCTGTCTGTTAAGCTTCTTTCACGAGAGCTTGACCTAACCTTTTGTGTGTCAACCGTTGTCTCTTCATGGATCGACGTTTTGTTTGGCTTGTACAGCTGTATGATTAACTTATGACTTTAGAGTGTCTTGAGTCTGGGTTTGAACTTCAGTGAATAGACTTTCTTTTAGCACTGAGTGACACCACTAGACATATAATACTTTAAACACCTAAAGGATTTCTATCAAACAAACCTGAGCAAATCTCAAAGCACAGCACAATTACACAATTTTCCCTTTTTGATTGTCTTCCAATAACACAGGTTCAGTCGTTCTAATTTTAAGCGATGAAATTAACTGTAGGCCTATTCTTAGATCATGTAACTAAAGTCTTTAAATCCCTTTACAATCAGAAAATATACAATCATTTTCAGGTAACTTTCAGTCCAATACGTGGATATCAACATTAGGCTACTTTTGTCAGAAAAGGTCTCTCACTGCATCTGTATGTTCAGTAGCCTACTGTACTAGCCTTGCCTGAGTGCTGGTCACAAACGTGGGCCAATGGACTGATGGCGGGACTTCAGGTGCTGTCGAAGCACAAGATGGCAGATGGCAGATGAGGCGTTAGGTTGTCGTCGATGCTCCGCTGCTGAGAGCCAAGATGGCGGTGGTCTAAGGAGGTGGATGTGAACTTTGTCAGATAGATTTGAGGTTTTATAGTGTGACAACCTGAATATTTGGATTTTTAGTTGATGGCCTGAACACAAGTGACGGGTTATCTTTGCAGTTTGTACCGCGCATAGTTATCAGTGGAAATAAGATAGCATTTTGAAAAAAAATGCGGCGGTAAAAGTTTGAAACAAAATTAGCCGTTAGCTAAAATGTCTACCGATCCTAATGCTAACGCGAGTGACACAAACGCCCATGGAGTTGAATGTACCCGGTACGGAAAAAATGGCGATTAATAACTCAGAGGGCGCTGTCGGTATCTTCTCTGCCTCACCTGCCGCCTCTCCCTTCAAACCCGTCGCCAAAAGGAAGAAGCGAGACGGTAACGGTAATGAGCACAGTAATAACGGCAGCGCAGACATCTTGGCAGCAAGCCAGGTGCTCTCTAACAAACATGGCGAGACGTTCTGCAAGATTTCAGTGGTTGAAACGACAACAGACGCCATCTCTTAACGCGTTGAGAAACTGTCCTCTATAGTGGAAAAAGTTGTGGTGGATGTTAACCGACATAAAGGCATTCTGAAGCACACAGAGTCAGAGATGGAAGACTTGGAAAAAGAAAACCGCATCTAAAGGGCAGGAGTTGCTGAATGTAAATGCTACAGGTGGAGATGGGCATTGAAACTACACGGACTGAAAGAGGAAACCAACGAAGATGTCAGAAAAATGTTGATTGATGTTGTCGGAAATGTTGCTCCCGGGCTTCAGGAATATCTGGAGGAGGAGGTTGACATTGCCCATCGTCTGGGCCCAAGAAGAAAGGATGGATCCCACAGGTCTATCATCATCTTGTTTGCACTCTGCCGTCTCCGTGATGCTGTGTGGAAGAGCGCCAAAGGCTGCAAGTTTTTGCAGGATAACAAACTGCGGCTCACCGAGGCACTGAGTCCTCACCGAGGCACTGAGTCCTGAGGACAGAGTCACGAGAGAAAAGCTCTGGCCCCTTGTTAAAAAAAGCAAGACAGGAAGGGAAAAAAGCTTCCTTCCGTGGCCCGTTCGCTCTGATCGATGGGGAAAAAAATTGACCACTTGGACATTTAATGACTTTTCACACACTCCATGGACTTTTAGGCTCACAACGCTTGGTGGATTGAGATGCTCACATTTTAATAGCTCTGTTAAGCAATTCCCATTACTCTCTCGACCGGAGAATTAATACAAGTGCACCTGCTGAAAACATCCTTTAAACTCCGAACTGTGGACTTTGGTTGGCTGCAGAGTGGGCTTTCCTCCACTGAGTTATATTATATTGTCTTCATGATACTATATTTCTAGACATCTACATCTACTATATTTCTATACATGCTACATTTCTTTACAAGGGTTAGCCAAGTTAAATTGCCGTATTGAGTCACTGTATTTGTTCACCACATCCTACTGGTTGTCTATTACTCCCTCTTTCAAAGGAGACTAAAACACCTTAAAGTTCTAGTTACCTGTTTACGTGAGAGCTTGTAATTTTTGTTTTTGTTTTTATTTTTATTTAATTGACTTTAAGTTAAATTCTCTATCAGTTATGTCATTGAATGTCAGGGGTATACGTGATGCAAGGAAGAGGAAATCCACCTTTTTATTTTGTGAAAGAAGTGAAGCGAACTTAATACTTCTTCAGGAAACACATTCATGTGAGTCAGATGTAACATTTTGGAAGGGGAAGTGGGGAAATTGAATTCACTGTAGTCACGGTACCAATCACTCTGCTACAGTCTCAATCTTCCTGCATAGATTTAAAGGGGATATTCTTGAGGTGGTTCCTTCAGACAATGGCAGATGGATAGCAATTACACTTAAACAAAATAATTCAATTTTCATTGTGTGTAATATTTATGGTCACAACTCTCATTCCTCCAACAAGGTGCTTTTTTGTGAGGTAATATCTAAACTCAATGAACTCTTATATAAATATTCAGACTCTTATTTAATTTTATGTGGGGACTTTATTGAATGTGCTGATGATGCGAGGGATAGGTTTCCTCCAAAAATTTGTCAAGGTCTTGAAAGAAGTAGTCTTGTTTTGAAACTGTGTTCTGATCTCTCTCTGACTGATGCATGGCACCTTTTAAATCCTGATATACAGGATTTTACTTGGTCTAATAAGAACTTGTCCTATTTTTAATCTCATCATCTGTTCTTCATCTTCTAAAAGATGTCTCTCATTCTTTTGCTCCGTTGTCAGATCATAAGCAAATTATTCTAAAGCTTGGTGGCGTACAGGATGCTCCAAAATGAAGAGGCTACTGGAAACTCAACAATGCCCTTCTTAAAGACAGCCCCTTTAATCACAGTGTTAAAAAGTTAGTTAATGACATATTTATTGATAACACAAATTGTGAATATTAACAAAAATGGGAGTATTTTAAGTACATGATTAGAGGTGTTGCTATAAAGCGCAGTAAAGAGCTAAAAGCCCTTAAAAGTAAAACGGAGTCTAATTTATTAAACAGAATAAAAGTCCTCTTATCTAAGACTAGCATATCTACTGAAGAGGAACTGGAATTGAAGGAGATTCAACTAAAAATAGATCAAATTTATCTGGATTTGGCCAAGGGTGCATTTATAAGATCCAGAGCCAAATGGCTAGCTAGCTACTATAGCTACTTTTTTGCTCTTGAAAAAATAAATGGCAAAAGAAAGTCACTAGCTGCTCTTAATATTAATGGAACTCAGTGTACAAACCCAAAATTTATTTCCAAATTTGTCTCTTCCTTTTATGGGAACCTGTATACGTATGAATTCAATGTCTGTTCCTTTGAAAGTTTTATCAGTAAGATAAGAAAACATATTTCTGCTATTGATGAGAACTGTAAAGTACTCTGTGATTCTGATCTGACAGTAAACGAAATTAAAACAGCTCTTTTCTCAATGAAAAAGGGAAAATCGCCAGGTATTGATGGTCTTTCAGGTGAATTTTATGTCACTTTTGAGACCTCATCCAAAGCCCATTATTTTGTATGTAAAAAGAAAGTATCAGTCTGAGAGAGATTAGCACAACTATGAAACGAGGTATTATTTCCCTCATCCCAAAACCGGATAAAGATACTTTGTTAGTAGATAATTGGCGGCCTATTATTCTTCTAACTATCCAAAGGAGTTGAATCAAGTGCAACTGGACTTGGTATATATCCGTGAAGACGTTTCACCTCTCATCCAAGAAGCTTCCTCAGTTCGTGCCTTTCTGACTAGACCAAGCTAGTCTGACTGGCTGGTGACTACTTGGTCGAGTGTGCTTGGCATCCTGTGCATCATGTTCTTCATAAATGTTATGTCCATTATAATTCTGTTATCCTCTTCCAATGTTGTGTTATGTAAATTGCGTGAACACAACATCCATTGCACGCTGACCGTCTTGGGAGAGAGATCCCTCCTCTACTGCTCTCCCTGAGGTTTCTTCCTATTTTTTCTCCCTGTTAAAGGGGTTTTTAGGGAGTTGTTCCTTATCCGATGAGAGGGTCTAGGGACAGGATGTTGCGTTGCTGTTAAGCCCACTGAGGCAAATTTGTAATTTGTGATATTGGGCTATACAAATAAAATTGATTTGATTTGATTGGTAACACACATTTACATTTCATTTTACGTTGAAATTTACATTTCATTTTAATGCAGTGACAATAAAATCTATCAATATTGTATTATTGTTATCATTTGTTCATTGTCCTTTATTATCAGTTATAGGCCTACTCTGTTCTAATGTCCTGTCTTGACGTACTGTCTTAGTGTCACCTCCTTAAGTGTTCGTTATGTAGTTATTGTTCACTTGGTATTGTCTTTTATGTTCTTGCACAGTAAAAAAAACCCTTCCTATCTATCTATCTATCTATCTATCTATCTATCTATCTATCTATCTATCTATCTATCTATCTATCTATCTATCTGTCTGTCTGTCTGTCTGTCTGTCTGTCTGTCTGTCTGTCTGTCTATCCGTCTATCTGTCTATCCGTCTGTCTGTCTGTCTGTCTACCTATCTATCTGCCCCCCACTTTCTCTCTCTCTCTCTCTCTCTCTCTCTCTCTCTCTCTCTCTCTCTCTCTCTCTCTCTCTCTCTCTCTCTCTCCTTCTCTCTCTCCCTCTCTCGCTCTCTCTCTCTCTCTCTCTCTCTCTCTCTCTCTCTCTCTCTCTCTCTCTCTCTCTCTCTCCCTCTTTCTCTCTCTCTCTCCCTCTCTCTCTCCCTCTCTTTCTCTCTCTCTCTCTCTCTCTCCCTCTCTCTCTCTCTCTCTCTCTCTCTCTCTCTCTCTCTCTCTCTCTCTCTCTCTCTCTCTCTCTCTCCCTCTCTCTCTTCCCCCCCCCCTCTCTCTGTCTCTCACTCCCCCCTGATGAGTGATGGTGAGCAATGCTCTGCTTCTCCCCTGGTTTGGCTGAGAGGGGTGGGGCGGTCGGCCTCCGGTCGGATGGGGTGATTCTGACGGTAAGCACAGCTTGACCGTGTAGACGAGGCCTCCTGGCTCCGGAGCTGATGTCGGGTAGTTCTGACAGCTAATGGCTGAACACTGTTTTCGGTTTTTGTATTCTTTCCGCGGCTGTTTGACGTTAGTCGTCATGCTGACTGACTGGTCTCGGGGTTGCTCCAGATTTCAGTCCGCAATGGCGGAATGGCTACGTCAGCGCCCTCTTCAGGCTGTTACCGAAAAAAACGACGGCGCGTCCGCTTCTTGTTATACCTGCGCGTTCGTTTTAGAACCTGTAGGTGGCGCCGTGACTTCGGCGGCCACCGGAAGAGAGGATGTTTGTACTTCCGGCAGGAAAGCGAGGAAACACGCAGTTTTTGTGTTGGGCCGCGTTTTCGAGTGGGCTCTAAGATTCGCAGCGGGCCCCGGGCAAACCGCCTCCATGTTCTGCTTTGTGCTTCTAGGTCGCTGACCCGCCTCCCGTCGCCTTGTTTTGCGGAAACCCAGGAGGGACGGGCGGATCGGACCCGCCAGCGTAATTCCCGGCCTTGCTCCAGAGTTGTGGTTTTCTCGGACGGCTTTCCTCACAGGAATATGGCGGATGGCGGGCATTATTATGGTAAGGCCCCCCTCTCGTAAGGGTTCATGGTGGTGAATAACTGCGGGGTTCGTTTTGGCATGCTGGCGAGTCCTCTGTGAAGACGGTGCTTAGAAGTCTTGTTGCACGAGGTGGACGGGACCGGCGCGTGTCCGAGTCCACCAGGGTCCTGTACTACATCCGTGTCCATCAGCGGAATGTGAGCCGGACACGGTTAATGGGGAGTTTATTGTGGGGCCGTGGCCCAGCTTTGTGTCATATCCTAACACATAGGGCAGCACAGCTCGGCAGTAGTTGAATGGCAGGACTACCACAGTAATTGCAAGGTAAACATCTGCTGAGGCACTGTATAGATACTATAATTCATGTGCAGTATGCAAAAAAGGGGTTTCTTGATAAATTTGGGGATTAAAGGTGTCTGTGAATGTCCTCATTCATCCAGGTCATGGTTATCCAAAGGAGTTGAATCAAGTGTAACTGGACTGGATATCTACCAAGTCCAGTTGCACTTGATTCAACTCCTTGGGAATTAAAGATGTACATAAACAATGATAATTACACAAGTGTTTGTCCTATTGCAAATAATGGCTTGTGTTGTATGGGTTAACGATATTTAAGTGTCTTGTGCTTACACTTTTAGAACACGATGACCGAACTGGCCCCCAGTTCCGGAGTCGCAAAGGCCGAGGTTCCCACCGAGGCAGGTCATACAGTGATGGGTCTCGCAGGGACCGCCAACGAGGGAGCCACTCTGGAGGCTTTGGGGGCGCTGGACCAAGGTCCAAATTTGAAGACAATGATGGAGATGTAACGATGAGTGATAGTTCTCAGGACAGCAGCTCCCAGCGCAGATTGTAAGTTTTGCACCTGTGGGGGGTAAACACATATCTAGGATCAGAGGCAAGGTTTGCAGGAGCAGTAGATGAATTAAAACAATGGCCATAATAGACCACAGACCTGGAAGTAAGCTTAAATGCCAGCTTGTTTATATTAACCAGAGAACATAAATATTTCACGGTGACACACTCATCTGTATTACCAATATACCTCAAAACTAAAACTAAAATAAAACACAACTTAACTGTTGAATACAACTTCCAGTGCATAGCCAATAACTTCAGGCTTCACAAATCAATGCAACAGTCGCTTGTTTTAAGACTCTTGAACTGTCCACGAGCATCCACTGCGGTTCGCAGAAATCTCGGGTAAATAATGTCTCAGTCCCACCACCTTTCCAGTGAAACAGCCGTGTCCTTCCCTGTAGTGTGAGGGTAGGTACTGTTCACAGAAGACGACGTCTATCCAGCTCGTCCCTCCTTTGGGTGGCTCGCCATCTTGTTTGCACAGCGCGCAGATGCAACGCTAAACCGATTCTTCAACCCCCAACAAAACTGGCCTGTTCTTGTAACAGTACAATATACATAAAAATAATTTAGTCTTTCTTCTGCTAATTAGTTTAACTGAAATGCCTGAGTGGGGTTTTACAACCAGAATACAGGCTTTAGTGGTTTAGTTCACACACACACACACACACACACACACACACACACACACACACACACACACACACACAGCTTAGTGGTGGAGCACTTCCTAACGTGTCTGAACTTGATTTAACCTGTTGCAGTTCCAAGCCGCGTATTACCACCATACCTTGGTCACAAAGCAGATAAAACTCAACAATTTACAGATAAAACAAGGAAATGAGCTAATTACACAGTCATAGAAAACAAGTAACTTACTTACTTAAACACAATCCGTGGCACTGTGGACCATGTGAGACAAAGAAAAATCACTCCCAAAACAGGAAAAATAAAGTTTGTAGCATCAAAAGTTACTTCTTTTCTGTTTTCTTCCTTTTCACTACTCTCTAACAAGCTCTGCTGTGCTCTTGGCCTTTTTCCTCCAGCGTGCGGCGCTGGAGTTATTTGATTGGCTGTTACAGTCACATCATTAAAGGAACAGATTGGCTGTTACAGTCACGTCATGCCACGTCATTAAAGGAGCAGTACAACAGGTCACCATGCAAAATCCATCCATTACCCAAACCGCTTATCCTTCTCAGAGTCGCGGGGATGCTGGAGCCTATCCCAGCAGTCACTGGGCGGCAGGCGGGAAGACACCCTGGACAGGCCGCCAGACCATCACAGGGCGATAAATAATGCGCATGCAAAAAACCACTTTCTGTGCTCTTAGCTGCCTAACAGTTGCACAACAGCTCTGTGAGGGATCAGCCCCATTCAAATACCCCTCGAAATTAGCCAGTACCAGAGGAAAAGGTTTGTGGTGAAAAATAAATTGCCTAGGCCTGGTCCCAAAAAATCTGGACATAAATAAGAAAAACACAAAATTTAAAAGTCGATCAAAATGGCTTTTCACTGCAGTGTATTTAATGCCCGTGTCTTCTGCCCCTTAGCAACCCTTATGGGAGGCCGTATCGGAGAGGGGATGGAAGATTTGACAGAGACCGACGCAGAGGCAGAGGAGGTGGGGGCGGAGGGAAAGGAGATGGTGGCTACAAAGGAGACCGGGGAGGAGGGGGCGGCGGCGGTGGTGGAGGAGGAGGGAAAAACCGATCCGGCTGGTACAAAGTAACAGTAAGTAACACGTTTCTGGAGCCATACTTCCCTCTTGGGGTGGACTGAGGGGTTAGTTGAAGCTTACACACTGTCCTCTCGGCTATTTGACAGATACCACATGGAAGGAAGTATGACAAGAAATGGTTATTGACAGCGTTGCAGAACATCTGTTCTGTGCCCTACACTCCTGTGCAGGTGAGTTGCAGCACTCAAACTTGTGTGTGTGACCACCAGTTGTAAACAGAAGGGAACTTGAAGAGGTTAGAGATTGGGGGAAGTGCAACCAACTTCATTTTTGTTTTCTACAGCGTCGGTCATTTATTTTAAATGATTTTTTTGACTTAAGGACATTAATCCTTCTTTGAAAGAGGGACGAAATACCCGCAGTAGCTACCACTAGACATCCAGGGGCTGTCCATTTGTTTTGTCTGAGTGTTTTATTAAGAATAAATCGCTCACTCATCCCCCGCTGCAGCTTCCAGCTCCGTCCTACGGTACTCCCTCAGCTTGTCCCGGATCCGTCGCTTGAACCGGTTCTTATCGCCGCCGCATCGGGTCTCGGTTGTCTCCCACAGTAGAAGTCGGGCCGGTGTTTCCTCCGATATGCCCTTGCTCTTAATTCCACAAGTGACTTCAACCGTTGTGAATCTGTTTCCGCAGATCCTCCGCTGCTCGTGTCGCGCACGTGGAATCTTCGTGCTTCAGTAAAGCCCTTGGTAAACTGTTCAAGTCGCAGTAACCCCCATTCACCCACACGCTGTCACTGGTCAAGAACAGTAAACATGGGAAGCAGAACAGCTTGCTAGCCTGGCCACAGCCACAAACCCCGTCCTCCTGATACCATTCTGTTTGAGAAGTCCGTATTATCTTCTGTCCTTTCCTTTGGGTGAGATCTGTCAGGTCAGGTGTCGGCTTCCCATTTGCGATCACCTTACTTTTTTTCTCAAAAGTAAATGTTGAAAATCTTTTTAAGTATGTAATATCCATTTTGACAGGTGAAACTAGACTGAAATGATAGCTAGCAAAAATGTTATGCACGCGAACAGCAGAAGACAGCAAGCCAGAGGGTGGGAGGGAGTCAAAATACATCGTTCACAAAAGGCGAGGCAGGTTAGCGATGTGCCTCATCAGTGATACTGAGACACTGTAAGAACAGACTACGCGTGCGTGAAACTCCCAAACCGTTCGCTTTCATTCCACATGCCGGAGAGAGGCACAAGCAGACTCCACCTCAGCAGCCTGTATCACGAATGCTAGCTTTGGGAGCAAGCCATCCTGAATAGGGCCTGTCTTTTATTGATAAAACAACAAGCTTTACATGATTTTTAAATTATTTTTTTTACAACAATCTTAACAAATTAAAGTTAATAAATAAATAAATGGAATTTTTTGTAACTGTCATGATATTTCTTCTTTTTTTTTCTTTTTTTTTTTCTTCTTATTAGCCTGGGTGAGGCAGTGCCTCCCCCAACTTCACGTGGTGGCTACGGACACACCCTATATGCAAATTGACTGGTGTCTACGTATCCACTGGCACAGTTTGTCATTGGACACCATCTACAGTCAATCACAGATCTCTCTCGGGGGGCCGCAGAGGCGCTGTTTTGGCCACTGAATTTCTCCGTGGTCACATTCCAACTCGGAACATAGCCTATCAGTAGGAACACAGCCTATCAATAGGAACACAGCCTATCAATAGGAACACAGCCTATCAATAGGAACACAGCCTACCAGTAGGAACACAGCCTATCAGTAGGAACACAGCCTATCAATAGGAACACAGCCTATCAATAGGACTGTTCGCGTTTTGATGTCAGTATCACTTTAATACTATTTTTAAACAATTTAAAATGGCCGCTGTCCAACGCCTGTTAATACTGCAACGCCTCGGTGGTAGTCATGGTGCGTCTGTAACACTGTTTGTACCCAGACGTGTTGGACATAATCACAAATCAAGTTTAGACTGTGAGGGTGCTCACGTAGTCTGTAAGTACAGGGCGCAGACACTGTGCGGACGGACCACGCCTTTTCTTGTCATAGTGCAGTCGTACCAACGCGTACCCAAGGCCTACATTCCCACAGTCTTTGCGCGTCATTTTCCTTTTCTGCCGGAAGTTACAGACAGTAAACAACACGGTACTGTCCACAGATGAGGAAGACGAGCTGCTCTGTTGCCAGGCTGTGTTGTGAAGAAGAACCTCACGGAGGTGGTATGTTGGACCACTTAATGAAGGGGGGGGGGGGTAGAGAGGGGCAGTTCAGCATGTTGGTGAGGGATATGACAAGTAGGGATGAGGAAAAACATAGTCTCCATACTGTATAAAAGTTGTAAAGCCATGAAGAAGAAACTGAAGAAGGTTTCCGGTTCCACACGAAATGCGTGTCGAAGTGAAAGTTTCATGCCTAGCTGTGTTTTGTGTGACACCGGGACGCACAGTCACAAAAACGGAGCTTCGTGCGGACATGGGCATGCGGACGTACTCTGAGGTCCGCTATTGCGTCGTTTTAGTCCGCACGAACCCCAGCGGAGGACGGTCCGTGTATGGTGCGTCAGGACTATGACTTGGCCTTTACTCTGGAGGACACTGGCGTGTTTCTGAGACACAGCAATGAACATCGCGCAGGAAATGACGCATAAACAGTGACATGACCTGTGAACTACACACGGCCATTTTGACCGGTCATGGTCGTTTTAGGTAGCTCTTATGATAACCTTTTTTTTTTTTTGTGCAGTTGATCTAAAATTCATTTTAATGCAAATATCGGCAGTTTTAGGAGCATCCGGGGAGCGGCAGGTCTGTGTCGTAAACTTATTAAGCTTTGAAAATCCAAAACGGTCAAAATGACCGCCTTGGTCGTTCTAGTGTTAAAGGAGGTTTGCTGGCATTCGGGTGGCATAGCGGTCTATTCTGTTGCCTACCTACACGGGGATCGCCGTGTTACCTCCAACTTGGTCGGCCGTCCCTACAGACACAATTGGCTCTGTCTGCGGGTGGGAAGCCGGATGTGGGAATGTGTCGCTGCACTAGCGCCTCCTCTAGTCAGTCGGGGCATCTGTTGGGGGGGGGGGCGTGATCCTCCCACGCGCTACGTCCCCCCTGGTGAAACTCCTCACTGTCAGGTGAAAAGAAGCGGCTGGTGA
This sequence comes from Lampris incognitus, assembly GCF_029633865.1. Taxonomy (NCBI): domain Eukaryota; kingdom Metazoa; phylum Chordata; class Actinopteri; order Lampriformes; family Lampridae; genus Lampris; species Lampris incognitus. The sequence continues at coordinate 53,863,132 of NC_079211.1, read as the reverse complement.
CTCCACATGTATGGGAGGAGGCATGTGGTAGTCTGCAGCCCTTCCCGGATCAGCAGAGGGGGTGGAGCAGAGACTGGGACGGCTCGGAAGAGTAGGGTGATTGGCCGGATACAAAAGGGGGGGTGGGTAAATAAGTAAAGGTGTTTGCAGAGTGTATCTTGACACAAATCGATATGTTCAACAGTGGAAAGGATGAGCGCAGCCTCGTTTGGGAAGTTTTAAAAACTTTGTCCTCTCCTGCAGTGCTTTCAGAGCATGAGGCCATGCTGCTGTGTGTTGATCAAATGCTTCCCCGCCAAAACCCCTGACTACTGAAAACTCACTTCAACCCTACGATTGCCTGCATTCCTGTGGAACAACGGTTTTGAAAAGGACAATGGAAACTTGATTTTGGGTGTTGTGCAGTGGTGCCGCTGGCATACCAAGTAATCCTGCGTTGTCCTCATGTTGGGTATAAAACAAAACACGTAGCGTGTGCTTCAAAGGTTCATGTCTTTCGCTTTCTCTCCCCTGTCTGTCTAGTTCCATGTTGACAATCACAGGGCCCATTTCTACGTGGATGATGCCTCAGTTGCCAGCGCACTACACAAATGTACCCACAAGATCACAGACACAAATGGTTACAAGGTATGTTTATGCAATGCAGGGACAGGATGTGCAGTCTGGTTTCTAAAGCCGCTAGTCTGGGTCTCATCCATCTGCCACCCTTCTTCTTGACCTTTGCACTGTCAACACACAGTGAAGCCTTATTTTTTGGTCTGTGAAGTTGTCGCAGCCTTTTCCCTCTGTACAGACAGCTGTGACAGTCACCCTGTCAGAACTGTGGCACGCACAACGCTCATCTGTAGTCTTCTTCTATGGTTTAATCCCAGTAAATGCTTGACTGACTCGACTCTCTCCCGTATTTGTCTCCTCTAGGTGGAAGTGCACATCAACCCCTGTAACCCTCCCTCATTCCTCCTCTCCGATCTGAAGCCTGAACATATGGAGCACTTAAAGGTAAAACCAGGACCGGAGCGAGAACTAAGCATAGGAATGGGATTCAGGAAGTGATTTGGGGCTGCCTTTTTATCTTTTTCCACCTGCCCAGATATTTCTCCATTTTCTCACTTTGGCAGCAATGCATGGCGAAGCGTTTTGATGGCTCCCAGCAGGCGCTCGACCTGAACAACATCCGGACGGACCCAGGTAACAGCACACTTAAACGGATGGAGATCTTTCAGGACAGGAGTAGGACTTGGTTGAAATTTTCATTCAGGTTTTGTGTTAACCGACTTTACCTTTGGGTCATATCAAAAGGCTATAAACGACCCTAGTAAATTTTAATCATTATTGTGATTTTAAAGTGACACACAAAACAAAGATGGTTGCCCAGTCAAGGATATGGGCATCAAAATACCTTAAAGGAACATTTCACCAATGGTTTTATGCATGTTCACTTAGTACTGGTGGGTAATGCAGTCGATTGGAGCAATAAGACACTCACTGCGGGGGCGTCCGGGTGGCGTGGCGGTCTATTCTGTCAAATTAGTCCAGTTGTAACTGACATGTATCGGAGGAGGCATGTGGTAGAGGAGGCGCTACTGCAGCGACCAGGACACATACCCACATCCAGCTCCCCACCTGCAGACACGCCAATTGTGTCTGTAGGGACGCCTGACCAAGCCGGAGGTAACACAGGGATTTGAACCAAAGATCCCCGTGTTTGTAGGCAAAGGAGTAGATCGCCGCGCCATCGGGACACCCCATCAAATTCAAATTTAACCCCTGATAGTATGTAATACTGTCTTTTACAAGCAAATAACTAAAGTAATTACCAACATGACTTGGAGACTTGTCTGTTGTGTACCCTTTCACCCCCTTTTTTATTGTGGAGTTTAGAAGTCCCCGGAGACGGGAACTGTGGTTGAGGACTGTTTAAGTAAACTGAAAATGAAGTGACTTAGAGAAATGTTAAGTAAAACTGAGTAACAGGCTGTCAGCTGTGCCTACTTTGTGATTTGTTCAACAGTTGTTGAAACTGTGTTAGCTGTTGTGTGACTGTTAAATGGTGTCCAAGTTTCCATGTTTATTCTCCATCTGACAGTTTGGTTAGTCAGTAGTTTTGTATTGGAACTTCAGTTTGAGTCTTTTATCACAGACCTGGTCTCCCAAAACATTGAAGTAATCCTGAATAGGAAGACAAGCATGGAAGCCGTGATCAGGATCATTGAGGAGAACATTCCAGAGGTAATTCCTACACAGGCGGCGCAGCTTACCTTTCTCACCAGTGTACGATATGATCAATATGTTGCGTATACAAGTGCTATTGAAAAGGGCCTTGATTGTGAGCTTTTTGTGACTTGAGTAAATTTAGATAATATGTGTTACATTTTTCTCCACTCCCAACTACTAGCTGGTGTGCCTGGATTTGAGCAACAACCGTATTCATAAGCTGGATGAGTTGGCTGAACTGGTTAGTAAGGTGCCCCACCTGAAGACCCTCAACCTGTCCAACAACGAGGTTAGAGTCACTGCCTGACAGATTGGTTATTATTATTAAAAGGTTAACTGATGAGCAGGCATGGTTAACCCTCTTGCGCCTTCTCTCTGAGCTGCTTCTGTAAAAACAAATTGGGAGTCAATGCTTGATTTTTGTTGCCTAATATCAGACAGAATTGTACACTCGTTACACTCCATCCCCATCTTCAGTCTGACATTGCCCCCACTCTTAACTGATTTCTGTGGGGGGGGGGGGGTTTTGATTTTCTCTAATCAGTCACTAGAGATCAATGTTATCCGCCTTGCCGGGGTTTTAAGAGTGGAGCGGAGCCAAGTAAAAAAAAACTACAGTCTACTACTACTACTTTTGACTCCTCCCGTTAGGGGTCCCCCCAGCGGCTCATCCGTTTCCATCTCTTCCTGTCCTCTGCATCTTCATCTGTCACACCAGCCATCTGCATGTCCTCCCTCACCACATCCATAAACCTCCTCTTTGGCCTTCTTCTTCTCCTCTTCCCTGGCAGCTCCATATTCAGCATCCTTCTCCCAATATACCCAGCATCTCTCCTCCACACATGTCCAAACCATCTCAATCTTGTCTCTCTTGCTTTGTCTCCAAACCGTCCAACCTGAGCTGTCCCTCTAATATACTCATTCCTAATCCTGTCCTTCTTCGTCACTCCCAATGAAAATCTTATCATCTTCAACTCTGCCACCTCCAGCTCCACCTCCTGTCTCTTCATCAGTGCCACTGTCTCCAAACCATACAACATAGCTGGTCTCACTACCATCTTGTAAACCTTCCCTTTAACTCTTGCTGGTACCCTTCTGTCACAAATCACTCCTAACACTCTTCTCCACCCTGCCTGCACCCTCTTCTTCAACTCTCTTCTGCACTCCCCTTTACTTTGGACAGTTGACCCCAAGTATTTAAACTCATCCACCTTCATCACCTCTACTCCTTGCATCCTCACCATTCCTCTGTCCTCCCTCTCATTCATGCATATGTATTCTGTTTTACTCCAACTGACTTTGATTCCTCTTCTCTCCAGTGCATACCTCCACCTCTCCAGGCTCTCCTCAACCTGCACACTACTCTCACTACAGATCACAATGTCGCTCGCAAACATCATCGTCCATGGAACTGTGATGTTCCGTGGTTTGTAAAAAAAACTACGATGTCGAGCGATATTGAGAAGACATGCCGTCAATGTAAAATAAATTTGTTTATCAAGGGGGTCAGATTAAATTCAAGAATATTATTCAGGAGCCCATACACAAAAGAGAGGCCATTAAGTCAGTGTTTCCAAGATGTCAGGGTAATTTTCCCATACTAACAGCTTGACAATGGCGTTAATCCCAACGGTGGCGCTTATTGGATAATCGCTTTTTCACCCAAGAAACCGCTGTTTCATGTCATGATGCCAGTTAAGTTAGTGGAGTTGGCAGATTCAAAGGTCTGGACCCAGGAAATGATTTTTGTTTGTCCTGTCATGGTTGCTAATTTTTGGATTATCTCTGCCTCACACTAAGTCATGGCACATGTTCACGTCCGTCTTCCAGCTTAAGACTGACCGGGAGCTTGACAAGTTGAAAGACTTAAAGCTGGTGGAGCTGTGGCTGGACCGCAACCCTCTGTGTGTCGTCTTCAAGGACCAAGCCACCTACATCAGGTTAGTCAGCAATTGGGGGGGATTGGGCTGAGTGTATGTGAGCTTTATCTTGGAGGGTGGTCTTGTCTGCCATGACATGTAAGGCAGCCAAAGAATGTTGGCAGTTTCGGAGTAAAGAGTATGTGTGTACGCACGCACATGCAGAAATGGCCTGTATGAGGCAGAAATGCAAAACCATTACAGAGTATGTTCAAAAAAATCATCACACCCATATACAAAATTAGGCAAGCCCAAGAATGACTGTTGCAAGCAAGCATTGGGAAGATGTGGATGGCCTGAAATTTGATGTTCCTCCCGTGTCTGCGTGGGGTTCCTCCAGATGCTCCGGTTTCCTCCCACAGTCCGAAGACATGTAGATCGGGTGAATCGGCTGTACTAAATTGTTCCTAGGTGTGAAAGTGTGTGTGTGCGTGTGGGCCCTGTGATGGTCTGGCGGCCTGTCCAGGGTGTCTTCCTGCCTGCCGCCCAATGACTGCTGGGATATGCGCCAGCATCCCCGCGACCCTGAGAGCAGGATAAGCAGCTTGGATAATGGATGGATGGATGGAGTATGTGTGTGAACATGTGTGTTGTTCATCACCATCTTGATTAGATTAGCCAGTTGATGACCATTTTATATGTTTTTTCTTTCTTCCAGCCAAGCTAATGTTTATTATAATTTAGAGACGAGTGTGTTTGGGTTCATATGTGAACGTGTGACGATTGACATTTTTATCCTCCTTTCTTTGCTCTGAACATTGGCCTCTCCTATTCTGTGGTAACATTTCCTTTTCACGCCACAAACTAAACGTTCTTTCTTCCATTGGGGATTTTTGAGTACTATTGAATGCAGTGCATCTCAACTGCACATTTTCTTTTTTGCAGCTTACCTGAAGTCTATACAGGATGGAAGGCCATCCCTTGTCGATAATCTGAGCTTTTCTTGTTTCAAGTGTTTTCCTGCTCTGGCTTTTTTTCGGTGGCACTGTTCCCAGCACTCCCCTGCTGACATTCTGGCTAGTCTTCCCATTAAACTGTAGATCATCACCATCTACACTGCAGACAAGAAGCTGCAATAGAATTAGGCAAGACATTTCACAAGGCACAGTGAACATGACTGTGTGCCACTGCTGTGTGTAATACAAATCAAAGCAAACTATACTGAATAACCCAAATCCAAAATGGCCTCAAGTCAGACGCTTCATAGTAGAGTAAGGTGACTACTGGGGAAAAGGCAACCTACAGTTGTAGCCTTGACAGCTGACAAATGTTTGGACCAAGCAAAGTAAAACCAGCAGTAACAGCCAATAATTGGTTTTCCCTCCCCTCATGACATCTTTGCCCAATCGGTGTCCTGCAACAGGCCAGTATGGAAGGCTGGATAGCCAATGACGGGTAAGATCCCACCTTGAAACCTCGGGACAACCTAAGGCAGGCACAGTCACGATTACTTGGCCTTAAAGTCACAGTGAGCGCTGACTCACAAGAGAAAGTGACGAAGAACTGGAGCAGATGGGACAATGCAGGAAAAGCCATTGGGGCTCAGGTGGAGGAGGAAAAGTGTCAATGTCAGACCAAATGAACAATGACAAGTCCAATAGAAAAACGTGTCTTTCAGTTGGGTTTTTTTTTTGCCCTGCAAAAGAGGCAACTGCGGCTCCCTCAGTGAATGCTGGAAGGAAGCAGCAACTATATCTCCTTACATCTGAGGATTTTGTTCTCAGCTGGAAATGGATTAGAAATTGCCGATGTTTGGTCAATCCAAAAGTGAACCAAAATTGAAACCACAATGACTGTGACCAAATGCAATTTCTTCTTAAATATTGAATACTGTTTGACACACAGAACAGTGTTTATAAAAGAAAAATAGCTTAAGGCCACTGCTTTACAGTTGCCAGCTGATACCTCTGTTGCCAGAGGCTTGGGTCCAAATTGAAGTGGGACAGAAACATCCCAGTCTTCTGGGTCCAGTAAGTGCTGGTGAAGGTGGACCATGATCCTTAGAGATGAAGATGGTGAGGATGCAGTGGCAAGACAACAGTACTATTATGCCACTGCAGAAGGGGAAGCCTACCAGATCAGCGGTGGGGTCACTAGGTCCAGCTTACCTTGAATCCATCTATCCTTATTGTTCTGTTCTGTTCTCAGGAGTTTGCTCCTTTTCCCCATCATCTGTGTGGTGAGAAAACCAGTTAAACTGACTCCCGATTTGTTTTTCTTCAGATGAAACGTGGCAGTTTTCTTCAACCCCCTCAGTGAGATGCATGTGTGTGGATGTTTATTTGTTTGCTTGTGTTGAGTTATTAGATTCAGGTCCTGTTTTAAGTGGTGACCAACACCTATCTCCAAGACATTTTAGGTGACGACGTGGGGTTGGGGGTAACCTGTTTGTTTTACTGAATCCAGACAAATGTCTTTATCAGGTGTTCAGTGCAAGCTTGTAGGTGGTGCATCTTTCTTTGTGTGAGTTGGTGGAAAAGAGTTTGTGTGCGTGTGTTTCTCCCCCCCTCATGTCAGATGTCTGTGTATATCTACGTTTTTGGGGGAGAGGTGAGTATACCTGTCTGGTGAGTACATTCTGGGCAGGGGGGGAGGGTGCTTTTAGAGCACAGTATGAGACTAGAGAGACAACGGTGTGTGTGTGATGTGTGCACACTTGTACATGTGCATTTACAGGCCAGTTGCAAGAAAAATAAAATATTTTAATGACACTGATTCCAGTTGTACTACTGGAGCTTAAACTCATAGGACAATTTGTCTTTTTTTTTCCCCACACCCTTGCAGTGTTACCCAACACATGGTACTTTGGTACAGAATGACAGAAAGGACTGGTACAAATAACAGAAAAGACTTGCGTACAAAATGACAGAAAATACTTTGGTACAAGATGACAGAAAAGTGAGTCAGGAGGTGCGACTTACATTTCAGTATCGATTGGTGAGCCGGTGTTTTGGCTTAAGTTTTTTTTTTCCAGTTTGTGGTTATAACCTGACCATTCTTGATTTTTGTTCCTGTACCAGTGCTGTGCGTCAGAGGTTTCCCCGGCTTCTCAAACTGGTAAGGCCAGCCTTCTTATCGTCTTCCCATCATTGCCATCTCCTGTACTTTCTGAAGTTGGTTTGGGCTTTTATATAAATGAGTAAAGAAAGAAGTGTTGATGATAGCTACAAAAGATGCTGTGTGAGCATCATGGTAAGATTTTGGGGGTTGGGATTGATGCTGTCTTTTTAAGAAAGATGTTTGGCACTCCTTTTTGACATTATGTGCGCGATTAATGTTTAAACTGTAACAGATGTTAGTAGGAAATCAAGTAGTGTGTGATATAAGAACCAACTTTCTAAATTAATTAGGGATGTTCCGATCAGGGTTTTTGGGGCCAATCACCGGAATCAGAATCGGCCGATACTGATCTCCGATAACAGGGTGGGTGGGAAGGATGGGGATCTTCCATTTAAAGTGCTGTATTTACGGTGTAGCATTAATTATTTGTTTACTATTTATATCAATAAAAGTAGCTATTCTTAACAGCAATACATCATTTTCCGGTAGAGAACCATGGTCTCAGTCAGACTTAGAGGTGCTGACTCTCATCCCAGCCATTTTACACTCCGCTGCAAACCTCCCCAGTGTGCGCTGGAGGTCGCGTTCTGATGAAGCCAACAAAATCACATCATCTACGAAGAGCAGAGATGCAATTCTGAGGTTCTCAAAACGGACACACTCCTCACCTTGGCTGTGCCTTGAGATCCTGCCCATGAATATCACAAACAGAATCGAAGACAAGGGACAACCTTGGCGGAGTCCAACACCCATCAGAAACGTGTTTGACTTTCTGCCGAGAATGCTGACTCAGCTCTCACTTTGGTTATACAAGGACCAGATGGCTTGTAGCAACTGCCCCGGTACCCCGTACCCCCCGCAGAGTACCCTGGGATACACAGTCGTAAGCCTTCTCCAAGTCCACAAAACGCATGTAGACTGGCTGGTCAAACTCCCATGGCCCCCTCAGCACTTCCGCAAGGGTAAAGAGTTGGTCCATTGTTCCACAGCCAGGACGGAATCCACATTGTTCGCCTGGATCTGAGGTTTGATAGTCAGTCGTAACCTCCTTTCCAGCACCCTAGAGTAGATTTTCTCAGGGAGGCTGAGCAATGTGATGCCCCGATAATTGGAGCACACCCTCTGGTCACCCTTTTTAAATATGGGAACCACCTGCCCAGTCTGCCACACCAGAGGTACTGTCCCCAACCTCCACGCGACACTGAAGAGGCTTGTCAGCAAAGATAGCCCAACAATGTCCAGAGCCTTCAGCATCAGCATCCAGGTTGGGGATGAGTTGTTGCCTCAAGTGAAGGAGTTCAAGTATCTCCGGGTCTTGTTCACGAGTAAGGGTAGGTTGGAGCGGGAGATGGACAGGCAAATTCGTGCAGCATCAGCAGTAATGCGGAAGTTGTACCGGACCGTTGTGGTGAAGAGGGAGCTGAGCCGGAAGGCAAAGCTCTCAATTTACCAGTCAGTCTTCGTTCCGACCCTCACCTATGGTCATGAGCTTTGAGTTGTGTCCGAAAGAGTGAGATCGCGGATACAAGCAGCTGAAATGAGTTTCCTCCGTAGGGTGTCTGGGCTCAGCCTTAGAGATAGGGTGAGGAGCTGAGACATCCGGAGGGAGCTCGGAGTACAGCCACGGCTCCTTTGCATCTAAAGGAGCTAATTGAGGTGGTTCGGGCATCTGATTAGGATGCCTCCTGGGCGCCTTCCTTTGGAGGTTTACCAGGCATGGCCAGCTGGGAGGAGACCCCGGGGTAGACCCAGAACTCGCTGGAGGGAATACATGTCCAGTCTGCCCTGGGAATGCCTTGGGGTCCCCCAGGAGGAGCTGGAGGGCGTTGCTGGGGAGAGGGATGTCTGGAGCGCCCTACTTAGCTTGCTGCCACCATGATCCGACCCCGGAGAAGCGGCTGATGATAAATGAATGAGTTCTTAACAGCATTGCAGAAATAAAAAAAAGTTGCTCGCTATCTACACTTGTACACAGCGCGCAAAGGTAGGCTCATGCTGCTTCTGCGGGTGCGGGGAAGCAGCTTTTATTGTCCTGCCAGAAAGCAAGCGGCTGTCTGTTTCGTGGGATAAGTGGCTCTGACAAGTTAGAGGTTCATCTGCGATGCGATTTAGTTGCTGGTGTTGCCGCCATGTTCCACATCTTCATCCAGTAATTCAGCATACATAGCCTGCAAAGAGCCATCTCATGGTACTTTCTCTAGGGGCTCAGAGCCGCTCAATTCCGAACTGTTATCATCATACTGCCATTCCTGGCCGGAGCCTGAACAGGCGGCCAACATACCCAAAAACAAAACACGCAGCTGTGGCTTGAATGCATTTGGAAATGTCGATCTTTCTACCGTTTTATTTATTTATTTATTTTTTTAAAGCAACCGTGGGCATCCAGGTGATGTGGCAGTCTATTCCATTGCCTGCCAGCATGGGGATCATCGGTTCGAATCCCCGTGTTTGCCTCCGGCTTGGTTGGGCATCCCTGCGGACACAATTGGCCGTGTCTGCGGGTGGGAAGCCAGATGTGGGTATGTGTCCTGGTCGCTGCACTAGCACCTCCACTGGTCAATCGGAGCGCCTGTTCAGGGGAGAGGGGGAACTGGGGGGAATAGCATGATCCTCCAATGCGCTACATCCCCCTGGCAAAACTCCTCACTGTCAGGTGAAAAGAAGCGGCTGGCGACTCCACATGTATCAGAGGAGGCATGTGGTAGTCTGCAGCTCTCCCCGGATAAGCAGAGGGTATGGAGCAGCAACCGGGAAGGTCTGGAAGAGTAGGGTAATTGGCCGGATACAACTCGGGGGGGGGGGGGGGGGGGGGTCTGTCGATCCAAGTAAGTAATAAGTCGTTGGAACCCTTCATTTTCCACAACAGAAAGAGGCTACTGATCAAGGCCAATGAATTCCATGATCTTGGCTGATATTTCTTTTGACTTCTTACTGTCGCTGCTGTAGGGTTCCTGTCATTTAAATGTCTCCCTAACTGACAACCAAGTGACAAAAGACTGAGTTGCTAAAGGGTTAACTTGCTTTACTAACTTTGCGCTGGCTTGCCGCTCATACTCACCGAATTGTTTGACATGACGAATTCTCAAATGTCTCATGAGGTTCGTGGTATTAAAATGTTGGGTTCCACCACGAGCAATTACTGCTTCACACACATTGCATATAGCGATTTTATTGTCTTTTTCAGACACCTTGTAGAGCTGCTAGGCCGGCAAAGCCATTCTAGCGAGCTTCTATTCACGAATCAGGAACAACATCTTATGTACTACGTACACAAAAGAAAGGAAATTCCGTTTCCCTCAGCCCACAGCAGTGCAACACAAAAGACAAAAACACATAGCCAAAAACGCCACCACCAAAAACCATACAAAAACTGACCGAGCCCTGATCAAACCATTTAGAATGAGAATCGGCCAATAATGATCGGTGGCCGATCAATCTGGGCATCCCTAAAGTTAATACATGATTTCCGGGCTTGTTGAGCATTTTTTTTCTCTTTTGTGTCAGTTTTGGACAAATGTCCTCATTCCTCCATTTCCTAAGTCTTTTATATATGTGCTTACACATCCAGTATTTTTGTTTTTCAATTTGTTTGCTTTTAGGATGGCCACGTTCTCCCTCCACCCATAGGCTTCGATGTAGAAACACCCACCGCTATTCCCCCCTGCAAGGTAAAAAGTTGGAGCGACCGCCACCTTATTGACTATGGATTACTATGGAGCACCTTAGATTGAAAAAAAAATCTATGGCGTTCCTCTAAATTTAATACTCTCAAATCTATTGTCTTTTGGAGGTACTGCTGCATTTTCTCTGGATATCTGCCTGCACTGCTCACTTCTGTCTTGTACACAACAGTTTATTTTAATTTTTTTTTCCGCTTTATGGTCCAGGGCAGTTGTTATGGCTCCGATGAAATCAAAGCAGTCATTCTGCGCTTCCTGCAGCAGTAAGTTTCTGCATTTCTTGACTTGCACCGAGGCCAGCACGTATCTTAAAGCATTGCTGCTGGAAGCAGTTCCACCTCTTGCCTTTACATTTAGTGCATTTTGTGAGCATACCGTCACAACATGTTAAGACGTCTTGCATCATTGACTAAATATAGTGTGACTAAACGTCACTGTGCTGCATAGCAAGCCAACAAAAGTTGGATACAGGTTAAACTTGTACTAATTTTCTCACAATAAGAAGATGATGTTTGGCTGTTGGCCAAAGGGTTGATAAAATGGTCTTTTGAGCTAAAAGTTTCACTGGCAATTTTAAGAGAACCTCAAGGCCTACAATTTTAGAGAAAGGGAGAACAGCCAATTGAACTTGGGAGAAACTAGATCAGTAATTGCGAGCATTAAACAGCCATAATAATTTGCATCATGTTTGACTTTTCTCTAGGTACTACAGCATATATGACTCGAGGGACAGACAGCCTCTTTTGGATGCCTACCATGATGGAGCATCCTTTTCACTAATGACACCTTTCTCTGCCCAGAACCCCTCCAGGTGAAAAATTGATGCACATGCTGAACATTTCTGTTCTCCTACTTTTTCGTTTGTTATTTTGTGTGTTTTCTCTTGACCTTATCTCACACACTTTCCCTAAATGAGGAAAGTGTGTGACTTTTTTAACACTTTTATAAGTGTTAGTTCCTCTCTCTGTCTGCAGGAGCAGTCTGGGAGAATACCACAAAGACAGTCGAAACCTGAAGCGGGTCAAAGACTCCAGTAAGTTTACATGACTAGTGGTCCACTTCTTTCTGTTTCCCAAAAGATAACACTATTTTTTGCCTGTTGTACTCTTGCTGAAACTTAACGCCCCTTTTGATATTTGCCTTTCTTTAATGTGTCCCTGACAGCGATACGGTTCCGGCTACTGAAGCACACACGGTTAAACGTGGTGGCTTTTCTCAATGAGCTCCCCAAAACGCAGCATGACACCGCCTCCTTTACCATTGACGTGAACACATACACGGTGGGTTCAGGTTTGATACACCCCCCTTGTATGTGAAGTTCCCAGTAAAACATGTTCAGTCACCATGATCAGTTTCCAGCGGTTCAGCTTTTCCCTGGATCACTTCATTTATTCTGTCTGTGTGACGTCAGTTACTTGATGGGGATGAATAAAGTTTATTGTTGGTTTTTTTTTCAGAATACACTACTGTCATTCACTGTGAGTGGAGTATTTAAAGAAGGTGAGTTTCTCATTTTCTATATTACAGTATGTCCATATGAATAAATGCACTGCATGATTGAATGTTAATATTTATGTGTCTGCACATAAAACCTCTTGACAGTTGATGTGTTTTGCTTGAGAGTAGTTATTCATATCCAGACTTATATTTATAGCTGTGCTGTTTTACTTTTTTTTTTTTTTTTTTTTTTAAGACTTACAAGCATATTAGTATGTAACTACTTTTCTCCTATAGGGGGCAAATAATGATACTCACCGGCACATCCACTTAAACCTGTTGGTGTATCTTTTCGATGTTTTATCTCCAGAGATGCGTCTCTGCCTCTGTGTGAGGCTGTTTACACCTGGCGTTAACATGCGTCTCAGGTGATCGGGTCACAAGTGGACAGCGCTAAGTACAAGTGTAAACAACCACCCAGACACATTGTGATCCGATCACACAAACCACTTGCCAAGGTGGTCTGGGACGCATTTGACCCCATATCTTTTGTAGTGTAAACACTGATGCGTCCTGATGTGTCCCCGACAAGGACATAACAGAAAAATATGTCATCAATGCAGGACGAACACCAAAAGTGTTGTATTTAGCCAAATGTGTTGTTTTTAACCGACGGGTTAAAAACAACAACACATTTCTGCTTCTTTTATTGTTGTGGCTTCTTGTTTCGCTTTTCTTTTTTCCTCCCTTTTTTCTCCCCAATTGTCCCCGGCCAATTACCCCACTCTTCGGAGCCGTTCCAGTCTCTGCTCCACCCCCTCTGCCAATCCAGGGAGAGCTGCAGACTACCACATGCCTCCTCCGATACATGTGGCGTCCCCAGCCACTTCTTTTCACCTGACAGTGAGGAGTTTTACCAGGGGGATGTAGCGCGTGGGAGGATCACGCTATTCCCCCAGTTCCCCCTCCCCTTGAACAGGCGCCCCGACCGACCAGAGGAGGCGCTAGTGTAGTGACCAGGACACATATCCACATCCGGCTTCCCACCCGCAGAGACGGCCAATTGTGTCCGTAAGGACACCCAACCCAGCCGGAGGTAACACTGGGATTCGAACCAACGATCCCCATGTTGTTAGGCAATGGACTAGACCGCTTCGCTACCCGGACACCCGTTTCACACTTTAATATGACGCTGTTGGCGTGTGAATGTGTATGTACTTCCACTTATGCAGAGGATGTCAGTTGAGTAGGTGGTCCTTCACTGTGGCCCAGGACACATTCATGTACACACTGCTAAAAGAATGTGGCCATATGAAGCCCAGACCACCTCCACATGTGGTCTGAGCAATCTGATCTCGATTAGTTTTGTGTGCTGTCCACTTGTGGTTGGATCAGCTAATACCAGGTGTGAACAGGGCCTTAGTTTATATGGTTTACGTGGTGATCTTGCAGTAACCTGAAGTCAACATGGGGCCACTGACATTCCATTTATTCTGATGTTTCTAGTGTATGCAAGTCTATTTTAAGTGCTCATGCTGTTAATTGTGACTTTTTGTTTTTGTTTTGTCGGTTTTCTATTGTAGTCGATGGTAAATCACGAGACTCCACCATGGCCTTCTCTCGAGTCTTCATTACAGTTCCTGCAGGAAACTCTGGGCAAGTCTAATGAGTTCTCCTTGGTTTATTTATCATGATGAGAAGTCTTTTCTGTGTTTCTCCCTATAGAACCCTGTTTGCTCTCTTAAGCCTCCTACTGACTGTGATGTGGGCCGTCTCAGATGAAAGATGACTAAACGTGGTGATATCTTTGGTCATGGCTCTAAAACGGTGGTCCTACGTTGCACTGTGAGACAGGTTCAAAGACTGCCGATATTACAGTCTTGCAACCGAAGATGCAACACAAAATGACGCACTGATCAACGCCGCAGAGAATCTTTGCTGGTGCTAAACACAAACAAACACACCGTTAGCATCTGTGACCCAAATGCCATGGATTCAACAAAACAAGCAACACAACGAGCTGTGGCGACTATTGAAAGGACTCGATTCCTGCTTGGTGTCATGTTGCTCTACCAGCGGCGTAGATTGATGACACGCGCTGATACGGCACGCACGCTGATGATCACGGATTTATACCAAGTCCAGTTGCACTTGATTCAACTCCTTTGGATAACCATGACCTGGATGAATGAGAACAGTCACAGACACGCTGATGATGTTTTTATGGACTTATGGACTTGAGTTGTAGCCTGTGATTCAGTAGTGTTATCATCGTACAGTCTACATACATCACACTTGATGTCGTACCAAGTTTATTAGATCCACATCGCACAGTGTGGCTTACAGTAACTTATAGGACTGCTAAATTCACAGTCTGTAGGAGGCTTAAGTGAAAAAGGAAAGTGGGGACTTCCGGTATGGCGACAGACTAGAGCAGACGCATGGAGAGAGGCTCCGAGCACGAATTCATATACTCCCTACATAAAACGCTACGAGTAACAAAATGTTGACCCCGTTCAGCTGCGGTGAGTTAATTTGAGATAAGAAGCCAATTCACTAATGTCGGGCAAGCAAAAAGTTACGTCAAAAGTGAAAACCGTCCCCGAGTCTACCAAGCTAACGAAGCTAGCTGGCTAACGTCGAAACAGCAGCAGTCGGGGACTCAGAAGAGGTCATGATGCTTTCTACCTCCGTGCTGAAATCTGAACTGGAGAAACATCGGGCGGTTATCATGTCTGAGATTCAAGCCTCACTCTCACCCATTAACTTGTCACTGGATGCGGTATGTAAGAAGCTTGAAGCCTATGAACCTCGCATCACCGAAATGGAAGTCTGCCTGTCGGATCACAGCGACAGGCTGGACCGCCTCAAAGTACAGGTGGACAAACTACAACGTGACAACAAGGAGCTATTGGAGAAAACGGAGGACCTTGAAAACAGGTCTCGCCGTAACAATTTGCGCATCATTGGTCTGCCGGAGGGACGTGAGGGGTGAGCAGCTACCATTTTCATGTCACAGTTCTTTGTCGACCTGCTTCAGGACGGCTCGTTTACCAACCCGCCCGAGCTGGACAGGGCACACAGGACTTTGAGGGCTAAGCCAGCGGAAGGGGAGAGACCCAGACCCATTATCGTGCGCTTTCTGCGCTTCCAACAGAAAGAGCAAGTCCTCACAATTGCACGGAAAAAAGGGCAGCTTATGTACCAGGGATGGGGGATTTTCATCTTTCCAGACCTGAGCAACGCACTTGCCAAAAAGCGGGCCACATTCAACCCTGTCAAGGTGAAACTACACCAAAAGGCTGTCAAGTTCACCCTCCAGTACCCCGCTGTGCTCTGTGTCACCCATCAGCAAACGGAATACAAGTTCAACAACGCGGAGGACGCAGAGCGCTTTGTCAGTGAACACTTAACCGGCTGAGGAGAGGCAAAGGCACCGCTAAGGACACGGTATTAGGACACGCAACTTTTTTTTGGAACTGACTGTAAGGTGCTATGAAAACATTCCCATGGTCTCATGTGAGTACAGATTTGGGGTGAAATGATTTTATTTTCTTCCGTTATTATTTTATGTTTGCTATTTTTTCTCTACACCATACACCTATGTTGTCGGGTTGGAGATTGGTCTTTTTAAAAAAAAAATTACACACTTTTAAAGTCAAGTCAGGTATAGAGGCTTGTAGAGTTTTGATTTTTGGTGTATTATATAACTATACCAGCCCAATTTCCAACAGTTGGTTCATATAATTGTAGCGTTAATTGTGTTAATTTGAATGCTCTTAGTTTCTCTCCACCAGTAGGAGAGTAGAGTGCCTAGGTATGTTCTTCCGGATTTCAAGAAGTGTTATGTTCCTGATGCTCACTCCGTTTGGGGGAGTGGGCATAGGGGGGAGGGGTGGGAGGGTAGGAAAAGGGGATATGGGCTCCAGCCACCATTTATTTTTTTATTTATTTTCTTGGGGGGGGGTTTTGGGGTCCATTGCATATGCCACAATCACTCTCAGGTAAACAATTATTATGGCTAACAATGGTGTAAATACGGGTGGGGGATGTGGGATTCGAATGATCTCCTGGAATGTGGGGGGTGTTAATGGGCCTGTAAAAAGAGCAAGGATATTCTCACACTTAAAAGATCTTAAAGCAGATATTATGTTCCTTCAAGAGACTCATCTACACACTATTGATCATCACAGACCTTATCACAGTTCATGAACCAATATGGCTGTGTTGACCCCTGGCGAGCTCTACACCCAACAGACAAGCAGTTCTCCTTTTTTTCATACGTTCATAAGTCTCACTCTCGCATAGACTATTTTGTCATAGATAAAACGCTTCATCCCCTAGTAGTTTCTGCTGAATTCTTGGCAAGGGTGAACTCAGATCACTCTCCTCTAGCTCTAGACTTGAACTTTAAGTCCCAACCCAAAGAATTCCGTCCCTGGAAATTTGACCCCACACTTCTCTCAGACTCTAACTTTTGTACCTCTATTTCACAGACAATAATTTTGTTTCTAGAAACCAACCAAACCGATGATGTTAGCCCCAGTTTACTTTGGGAGACTCTGAAAGCGGTCCTTAGAGGCAAAATAATTTCCTATTCTGCACATATTAACAGGACAATAAAGAAACAAAAGGAAGAGCTACTAAAATCGATAGCTGATCTAGATCGACGTTATGCATTGGCTCCAACAGCAGAACTGTACAAAGAAAAAATGGAAAAGCAGACAGAATTCAATCTTCTATCAACAAAGGAGAGAGAGAGACTTTTGTTCAAAACACGGGGCGTCTTATATGAGCACAGGGAAAAAGCAGGGCGTCTTCTTGCACAGCAGTTAAGGGGTAGGTTAACCTCACAATCGATTACTCAAATAGAAAACATTTCAGGTCAGATAATAACTGACCCATCTGGGATCAATGACACTTTCAGGTCTTTCTACTCCCAACTATTAATCAGAGTCACCAAGAGACAATTCTGAAATGTTGACTTTTTTTTCAAAACACAGCATGCAAAACCTATCAACAGAAGATAAAGACATCCTAGAAACCCCCATAAGTGTAGCTGAGATAACCAAAGCCATTGCACTGATGCATAGTGGGAAATCTCCAGGGCCTGAGGGCTTCTGTGTAGAATTTTTTAAAAAGTTTTCTAAACAGCTTGCCCCCCTCTTGTTGGAGATGTTTAATGACTCTCTGCAGCAAGGCACATTACCACCCACTCTTAGACATGCTACCATATCTCTGATACATAAAAAAAGAAAGGATCCAGTTAAGTGTTCATCATACCATCCTGTCTCACTCCTCAATGTGGATGTTAAAATACTGGCAAAAGTTTTGGCACACAGACTAGAAACTGTTCTACCCACTGTCATATCAAAAGACCAAACCGGGTTTATCAAGAACCGTCACTCATTCACAAATGTGCGACGTCTCCTGAATATAGTTTTCTCTCCATCCCCTACACCTGTTCCAGAGGGGGTCATCTCTCTGGATGCCGAAAAGGCCTTCAACTGGTGGGAATGGAACTACTTATTTTTTTTCCCTCCGCCAGTTCGGTTTTGGAGAGCGCTTTATAGCTTGGGTGCGTTTGCTGTATGTGTCCCCCCAAGCATGTGTATGTACAAATAATATCAGGTCCACATTTTTCCCTTTAATGCGGGGTGCACGCCAAGGTTGTCCGTTGTCCCCCCTCCTCTTTGCTGTAGCTATTGAGCCTTTGTCTATTGCTCTTAAAACCAACAGACTCATTCCAGGTGTTATGAGAGTGGGGGTGGAGCATAAAGTGTCACTGTATGCAGATGACCTGCTAATTTATGTGTCGGACCCCAAAACAGCCATTCCTCACATTTTAAAGACACTCCGGACCTTTGGCATGTTCTCTGGATATAAGCTCAACATAGGAAAGAGTGACTTTTTTCCTATTAATCATCATCAGCAGATATTACACAGTCTGACGTGCCATTCAATCTCTCCCCAACAACATTTAAATATTTAGGTATCAACATTTCTCGAAAGATATCACTACTATTTGACGATAATTTTGCTGCACTCAACTCAAAAGTTAGGGAAGATCTTCAAAAGTGGAACAGCCTGCAGATCACATTGACAGGGAAAATAAAAGGTATTTAAATGCATATTGTCCCACGATATCTGTACCTTTTTCAATGTTTACCTCTCTTCCTACCCAGGTCCTTCTTTCGCAACATTGACAGTGTATTCTTCTCCTTTATATGGAGCAATAAATCTCCGAGGCTTCAAAAATCCCTACTACAGAAGAGTAGATCGGTGGGTGGCTTG
Source organism: Lampris incognitus (assembly GCF_029633865.1). Lineage (NCBI taxonomy): Eukaryota > Metazoa > Chordata > Actinopteri > Lampriformes > Lampridae > Lampris > Lampris incognitus. The sequence goes on along the minus strand of NC_079211.1, from coordinate 53,844,528 downwards.
GGACTCCCAAATTTACAGCGCTACTATTGGGTAGCCAATTTGCAGAAAATTGTGTGCTGGGCTTTTTGTCCCGAAACTCAATGGTGCCAACTGGAATCATACTCATGTCACTCCTCTTCTTTAAAAGCCTTGGTATGCCATGTGTCATTGTGTCATTGTAATGCTCTGTAATGACTCCTTAAAAAAATGGAAAAGCCAGTAAAATGTGTCTATTAAAAAAAAAAGGAAAGTGGATTTTTAGTGGTGGTATAGTTGGCAGAGTTGTGTTTTGGCTGATGAGGTAGATCGGGAAATTGCACTGGACATTGGCGCAAATATCTTTATGGATCAACATGCCTATTTTTCTCTTTCTTGAAGTTTTGGGAAAGGGCTACATACGTTGAAGACATGCATTATCGTTCCAATATACACAAAGTCTGCCACAACAGAGCACTTTATACAAAGGCTCTTATATGGCAGGTAACGAGTTGAGTCTGATTGTATTTTGAGTTGAGAGAGGAAGTAAAGGTTTTCATATTTCGTAATTACCAATAAAAATTTGAAGTGACACTTATATGTATTGATATGATTGATCTTTTTTCTTTTTTTGTTCTAACTTTTATGTACAAATAAAATAGGTAAAGAATTTTTTTCCCTCAAAATTCCAGAAATGTCAAGCAGCAGTTTAGTTAAAATAGTGAAAGACAATTCTGTAATTTGCCTCCTGCATCCTGTGCCTCAGTTTGTCTATAGTGAATGACCAGATTTTCATCCGGATGGCCACGACGGAGGAAATCAGAAGAGCGTTTGTGGCTCCTGCCCCGACCCCGTCTTCCAGCCCTGTGCCCACCCTCAGCGCACCCCAGCAAGAAATGCTCGCCGCCTTCTCTCTGAAGTCCGGCATGAACCTGGAGTGGTCACAGAAGTAAGACCTCTTTTGTGAGGGGTGGCATTGGGGTGGGGAGATTGAGTGGTTAACTGATGGACTGAGCAAGTGACTTGATCATTTACAGGGTTTCTCATGGGAACATTTTAGTGGATGGGATAAGTGCCACTCAGGTAGGGGCAGCACAAATATATACAGCATGATGAGGTGGGACACAATGCGGCAATCAGTGGCATGGTGCTACTCCATTTAAAACCTTAAAAGCAAACAATAAAATCTTCAAATCCATCCTGAAATTGACAAGAAGTCAGTGGAGGGAGGCCAATACTGGTGTTAACGTGATCACACTTTCTTTTTCCAGTTAGAGAAGCAGAAAACGACGATTGAGGTTATCTTGGCTATAACTGGTGCACAGGATCCCTCCAAAGGGTCTCTCCACCACTCCTTGCTTTAGCTTCTGCCTGCTAAAGGTGTGCATCTCACCATGTGAGTTTGAGTTGTATCTTGATATGTGATCATCACCAATCCCGCGCATCTAGATACAGTTTAAGAAGCCAAAAGATGGTGGCTCACTTGATAGAGCCATACCACATAAGGCTGAGTCCTAACCGCAGTGGCCTGGGTTCCAATCCGGCCCTTTGCTGCATGTCATCCCCTCTCTCATGCCTTTCCTGTCTCTCTACTATCACTATCCAATAAAGGCAGAACAAAACAAAAAAAATCTTAAAACCATCAAGGTGTTTCCAAACTAAAAACCATGGTTGGATAGATAAGTACTGCCTCTGTTCAGGGTACAAGATGCTGCCTTCAGGACAGGTGACAGGCCTACAGGAATGCCCGGAGAGATATGAAGAAGGGCATTAGAGAAGCTTTGTGCCAGTATAAGCAGCACACTGAGGGGTACTTCAAAAACAATAACCACCGTAGCATGTGGAGAGGCATTAAAACCACAACAGGCTACAAGAGTAGCACCTCACAGATCAGCCATGATGTTGCCCTCACTGATGCCCTGAACTGGTTCTTTGCACGCTTCGACAACCAAAACCGCAGAGTGAGAACTCAAATGACACCACCCAAGGAAGAGCATGTACTCACCCTACAGTGCTACCGGGTGAGATCCCCTCTGATGAAAATAGACATCACTAAAGCAGCAGGACCAGACAGGGTGTCAGACCACACTTTTAAGTCATGCGCTGACCCGAATAGCAGAGGTGTTGACCAGCATCTCTCACTACAACAGGCTGTAGTCCCCAACTGTCTTAAATCCACCACCATCATCCCTGTGCCCAAAAAGACAGCAATCGAAAGCCGTCATGACTATCACCGAGTTGCCCTAACACTAGTTGTTATGAAGTGCTTTGAGAGGCTTTTACTGTCTCACATCAAGGCCATCACTCCCACTGATCTGGACAGCAACCAGTTTTCTTATCAATGAAACAGATTTACGGAGGATGCAATCTCAATTGCGTTCCATTCGGCCCTGTCCCACCTGAAACATCCAAACACATGTCAGGATGTAATTCGTTGACTTTAGCTCCGCTTTCAATACTATAATCTCCCATAAACCGGTAGACAAACTCAACTACCTGGGATTAGCTACTTCACTCTGTTTATGGATTATGGACTTTATCACTAGCAAACCACAAAATGTTTGAATGGGCAGCCACACATCCTCTACCCTTATCCTGAACACAGGTGCACTGCGGGGCTGTGTGCTTACTCCAGCCCCCTTGAATCTCTTCACCCATGACTGCACCCCCATCCACTCTAATACTATAGTGAAGTTTGCTGACGACACACCACTATAGTGGTACTAATGTCCAGTCATTGAGGAGACACTACAGAGAGGAGGCTGTGTGCTTACTCCAGCCCCCTTGAATCTCTTCACCCATGACTGCACCCCCATCCACTCTAATACTATAGTTAAGTTTGCTGACGACACACCACTATAGTGGTACTAATGTCCAGACATTGAGGAGACACTAAAGAGAGGAGGTCCAACATCTGGTCGAGTGGTGTTTGGAAAATAATCTGGTCCTGAACACCACAAAAATCAAGGAGATCATTGTGGACTTTTGGAGACCCAGGAAGACCACACCTCCCCCTCTCCACATAAATGGTGAGGAGGTGGAGAGTGTCAATGACATGAAATTCCTGGGAATCCGTATAACAAAAGATCTCTCATGGTCCCTTAACACCGTCCCACCTGGTGAAGAAATCTCAACAGAGGCTTTTCTTCCTAAGAAAAGTCAAACAGGCCAAACTTTCCCCTTAGCTCCTAGTAAACGTTTACAGAAGCACCACAGAGAGTATCCTCTGCTGCTGTGCCAAAGTGTGGTATGCAGACTGCAATGCTGAGAACCAGAAGGACTTGGTGCAGTTGGTAAAAACGGCACAGAAGATTGTGGGAACTGTGCTCCCAAACCTGGATACGGTGTATATGTTAGAGGTCTACACAAGAAGGCTAGCAACATCAGTAGGGACCCAACCCACCCAGGTCACAGTCTGTTTGTCCCTTGCCATCGGGGAAGAGATATAGGGCCATCAAAGCCTGAACTAACAGACTGAAGAACAGCTTCTTCCCCAGAGCTGTAGCCTCCATCAGCCCCCACCCTACAGTAGCTATTGAGGGCTGGGGTCTTTGCCATGCATAAGTGCCTTTTATGTATTATATATATACACTCACTGGCCACTTTATTAGGTACGCCTTGCTAGTACCGGGTTGGACCCCCTTTTGCCTTCAGAACTGCCTTAATCCTTCATGGCGTAGATTCAACAAGGTACTGGAAACATTCCTCAGAGAGTTTGGTCCATATTGACATGATAGCATCACGCAGTTGCTGCAGATTTGTCGGCTGCACATCCATGATGCGAATCTCCCGGTCCACCACATCCCAAAGGTGCTCTATTGGATTGAGATCTGGTGACTGTGGAGGCCATTTGAGTACAGTGAACTCATTGTCATGTTCAAGAAACCAGTCTGAGATGATTTGAGCTTTATGACACGGCGCGTTATCCTGCTGGAAGTAGCCATCAGAAGATGGGAACACTGTGGTCATAAAGGGATGGACATGGTCAGCAACAATACTCGGGTAGGCTGTGGCGTTGACACGATGCTCAATTGGTACTAAGGGGCCCAAAGTGTGCCAAGTAAATATCCCCCACACCATTACACCACCACCACCAGCCTGAACCGTTGATACAAGGCAGGATGGATCCATGCTTTCATGTTGTTGACGCCAAATTCTGACCCTACCATCCGAATGTCGCAGCAGAAATCGAGACTCATCAGACCAGGCAACGTTTTTCCAATCTTCTATTGTCCAATTTTGGTGAGCCTGTGCGAATTGTGGCCTCAGTTTCCTGTTCTTAGCTGACAGGAGTGGCACCCGGTGTGGTCTTCTGCTGCTGTAGCCCATCTGCCTCAAGGTTCGACGTGTTGTGCGTTCAGAGATGCTCTTCTGCATACCTCGGTTGTAGTGAGTGGTTATTTGAGTTACTGTTGCCTTTCTATCAGCTCGAACCAGTCTGGCCATTCTCCTCTGACCTCTGGCATCAACAAGGCATTTTCGCCCACAGAACTGCCGCTCACTGGATATTTTCTCTTTTTCGGACCATTCTCTGTAAACCCTAGAGATGGATGTGCGTGAAAATCCCAGTAGATCAGCAGTTTCTGAAATACTCAGACCAGCCTGTCTGGCACCAACAACCATGCCACGTTCAAAGTCACTTAAATCACCTCTCTTCCCCATTCCGATGCTCGGTTTGAACTGCAGCAGATCGTCTTGACCATGTCTACATGCCTAAATGCATTGAGTTGCTGCCATGTGATTGGCTGATTAGAAATTTGCGTTAACGAGCAGTTGGACAGGTGTGCCTAATAAAGTGGCCAGTGAGTGTACGTACATAGAGGACACTACTTCTACGCCCACGTCTCTATTGTTTTGTTTTGGGGGGGGGGGGTTCTATCTAACAATACCCCCGCTCCCTTTTTTTTTTCTTCACCCAACTGTACCCGGCCAATTACCTCACTCTTCTGAGCCATTCCGGTTGCTGCTCCACCCCCTCTGCCAATCCGGGGAGGGCTGCAGACTACCACATGCCTACTCCGATACATGTGGAGTCGCCAGCCACTTCTTTTCACCTGACAGTGAGGAGTTTCACCAGGGGGACGTAGCGCGTGGGACAATCACGCTATCCCCCCCCCCAGTTCCCCCTCCCCCCTGAACAGGCTCCCCAACTGACCAGAGGAGGCGCTAGCGCAGCAACCAGGACACATACCCACATCCGTCTTCCCACCCTCAGACACGGCAAATTGTGTCTGTGGGGACGCCTGACCAAGCCCGAGGTAACATGGGGATTCGAACTGGCGATCCCCGTGTTGGTAGGCAATGGAATAGACCGCCACGCTACCTGGACGCCCTAACAATACCCTTTTATACTGCACTGTCACTGTTTACCTGCCTCATCCAAGTGCCTTATTTATTATAGAAAACTGTTTGCTTGCTGAAAGTGGAAAAGTGGAGGTTTGAGATAAAAGGTGATGCAAACAGATTTATTGAATAAATTATGACACAAGTGACTACGCTCCACCATAAACAATTGTGATTGTTGGAAACGTACCATGAGGGGTGCCATACTTGAGATAAACTTAGCTGACGATATCTAAATAATTCTTTTGCAGGTGTCTACAAGACAACGAATGGGATTTCAACAGAGCGGCACAAATCTTCACTCAGTTGAAGGTAAAATGACTCGGTTCACTTCCCTGTGCAAGTACACATGTGTTTCCTGCCACAACCTACAGGACAATAAGTACAGTAAACGAAATGACCTGGTTTCTCTTCTTTTCTCAGACGGACGGCAAGATCCCCGACGTTGCATTCATAAAGTGAAGATTTGAATGAGGATTACCACTTTGGGATACATAAAATTGGTTGTCAAAATATTTCTTTTATCCCCTTTTTTCACAATTGGATGTATTGAAGTGTTTGTAACAAGTTAACTTTCTTTACCAATGCTTTGTTATACAAGCTAGAGCTGTTTGACTCAAGACTGATGGTAAAATGAATTTCAGTTGTTGTTGTAACCTTAGTTTTAGGTCTTTATACAGTATCACAGCATGATTTCATAGGAATAAAGTTAAATTGACAATGGCTTGTCCTGTTACATTCAACCTGACCTTTATGAAAAAGGCAGACAAATTGTTCACAGTTGCGTCCATTTCATTTTGCTTTATCGAGGAGCATGGTTATGCTACATTAAACTATATGCGGTGTCTAGACAACTTCAAGACTGAGTACTATGCAACGAGCCGTACAAGCCATTTCAGACTCTAGCTCATTTTAACATGACGTTGGGAGGTGATCGATCAAACCCAGCTGTTCAGTTCAGTCACTGAAGGCAGTGGCTGAATATGCTTCAGGTTAGCCATGCCTGCACATAATGAGCAACTTGCATCTTCACCTACCCATTGATTTAAGGTTTTGTGGTGTCGATAGTACATCGTAAATTGGTAAATCATAAATAAAATGAATTTAAGACTTGCCTCCGTGGCCCATAGATCTCGCCAGCCTGTCCTCCTCAACTTTATCCCATTTATCCACTGACCTTGTTTTGCCTGTGAAAGCTACCCTCGCACCCCCATCAGCTTCTTTCTGCTGCTCAATCTGAGCTGCAACCATTTGCCTTCTCAAACAATGTAGCCTTACTCCATGTTTCACCTGACCTGAACCCTGCCCTTCCCTTTTGACCTTGGCCTAAGATTTCAGTGTTGAAGCACTCCCTGGATGCGTAACTACCTCCGTTGGGTACCATTTCCTCCCTGATTTCACCTGCAGTGCTGCAGCATTATCTAGCAAATCCCTAGAGTCAGACGTTCTCCAGCCTGACCCTGAATTCCTCTGTCAAACTAGTCGATGCCACAGTGCTGCCTTTGCTCGCTCCTTCGTCCTCAAGTTCTGCCCATCTGAGCACAGACAACCTTTTCAATCTGCAACACACCAATGCCCTATTTGTCACCTGCTCGCCTCCACTGTTTCCTTAATTGCCTTCTCTCCCAAATACCTCATATCTCTACCTGCCATCTCGATTTTATTGAATCCTGCATTCTTTTATTCTTCCCCTGTATGACTAAATCTCTCCACAAAATAGTTATAAATTATCTCACCTACTCTCTTACTAACCTTTTCGCATCTAGGCTGGTTTGCTCACCAACATTTTGCTCTGCAGTGCTTGAACATGCCTTGTCTGCAACAGGGTTAACGATATCCTGCAGACTTTGATGTGAAACGTGCCACTGGACTTAGGCGAATGACTTGGCCTACTTCTCAACAAGTACGGATCAATGCAGGGCCACTGTGCTCCTGTCAAACACCTTTTTCTTTCCCTGGTGGATCCTAAGTAGTATCTTCACTGTTTTCTCCTTCCTCCACTGATATGCACAGACTTGCGGCAGCTTTTCCTTTTTTCTTTTTTTTTTCCTTTTTCTCCCCAATTGTACCCATCCAATTACCCCACACTTCTAAGCCATCCTGGCTGTTGCTCCACCCACTCTGCTGATCTGGTAGGGCTGCAGACTACCAAATGCCTCCTCCGATACATATGGAGTCGCCAGTCACTTCTTTTCACCTGACAGTGAGGAGTTTCGCCAGGGGGACTTAGCGTATGGGATGATCACGCTACCCCCCCCCCGCCCCAAACAGGTGCCCTGACTGACCAGAGGAGGCGCTAGCGCAGCGACCAGGACACATACCCACATCCGGCTTCCCACCCCCAGACACAGCCAATTGTGTCTGTAGGGACGCCTGACCAAGCCGGAGCTAACACAGGGATCGAACTGGCGATCCCCGTGTTGGTAGGCAACGGAATAGACCGCCACGCTACCTGGATGCCTGCCCCTTTTCCTCCTCTTCTAACCTGACTGCCTCCATGTTTCTCCTATTGGCCTTAACCGTTTCAAGGTCTAAAGCCATGTTATGTGTCTGAATCGTCTTCCACTCATGCTCTTGCAGATTCTCAGGGTGTCTCAACATGTAATCCAACTGGTTTTATTGACCATGACCTGCCTCAATGAGTTGCCAACCCATGACGGACCAACTGGGGTCTATTCCCTCCTGCCAACTGTCTTTCAAAGGCGTCACCAAGTCTTTCCCTTGTTTTCAGCTGACCTATTCGTAACTCACTAGCTGAGCCTAGATGGAACATATAATAATACATGAGTTTTTATGTTGGATCCCTTGTGCTGGTATGTAGGGAGTCAGACACCAAAACAATTCAACAAACCATGAGAGAAAAATTAAGCCAACATCACACACTTGACCCCGCATTAAAGAGATCATCAGGGAGTGCCTTTGCAAATCTCCATAAAACTGGTTACAAATGGCATCGTTGGCTGCCAGACTGTGATACCAATTCGTGTTGGCAAGTGTATTCTCACTTTTACATTTTTTTTTTCTTTAATTGCAAAAAATACACATACAGGAATCAACATAACAGCAATGTACACACAACTTCAAACAGAAAACAGAAACTGACAGTGAACAAAACACTCCCCATTTCAAATACAACAATGTTCTTCAAAATGAAAAATACATAAACTGAATAGAAAATAATGAAATTTAAAAAAACCCAATTGCATTAGAATTGGAAATATAAGAATAAAGAAGCATTAAGTCACAGAATGTCAGCGGATTATTTAAAGATGTTGTCGTAGTAGTTTAGCAGTGTTGTACTCTTGTTGTCTTCTACTAATCTAGTAGAACTTCAGAGAGGTTCTAGTTGGGAGTAGAACATTTCTGCTTGTGTATGAAGAATTTTTTTTTTATTAACTTTATTTTCCAATTTTCAAGTTTTTTTGGAACAGGTATACAAAGCACACGAACAACAACAACAACAACAAAAATAAACATGCAGGAATCCCCCCTCCCCCCCAAGGCTCAAAAAAAAAAAAGACTACGCAGGGATTTCTTATTCCAATTCCACATAATAACCATATTTTTGAAGAAAATATAAAGTTGTACACATATATCTATAAGTATTTTCGTTACAACCAGGTAAATAAAAAGTACATTCAATAAAAGGGAAACCCTTCAATAAAGTTATGAAAGGACTCCAGGTCAAAGTAAAGTTTTTGCGGGTTTTACATATGCAAAAATGATGGCGCTTTATTTGACTTCCAGTTAAATAGGATAAGTCTGCGTGCTAGTAATGAGGCAAATGCTAGAGCATTTGCCTGCAAAGTTGTGACCTTACAGTTAGGGGGTGGTATGCCAAAGACGGCTGTGTGAAAATCAGGGTTTATGGTCTGTTTACAGATATGTGAGAATACATTAAATATCTGTCCCCAATAACTGTTGAGGGAGGGGCATGCCCAGAACATGTGTCCCACCGAGGCTGGACTATGACTGCACCTCGGACAGCTAGGGTCTGTGGTTGGAAAGATTCTGGCAAGCTTGTCCCCCTAGTAGTGAAGACGGTGAAGCACCTTAAACTGAATTAACCCATGTCGTATACACAATGAAGACGTATGAATACGAGTTAAGCTGTCCCGCCATGCCTCTTCAGAAAGCTCTACACCCAAATCTCTCTCCCATGCAGTTTTTGTTTTGTCCCAGGATATCTGTTTCAATCCCTGTATCAGTGTGTAAATTATAGAGACCCGTTTTTTCCCAAAGGGATCCTTCTCTAGAATAACATCTAATTGGCTCCTGGTTGGCAGATACGGAAATGAGGGAAACACTTTCTTGGCAAAACTACGGATTTGAAGGTATCTAAAAAAATGGGATCTGGGTATGTTATGGTCTTTGGTAAGTGTTTCAAATGAGGCGAATGTTCCATCTTTAAATAGATCACAGAAAAACACCAGTCCATTTCTATGCCAAAGTTGAAATGTGTTATCTAACACAGATGGCAAGAAGAATTGATTATTTGCTACTGGAAAAAGACCGCTAGCATGCTTTAATCCAAAATGCCTCCTAAACTGGAGCCATATCCTAAGTGAAGCTTTAACCACTGGGTTTGTTATTTGTATGTTACGATTATGTGGTAGTGGAGAGGTGAATATCGGTAAAGGATTGGATAAGAGTTCCATGTGAACCCAATCTGCACCCTGTTGATTCTCATATGTAAATGCCCAATGTAAAAGTTTTACAATGTTCGCAGCCCAGTATTAACAAATAAAGTTAGGCAAACCTAATCCCCTTGTCTCCTTAGGGACCTCCAAGTATATTTTCTTCATCCTGGGGTTTGAATTGTTCCAGATGAATGATGAAATTAATCTATCTAATTGTTGAAAAGTTGTCTTAGGTATGAATATGGGAATCATTTGAAAAAGATAGAGAAATCTGGGTAAGACTGTCATTTTAACTATATTAATGTGGCCCGCTAATGAAATTGGTAGCGTTGACCACTTTTTAAAATCTTGTTTTGTTCGTTCTATTAGTGTTTTAAAGTTATGGTTATATAACCTCCCCATTGTATGAGTGACTTTGATTCCTAAATATGTAAATACATTATGTTCAAGTTTGAATGGAAAGCTACACCGGTCTCTATCAGTGTGGTTACTCGGAAAAAGCAAGCTCTTTGAATAATTTATCTTATAACCTGACAGGCGACCAAAGTTATCCAGGGTAAGTAATAGTCTTGGTATAGATTCTATTGGGTTGGATATATATCACAACAGGTCATCTGCATAAAGTGATACCTTATGCAATTTACCACCTCGTGAGATACCTTTAATGCCATCCTCTGCCCTAAGAGCTATAGCAAATGGCTCAATTGCCAAATCGAACAAGTAAGGAGAGAGGCTGCAGCCCTGTCTGCAGCCCCTATGGAGTGAAAAATAATCAGAAATAATATTATTCGTCCGCACTGCGGCTGTCGGTGAGCAATACAATATTTTAACCCATGCTAGGAATGTGGAACCAAAGCCAAACCTTTCTAGAACAGCAAATAGATATTGCCATTTGATGCGGTCAAATGCCTTCTCAGCATCTAAAGAAATCACTACTTCTGTCTGTTCTACGGAATGTGGTGTGTACAGTACATTAAATAGGCGGCGCATGTTATAGAATGACTGCCTGCCTGGTATAAAACCAGTTTGATCAGGGTTAACAACCGTTGGGACAACAGTTTCAATACGGGTGGCCAAGATTTTTGTAAGGATTTTGTAGTCGCAATTCAACAAGCTTACAGGACGGTAGGAGCCACACATTAGGGGATCTTTTTCTTTTTTAAGTAACACTGATATGATTGCCTGCATCATAGTTTGGGGCAATTTCTGTTGGTTAAAAATTTCCTGATACATCAGGTTAAGTATTGGTGCCAGCTTGGTAGCAAATTCTTTATACATTTCAATTGTGAAACCATCCGGACCTGGTGCCTTGTTGCTCTGCATGGATTTAATTGCTTGTATCACTTCCTCTGTTGATATCTCTCTGTCTATCTGTGCTCTGTCTTCAAGGGCAATTTTTGGTGTGGTCAGACCGTCTAAAAAAGTTAAAATATGCAACAAGTCGCTGGGCCGTTTTGAACTATAAAGGGTAATATAAAATTGTTTAAACTGGTTATTGATGGTGTCAGGGTTGGCAGTCTTTACCCCAGCTGCTGTGCAAATTTCAGAAATAGTGTTAGCAGCTATGGACTGTCTAACCTGATGGGCTAATAGTTTTCCAGCTTTCTCTCCATGCTCATAAAATGTCTGTTTTGATTTAAAGAATAATTGTTCTGTTTGTTTAATGGAGAGATTGTCGAATTCTGTTTTTAATAATAATTTTTTCTTATAAAGTTCAGGTGTTGGGGAATCGGCATATGAACGGTCCACTTCCGCTATGCTATGGGACAGTTCTGTTAGACGTCGTTTATGTTTCTTTCTCTCATGTGCTGTGTATGAGATTATTTGGCCTCTAAGGTAGGCTTTGAGAGCCTCCCAAACAATAGTTAGTGGCATATCTGGAGTATGGTTGAATTCCATAAAGATATCTATCTTCTGGGAGAGAAAATTTTTAAAGGAGTCCCTGGACAGTAATAGAGGATCAAATCGCCAGGTGCGTTGGGGTTTAGGGCAGTCTATGAAACCTATATCTAGATGTACAGGACTATGATCCGAAATAACAATACTATTATATTGGCTCCCCCTAACCATAGGAAGGACCCTACTATCCAGGAGAAAAAAATCAATCCTTGAGTAAGAATGGTGCACTGGGGAAAAAAAGGAGTATTGTTTAGTAGTTGGGTTGTTTCTTCTCCAGGGATCAAAAAGAGAGTAGGATTCCATAAATGAATGGATAACAGCACCTGCCTTCGAAACTTTACTATTAGGTCTTGGGTTTGATCTGTCCAAATATGGATGTAATACACAATTAAAATCTCCCCCCAATATTAATCGGTAATTATTTAAGTCTGGGAGGGCTGCTATGAATGTTGTGGTTACACCGCCCCGAGCTGCCTCCCCGGCACGTTCAAGCCACTCCCCCAGCTCGGACGTGCCGGAAACATCCGAGCGCTCGGCTCGCGCTCTGAGACGAGCGCTGCACTGCACCAGGTGTTTGCCATCATCCATCAGGCACACCTGTGGCAATCAGGCAGCCTTCTACAAAAAGCCTCCCAGAACGTCTCTCAGTGCTTCGACGTACTGAACCTGCGGTGAAGTTCTGATAAGCCCTCCAGCGTTCCTTGCTTTCTGTTTATTCCCCAGTGTCTTATCTTCGTGTCTCTGTTTCCTCCCAAGACTCTCCCTCCGCGATTTCCACGGCTCCCCGCGTCTCCCTCGTCCCCAGCGACCTTCACGTTTCTCCCCGGACCTCTCCTGCGATCTCCCCCCTTGTCCCTCTACCTGGACCCCTCCTTTCGGACTCGACTTCCCGGATCTCGGACCTGGACTTTCTCGGACAACCCCTCTTGGATCACGGACTGGACTTTCTCGCCAGGTGCACGCACATTTCTTCAACACCTCCTGGTCATTTACATACCGCACCACTACTACTACTACTTTCGGCTGCTCCCGTTAGGGGTCGCCACAGCGGATCATCCGTTTCCATTTCTTCCTGTCTTCTGCGTCTTCCTCTGTCACACCAGCCACCTGCATGTCTTCCCTCACCACATCCATAAACCTCCTCTTCTCCTCTTCCCTGGCAGCTCCATATTCAGCATCCTTCTCCCAATATACTCAGCATCTCTCCTCCACACATGTCCAAGCCATCTCAATCTTGCCTCTCTTGCTTTGTCTCCAAACCGTCCAACCTGAGCGGTCCCTCTAATATAATCGTTCCTAATCCTGTCCTTCTTCGTTACTCCCAGTGAAAATCTTAGCATCTTCAACTCTGCCACCTCCAGCTCCGCCTCCTGTCTTTTCGTCAGTGCCAATGTCTCCAAACCATATAACATATGGTTTGGAGACATCTTGTAAACTTTCCCTTTAACTCTTGCTGGTACCCTTCTGTCGCAAATCACTCCTGACACTCTTCTCCACCCACTCCAACCTGCCTGCACTCTCTTTTTCACCTCTCTACTGCACTCCCCGTTACTTTGGACAGTTGACCCCAAGTATTTAAACTCAGATGTTTTTGTCACCTCCACTCCTTGCATCCTGACCATTCCACTGTCCTCTCTCTCATTCACGCATAGGTATTCCGTCTTGCTCCTACTGACTTTCATTCCTCTTCTCTCCAGTGCATACCTCCACCTCTCCAGGCTCTCCTCAACCTGCACCCTACTCTCACTACAGATCACAATGTCATCTGCGAACATCATCGTCCATGGAGACTCCTGCCTGATCTTGTCCGTCAACCTGTCCATCACCATTGCAAACAAGAAAGGGCTAAGAGCCGATCCTTGATGTAATCCCACCTCCACCTTGAACCCATCCGTCATTCCAACCGCACACCTCACCATTGTCACACTTCCCTCATACGTATCCTGCACCACTCCTACATACTTCTCTGCAACTCCTGACTTCCTCATACAATACCACACCTCCTCTCTCGGTACTCTGTCATAAGCTTTCTCTAAATCTACAAAGACACAGTGCAACTCTTTCTGGCCTTCTCTATACTTCTCAATCAACATTCTCAAAGCAAACATCGCATCTGTGGTGCTCTTTCGTGGCATGAAACCATACTGCTGCTCGCTGATCGTCACCTCTCCTCTTAACCTAGCTTCTATTACTCTTTCCCAAATCTTCATGCTGTGGCTGATCAACTTTATACCTCTGTAGTTGTTACAGTTCTGCACATCGCCCTTGTTCTTGAAAATCGGTACCAGTATGCTTCTTCTCCACTCCTCAGGCATCCTCTCACTTTCCAGGATTGTGTTAAACAATCTAGTTAGAAACTCCACTGCCATCTCTCCTAAACATCTCCATGCCTCCACAGGTATGTCATCAGGACCAACTGCCTTTCCATTCTTCATCCTCTTCATAGCTGCCCTCACTTCCTCCTTGCTAATCCGCTGAACTTCCTGATTCACTATCCCTACATCATCCAACCTTCTCTCTCTCTCATTTTCTTCATTCATCAGCCCCTCAAAGTATTCCTTCCACCTTCTTAGCACACTCTCCTCGCTTGTCAGCACATTTCCATCTCTATCCTTGATCGCCCTAACTTGCTGCACATCCTTTGCAGCTTGGTCCCTCTGTCTAGCCAATCGGTACAAGTCCTTTTCTCCTTCCTTAGTGTCTAATCTGTCATACAACTCACCATACGCCTTTTCCTTTGCCTTTGCCACCTCTCTCTTTGCTTTACGCTGCATCTCCTTGTACTCCTGTCTACTTTCTTCATCTCTCTGACTATCCCACTTCTTCTTTGCCAACCTTTTCCTCTGTATAATTTGCTGTACTTCCTCATTCCACCACCAAGTCTCCTTGTCTTCCTTCCTCTGTCCTGATGACACACCAAGTACCTTCCTAGCTGTCTCCCTCACTATTTCTGCAGTGGTTTTCCAGCCATCTGGCAACTCTTCACGACCACCCAGTGCCTGTCTTAACTCCTGCCTGAACTCCACACATTGGCTAAAAACACTCCCACATAGTTATACACGCAAACCACGGGACACCACACATAGTTTATTCACACATCCCACTAACAGAACGCCTTTTTTCACCATACATTTCCCTCCCACAATAAAACCCCCCTTTGTAGACTTAGAAGTCATCTCTGGTCTGTCTGTCTTGGGTTTCGCCACACGGGTCAGGTTCTGGTGCGCGAGCACAACAGAACGTCGAAGCCATTATGGACCCAGGCAAACCCAAGGAGCGGACGGTCCCTGTGACGCCCCTGAGCCCCGTCCCCCTAGAGGCAGTAGTAAGAAGTCACAGTTGCCAACTTGCCTCTCTCTGCTCAGAGCTTACTACTGCCTTCACCCGTGTCACCGGAGAGATCAGCGATCTTCAGTCCGGCTCCCAGGCCGCGACGAGCACGTTAGATGCCCTCACCGCGCAGATCGCTGCACTCTCCACAGCGGTCTCCAGGATGAGCGACCACCCTGCCCTGGCCTCGGTCTCTGCCCCCAGCTCGGCCTCCGGTTTCCCCGTTCCTGGTCCCGACGTTCCCCCTCCGAGTCAACCCCCACTGGACCCCCGGTGCGAGCCTAACCTCCCCTGCCCCAAGGCCTTCGGTGGGGAGTTCGAGCTGTGCAGGGGTTTCCTTGGTCAGTGTGAGCTCCTGTTCAAACACCAGCCAGCTAGGTATAGGACAGGAGAGACCAAGGTAGCCCTTGTCATGTCCCTCCTCACCGGCAAAGCCCTCAGCTGGGCCATAGCGGCGGTAGGCCATACCGAGCAGCTCGCCTCGGACTATGGTGCCTTCCGCCGCGAGTTCAATCTGGTGTTCGACCACCCAGCTGACGGGCAGGACGCTGCCGGCCGCCTCCATTCCATCCAACAGGGAGCCAGGTCGGTGGCAGAGTATTCCCTGGAGGTAAGGATACTCGCGGCAGACAGTGGGTGGGATGACACTGCGCTCAAGAGCGCGTACAGGAGGGGGCTGAGCGAGCCCATCAAAGATCTTATCGTTCGGGACCGCCCTGCCTCCTTCAACGAGCTCGTCACCCTCGCCCTCCAGATGGACGAACGGCTGCGGGAGCGGCGCCAGGAACGCGCCCCGCGCGCTGGCCCCTCCCATAGACCAACCCCCGTCCGTCCTACCGGTGCCTTCCCTGGGTCAGCGTCCCGTGGGCTCTCTCCACCCTCACACTCCCCCTCGCAACCCTGGGTGGCTTCTGGATCCAGGCCGGAGGAGGAGCCCATGCAGTTGGGTCGGTCACGGCTCCCGCTGGAAGTTAGGGAGCAGAGGATGCATGGCCACCTCTGCCTCTACTGCGGGAGGTCGGGCCACTATATCAAGGCCTGCCCGACTCGCCCAAAAAGACCCGGCTCACTAGTGAGGGGTGTCCTAGTGAGTCTGACGACCCTTCCTCAGCCCCAGCCCAAGAAGGAGCACAACCACCTTTTTCCGGTCACTCTCACCTGGGGTAACCGCTCACTGTCTGTTGGTGCACTCCTGGATTCGGGGGCGGACGAGTGTTTGATGGACACCTCGCTGGCCCGGCAGGCCGGCATTCCACTCGTCCCCCTAGACACACCCCTCACAGCCCAAGCCCTAGATGGACGTTCACTTGGTAAAATCACACACAGCACTGCTTCCCTCACTCTTTCGGGTAATCACGTGGAAGCTATCCGTTTCTTGGTTTTGCGCGCCCCTGGTGTTAGGAAGACCGTGGTTGGAACGGCACGATCCCTACATCTCTTGGTCTACTGGGCGGATTTTGGGTTTGAGCGTTGCGTGTCATGCCAACTGCCTTCGCTCCGCCCACTCCCCGTCCAGCGGCCTCAGACCCGTGCCTCCTCCCACGGATCTCATTGGTGTTCCTTCCATTTATCACGATTTAGCCCCTGTATTTAGTAAAGAGAGTGCACTTTCCCTCCCCCCTCACCGTCCCTATGATTGTGCCATAGATCTCTTTCCCGGGGCCGCCCTTCCCACCGGTCGGTTGTATAACCTCTCCGTCCCAGAGAAGGAGGCTATGCGCAATTATATCAGAGTCCCTGGCCTCAGGAATCATAAGGCCCTCGTCTTCCCCGGTGGCGGCGGGCTTCTTTTTTGTGGCAAAGAAGGGCAGCCTGAGGCCTTGCATAGATTATCGGATGTTAAATAATATCACGGTGAAAAATAAATACCCACTCCCCCTTATGAGTTCCACGTTCGAGCCACTCACTCACGCCACGGTGTTCACGAAGCTGGACCTGCGCGGCGCGTACCACCTGGTGCGAATCCGGGAAGGGGATGAATGGAAGACGGCCTTCAACACCCACCTAGGGCATTTCGAGTACCTCGTTATGCCCTTCGGCCTCACCAACGCCCCGGCCGTCTTCCAGGCATTGGTCAACGACGTGCTCCGGGACATGCTGAACACGTTCGCGGTGGTGTACCTGGATGACATACTCGTGTTCTCCAGGACTGAGGAGGAACACCACCAGCATGTCCGCCTGGTCCTCCAACGGCTGCTGAAGAACAGGCTCTTCGTGAAAGCCGAGAAGTGCGTGTTCTACTCCGCCTCCGTGGAGTTCCTTGGCCACATCGTGGAGAAGGGGCTCGTCCGCACTGACCTCAGGAAGACCCGAGCGGTGGAGGAGTGGGCACGGCCCACCAACAGGACGCAACTCCAGCGCTTCCTGGGGTTTGCAAACTTCTACCGGCGCTTCATCAGGGGGTTCAGCCGTGTGGCCGCCCCCCTCACTGCACTCACCTCCAACCTCCGCCCCTTCTCCTGGACCTCGGAGGCGGAAGCCGCCTTCTTGGCCCTGAAGAGGCTGTTCACAACGGCTCCGGTGCTCGCCCACCCGGACCCGTGCAGACAGTTCATCGTGCAGGTGGACGCATCGGACACGGGCATCGGAGCCGTCCTCTCCCAGCGGTCGGAGGAGGACCAGAAGATCCACCCGTGCGCCTTCTTCTCCCGGCGTTTCAGTCCTGCGGAGAAGAATTATGACATCGGCAACAGGGAGTTGCTGGCCGTCCACGCCGCCCTAGAGGAGTGGAGACACTGGCTGGAGGGAGCAGGGCAGCCGTTCATCGTATGGTCCGATCACAAAAACCTGACCTACGTACGGACGGCTAAGAGGCTCAACCCCAGGCAGGCGCGCTGGGCTCTCTTCTTCAGCCGGTTCGACTTCACCCTCACCTACCGCCCGGGCACCAAGAACGTCAGGGCAGACGCCCTCTCCCGTCTGTTTCCCGAGGGGTCCCCTGACGCCCCAGACACCATCCTTCCCCCGGCCCGGGTGGTGGGCGCCGTCACCTGGGCCATCGAATCAGTGGTGAGAAGGGCCCAGCGCGCCCATCCCGACCCAGGCAATGGACCCCGGAACCGGCTATTTGTGCCTCCCTCTGTCCGGCCCCAGGTGCTGGAGTGGGGCCACTCCAGCCATCTTGCCTGCCACCCCGGTGTCTACCGAACGGCGGCCTTCATCCGCAGGGGTTTCTGGTGGCCCACCATGGAGGCAGACACCAGAGAGTTCGTGGCAGCCTGCACCACCTGCGCCCGCAGCAAGGCTCTCCATCGCCCTCCAGCAGGTCTCCTGCGCCCCCTTCCTGTCCCCGGCCGACCTTGGTCCCACATTGCCTTGGACTTTGTAACTGGCCTCCCCGTGTCCCAAGGCAATGACACCATCCTGACCATTGTCGACCGGTTTTCCAAGGCCGTCCATTTTGTTGCCCTCACCAAACTCCCCTCTGCAGCCAAGACGGCGGACCTTCTCGTCTCCCACGTCGTCCGACCTCATGGGATTCCCCTGGACATTGTGTCTGACCGTGGTCCCCAGTTCACTTCGAAGGTATGGCAGGCCTTCTGTAAGGGGATTGGGGCCACGGTCAGCCTCTCCTCCGGGTATCACCCCCAGACCAATGGGCAGGCAGAGCGGGCCAATCAAGCCCTGGAGGCGGCTTTGCGTTGCGTTACCACCAGCAACCCCGCCTCCTGGAGCAAGTACCTGCCCTGGGTGGAGTACTCGCTCAACTCCATGGAGAGTTCGGCTACCGGTTTGTCCCCCCATCAGGAGTTGGAGGTAGCGGTCCCGTCCACGAGGGCCCATCTCCGCCGATGCCGGCGCGTTTGGAAGACCGCCCGGGCCGCTATGTTGCGAGCTACAGAGCGGGCCCGGCGCAGCGCCAACCGGCGGAGAGTGCCGGCCCCAGCTTATCGACCTGGCCAGAGGGTATGGCTCCTGGCCCGGGACCTGCCCCTCCCTACCCTCAACCGGAAGCTGGCTCCCCGCTACGTCGATCCCTACACCATCGACCGCATCGTCAACCCTTCGGCGGTGCGTCTCCATCTCCCTACCTCACTCAAGATCCATCCCGTCTTCCATGTCTCGCGCCTCAAACCGGTAGCCACCAGCCCCCTGTCCAAGCTCCTCCACCCCCCAGGGTCCTCGACGGTGGTATGTCGACCAGCTGCTCGCCGTACGCCGCCGGGGGCGTGGGTACCAATACCTGGTGGACTGGGTTGGCTATGGGCCCGAGGACCGCAGCTGGGTTCCCCGGTCCTACCTGGCCGACCCCGCACTCCTGGAGGAGTTCTATCGGGCCCACCCCAACGCCATCGGACGGTCGCCCGGTGTCTCCCATAGGAGGGGGGGTCCTGTTGTGGTTACACCGCCCCGAGCTGCCTCCCCGGCACGTTCAAGCCACTCCCCCAGCTCGGACGTGCCGGAAACATCCGAGCGCTCGCGCTCTGAGACGAGCGCTGCACTGCACCAGGTGTTTGCCATCATCCATCAGGCACACCTGTGGCAATCAGGCAGCCTTCTACAAAAAGCCTCCCAGAACGTCTTTCAGTGCTTCGACGTACTGAACCCTGCGGTGAAGTTCTGGTAAGCCCTCCAGCGTTCCTTGCTTTGTTTATTCCCCAGTGTCTAATCTTCGTGTCTCTGTTTCCTCCCAAGACTCTCCCTCCGCGATTTCCACGGCTCCCCGCGTCTCCCTCGTCCCCAGCGACCTTCACGTTTCTCCCCGGACCTCTCCTGCGATCTCCCCCCCCCCTTGTCCCTCTACCTGGACCCCTCCTTTCGGACTCGACTTCCCGGATCTCGGACCTGGACTTTCTCGGACAACCCCTCTTGGATCACGGACTGGACTTTCTCGCCAGGTGCACGCACATTTCTTCAACACCTCCTGGTCATTTACATACCGCACCACACATTGGCTAAAAACACTCACACATAGTTATACACGCAAACCACGGGACACCACACATAGTTTATTCACACATCCCACTAACAGAACGCCTTTTTTCACCATACACTTCCCTCCCACAATAAAACCCCCCTTTGTAGACTTAGAAGTCATCTCGTGTCTGTCTGTCTTGGGTTTCGCCACACGGGTCAGGTTCTGGTGCGCGAGCATAACAGGTGCTGCTTCTTGAGGATACAGGGCAGGTACCGAGGGCTTCACATGGTGGCACTGCTGAATTTTCAGAAGCTTCAGGTCTTAAGCTCAGTATAAACAAAAGGGAACTTTTATGTTTAAATGAGACTGAAGAGAAACTTGTGTTTAATGTCCCTGTTAAGCAATGTGTACAATACCTTGGTATTCACATTTCAAAGGACAGGGCTCTCAGACAGCAGCCACATGTTCTCCCTAAAACCGAGTCAGTTCTTGATATGCGGCTTCAGGGAGATCTTTCCACTTTTGGAAGAGTGTTACTGACAAAGGCTGAAGGGGTATCCAGATGGGGTTATCCTACCTTGTCACTCTATGTTAATGATGTGCTCTGTAAAGAAGTTAATTTATCAAATTTGTATGGAAAAGCAGACGTCGTTACCTTAGAGAAGAAACACTCAGATGGGAGAGAGCTGAAGGAGGATGGAAATCTTAGGTTTTGTCCATTTAAATTGCACCTTCAAGATCAAATGGCTTAAACGATGTTTGGAGCTGCCAGAATCATCATGGAATTTTATACCACACATATTTAAAAATGTAGGTGGCTTGAAGTGTCTAATGGGGTGTAACTACGCTGTAAATAAAACTCTGGAAGTTCCATCGGCAGGCTTTACAGTCGTGTCCTGGAAAGGGTGTGATGTTCACTACTTTCCACCACATGAGGACATCATTTGGAACAAGGGTAACATATCCCCGTTACCAAGACGTGTATATATTGTAAAGTGCATGGATTAGTAGACCAGCTGGCCGCTGGCTCACGGATCTGACCCTTTAGTTGAGCGGTTAGCGATGTCTCCTGCGGTGCGGGCGATACGGGTTCGCTTCCCGGCCGCGGCGGTTCCTGTGGTTGCGTTGTCCCCCAAATTCGCTACATTGGTGTCAGAAGTGGGATGGAGCGACCGTAAGGCCATCGGAAGCGCAGGCGCCCTGAGGCGTAAAGGAGCTGATATGCTTAAGCGCGGAGACGCGCTTCCTGAAGGAGGGGGGTAGTGTAACGTGCATGGATAAGAAGACACGCTGGCCGCTGGCTGGCGGGTCTGACCCTTTAGTCGAGCGGTTAGCGATGTCTCCCGCGGTGCGGGCGATGCGGGTTCGCTTCCCGGCCGCGGCAGGTCCTGTGGTTACGTTGTCCCCCGAATTCGCTGCAATATAGAGTGGACTGAAAGGGGTTTAATCTTGCTTAGTTTGGTTAGAGATGATAAAGGTACTCTGTGTCAGACTTCTCTGGCGTGAGAACATGTATACAGATAAGTATTCCTGTTAAACAGGATAAAAAGAAATAATTAGGCAATGCAGTGTTTCCTCGTTCAGCGTTCCTCAGCATTGTAAGGAAACTGCGAAGGTCCGTCGGTCCTTGGGGGGGGGGGGACAAAAGCACCACACTGCCACCTCCTGGCGAGGCTGAAACCTTACCAGTCCCTGTATTACAGCAAAGGGAGTATTATTTCCATAACGGCTGACAGTGGAATGATAAGCATATTATTAATATAATAATGATATAACCAAAGAAGATAAATAAACAACATAACACACATCACATGTGACCGCACATATTGTGGGCGCCACATCTGCACAGTTAGGACATTTTCATCAAAGCCAAATCTTCCAGTCAAATACAAAGAATGCACCTCTGTGATAAGGGCTGTTCCCACAGCTATAACTGAGTTAGTGAAATGTCACTTTGTTGTGGAGTGACGTAGAGAGTTGTATACTTAACAAGACTGGACAGTCTATATAGTAATGATGCCTGAAGACGTTATTACTACATTTGGGTGTGAAAATAAATCTTTACATTACATGAGGGATCTTATAATTGCACTGGGTAAATGTCACATACATAAAGCGGGGTTCTCTGGTCCCTCCCGAACCTCGGCGCTTTGCTGGTTCAGTTCAGTATGTACACTGCTCAAAAAAATAAAGGGAACACCTAAAAACACAATATAGACCTCGATGAATGAAATACTTCAGCTGAAAATCTTTATTTATTAGACAGAGGAATGTGTTTAGAGCAAAATAACCTAAGAATGATCAATGGAAATCAAAATCATTAGCCCATTAAGGTCTGGATTCAGAATCATACTCAAAATCAAAGTGGAAAATGAGAACATAGGCTGATCCAACTTCTGTGGAAATTCTTCAAGACGATTCAAAATGAGGCTCAGTAGTGTGTGTGGCCTCCACGTGCCTGTATGCACTCCCTACAACGTCTGGGCATGCTCCTGATGAGACGACGGATGGCCTCCTGAGGGATCTCCTCCCAGACCTGGATCAGGGCATCGGTCAACTCCTGGACAGTCTGTGGTGCGACATCGCGTTGGCGGATGGTACGAGACATGATGTCCCAGAGGTGCTCGATTGGATTCAGGTCTGGGGAACGTGCAGGCCAGTCCATAGCATCAATGCCCTCGACATACAGGAACTGCTGACACACTCTGGCCACATGAGGACGAGCATTGTCATGCATGAGCAGGAACCCAGGGCCCACTGCACCAGCATATGGTCTGACAATGGGTCTGAGGATCTCATCCCGGTACCTAATGGCAGTCATGGTACCTCTGGCTAGCACGTAGAGGTCTGTGCGGCCCTCCAAGGATATGCCTCCCCAGACCATCACTGACCCACTGCCAAACCGGTCATGCTGGAGGATGTTGCAGGCAGCAGAACGTTCTCCACAGCGTCTCCAGACTCTCTCACATCTGTCACATGTGTTCAGTGTGAACCTGCTCTCATCTGTGAAGAGCACAGGGCGCCAATGGCGAATCTGCCAACCAAGATGTTCTCTGGCAAAGGTCAATCGGGCTGCACGGTGTTGGGCTGTGAGCACAGACCCCAATTGTGGACGTCGGGCCCTCATACCATCCTCATGCATTCTGTTTCTCACTGTTTGAGCAGAAACCTGCACATTAGTGGCCTGTTGAAGGTCGTTTTGTAGGGCTCCGGCAGTGCTCCTCCTGTTCCTCCTTGCACAAAGGACCAGATAGCAG
This sequence comes from Lampris incognitus, assembly GCF_029633865.1. Taxonomy (NCBI): domain Eukaryota; kingdom Metazoa; phylum Chordata; class Actinopteri; order Lampriformes; family Lampridae; genus Lampris; species Lampris incognitus. The sequence goes on along the minus strand of NC_079211.1, from coordinate 53,821,246 downwards.
TCCTGCTGCGGGGTTGTTGTCCTCCTGCGGCCCCCTCCACGTCTCCTGGTGTACTGGCCTGTCTCCTGGTACCTCCTCCATGCTCTGGACACTGTGCTGGGAGACACATCAAATCTTCTTGCCACAGCACGCATTGATGTGCCATCCTGGATGAGCTGCACTACCTGAGCAACTTCTGTAGGTTGCAGATACCGCCTCATGCCGCCTCTAGTGGTGAGGGCACTAGCAAAATGAAAACCTAACCAAAGATCGGCCAGAAAAGACGAGGACAGGCAAATGGTCTGTGGCCACCACCTGCAAATCCATTCCTTTTATAGGGGTTGTCTTGCAAATTGTCTAATTTCCACCTGGTGGAAATTAGACAATTTACCAACAGGTGAAATTGATTCACAAATCAGTGTTGCTTCCTAACTGGACAGGTTGATATCTCAAAAGTGTGATTGACTTGGAGCTACATTGCATTGCTTATGTGTTCCCTTTATTTCTTTGAGCAGTGTATTTAGACACATTGGCCCTTATGACGAATAAAAAAACTGTCTTATTATAAGGAACTAGTTTCTGTAGCCTCTGATCAAGTTTCATTGACTTTATTTAGGTTATTGCTTATCATTTTTAGATACTTTATACTTATTACTTGTTTACTTTGCATATTTAATTGATTATCCGCCTTTTTCCATTTTCACTTGACGAAATGTGAATTATATAAGAATGTGTTACACTTAGTTGTCGTTATACACGTTTCACGAGCGAGTCCAGAAGCCGCCTCGTGGTCTCTGAGGCGTTATTGTAAAACTTTACAATGGTGCACAGCCGAGCTGCGCCCACTTCAATTCTGTATCTCAAATAAAGTGAGAGGAATCCATTGTAAAATAGAACACTTCTGAGAGCAGGATAAGCGGATCGGATAGTCAATCAATCAATCAAGTTGCATTTTATAAAGTGCTTTTCTAGCTGCAACAGCCACTCAAAGCGCTTTACAATCAGTAATGGGTGGATGCAGTGATTAAAGTGGGCCGGAGCTCCCCGGATCCCGACACCGGCACTTCCCCTCTTCCTCCCAAAGTCAACCGGAGCTGAGATCCGGCACTATGTGGACAGGAGTAATTTCAACCTTTTTGTCGCAGTAAAATTTAAAACAAAAAACATGATGCATCCAATTCACAAGCATTTCAAAATAAATCGCAAATAAAGTCGCTCTTCTATTTTTACGCTACTTTACTTTTTCTCAGTTTGAACGATATCGCGTCCTCACGTGACCCGCACCTGCCTGCTGTGTGGCTTCACCAGACATGACGTCAGAAGAGACTGGCTTCACGCTCACGGGTCAGGGTCAGTTCACCGCACCAGGCAGACAAGACTCGAGAGAGCGTCAACCTGCTACCTGCACTATTATCTTGGATTGGGGGGCATAAAGAGTGAGTATCTTCAGTGTATTTCCAATAGTATTTCCAATAGTTTTGTCTAGCTCCGCTGTGGTTTTCATTCAAGCAACTAACGTTAGCGAACGTAACGTTAGCTAGCTGGCTAACTAGCTATCTTCCACCCGGTAACGTTGCTAGCTAGTTGTTTGAATTATGTTTGTCCAACCTTAGCTCTGGCCATGCAATATTTTCATTCAAATAACTAACTAGCTAGCAACCGTTAGCTACCGGTAGCTATTATTAGCTAACAATGCTAACGTCGGGACTGCTGGACCAGTGGTTAGCGAGCCTAACGTTAGCTAGCTACCTATCACTCCCGCACTTTTGCCCACCTCTCTAATACAGAGATCCCCCACTTACCAAATCCCACTTTAACCCCTGGGTGGATGGGGTTTCAAATGTACTGACGCAGATCTGAAACGCGCCCTGAGCCACAGACGGGGGGGGGGGGGGGAAGCAGGGGAGGAGGCCAGCAGACACCAAATGGCTGCCGGCCGGTCACGAATATGGCGGGGCGGGGCGCGGGTAAAATGAGAGGACAGGGGAAGTTGACTTTTCCTTTGTCCATTTTCACTCGTAGAAATGTGAATTATATAAGAATGTATGTTTCACTGAACAGCTGAACGCCTGAACACCTCGGACTGTCTGTTCATAACTTCAATAAGAAATTAAAAACATGGAGCGCTTCCTGCTGGCGAGAGGGGGAAGGGTGGGATAAGCGCGGGAAGATGGCGGTAGCCATTAAACAGAGAGATCGCTGCCTCTCCACGCCAGCTCCCCACAGTATTTCGGCGGGCAAACGCGAAATGTCGTTTACTCCCAGTTGCCGTGAATAGGAGGTGAGTAGGAGGTGGAAGCTTGATAACCCTTGTGACACCGCTGTCACAGCTCACACAAAACCACGTCCTGTGTCTAAACGTCTTTCTTCACAACTTCAAGCAAACGTGACAAACTGAAGGAAATCCTACATCCGCTCGCACCAGCCATCAGTGCGACATGAATCTGTTGGCCAACACCCATCTCCTAAGAAGGTCCCATAGGATGCCGTGAGCATGCCGCTGGGACACTAGCGTCAGCTAAAACTACTAACGTCAACTAAAATTAGCGTCAACACTCTCTTGAAACTTATTTCACATTCACCTGTGACACAACGAGTAGTGATCCGTTACCTTAGCAGCGTTCTGAGCAGCGACCCGGTCCGGTCCGGTCCCTCCGTCGCACTTCGACACTTCTTCTCCTAGTCCCTCCTCTTCCTGCGCCTACGCTCCGTGGTTAGCGCCCAGAACCTACTACCTTAACCACGGAGCCAACCAAGGAACCCTTACAAAGAACGCTTAAACCTCACTTTCCTAACATCAGTGCAGCTGAGGCGTAATTCCCCAGTTTACTTCATGTAGTGAGTATACTGGAGCGCTAAAAATGTGCAGTGACTTTTTTTGAGAAACAGTGATTAGGACGAGAAACACAAATCAAAAAGGCATTTCACAACTTTCACAATACCAGTTGCAACTACAAACACTGAGCAAATACAGCAATCATAGAAAAGAAGTTATGAACAAAAATAATAACATAAAAAAGCCAACACAAAAATAAAATAAAGAACACGAAGTGGTCAATCGGGAATTAAAGGTCCAACATTCTCAGAAAGACACGGGGCTTTTCTTGATGTTATCAGTTTTTCACATATATTTCCATCTCATTAACAGATCCATTAAATAGGGGTTTGTTTTCAAGAAGCCACGTTCGTGTATAAAGAACTCTGCTAAGATAATTAGGTTATTGTACATGAATTCAGCTTTTCTGCCCCCCATTACAAGACCAGGTTTTATATTTTCAAATGCGAGTAGATTTTCTGATTGGCGAGTAAATCTCAGAAGCCTACCCGCCACATGGCGAGGAACAAAAAAAGTGAAATCCAACCACTTAATCCCCGCATGTCTCTCTCCTTATCTCTCTCCCGATTCGCGTCCCGGTTGTGGCGGTCCCCTCCATCGGAAGCGCTTCCCGAAGGAGGGAGGTAGTGTAACATGCACGGATGAATAGGCTCGCTAGCCCTTGGCTAACGGGTCGGACCCTCTAGTCGACTGGTTAACGTTGTCGCCTGTGGTGCAGGAAACAGAGGTTCGCGTCCCGGCTGTGGCGGTTCCCGGGCTGCCCCCCTAATTTGCTGCATTCCTAATTCGCCACATTAGTGTCAGAAGTGGGATGATGAGCTCATGAAGGACTGTGAAGCCATCGGAAGCGTCTCCCGAAGGAGGGGGTAGTATAACGTAAACACGGTAGCCCTTGGCCAACGGGTCGGACCCTTTAGTGGACTGGTTAACGTTGTCGCCCGTGATGTGGGAGAGCCGGATTCGCGTCCCGGCTGCGGCGGTTCCCATACTGCCCCCCGAATTCGCTACAGTATTACTTAATGTGATGTTTGATTTTTGCAGTTTGGATGAAAAAAAGGAGTCGCTGTGGGTACCACGTACCGGAATGAGAAGCAGGCAAAAGTGTTTATGCACTTTGTTGCAGAGGTGGAGAAGAAGACATCAGAAAAAAAGCTGGAAGGCACCACGTTTTTCTCCATCATGTCAGATGGCTCCGCAGACAGTTCTGTGAAAGACGAGGAGCTGGTTTATGTTCGCTTCTGTCACAAGGGCAAGGTTGAATCCAAGTTCGTTGGCATCAAGTCTGTGGAGAAGACAGATGCAGCACACATCACCAGCGGCATCAGTAGCATCATGGAGGGAGTGTGCGAAGAGTGGGGGAGTAAGTTGGTCGCCATTGGAACTAATGGAGCTGCAGTGATGACTGGAGCGAAGAATGGTGTGGTCAGCCGGCTGAAGGGGGACAGGATGGCACACTGCCTGGAATTAACCTTCTCTGATGCCGTCCGGAGCAATGTGTTATTCCAGCGAGTCGAAGACCTCCTCAGTGGGCTCTACACATTTACCAGTCCACTTAACAGGGCAAACCTTGTTAACAGCGTCCAGGCTCTCAGGCATACACCACTTGTGCCCACCAGAATCGGAGGAACCCAATGGGTAGGGCACCTGTTGCGTGCGCTGGACCACTTCCTGCGGGGATACCAGGGGTTTGTCCAGCACCTGGATCTGGTAGGCTCTAGTTTGCTATGCTAAGTACTCCAAAAGTAATCATCAATATAATGTACAGTATACAGTACATAACAACCACTGTTACCATTAGAAACATAATGCTTTATGGACTTATAGGACTCATAAAATTTGTGGTATCTATAGATCCGTTTTTTTTGGACAGCAAGTTAATTTATTACTTTAAAATATTCTAATTGTGGGTGTTTGTCTTGGTTCATGTATTTCAGATTCAATCTCCTGATGCCCAAAATGTGCGAGGTGTCCAGCAGGCAAAGGCCAAGAAGTACTATTGCACGGCTGTCGTCGTCGGCTTCTGTGGTCTCCTGCATGATACTGAGTCACCTGAGCAGCCTGTCCACCTGTCTGCAGAGGTCCACCATCACTGCTGCCGAGGCCCAGAGTTCCCTCTGCTCAACACAGGCAGTACTTAAAAAGTGCAAAACCAGGTATGTTTATGATACGTCTGGAATGAAAAAAATGTACAGTACCTGAGATAGAGAAAGGATTCATGCTGGAATAGAAAATACTTACCTTAGACAGAGAAAGGATTACACCTACAAAGGAGGGGGAGAGAAGGGGTGAGCGTGTGTGTTGTACAGGTAAGTTGTGAAAGGATGAAATCACTGTAAGTAAAATTAGCCTTTTATCATCAGAGAAGGGCCAATGATGAAGGCTCGGTGGGCGACAGCTATGAGGGAGTGGCACTGACCAAAGGTGACCACAAGACCCCTGTCAGCTCACAGAATGATATGCTGGACAGGCTAGTGCAGGGGTGCTGAGTGCCACCAAGCTGGTCAGCTTTAACAACTGGCCTGAGTCAGGAGGTGCAGCAGGAGGTTGGTTTACTGTTCCTGTATGTTTTGTATGACACAGGGCAGTCGGGCCAGGATAACATGATTATGACTTTAAAGGTTGACAGTAACAACTGCATGACACTTGTTGTAGTGTGAAATGTATTCAATTATTTCCGATTTCGGTGACACTGAAGTTGAAACACTGGTGGACCACTTCACGCCGATCCTGAAGACCTCGGGCATCCATGTCGAGATGATCTCCGACCAATGGACTGTCCTGAAGGCGAAGATCTATCAAGAGCCCCATTCCCTGCAGAGGATCTCTTGGTCAGATGTCAACAGGAGCCATCATTACTCCTGTCCTGATTGCTGGCGCTGGTTGACCTGGTCCTGTCACTCCCTGTGTCCACAGCCGAATGTGAAAGATGCTTCAACACCATGGAACAGGTTGAAACTGATTGGCGGTCCAATCTCAACTCAGACTATCTCTCGGATCTACTGATGGTGCAGCTGTCATCTCCCGAGATCAGGGAGTATGACCCAACCAGTGCTGTTGATCTGTGGCACCAAGACTCTCTCAGGAGCAGGAGGCCAGACTTCACGGACGGTGCAAAGAGAGTGGCTACCGTAGAGTGAGAAGTAGTCTGGGACTAGGGATGGGCATGTGGAGCACTCGAGCAGTTATAATAACACTGCAAATAAAACATGAAACCATACTTGTAACATTTTATCGTTTAACCATTGACTAATTTTACATAAAAATATTTTTGCTTCAAATCTGCTCGTCACATTTTTAAAAGCTTTTATTCAACACAATCCCTTATTCTCCCATTGATATGTACTGAAAACGTATGTATGGCACAAAAAGGCGACTAATCATTTTGGCCGGTAAAAAATATGCTTGGCCGGTAGATTTTTCCATCTACCAGTCCCCTTGGCCGGTAAGCCAGGAAGTTAATTTCGGACCGTGATTAGTTTACTACTTATTTTATACTAGTCCACTTTTTAGTTTATCAAAGTACATTTTAAGTATTGTAGCGAATTCGGGGGACAACGCAACCGCAGGAACTGCCGCGGCGGGGAAGCGAACCCGTATCGCCCGCACCGCAGGAGACATCGCTAACCGCTCGACTAAATGGTCAGACCCGCGAGCCAGCGGCCAGCGTGTCTTCTTATCCATGCACGCTACAGTATTCTTTAGGTTTAACAGTAGTAAACTTTAAGTACTCAACTAGTTTTATTTTGTACTGCAACTATACTAGAAGTGAACTTGTAGGTATACTTAGTTTACTAGTTATATACTTCCATTCCTCTTTTTAGTTTATGAAAGCACACTTTTAGGCATATCCTCAGTCAACTGTAAGTTGAATAGTTTTTATACTGCAAGTATACTTGTAAGTTTTCTTTCATGAACTGAACATCATACTTATAGTTTATTACGTAGATAAACACTACCAGTGGACTACACATATAAACATTCACAAGACACTAAAATGTTCAACCAAATACTGTATTGGATGCCAAAAACACGAAAGCTAAAGTCAACATTCCAGTTTAAACCCAGACACGCGGTCTTTAAGGAAGGGGCACATTAGACTTTGTCATGCAGCCTCTCAAACAACACAAACATGTGATATACCTCTCCACATGTTCTGCCTTGCGAAATGGCCGGCCTGATAGTGGAACCACAAAATGAACCAAAAAAAGCTGAACAAAAACATTCGAAAACGTCCCCTTCAAATGGTCTTCCTCGTGGCCTGACACGATCACTGGCCAGAGGGTCAGCAGCCAACAGGTGGGACGTCCCCCTGTCGGCGAGTAGGGGCACCTGCCCTTGATTGGCCTGTGATTAGGTGCACCTGTGCTGGGGACTATTTGACCGGGTGCTTTGCAGACATACGTGGTCGAGTCTTGGAGAAGCTTAGCGTCGGTTTGCGGAAACCCTTGTCGCCCGAAACCTCGTCTGCCTCCTCCGTGTGAGACAGTGTTTCGCCTGCCTCCTCCGTGTGAGGCAGTGTTTCGCCTGTCTCCTCCGTGTGAGACAGTGTTTCGCCCGCCTCCTCCGTGTGAGGCAGTGTTTCGCCCGTCTCCTCCGTGTGAGACAGTGTTTCGCCTGTCTCCTCCGTGTGAGAGTGTTTCCTGTGTTTCGCATTTTATGTTTATGCTTGTTTATATTGTAGCGAATTCGGGGGACAAGGCAACCACAGGAACTGCCGCGGCCGGGATGCGAACCCTTATCGCCCGCACCGCAGGAAACATCGCTAACCGCTAGACTAAAAGGTCAGACCCGCCAGCCAGCGGCCAGCGTGTCTACTTATCCATGCACGTTACAATATTTTTACCTGCCTGTTTGGCAGTGGTTTTTTTGGTTATTGTGTGTTGGCTGAAGTCCAGTAAAGTGACTGAGTGCTTACCAACTGCCTCTTCTCTGCGACTGGGTCCAAACACACGGCGTTACAGCAAGACTCGACCAGACATGGACCCAGCAGAGTTGGATCTGTCTCCTGTCATCAGGACCCCCCCCCCCCATTTACTGTGATTGTGTCTCTTATTGGCCAATAGACTTTAAGCTCAGCATCTGTCTGTTTTTTTGTGCTTTGGCCAACCTCTCTGGTGAATGTCTAGTAGCTTTGGCGAGGTCCAGTCCTCCTCAGTTGCCATCTTAAGCATCTCGTGCGTCTCTCTTCCCAGAGCCTCAGTTGCTTCCATGGCATAGACTACCTTTTCATCTGTAGTCATGGACTCCTCTTGTGTTTCCACAGCACCAAACGCTCTGGATAAAGTGTCTGCTATTAGCATTTCCTTTCCAGGCGTGTACTTGATGTGGAGACCGTAACGCTGAAGCTGTAGCAGCATTCGTTGTAGTCTGGCAGGCAGAGGTGGGACCAAGTCATTGTTTTGTAAGTCTCAAGTCTTTGCCCTCAAGTCCCGAGTCAAGACAGGCAAGACCTGAGTCAAGACCAACAAGTCTCAAGTCAAGTCCCAAGTCCTACCGTTTGAGTTTCAAGTCCTTTTAACAACGGAGAAATAATATTTACACAGATCATGTATGCTTTTAAGATCTGTATTTATTTATCAAACCTTTTTTTGCAAGAACATTGTTCAAACACATTTGAAAGAAACAAATGCAAATGTAATTTGCACAAAAAGTGCTGACATTGTATTTCCATAGCATATTGCACTCTAACTAGTTGCATAGCAGTTTCTGTCCTGTATTGTATTGATCTCATATCATATTGCAAAACCGTTTTCACCTTCAACTAGACAGGTCTTTTTGACTCCTTTCAAAACTTAAATCTAGCCTTAACCTTTTCCAAACAGGTCATCACTATAAAAAAAAAATCCTCACTCCCCCAAAAATTATATGAATAATCACTTCTGAAAAACTGCACCGACTTTCTGGAAGTGTCTTCATTTTTGAAAAATTTCCTTAAGATTCAAGTGTCCTGACTTTCCAAAAGTGTTTGTTTCTGTCTCAAAATATCCTCGTTTTTGTAAAACAGTCTTCACCTTAAAACTTAAATCTAGCCTTAAACTAAAAACCATGTCTTCACCCTCAAACAGGTATTTGGATGAAGTGAGGATCACAAAAACCGTCCTCCAAAAAATTTTACTTTTCCAAATGTGTCACCACTTTCTAAAAAATATGTTTCAGTCTTTTTAACTCCTTTCAAAACCTAAGTGTAACCGTAACCTTTTCAAACATGTCACCACTTTATAAAAGATATCCTCACTCCCAAAAAATGATCTGCATTCTATTAAAGTTTCCTAACTCTTCAAAAGTGTTCGTCTTCATCACAAAATATCCTCAGTTTTGCAAAACAGTCCTAATTTTTTAGTTTTCAAACATTTTCTCTAAAAATGTCTTCACATCTTCAACATATCCACACTTTCCAAAAACTCTCCTTCCACTCCAGCGTGTTCACATCCTCCGTTACGGTCCTCACAGATATAGAAACACGCACAAACATAAATCTACATGTAATATATTCACGCCTCTATCAGTTACTGTTGCTCCCTTGATAAAAAAATCTTTGTATATATGTATATATATATATATATATACACACACACACACATGGAGGCTAAACCGCTAAAATAATTGGTATGCATCCCTAGAGAGACTGAGACTGGTGTTTGTGTGTGTGAATGTGAGTGTGTGTGTGAGAGAGAGCGAGAGAGCGAGAGAGAGAGATTGGAAGAGGGGGGCGGGAGGGCAAATACATGAACATAACAATGAGCAGGGTTGTGCTTTTCTATGTCAGGGCCCTATGCTGCATTGCATTTGCAAAAGATCAAATTGGCCAAAAGTCTGTCAGTCATTTGTGCACGATGGGGATGTAGTATGATGCCAACATGGCTGAAAACTCGCTCCACTGGAGCACTAGAGGCAGGCACCGCCAAGACTGATGGCCACTCGGAAGAGTGAAGGAATAGTCTTCATGTTCAGTGCCCAGAACAAAAGGGCAGCCTGTCCTTCGGCTATGTCAAGGTAGTGACTTAGCTGTAGTGCTGGAGTGGTCCCAACATCCTTCTTCTGCCTCTTATGGTATGCAGCAAACAGCCCTTCTCCTTCTCCAAGATCTTCTTGCTCTTCTTCATCAACCAGAGGCACAGGTTGCTCAGTCTCTGCAGCATCTTGCAGGATCAATTCTGGCAAAACATGTAACAGCAACAGCAGAAACAAAAGAGCCCTTATTACCATTTATGTTGGTGATAGTGTTAGACTGAAAAATGTAATTATTGTTGCAGTCAATTAGATCAGATTATGAGGAAAAATTTTGCATTAAAGTCAATAATATTTACATTTAACTTGTTGTGCCACCTCTGCCTTGATGTCACGATGGCCCAGCACATGGGGCTCCACCCACAGCAGAGAAAAGGCTGGATCCAAGGCGGCTGCTTTGAGGTAGACTGGGTCTGAAAAGGGGGCAGTGATCCCATCTTGAGTCCTGGCCATTTTCACGTTAATGAAGATCCCAAGAAATCTTTTTTTCAGGGATACCTGGAGACTTCTGACCAGGCCGCTCAGGAAACGAACTTGAGACTTCAGCTTCTCAAGGTGGTGATTGAGGGACAAGACGGATGGAACAACTGCACTGATTGTGACGACCTTCACCCCCTGTGTCAAATCAGTTGCTTCTCCAAACGGCTTCAAGATGTCCACCAACTCCTTCAACAGATTCCACTCTCATGGTGTGAATGACAACTCCTTATGCCCAGCCTTTTCTAGAACAGCACAGAGCTTTAGATGATCACACTGGAGAACTGCCTTCACTTGCCTCAGTGTTGAGTTCCATCTTGTGTTGACTGCAGCAGGGATGCCTTTCTGTTCCCCAAATTAACTATCAAACACATCTTTGAATGTTGTGCTTGTGTGCAGCAGTGAGCTAAGTTTAGATAACTTGGAAAGAGAAGGACATACCACTTTTGTTTCTTTCAAACTGTCTCCCACCACCAGCTGAAGAGTGTGCGCAAAACACTGCAGGCGCTGTTTCTTTGCAATAGCAGCATCTACCGTTTGCTGATCTTCCAGGGTTAAGTTACACCAGAGCTCAGGGTCATCAAGATGATCTCCGTCATCATCATCCTCTTGTTCACTGGGGAAGCACACAAGTGAACGCCTTTCGCATGTTAGCAGCATTGTCACTAATAATGTAGTACAATTTATCTTTGATGTTGTATTCATCACATATTGACTCAAATTGGTCACAGATTCGTTCAGCTGTGTGTGACCCTTTGAAGCGGTTGCAGGCCAAGAGATTAGTCTTTAGCTGTATTCTCTCTGCCTCTTTCTCTATCCAGTGGACAGTGACACCAAGGAATCCCCTCATCTTTCGGTCAGACCAAATGTCCACAGTGACTGAAACATGGTCAGTGTTGCTCAATTGAGTTTTTAATTTTGAACGTCTCTCCTCAGCGAGGCTCTCTGTTTTTGATGTCAACGTTCTGCGACACACTGGGCTGTACTTACTGTCAAGTACTGTCAGAAAGTGCCGAAAACTCTTGTTTTCCATAATAGACAGGGGAAAGTTGCAATCAATAATCAAGTCAGACAGTATTGCATTGGTGATAGCTCTATGCTGTGGATGACTCATGCTGTAATGCCCTACACGACGGTCCAGGAATTTTGAGATTGAAGGCTGTTGTGGTTCATTTATGATGCTTTTGTTCATCTGGAATTCTTCAAATCTGTAACAGGTAAGCATATGAAACAGATGTCAGAAAATCCCTTATAGCCACACATGAATTGTATTTGAAACTACTCTACTCACATATCAATCGTAACATTGTGTTAATATTCATTTTGTGTTAATATTAATTGTATACTGTATTAGTGTGTGTGTTGTAACATTACATTAATAAAATCAATTTCATTGTCATTGTATGCTATATTAATAATATTTTCACTGCTTTACCTTGCCATCAAACAGCCCTTTCCGTCAGGAAACTGAAGTTATATGCTTGTTAATTCACTCTCTCCAGCACACCAGATTCCATTGACAAAAACAGCAATTTTACCTCGCGTCACACAGAAATTGCTGGTCTGCTGCTACCTCAATCATTAAGTTTATTTGTGCTATTTTATGTCTTCGGTGATAGTTCAGCTTAGTTGTGATTTACCGAAATGACATAAACGACCTCAATGAGGCAGCAGTAAACAAGCAACTCCCGTGTGCTGCAAAGTAAAATGGCTGTTTTTGTCAGTGGAATCTGGTGCGCTGCAGAGAGTAAGATATACTTCGCTTTCCTGTCGGGAAAAACTCGTCTGGCAGCAAGCTAACATGGTAACGTACACATATTCTTAACATAGAGTACATTTAAACTGACCTTGATTTGATTAGGTTTGCTTATGTTTTACTGCTGACAGCAGTCTACTGTGTGTGTGATACACTGACTAAGCACCTTAACTAAGCACCTTATACAATCCCGCTTCAAACATCCCAAACTGTCCTGTTACAACATAATAAGTAGGAGTAAGGGAATGAACCCGCAGTGGATGCAGATTACCGTGTTTGCAAGGTGACGTTAACAGTGAGTGTACACTCTCATTGATTTAACTATGCAGCTAGCAATTACGTTACTTAGCCGATAAGCTAGTGTTAGCTTTCATTCAAAACTTACCGTTCTTTGTGCAACTTCAAATGTCGAACGAAGTTCGAAGTTGTTGCGTCTCCGCCCGTAATCTTCGACCCACATGTTTTACATACAGCAATTCGTTTTTTGTTGACCACCTCGTAATTTTTATACCCAAACGAAACGATCTTTGGTATCATTTTGCCAACTGGCGCCTTGTTATCTGTTATTCGTCATTGGTTGTCCTGTAATTTGATTGGTTGGATGCTGTCGGCTCAAAACAACGTGGATCTAATTTGATTGGATGTCGTGCCGACAGCGCGCTTGCTCTCACACACACACACATACGCAGATGCACACGTGTATGTACAAAGAGAGATAGAGCGGTCCATGTCAACATACTTTTTAATCTTTGGGTTTGGGGGAAGTAGCAAGTCTTTTCAAGTCAAAAGGGTCAAGTTCAAGTGAAGTCACGAGTTACTGATGTTAAAGTCCAAGTCGAGTTGCAAGTCTCTTTACATTTTGTCAAGTCGAGTCTAAAGTCATCAAATTCATGACTCGTGTCTGACTCGAGTCCAAGTCATGTGACTCGTGTCCACACCTCTGCTGGCAGGTGCCTGTCCTAATGGCTTTGTGAATATAGCCTCCAGAGGCTTGTGGTCTAACTGCACCACCACATGTGCACCAAACACGTACTGTTTGAATTTTCGTGTCGCAAACACGACCGCAAGCAGTTCTTCAATCTGCGCATAGTTGCGCTCGGCCTTTGTTAGGGCTCTGGATGAATATGCCACTGGCTGTCCTCGCTGCAGCAGGCACGCACCTAGCCCATCTTTCCATGCATCAGCTTGGAGGACTATCTGCTGTTTTGGGTCGAAGAATTTCAGCACTGGAGCCTCAGGTAGTGCTGTCTTGAGGTTGGTCAGGGAAGCATCGTGTTCATGTGGCCACAGCCACTGCATATCTTTCCTCAGTAGCTGCCGTAAAGGTCCTGTCACTGCTGCTTCATTAGGTATGTATTGGGACAGGTACTTAGTCATACCTAGTAGCCTTTGTAGACCCTGTCTATCTTCTGGTGCTGGCATGTGTACAATAGCATTCACCTTGTCACTGTCTGGCCGTACTCCTCAGGGTTTATCACGTGTCCCATATACTTCACCTCCGTCACTTTGTACTGCACTTTGTCTGCATTGGACTTAACATTCATCTCTTTGGCTCTCTGTGTTACCTTGTGCAGTATCTCGGCATGTTCCTTCTCATCAGCTGCAGCGATGATCATATCATCAGCTATCACCTGTACACCGTCAATGTCACCAAATGTTTCACTGTTCTTCTGTTGGAAGACTTCGCTGGCTGATTTTATACCGAATGGGAGACGCTTGAACCTGTAACGCCCCCATGGCGAGTTGAAGGTGCATAACAGTGACGATGCTCTGCCCAGCTTAATTTGCCAGTATCCGTCTTTTTCATCGAGTATTGTAAATATTCTCTTGCCAGACAGTCTGCTTTGGACACCTGTAGGTGTCGGTATTGTTGTATCTTCCTTAGAGTAATGCCCAACTTATACTGCTATAAATCAGTCGGGAGAGGGATTCCAAATTTGCCGTCATGACAGCCGGTGGTTTTATTATACAACAGCTGTCGCCTAACTGAATGTTCTCAATCATCCAGGTCATAGTTATCTAAAGGATGAGAGGCGAAACGTCTTCACGGATAGATAACCAAGTCCAGTTGCACTTGATTCAATTCCTTTAGATAACTGTCACATGACACTCCAAGGCACCCGTAATATCAATAGCCTGGTCCGCCTATAGGTGGCAGCAACGGACCAGGTATAATCAAAATATACACCATCTCCTCCCCACTTAATGAACATGTGGCATCACTAATATCAGAACAAACACCTGTAACCAATAAGCCACTGTCATGACATGTAAACACTATGTTGTCCATGGTAACTAAAATATCTCAAATCCCTGGAATCAAAACTGTTCAATTACAATATAATTAACAGTCCCCCTTACTCCCAGTGACAAGCAACAATATTACTTTTTTTTCTAAATTTATTTCTGATTTTTCCCTTTTTCTCCCAATTCAGTGGCCAATCGATCCCTATTTTAGTTCAAACACCCACCCTTGTACTGCGTGAGTTCGCCAACTGCATCTCTCCGGCCGGCAGTCTCGAAGGAGACGCCTCGTCACTGAGGTGAATCCAGGCCGAACCACTGCTTTTCCCGACACACACAGAGACGCATTCATGTGACGAACACAAGCCGACTCCGCCCCCCTCCCGAAGACAGCGTTGCCTATTATTGCTGCTTCGAGTCCGGCCAAAGTCGGATCTGACGAGACCGAGGCGCGAATCCCGGCCCCCAGAGAGCAACTGCATCGACACAAAACCGATGCTTAGACCGCTATTTTTTTTTTAACTAAGGAAATTAGGTGGACTACTCAGACACTGCCATAACCCTGGGGATTATCCTGCCCCATTCTTCAGGGTGTGGCTGCTATAAATCTAGGCGTTTAGGAGACCGCCGTTCTCTCTGGGGATACCGGCAGTTAGCACCAGCCTCTGGCGGATCTGCAAGAGGTGTAACAGGGACAGACATCAGTGTGGAGCATGATGACAGTTCTGTCTCTGAAACTGCTGAAGAGATGGGCCCAGAAGAAGCAGGTTCTGTGTGACCTGGTGCATTCTGGGTGAGGGTTGGTTGGGCTGGGTTGTCCTGCTCATATGGCTCAGCACCGACCACTGGTAGTGGTGGTGTAGTGTTCTCAGACGCTGTTTCTGCAGCAAGCAGTTGGTCTGTGTGTTTCCTCCAGACGGTGTCCTCAGTGGTCCGGACTGTATAGGACACAGGCCCTGTCTGCCAGGACGGTGGCTGGCACCCATTTTGGTCCGGTGTTATAGTTGCATGCCAGTACACTGTCACCTGGGAAGAAAATCCTTTCTTTTGCTTTATGTTGGCGTTGTTGAACCTGAGTTTGTTGTTTCAGGTGAACAGTCTCTTTGGTCATTTGTGGTTTTAGGAGGTCGAGGTTGGTGCAGATTTGTCTCTTCATGAGCAGTACCGCAGGAGCAGCTCTTGTTGCGTGGGGCACATTTCTGTAAGACAGCATGAAGTTGTTCAGCCTCTGGTGGAGAGAGCCGTGGCCCTGAGAAGCCTTCAAAGCGTGTTTCATGCTCTGAACAAATCTCTCTGCTAATCCATTAGTAGATGGGTGATAAGGAGCAGAGCGGATGTGTTGCACTCCATTTACCTCGAGGAATCGCTCGAACTCTTGTGAGACAAATTGGGGCCTGTTATCACTCACCAGCTGTTCGGGGAAGCCAAACTGACTGAACATTTCCCCAAGTTTCTCAGCTGTTGTCGATCTCCTTATGGCCACTTCTGGCCACTTGCTGTGAGCATCAACCGCCACCAGAAACATCCTCTCCTCGAATGGGTCAGCAAAATCAATGTGGACACGCTGCCAGGGTCCGTCTGGCCATTCCCATGGGTGGAGGGGGGCTGGCTGTGGCATGCCGCGCACCTGCTGACAAGATGGACATCCAAAGGAGTTGAATCAAGTGCAACTGGACTTGGTATATATACGTGAAGACGTTTCGCCTCTCATCCAAGAGGCTTCCTCAGTTGGTGCCTTTCTGACTAGATGAAGCTAGTCTGACTGGCTGGTGATGAGACTCAGAATATATCCTCTAGGAGTCAGAGCTATTGATGTCCATGGCTCTTTGTGTCCCAATGTTTACCAACGCCCGTCGCTAACAGAGCCATAGATATGAGTGGCTCTTTTGTGTACCGATGTTATGGCCGCGCCCGTCGTTATCGGAGCTATTGATATGCGTGGCTCTCCTGTGCTCCGATGTCCAGCCGCGCCCGTCGCCATCGGAGCTATTGATTTGCATTTGTTTAGCAGCGACGGTCGTTGGGGGTGTTAGTTTCGACTTCATTATTCAGTGGTCATGAGAGTCGTTGGAGCCGTTAGTGACCGAATGTTGTTCTTGGAGGCTAGGCTTTTGAGTCTCCTGGGTAGAGATGAATGGACGGCATTGTAAGTGGGAGATAGGTGGTGTCGCAGACCTCCTCCTCTGTTGAGGGATGGTTTTTCCAGTTTCGCATAGATGGCTTCCTTCACCCCTCTTTCAAACCATCTATCTTCCATGTCCAAAATGTGTACGTTGCTGTCCTCGAAGGAGTGTGTCTTCTCCTTTAGGTGTAGATAGACTGCTGAGTCTTGTCCTGAGGAGTTTGGCCTTTTGTGTTGGGCCATCCGTTTGTGTAGTGGTTGTTTGGTTTCTCCTATGTATAGGTCAGGGCAATCCTCATTGCATTGTACAGCATACACCAGATTGCTTTTTTGGGTGTGTGGTACACGGTCTTTGGGATGAACCAGTCTTTGTCGGAGTGTGTTGCTGGGTTTGAAGTATACCGGGATGCGGTGTTTGTTGAAAATTCTCCTGAGTTTCTTGGAGACCCCAGAAACATACGGGATAACTGTGCTATTCCTTCTGTTCCTTTTCTCCTCGTCGCTCACCTGGTTGGTCTTTTTGGAACGTGTTACCAAACATCGGTACACAAAAGAGCCACTCATATCTATGGCTCTGTTAGCGACGGGCGTTGGTAAACATCGGGACACAAAGAGCCATTGACATCTATAGCTCTGACAACGACTCCAAGAGGATAAATTCTGAGTCTCATCACCAGCCAGTCAGACTAGCTTTGTCTAGTCAGAAAGGCACGAACTGAGGTAGCCTCTTGGATGAGAGGCGAAACGTCTTCACTGATATATACCAAGTCCAGTTGCACTTGATTCAACTCCTTTGGATAACCATGACCTGGATGAATGAGAACATTCACAGACATACTGACAAGATGGACATGTTCTCGCAGTCTCTTCTATTTGCCCATCCAGCCCAGGCCACCAGAAGTAGCTCCTGGCGAGTTCTTTCATGCGGACTATTCCGTTGTGGCTTGCATGTAGCTGCTGTAGTAGCCTTTTTCGCAGCGTGGGTGGAATAATCACTCTGCGTCCCCATAAGAGACATCCTGCCTGCACAGAGAGCTCATTCCTTCTATAGGTACGGTTTTAGCTCTGGAAGGTTCCCACTCCTTCCGCTGATCACAACAGCTATCAGTTTGGACAGCACAGGGTCATTTCTGGTGTGTCGTTTCACTTGAGTAGAAGTGATGGGAGCCTCCTCCACTTGCCTGAAGTAGAAAATGCCAGTCTACTGTGGCTTACCATGGTCAACCGGCAGGGGCAGCCTAGAGAGGCTGTCGGCATTTGCATGCAGCTCCGACTTGCGGTATTTGATGTCGTAGTCGTGGGCGGACAACAACAAGGCCCATCTTTGCATCCGACTGGCTGCCAAGGAAGGAATACCAGTATGGGGCCCGGAAAATGTTGTCAGGGGACGGTGGTCTGTCAGAAGGACAAATTTCCTCCAAAAGAGATATTGGTGAAATTTTCTGACCCCAAACACAATTCCCAGCGCTTCTCGTTCAATTTGCGCATAGTTGCGTTTGGCTTGGTTGAGTGTGCATGAAGCGAACGCGACCGGCCGCTCTTCACCTCTGGGAATGATGTGAGAAATGACTGGCCCCACTCCATAAGGGGAAGCATCACATGCGAGTTGTAAGGGCAATGTGGGGTCAAAGTTTGTCAGCATGTCAGACTCAAGCAGTGCCTTTTTTGGTTGCGCAAAGGCAGTCCATTTCCATGCCTTACCATGGCACAACAGCTGGTGAAGTAGTCGCAGCAGAGAATAGAGGCTCGGTATGAATAGTAGTTTAGGAGCCCGAGATAAGAGCGTGGCTGATTCACATTTTGAGGCGTCGGTGCTTCCACGATCGTTTTGATTTTGGATGGAGCTTTGTGTAAGCCCTCATAATCTATTACGTGACCCAAATACTCTACTGCAGACTGGAAAAACTCACACTTTGATCTGCGGACCCTGAGTCCATATTCTTCCAGCCGCTGCAGTGTGGCGTCCAGATTTTCCAGGTGCTCTTGCTCTGTCTTCCCGGTGACCAGTATGTCGTCCACGTAGCATCGGACACCAGCCAAGCCGCTCAGTATCTGGTCCATCGCATGCTGGAAGAGAGCCGGGGCCGATGTTATTCCAAAGGGTAGCCTGCAGTATTGGTAGAGGCCCTTGTGAGTGACTATTGTGAGCAGCTCTCTCGGCTTCTCATCGACTTGCATCTGGAGGTAGGCTTGTGTGAGGTCAATTTTGCTGAATTTTTGTCCCCCAGCCAATCCAGTGAAAAGCTCCACGATGTGGGGCAGTGGATATTGTTCAGCCTCAAGCACTGGGTTTATGGCGACTTTGAAGTTGCCGCAGATTCTCACCGAATTATCTTTTTTTATAACTGGCACGATTGGAGTGGCCCAGTCACTCTGGCTGACAGGCTGCAGCACCCCCCTCTTGACCAAGGATTCTAGCTCTGCTTCCACTTTTGGCTTTATTGCGTATGGAACTGGTCTGGCTTTCATGAACCTTGGTTTGCTATCCGGCTGAATGTTCAGTTTAACTGTTATGTCTTTCATCGTTCCCAGTTCCTCCTTGAACACATCTGCATGTTTTTTCAGAACCGTTGTCAGACGTTTTTCACCTTTGCACACCATATGAATTGCAGGCCAGTCCAGTGTGAGCTCCTCTAGCCACGACCGACCCAGCAGAGATGGAAAGTTCCCTTTGACTACATACAATGGTAGTTTAGCTGTCTGGCCATTCACCAGGACTGTGACATTAACGACGCCTTTTGTTCACACTGACTCGCTGGTGGATGTTTTCCGTTTGAGGCTGGTTGGCTGTAATGGAAGGTGTTGCAAGGTTTCCTTGTAAACAGCATACGACATGATGGGGACAGCTGTACCGGTGTCAATTTGCATGCGCACTGGTTTCCCCTCCAGCAGTGGAGTTTCCCAATATCCATCTGGACCTCCCTGCACTGACGGTACATACACTGATGCCTCATCTGATGAGCTGTTGGGCTCAGCGGTGGTGTGGCTTGGTTCCACACTGTGTACAGACTGTCTCTTTTTGAATTTGGGCATTGGCTATTTGGTTACTTGCCTTGGGTTTCTGTCAGCTCCCTTACTTCTGCAAGCGTGTTCCAGGTGCCCCTTTTTTCCACACTTCCTGCAATCCACATCCTTACTCCAACAATCAGCTGCAAAATGTCCTGTTCCGTCGCATCGGTAACATTTTTCATGAGCCCCCTTATCCTCGGTGGAGACCCGGTGCAGTTTACCACTTGTGCTGAGCTTCCCTGGTAGCTCGCTCCATTGACACAGCAATCTCGACAGCTTTGTCCAATGTGAGTGAACCTTTAGTTAGCAGACGTTTCTGAGTAGCCCACAGACACGAGGCTGTCTCTTATAGTGACATTCAGCACATCATTGAATTCACCATGCTCTGCTAGCCTCCTCAGTGCAGCCACAAACACTGTTACACTCTCCCCTTCCTCTCGGTTTCTTTTATGGAAACGAAAACGTTCTGCATTTACCAGTGGCTCGGGTGAGAAATGGGCCGTCAACGTAGCCACTATGCTAGCGTAGCTTCTGGTCCCAGGCTTGGCTGGCTGGACCAGGCAACACGGCAGACCAAAGGTTTTCGGCCCCATTACACTCAAGACCGTTGGCACAATCTTCTCATCTGCAATCCCATTTGCTTGAGCAAAGTATTCAAAACGTTCTGTGTAGGAGCACCACTGCTCAGTATTTTCATCAAGGGGCCAATGCTCCCACTCATCCCCGCCATTTTCCCCTTGTTTGCCGCTTTTTTCACAAGTATCTTACCTCTGCCGACTCTGCAGTCTCTGACGGTGAAGCTAACTTGCTAACCTGCTAGCTTCCAGCTTTCACAGCAACAGTCCGGCTCAGAATCTTCAAAACGAGCGGAGAAACACACGCGGATGTCGAATAAGATCCTCGTCGCCACTTTGTTGTAGCTTCCTTAGAGTATTGCCCAACTTATACTGCTAGGTTACAACATAAATCAGTCGGGAGACGGATTCGAAATTTGCCGTCTTGGTTTTATTATACAGCAACTGTCACGTGACACTCCAAGGCACCCGTAATATCAATACCCTGGTCCGCCTATAGGTGGCAGCAACGGACCAGGTATAATCACAATATACAACAGGTATGGAGTAGTGCTGTCGTCTGATGGCTTTGTTCAGCTCTCGAGGATCAAGGTGAAGTCTGAGTGAGCCATTTTTCTCTTCAGCTATTACCAAGCTGTTCACCCACTGTCGGTTCTGTTACTGGAGTGATGACATCAGCTTTTCCCAGCTGGCTCGGTGTCTTTTTCAGTTTGTCCATGATGGCAAACGAGATTTTTCTGCAGCCATGGATCACGGGGGTCACTTCTGGGTCAATGTGAATATGATGCTCACCAGGGAACTCCCCAAGCCCCTGGAACACCTCTGGATACTGCCTCACCAGCTCTTCTTTGGTTGCAGGTGAGCTCTCCTTGGTTTCATCAACACGTCTGACCAAGTTCAACTCCTCACACGCTGCTCTTCCAAGAATTGGAGATGCTGACTGCTTAATGGCATAGAACTGGAGCTTGGACTCTGCTCGTTCAGTACTGCATTTCAGGTAGGTGCTACCGGCTGGCTTTATCTGGTTACCTCCATAAGCTCTTAATACTGTGTTTGTGGGACTAAGGCGTACTTTGCCTAGGAGTTTTCTGACCTGTTCTAGAGGGAGAACACTAGAGTCAGCACCCGTGTCTAGTTTAAAGATGATGGGCACTCCTCCAATTGACGAAGTAGCTCGCCACGGCATATCACTAGCTTTGCTCAGTGCATTTACCTGGGTGCACTCCAGACTGCCCACAAATAGTGAATCCACTGTCTGCACTGCTTTCACTCCTTTCATTCTGCACATCTTGGCAAAGTGATTGTCCTTCCCACAAGCTCTGCACATCATGCCATATGCTGGATATGCTTTTGGGCCATGTGTCTTTCCGCATCTGTTGCATACTTTTGTTTGGTTGACGTATTTCTCCTTTTTATGATGAGCACTGAATGCTGTTTTGTTGACATTAGCTTTATTTTGCCTTATTGGTCTTGTTGCCTCCGTTATTGCATGCACCTCATTTTCCTTCTTTGCGCACACCATTACGCTGATTTGCTCCTTGGCTATCTCTGATGCCCTGCAAATATCAGTGGCTTTAGTTAAAGTCAGGTTAGACTCTCTCAGCAGTTTCTCTTTCAGGTGCTTATCTGTAACACTGAAAACGACTTTGTCTCTCAGTATGGCATTTTCGGTTATACCGAGCTCACAGCCTTTGCTCCTGTGTTTTAGCTCTGTGACACATTTGTCAATGTGCATCGGTTCTTGCATTGCATACGTCCAAAACTGGTGCCTCTCAAAACACCACGTTTTTCTGTGGCGCACAGTAGTCTCTGAAAGCCTGCAACATGTGGTCCACCTGCACATCTAAGAAGTTTATTCAAGCGTACTTTTAGTATACTTGTTTTAAACTAAAAATAAGTAAGTATGCTTATAGTTTACTTTTTATATACTGATCAGAGATATACTAAATAAAAGTAAACTTCAGTATACGTGGCTTATACTGACAAGTATAGAGACAAGTTTAAGTATATCTGGCCTATACTTGGTACTTATACTTGAATATACTTGGCTTATACTGACAGAAAAGTCTTAAGTATATTTGGCATACCTGTACTCTTTTGATGGAGATTTGCATACTTTTGATAGAGAAGACTATTTTTTCACACATATTGGCATCTTTGAGGTAGTACTCCAGCAGATATTTTACATCCTATCTTATACACTTACGTGTCCAAGTTTATAGTAACAGTTCAGCTTTGGGAGACAATATCTGACTAGTAGTACACAGGTGGAGCTGAACCTGTTGTACACAGTGTTATTAACCCACACAAACGGATAAGGATTTAGCTGATTTTTATTGACAATTCTAGTGTGACAGTATTGTAACAGACTTGATTCATACTGGCTGAGGTTACAAGTCATTAGCATATTTAAATCTCATCAGAAAACATCAAGTCTAATAGCAAAAGGAGCAAATCATTGGCCACAACACGGGACTTGTTACTGCTCCCAGTGCCGTTCATATTGATTTGGCAAAGGTGTAATGAAAATTTGTCAACAACAACAACACATTTCATTGTTATCACGTCTGGCCAGATAGCCCTGATGTTTCCAGTCTTCCTAACCTCATGTATGAAAGTACTCTGTACATTTATTTGTGAGTCTTTATGTAAAGGCCTGCTAGATTTAGCAAGTACCTCAACTAAAACACAACAATGTTTGCTACATGTACGATATGCAGGGCTTTGATGTGCACACTTTTGTTTAAAAATGAGATACAATGTAGCATCTTTCAAGTATACAGCACTGGTGTATCTTTTCTTTAGGCGGTCAATTTTTTGACTGTGATACAGAATTCCAGCAACCACAAAAACGGTTGTAAGACCAGAAACGGTTACGTAGATTTCCACATAACTTGGCAATGGCAAGTCTATACGAAGTTCTGATAGTGTCTTGCAATGGGGGGTGCCCAAAACCCTGGAGACTTTCATTTAGTATTTCACATTTTTCTGTTCTTTGCTTATTAGAATAAAGTTCCTCAACAAATGACTGAACCTTTGCACTTGTGATAGTATGCTTGGCTTTTCTGGCAATTCTCTCCACAACAGAAATATTCTAGCTATTTGTGAAGGGGCACACTGTGTGTAAGAGCGAGTTCTGACATCAAGATGCTCCTAGTCTTGCTCTTATCCTGCATTGATGCATATATACCAAAGACAAAGGAACAAATGATTCCAAAATCTGGCAGGGCGTATGCCTTTCAAGACAGGCAGAGCATAGAAGAGGAGAAATGCTCGCCACTCGGAAGCTTTCCACACCTTCCTTTCACTTATTGACCTTGGTGTCCTGGTTATCTC
The DNA here is from genome assembly GCF_029633865.1 of Lampris incognitus. Classification (NCBI taxonomy): domain Eukaryota; kingdom Metazoa; phylum Chordata; class Actinopteri; order Lampriformes; family Lampridae; genus Lampris; species Lampris incognitus. The sequence goes on along the minus strand of NC_079211.1, from coordinate 53,797,904 downwards.
AACAGGTGGTTTTATTTTTACAAGTCTCAAATCAACCTCTTCTATCTGTTTGCCAATGTACAGGGGGCTTCACTGTTTGCTGTATCAAACCACAATGTGGGCAGTTGCTGAGTAACTCCAAGACATACATTGTGTTGATATTCAGGAATGAAACCATTTATCATTTTGAAGTGACTAAGCTAATAAATTTGCAAAAATTTCTACAAAACCTTTTTCACTTTGTCATTATGGGGTATTGTGTGGAGATGGATGAGGAAAAAAAGGAATTCAATCCATTTTGGAATAAGGCTGTAACATAACAAAATGTGGGGAAAGTGAAGGGGTGGGAATACTTTCCGGATGCACTGTATATAGTATACTTAAAAGTTTACTATTATAAACTGAAAAGTGGGCCAATTTAGTCCGAAGAAGTATTAAAATGGTATACTTACAAGTATACCACTAGTACATTGATATTCGTATACTTACAACATAAAGTAAACTTGTGAATTATACTTCAACTACACTTACGTTTACTTAATAAAATGAACTTTAAGTATACTTTTTTTTGTAAGGGCGGCCCTGGCTATATCAAGTATGTTGTACATCTCGAATGCTTCTTCACCGAGGGTGTGCGGTAATATTGCCACTTGAACCTTGTTTTCCTTTTTCGACATTTCAGTTGCCGTCATGTACAACCTATATCTTTGCTTCCATCTGCGCCAGTTTTCACATATGCGGTGTTCCCAACACAGAATATTAACCAGTGTGGGTTGGTGGGTTTTGAATGTGCACAGACCAATGTGATTGGTGCTGAATGAGGTGGAGGTCAGCTATTGGTTGTTCCTGAAGAGTATATAAGGCAGAATCGCCACCAGGGCGTTCTCTTGGTACTCCGCTCTACTCGGGATAGCTAGGTTGTTACAGCGTAAGAATAAATATACTACGCCACTGTCATAAGTCTGCCGTGTGCACTTTCCAGTTATCTACTTAAACAGTTTTAGAACAGTATTAGTGTTTCATACACCACAACATATGTTGCCTATTAATACTTAATACTGACTTAAATTGTTCCATTTTGTTTTCTCTTCCGCATCACATTCATATTTCAATGCCCACCTGGCGGGCAAAACATTCTTCTGCTGCCCGCCAGGTGAGCATTATCAAGTTTTTACCTAAACGTTTGAAAATGCCGAATAGTTGCTGTGCAATTGTTTGCAGTAAGCGACGAGGAGACAACCCTGGGTTGTGCTTTCACAGAATCCCGCCTAAAAAGAAAGCCTGGAGAGCCGAAGACTGTGGATATGCACTATTAGACGTGCCTCCGTCCCTGGGGAGGGCAAAGAATGGAAACCGTCCAAGTACACACGTCTTTGCAGTGAAGATTTCATCAAAGGTAAGCTCAAGTAAACGTTCAGTATTTTGATTATTGTATTTTTTTAGTCATTAGCCTATCTTTATGTAAGCATTCTGATATGGTTTACTAGTCAGTAGCTAGCTAGCTAATGCTAGGAGTTGATTGCACCTGTCCTTTAGCTAGCTAGATTATCTACAGTAGCTAGATAGCTTGCCGTCAAGGCCACAGTGGAGCTAGCAAGCTAAATAATAAGATGCCAATGCTATCTAAATAATCAGTTGTCCTAAGTTAGTTAAGGGGAATGTTCATTTTCAGTCTGAGTAGTTCAATCTGCAGGAATGATATCACATATGTTAGCTACTTCTAGCTTGTTGGCATGTGTTGGACTAAAACCATCTTGTATTATTAACTTATAGGTACCAAATCTGATGACCCGTTGTCCCCCTGCTGGGTTCCATCTGTGTTCTCGCACACACCAGCCACCAAGAAGAGGAAAAGGGAGAAAGACATGGAAAGATATGAGCAGCACAGCAGAATGCAGAAAAAGAGGGTGGACGAGAAAAGGAAGCTAGATGCAGTGGATGTCCTCCTAGAATTGTCATCAGTGCCACTGCCAGACATTGAGCCAGAGCCCCCTGTTGAGGCTGAACAGTGTGACAACAAACCATGCAAAGAGAACATTGCAAGATTACAGAGGGAATGCAATTACCTCAGGGAGGAAAACCATCAGCTGAAGGACATTACTAAATCAGGAACATTTGATGAACTGGCTTTTGAAAAAGATGATGGAAAAGTGAAGGCAATGACTGGAATCTCTACATATTTCAAGTTACATGTACTTTTAATGTTTGTCATATCCTTTCTGCAGACTGGTACAACCCGCTCTCCCTTCCGACAAGTGCTCATACAGTTGTAAGGCTGAAAACGAACCTTCCCCCTTCATTACTTAGTTGCATCTTTAAGGTCTCAATTCCAACTGCCAGTAGAACATTTAGAAGCACCATTGGAAGTGTCGAATGCCAGGCTTGTTCCAGCACTTGTTTTGGCCAAATCGAGATGAGCTTCAGATGTCAACGCCTATGATATTTAGACAGGTCTTTCGTAAATGCGCCTGTATTATTGGCTGCTTTGAGATTTTAATTGAAAAGCCTGGAGACCTAAGAGCAAGAGCACAGACATACTCACAATACAAACATCACCATACCATGAAATATCTAATTGGCATAACACCACAAGGAACAGTTTCTTTTACTATATCTAAAGGATGCGGTGGCAGAACATCAAACAAACACTTGGCTGAGAGAAGTGGGTTTTTGGATCGACTCAACCCAGGTGATGTGATTCTTGCTGATACAGGATTTGATGTGGCAGATTCAGTTGGTCTATACAATGCTGAGCTTAAGATCCCAGCTTTTACTAAGGGGAAAGAGCAACTGGGTCCTGTGGAATTGGAGTCCACACGAGGACTTGCATCTGTTAGAATCCATGTAGAGAGGGTCATCGGTGAGGCAAGGAATCGTTATACTATACTTCAAAGTACGATCGGAATTCAGATGTATGAAGCCGAGCATCCTGAAGGTCTTACACCTCTAGATAAAACTGTCCATGTGTGCTGTGCACCGACAAATCTGGCTCCCTCAATTGTTCCTTTAAGTTAAAACGTGTTACTGCGCTCACTCTCTCTCTCACACACACACACACACACACACACACACACACACGGCAGTCAGGCTGTTGCACCAAGCCACACTGCGTTGGTGTTCAAAGCAGAGTGGTTGTTCTGTCACCTCCCACAGCCTCCAAGGGTCCTTCTCTCAGTGAAACAGTTCATTTACAATGAAATACTGACAATGACGAATTCAGACTTTAAATAACAAATGTATATACATATCTAATCACACGTCACAATCACAAATGTACATTTAATATGAAATAACTGAATACTTATTCCACCACTGTTACAGCAGAAAGTATGTGCCCTGTGTTGAATAAAACACTTCAAGATTATACTTTGTTCTGTTTTTTTGTTACACCTCGTTTGTTTAGCTATTTCCCGCATACAGTCACTGCATTTCCAACACAGCATTTTTAAATGAGTGGTGTCAAGCTTTAAACAACTTCTATGAATGTATTCTTTTCAGATTCCTGATTTACACTAAAGTCTGTCTTCGTTATGTAGGACAGGCACCCCACAGTAACAGCCCGCGACTTCAGATGGTTTGGTGGCATCATGTGGTGCTAGACTAGGAGCTGTGAACACTTCAGCTACTAGCTCTGGAATGACACATGTCTGGACAAATATGGGAACCTTTTCACACATGGTTTCAAAAAGGTCAGTATCAGGCAGAATCCTCTCAATGTGGATTTCCCCTGTGCCTCCTTTCCCTGGTCCCCAGACTGCAAAGTCACAGTAGCTTGCTTCTGTTAGATGAATTTGTGTCTGCACCTGATGGAAGTATTGACGGTCCCTCTTCAGTGAAAGTTTACCCTCCACCTCTTGGAGACAAAAAAAGGATATCCTGTTTGCTTTTCTCCATCAAAGTGCTATTCTGAAGGCTGCTGGGTGCCTTTACCTCCAACACACCCGTGTCATGGTAGTCACATGTCAATGTGCCGTCTGGCGATGCCCCTAACCATGGATATTGAGGGTTGATGACCAGCACTCCCTTCCTGACGGTGAAGTTGGTGTGGTGGCCCTCCATCATCTTGGTGTACTCCTCGACTCCTCAACAAATGATAGTAATAAATAATAACCATAACAATGTATACGGCTCATATCACAGTAACATTACTACTGCGAGGCATCATTCTAAATGATGTTCTTAGCAGATGTTATTTATCTGGATAATTTATATTTTACCAGCACGGTGATGAGGTAAGTGGATGTAAACAAATCACAAAAGCTGTGAAAGGAGTATTTTAAGGCTGTATCAAAAATGTTTCTGTGCACTGCAGTGGTTTCCCTCCCCATCACTTTTGTGCTTTCTTTTGGCCTATTTGGGAATACAGATTTCTATTTATTTGTGTGCTGCTTTCATCCAGTGTAAAGTGTATGTGAATACCTGAGAGAGTCTGGTGTGTTGTTGTTTGGATCCTTGTAGGCCACAGGATAGCACACTTTCTTCAGCAGGGAGACAGCTAGTTTGTCTGGGTCAGTGTGGCAGGCTGCTTGGATGTTTGAAGCAGTCACCCTTCCTGCCTTCTGGTCAAACCACATGGCACATTTTGCTTGTAGTCTTGTCTCCTTTTCTATCACACGGCACTACAATTGAAAAAGGTTAAGTAAAAAGTTTGTGATATGTGACAAATCTAAACAGTGACGAATTAACTTTTACCGGGAAGAAATATATTTAAAAAGATGACTTTAGAATTCTGTACTTCAACTACTTGTGCCTGGGATATTCCTGACATGCATTCAACCACTGATGTAAAAATGTAGGCTACGTGTTCTTCTGTTATGCTCAACTCTGTAAAGACCTCTTCACTCTTTGCCTGCAGTTCTTGGCGTGACAGTGACCTGTACATCTTGCTTAAGGATGCAGGAATGTTGAGTTGCACTGCCCAAGGTATGAACTTCTTTGCATGGCCAGGGACAACAGACAAAATGGAGCTTTTGACAGGTTCCTTTTCAGTGCCTTCTGATATATGTAGCATATTGTAGAATGCTGTGCATTCATCTGGGGTTGGAGGTGGAAACTTCGCAGGGGGGAGGTCGCCACACCCATCAGCAGATCTCTTTCTCTGGGCCTTTGTGAACGCTATCTGGCTCCCTTCTGCATAGCCTACTTTCCTTATGGCTGCCATACTAGGCTCACTCACTCCAGTTGCAGGCCTTATCAGTGCATGTAGTGCCACTCAGTTTGTTCACAGCTGCTAGCAAAGCGTAGAGTATGGCAGCTACATGCAAGAACACTTCTCCTAACCCTGCCATACAAGTGCAGTGGCCAAATCGCACCAAGCCCTCCTTCTCCACAGCAACCCAAGCTGTCAATGGTGGGTCGTTTAAACTGTAAGAATGGTTGGTTTACCTGACATTGGACAGAAGTTTTGACTAGATTTCATAGATTGTTAACCTAACCAAATATTACTGCTTTGCTTTCCTTGTCACTATTGCCCTAGAAGGCTGACTACAGTCTGAAACACCTGCGATCAATGTAGCTAGCTAGCTAACGTTAATTAGCACTCACCTTTGCTTTGATGATAAAGAATTTCTTGTCCTTCACATCCCAAACGGCAGCATTATTGACCCATCCAGAACGAAAATACATATATAACTGTCTGTACTTTTGTAAGCTTTCATCCTGGCGGCAGTGTAAGGAGAAGGATTCTCCGCAAGACATAGACTAATCCGCCAACCAATTCGTGTGTTCCGCCACCTAGCGCCGCCGCCATTACTGCGGTGGCAAGTAGCAGTGTTTGCTACTGCCTGCCAAGTGACAGCAGTGACAGCAGCATGGGTAGTTGGATTGACGACATTAGACAGTGGCCCCCAGTTACTAATGAAGGTACCTTAAGGATGGTGATCTTAACATTATTCAAATTGTACATATTAGTTAGACATCGGTTATGTCAATAGCCAGATAGAGAGAGAAAAATGACCACTTAACCATGTGCCGCATTTCAAGTGATGAAGTAACTAACGTTTGTGTAGCTATCTAATATGCTAACGTGATAGCTAGTAAACATTCGAGGGTTGCATTTATCACAGACCAGTTATATTAGTAAAACGTTTTAAAAACACGAATGTGTTTTTTGTAGGTATTCAATATTATTTCATTAATCGCCTGGCTTGTGATGAGCAACAAAATGCCAACTACAGGTCTCTAATAGAGGGTCAAAATGACCTGAGCTCTGTATGGGTTGGCCAAATATTGCACACTCTGCCAGATAATGAACACATCATTCTAAATCAGTGTTTCTCAACCCAGTCCTCAAGGACCCCCTATCCTGCAGATTTCCTTTGTAATCCTGAATAGGTACCTGTTTGTAGTTATTCAACCAATCAGCAATGAATGTCTGAGTTTGCACACCTTGCATAATTAAGTGCTATGAGATGACTGGTTGAGTAAGTACAAGCAGGGCTACCTATGCAGGGTTACAATGAAAATCTGCAGGATAGGGGGGTCCTTGAGGACTGGGTTGAGAAACACTGTTCTAAATTGACCTGTCCGATACTCATAGTCCATTAACAACCATCATAATGTTGAATGAACTCTGCAGAGAAAGGACAGCAAAGTTGTAGGTGTGAACTGTGACTGTATGGCCAACAGAGGGAAGTGCTGCAGTCATACAGCAGGACTACTTTACAAGGTCAAAGATGCTGTGACACAAGGCTTTGCAGACACAGCCTGCACTGACAAAGTGTGTGCCTGGTACCAATCCACCTCGAAAAATGGTGCCAGACACAGTTGAGAACATTCACGGGCCAGATCACGGACATAGGAAAACTATGAAAGATATAGCTACAGCATTTGAGACAGATGTATATGTTATTCAACACTTTTCATCCCCTGAGATGGCTGACTGTTCCATGATACCTGGAAGCATTTTACATCATGTGTGGACTGCATAGCCACAGAAGAATGCAGATATTAATGAACTACCCAAACATCATGCACAATGTGCAGAACACAAATGTAAAGTCTGCAATGTCATTTTTGAAAGACGTCAATTATTAGGAGGAATTAGGCTTGGGTTACCCCCGGCCCCGGGTTACATAATTTTTGATTCTTGTCCTTTTTGACTCTGTAGAGTTCGATGGGTTTGTGAAATGTTTTATTGCCTTATTGGTTTGGTGTATGTGTGTGTTGTATTTTGATTGTTGTGTTTTTTCTTCTATAGCATAAAAGAAAAGAAATCAGGTCTTGCAAACTATCGCGAGAGGAGGAAACAGCTTTAATTGCATGACATCATTTAGTGGAAGCGCAGACCATTCGCAGTTGCGTTTTGTCTACTTTTCTTTAATCGCTTCTATTTTGCGCAAAACTGCAACGGAAACGCGCCTTGTGTCGCAGGTTCAACGTAAACAGGTTCAACGTAAACCTGCGGGAGACCAGCTAGCTCCCAGAGGGGCCAAGGCCTGCACATGTCCACATGATCTGCTCAAACTACTGAATGAGCCGTACAAGTACCTGGGCACTATAACTGATAACAAGCTGAACGTTGATTGTAATACCAAGTTGCTATGCAAAAAAGGGGGAACAAAATCCAGCATTGCCTCTTCTTCTTTTTTGGTCTGAGGAAGCTGGCTAAGTGCGGTGTGGACAGGTCCCTGATGACTTGGTTCTGCAGAAATTTTGTTGAGTCGGTCATTACTTTTCTTTGTTGGTATGCCTCTCTCAATCTTAAACAGAAACATGCACTAACAAGGTGTGCAGTAGCATGACAGGTACCCAACAGAAAAGTCTGTCTGAGTTATACAACAAGTGGAAGTTCAGGAAAGCAGAATCCATCCTGTCTGACAGCACCCAGTCCCTGCACCTAGAGTTTCACACCTTGCCTTCTGCTCCCCGCTTCAAATACCCAGTAGTCAAAACCAACAGATACCAACACTCCTCCACCCCCCCCCCTCAGCCATTTCACTGCTACACTCCAGCAGCAGGCGGTAGTACCAGCTCCACCTTGATGAACACCGTTAGCTGCTGCATTGCTTCTCCTCGCTACATGCTGTATTTATGCGCCCCGTGTGTTCTGCTGGTGTGTTTAAATGTTGCCGCTGCTACGCAACAACTGTGCCTCCGGGAACAAATAAAACCGACGTGACGTCACTTCCAGCGCGTTGACGTCACGGACGTGTTGACCCCTGCGTGCCTTCTCGTCGACCTTACCAACATGGCGTCGCCTCGACTCCGCCGTCCCCCCGTTTCCGGTCTGGGTGACGCAATGACGCAGTGGCTCCCTCGCAGCGCCGTCGGTTCGCTCGATAACAATAAACAACCCGGAGAGAGGAGGAGGAGAGACGCCAGGAGGACCTGCCGCCTGGATTCGACACAAACGGATGTTAAAAAGATGACCTAAAGCCACAGAAGCGGCGTACTTCAGCTCATGACACGGCGCTGGACCCTCGTCGTTTCCTGACACGAAGGATTTGGGGGTTTTTGTGTCAGGGGGGGAGAGAGCGAGAGCTACGTCTCAGCCCGCTGCTAATAGCCATTTTAGTGCGGCTAACGCGGTGCACCTCGCTCCTTGTCTGCACACTTTGTCTGGGTCTGTTATGCTGGTGCCGGAGGACCGGATTCGCTTTTGTCCTCTGCGTTCCCTCCTCACCCCGCTGTCTCCGGCCTCATGTCTCGCTGGCTGTTCCCCTGGTCGGGCTCAATCAAGAAGCGGGCCTGTCGGTACCTCCTGCAGCACTACCTCGGTCACTTCTTACAGGAACGACTGAGTTTGGACCAGCTGGGCTTGGACTTGTACAATGGCAGCGGGGTCATCAAGGAAATCAACCTCGATGTTTGGGTGAGTTATGCTACCGTGGAGGAGCTGTCAGCTCCCCCGGCCGGCGCACCGTCCTCTTGTTTTTGTCGGCTCGGTGCCTACTTAGCAATCCGAGTAGAGTTCAACAACCAACCATCTTCAACGTCATACTCATAACCCAGCTCCTTTGCCTCCGCCTCTTGAATTCCATGAATTTGCACGACACGAATCACAGCCAGTGAATGTTTTTAGACCAGCAATGTCAGCAATCCACCAGTTGTTGACTGTCTTTCCGGATACGCGAAATTTCCCCACCAGAGGTGGGCAGTCTTATCCAGAGAGGGCCGGTGTGGGTGCAGGTCTTTGTTCCAATCAAGCAGTTACACACCTGATCCCACTCATCCACCAGTAGAGTCTGTTGAGGAACTTGATTAGGAGACACAGGTGTGTAACTGCTTGGTTGGAACAAAGACCTGCACCCACACCGGCCCTTTCTGGATAAGATTGTCCACCCCTGTGACGTTCAACTCCTTTGTCTTATACCATCCATAAATCCACACCAAGAGTGATAACGGTCAGATTGATGTTGTTCTCAATACATTCTTCTTCTTCTTTTTTGCCTCCTGTCTCATGACGTGCTTGGTTGACTTGTTTTTATCATTTCACAGGCGGTCAATGAGCTTCTGGAGTCTCTTGGGGCACCTCTTGAAATCGTGGATGGATTTGTTAGCAGTATAGCAGTGACCATCCCATGGCAAGCACTGGTAACCGACCACTGCACCCTAGAAGTTTCTGGACTACAAATAACATGCCGACCCAAGTGTCGGACAAGTAAGTTACCTAAAATGTCCGCCAGTCTAGATGACTCGTGTTTTTCCCATTTGCAATCCCAGACATACAGCAGCGCCTTTAAAAGTTGGGGGACCGGGTCTTCCAGGGAGGACTCGGTTTGAAGCTACAGGTTCTTGTCTCCTGATAAATAATCATCAATTCTCAAATTGTCCGTGGTTTTTAAGTTGCCCTACACACATTCCAGATTTAGTGGCTTGATTTGCAGTTTAATTTCTTTCTTCCAAACTGTCATGTTAGCAGTGAGATGAGCTTCTGCTGCACAGTTTCTGAGTTGGGGATTTTGAACATTAGGTCACATTACCCAAAGAGAATACTCTGTGGTTAAGTAACTCCAACGAGGTGGCACAGTGGCCCAGTGGTTAGCACTGTTGCCTCATAGCAAGAAGGTCCTGGGTTCAAACCCCAGGCCGTCCCAGGTCCTTTCTGTGTGGAGTTTGCTTCGGGTGCTCCAGTTTCCTCTCATCATTAAAAATCAAGAATCAAGAACACTTTGTCATTTCCCTCCATGCACTTGCGTACATGAAATGAAATGAAATGCCGTTTCCCCCAGCCCACAGCAGTACAACACAAAGACAAAAGCACATCCAAACACTACAAGAACACATATACCCAAACTAACACATACAGTGCATCCGGAAAGTATTCACACCCTTTCACTTCCCCCACATTTGTTATGTTACAGCCTTATTCCAAAATGGATTAAATTCCTTTTTTTCCCTCGTCAATCTACATACAACACCCCATAATGACAAAGCGAAAAAGGTTTTGTAGAAATTTTTGCAAATTTATTAAAAATAAAAAACAAATATTGCATGTACATAAGTATTCACACCCTTTACTCAGTACTTGGTTGAGGCACCCTTGGCAGCGATTACAGCCTCAAGTCTTCTTGGGTATGAAGCTACAAGCTTGGCACACCTATATTTGGGGTATTTCTCCCATTCTTCTCTGCAGATCCTCTCGAGCTCTGTAAGGTTAGATGGGGAGCGTCGCTGCACAGCTATTTTCAGGTCTTTCCAGAGATGTTAAATGGGGTTCAAGTCTGGGCTCTGGCTGGGCCACTCAAGGACATTCACAGACTTGTCCTGAAGCCACTCCTTCATTGTCTTGGCTGTGTGCTTAGGGTCATTGTCGTGTTGAAAGGTAAACCTTCGCCCCAGTCTGAGGTCCTGAGCGCTCTGGAGCAGGTTTTCATCAAGGATCTCTCTGTACTTTGCTCCATTCATTTTTCCCTCGATCCTGACTAGTCTCCCAGTTCCTGCCGCTTAAAAAACATCCCCACAGCATGATGCTGCCACCACCATGCTTCACTGTAGGGATGGTATTAGCAAGGTGCCTGGTTTCCTCCAGACGTGACGTTTGGCATTCAGGCCAAAGAGTTCAATCTTGGTTTCATCAGACCAGAGAATCTTGTTTCTCATGGTCTGAGAGTCCTTTAGGTGCTTTCTGGCAAACTCCATGCGGCCTGTCATGTGCCTTTTACTGAGCAGAGGCTTCCGTCTGGCCACTCTACCATAAAGGCCTGATTGGTGGAGTGCTGCAGAGGTGGTTGTCCTTCTGGAAGGTTTCTCCCATCTCCACAGAGGAACGCTGGAGATCTGTCAGAGTGACCGTCGGGTTCTTGGTCACCTCCCTGACCAAGGCCCTTCTCCCCTGATTGCTCAGTTTGGCTGGGCGACCAGCTCTAGGAAGAGTGCTGGTGGATCCAAACTTCTTCCATTTGCGAATGATGGAGAACACTGTGCTCTTCGGGACCTTCAAAGCTGAAGATTTTTTTTTGTACCCTTCCCCAGATCTGTGCCTCAATACAATCCTGTCTCGGAGGTCCACAGACAATTCCTTTGACTTCATGGCTTGGTTTCTGCTCTGACATGCACTGTCAACAGTGGGACCTTATATAGACAGGTGTGTGCCTTTCCAAATCATGTCCAATCAATTGAATTTACTACAGGTGGACGCCAATCAAGATGTAGAAACATCTCAAGGATGATCAGTGGAAACAGGATGAACCTGAGCTCAATTTTGAGTGTCATAGCAAAGGGTGTGAATACTTCTGTACATGCAATATTTCAGTTTTTTATTTTTAATAAATTTGGAAAAATTTCTACAAAACCTTTTTCACTTTGTCATTATGGGGTATTGTGTGCAGATTGATGAGAAAAAAAGGAATTTAATCCATTTTGGAATAAGGCTGTAACATAACAAAATGTGGGGAAAGTGAAGGGGTGTGAATACTTTCTGGATGCACTGTATATCCAAACTAAGCAAAAAATCACTGTCCAAGGGAACAAACGCCAGCCAGGATGACTGTCGGAACCGCCGGTCTGCATGGGTTAGCAGTTAGCTTAGCCCGCCTCGCTTCCACGTCCTGTTAGACCGCCCTCGGCGTTTCCTCCTCAGATGCAGCTCCAGGCAGAGGCCGTTGTCTCCAGGCCTACCGGACGAAGCAGACCAAGCTCTCCCAGCACCAGCTCTCCCAGCCAGACACCCTACACACACACCTCCCCGCACTCCTCATGATCACATCAAAAACACCACAGTCAGTGCCAGATGAGGCCACCACCAGACCTCCCTCGGTGTTATCGGAACTGCCTGTCTGCATGGGCTAGCAGTTAGCTTAGCCTGCCCCGTTCTCCCAGCCGATCCTGCGCCAGCTCTTCCAGCCATCAAATGAAGACAAAGCTTAGATGCAAACATGGACAAAGACACTGCATGGACGGTACTGGGTGAAGCCGCCGCAATGTGAATTCACGCCACCAACTTCCGACACCGGCACTGAGTAAGGCCGCTGCAAACACGAATTCATGCAGCCATCTTACCATACCGGAAACGGAGTGGATAAAAAAGACATGCATATTAGGAAAAAAAAGAAAAAGAAAAAGTAACTCCAAGGCAGGAATCTGGCCGGGGAAGGGTTGACGTCCCACATTAAGCAGGCCCTGGTTAAGTGTGTTTATCCTAACTGGGTGTTTGTCAAAGCCAGGAAGATGCTCAAACAGTGCACCAACCAATCGAAGAGAGAAGGACAACAGCTGCCTAAATGTAAACCAGTGGTGATTCCATATGTGGTGGGAGTGTTGGAACAGTTGAGACACTTATTTTTTAAACAACTCATGTAAGTTGCTTTCAGACTCCAAAACACACAATGCAGAAATTGGTCTACCCCCAAGGATCGGGTCCCACGGCACAAAGAGAGCAATATAGTGTATGCTGTTAAGTGCTGGCAGGATTGCTGTGACTTGTACATTGGGGAAATAAAACAGACGCTGGCCAGGGGATGACACAACACAGGAGAGCTAACACATCAGATCAGGACTCCACAGTCTACACCATCTACAGGCCAGTGGCCACTCTCCCTATCAAGGATGTGCGAGGATTGCTGGTGTGAACGGGGAGTCAGAGGCCATCTATGTGAAGAGGGAACGACCATCCCCGAACCGGGGGGGCGGGGGGCTAAGAGTACATCTTTCACCATCTTACAATGCTGTGATTGCAACTATTCCCCAATCCTCTATGAATACTATACATGGCCATTTTAACTCTAATTAGTGGTCATGGCAATTTGCATATGAAAATTATTGTTGGTTAGATTGTGATGCCACTGTATTGTTTATAAATAAGGGTGGGGATACCTGCAGTCAGTTGAGACTGAAGAGGTCACTTAGATGAGTGGTGAAACATTTCTCCCACTGAGTTTTGTGTCCAGATGAACTGATTCAACTATCTGTGATTTCCTTAGCTGGCTTATTGAGTGTGCATCAAGACAAAACATTATGTATTTGGGTGTGAGTGTTGAAAGTAAACTAGAAGTTGATCTTGTTTCGCAAGCCAGAAAATCATTCACCACTGATCTCAGCACAGGAGAACTGGAGGAACACTGGATGGACCAAAAATTCAGCTCACCGCCATGTGGAAGAGTCTCCCAACATTAAAGCTCCACTGTAAAAATACAATTTCAAGAGTAGGATTAATTACAGTCACAGCTGGAAATCATCTCAGTAGCTACTGACAAGCAAAACATTTTAATTAGGTAGATTTTTAGTTTGATGTTGCATATTAACAATTGTTTTTTCCATATTTCCCGTTCCATCGACTTGGGCGCTGTGCAGAAGTCTTATAATGGCAGGAAAAACACTGGTTTTTCTGTCTCCATGTGCTTGTATTTCCCTTCTCCCAGTAGGCGACAAAAGGGGGTGGTTTGTTGCAGAGTCCGAGCCCGGCAGAAGGGGAGATGCGTATGCCTGGTGAAGCTCCGCACTGTACTGAGTGCACTCTTCTAGTGTTTGGTGATGAGATGTATGTTTGCATTTCAGGTGGGGGTTGGGACTCCCAAGGCTGGTCCTCGAGCATGACCTCCAGCATGCAGTTGGCTCAGGAGTGCCTGAAGGACCCCCCAGAGGCGTCCGAGGAGCCACCTGCACCGCTGGATGGTCTAGAGATGTTTGCACAAACCATTGAGACAGGTGGGTAAAGCTTAGTATGCCATGATGTGTTCTGCATGTTTGAGAGGCACAAGGGCAGTTGGATGTGACTCTCAGTGGTGCGTGTTCCAGTGTTAGAATCAAATGATGGCAGCATGTTAACTGAAAAGAACACATTGATCAGATTAAGATTGACATACCTGTGTTCCTGTCTTTCACCAGCACATTGACAACCAGCTGCTCCCCAGTGATAATGTGCAGCTGTCTTTATGATACCAGCCTGACTTTTATGATAACTCTGAAAAGGAAATTTTTGATAAATGGAATGTTGAATGTCCTTGGCTTCTCGTGTACAGCAAATCACAGTGATGGATTCTAGTGTTAAAGTCATTGAATCTTTGTGTGTGTGCCTCATCTCGTTTGTGTGTTAAGTCCTTCGTCGTATTAAAGTCACTTTCCTGGACACCATCGTCCGCATTGAGCACCAGCCCCTGGACCTGGAAACAGGCATTGCCTTAGAGGTGCACATAAAACGGTAGGTCATACCTCCTCTCAAAGATTCAAAAATTCTTCCCATTGTTTTAATTTGGCTTTTAATGGAATTTTTCAATGATTTTATATGGGGACTTTCTTGTGTCTTGGTACACAAGGGATTTTGATGGTTCTCTGCTTCAATAATCTGTGATCTGCCTCTGCTCTTTTAGTAATTCCTAAAACATGCTGAGAGAATCCAGGATCTGGGGCTCTAGAAATTACATTTGGCAAAGATTTCTTTATTTTTAAATTAAGGGGGGGAAAAAAGACCCAGGTTGTCGTTAACTAAGTAGACTCATATATGAAATCCTACCGGAAATACAGAGGTGTTGGACTTTCATAATTTTAAAGGATAATCAATGTTTGGTTTTTTTTACACATATTGAGCTGAAAACATGTTTGTATGGGTTGTAGAAGTGATTGCTCTCATAAATTGAAGTGATTGCGCTCATAAATTCAACAACTAACATAACACATTGCACAACTGTATGTAGAGAGAACATTTATCCTTTTTCTTTTGTCGGGGGGAAAATGCACTTTAAGGTGTGAACCCCCTCCTAACTGCCTACGTCATATGGGGTATCAAAGACACTGACATTCATGTGCTGTAGGCATCACATGTGGGGTCCAGCATGTTAGACCAATGAAATATGAGGCGAGTAGAAAGACGACTCGCCGTCATTAGCTAACTAAAATCTCTGGACACACTTGAGAAGCTGGGCTGAGATGTGGTAGTACAACACCGACACCTTCAGTCAAATCACACCACCATCACTGTCCTCTACATGTACACCCCTTTATATCCTTTCTACATGGACATTACCATCCATCACTGTCCCCTACATCTGCACCCTTTATATCCTTTAATCAATGTCAGTAGGCGGAGATGGGGTTTTTTACGTTTTAAAATGGGAGTAAGCAACTTTCTTTCACAGCATTTTTTGTGAAAATATTCATATTGCTTTAACAGGATTATTTCAAATGTTTACAGAGAAAATCAAGCCTCTGCATTTAAACCTGTCATATTCAGCATCTCAACAATCTCACCACTTCTGGTAGGCCTCAACCAATCAGCAGATGCTCTCTGTGACAGAGTGTTCCTCCTGCCTCTCAATCATTCTAGTTTACAGCTTTTCAGCCATGCTTGTCAGTTTTCTTGTCATTACTATGGATCTTGTGGAGGTGGCTGGACTAAATGGCATTCATTTTATTAAATACGTCACCTTTAAATTGGCAATCTGGAAGAGGCTGGTTGCATTGTATTTTGGCATACACTTCCCTGGAGTCATTTTAAAACTACTAACTAGTTTGTCCGTCACAACCGCGGAATATGAAGTGGTTGTTCTGCCTATCCCTTCTGTTGGACTAACTGCTGCTGGAGGTTTTATCTCACCCAGCAGCAGTTAGTCCTAAGCATTGTACAGGGAGTGATGCTTGGGATTTTTGCCGGAATGTCGCCACAGACACGTTTGTATTTCTCTGTATTACTGCAATGCAAGGGCTTTCATCAGTGGCTGATAACGGTGATTCGTCATTGTGTCACCTTGTTACAATTTACAATTTCATTTAGCAGACGCATTTATCCAAAGGGACGTATACATCTCAGAGATAATACAACACAAGCAAGGATCTAGTCAGGAGGCAACAATGCAAGTAAGTGCCAAAAAAATAGGTTCAAGTCTGATAAGACATAGGTGTCAAACAGGCAGTGCAAAAAGGCAATGCAAAGGGTGCATAGAAGCGAATTTTTTTCTCTTTTTTTTTATATTAATATCATCAGGTGTGGAGATGTTCGAGAAAGAGCTGGGTTTTTAGCTTCTTATTAAAAATGGAGAGGGACTCAGCAGATCAAATGGAGTTTGGTAACTCGTTCCACCACCAGGGAACTACAGAAGAGTTTGGCTAGTGACTCAGGGCCCCATTGTGGCAGAAGTGCCAGGCGCCTTTCATTGGCAGAGCATAGTGAGCAGGACAGAGTGTAGACTTGAATGAGGGAGTTCAAGTAGGCTGGAGCCGTTTTAGTTGCTGTTTTGTAAGCGAGCATTAAGGTTTTGAATTTGATGCGGGCAGCAACTGGGAGCCAGTGGAGGGATATGAACAGCGGAGTGACATGTGCTGTTTTGGGTTGGTTGAAGACCAGACACGCCGCTGCATTCTGGATCATTTGCAGAGGTTTGAAAGTGCATGCAGGGAAACCTGCCAGTAAGGAGTTGCAGTAGTCAATGCATGATATAACAAGAGCCTGTACCAGGAGTTGTGCTGCATGCTCAGACAGGTAGGGTCTAATTTTCCTAATGTTGTACAGGGCAAGTTGGCATGACCGAGCAATCGAGACCACGTCAACCTTAAAGGTTAGTTGGTCATCAATTAGTTGGTCATCAATCATGACACCCAGGTTTCGGACAGACTTTGTTTGCATGAGTTGGGTTATCTGAGCTGGATATTGGTCTATTGTTGTAAGGATGGGATGACAAGGAGCTTAGTCTTTGATAGGATAAGCTGAAGAGGGCGTTCTTTCATCCATGCGGAGATATCAGCAAGGCATGACAATATCCGTGCCGAAAACTGAGGTCATCTGGCAGGAATGATAGGAAGAGCTGGGTATCGTCAGCATAGCAATGGTATGAGAAACCATGGGAGCGGATGATTGCACCACGTGAGGTGGTGTATATTGAGAAGAGAAGGGGACCGAGCACTGACCCTTGAGGTACCCCTGGGGATAAGCTGTGTGGTTTGGACACTTCTCCCCTCCAAGATACTCTAAAAGATCTCCCTGACAGGTAGGACATGAACCAGCAGAGGGCAGATCCTGAGATACCAAGCTCAGTGAGTGTGGAGAGGAGGTTAACCATGTCAAAGACAGCTGACAGATCTAGCTACAATAAAGCTGAGGACTGACCACCAGCTCTAGCCAAACGTAGTGATTCTATTACCGACAGGAGTGCAGTCTCAGCAGAGTGACCCCGCTTAAAGCGAGACTGATTCAGATCTTACAGATTGTTCTCAGAAAGGAATTCAGACCCTGTTAAAGACCTTGCGCTCAAGTATTTCTGAAAGGGTAGGAGTGAAACCGGTCTGTAGTTTTCAAACTGGGCTGGGTTGAGTGTAGGTTTTTTGAGCAGCGGGGTGACCCAAGCTTGCTTAAATGCGGTGAGGAACACACCCGTTGTATGCGAGGAATTGGTGATGTGTGTGACTGCGGGGTCAAGTGTTAAGTGCGGGGGAAATGGTCTGTAGGTGGTTGGATGGTATCGGGTCCAGCGGACAGGTAGTGAGACGAGAGTCCAGCAGAAGCTTGGAGAGTTCCTCCCCGGTCAGGGGAGAGAATGAGGTGGGTGAGACGCTGTTAGCTGGCAACGGTAGACAGATGAATCTCATATGGCACAGCTTCAGGCAGGGCCGTGGTTCCTGGGCCCACCAGACGCAGCAAACCAAGCTCTCCCAGCCGATCCAATGCCAGCTCTCCCAGCCAGACACCTTCGACCCCCCCCCCCCCCCCGCTCCACAAGACAACACCAAAAACACAGTCAACACGAGGCGAAGCAGCCGCCAGACTGCGCTCGGTGTTATCGGAATTGCTGGTCTGCCTTGGCTTGCAGTTAGCTTAGTCTGGCCTGCTTCTGCGTCATGTCAGACTACCCTTGGTGTTTCCTCTTTGGGCGCAGCTCTAGGCAGGGCCATGGTCCCTGGGCCCACCAGGATACAGCAGACCAGGCTCCCCCAGCTGATCCAGCGCCAGCTCTCCCAGCCATCAAATGAAGACACAAACTCAGACGCAGACATGGACAATGACACTGCAGGGACGGTACTGGGTGAGGCCGCTGCAAACGTGAATTTGCGCTGCCATCTTCCCACACCGGAAGCGTTGTGGGAAGTGGTGTGGTGTTCTAGCAAGTGCTTGGATAAATTCTGTTTTATTTACAGCCTATTGGCAATTCCATAAGCCAAAAGTGAAGGAGGAGTGAGTAGAGGAGGCTTTCCTGAGTGAATAGAGGTTCTCAGGGTTGTCTACGACAGATACGATTTTTTTCGATAAACATGAATGACAGCGATGTCTTTGTAGCACATGGTGGATGAGGCAGGCAACGAGAGAAAATAGTTGAAAAGGGAAAGTTTCCATGCTCGGTAGACTCGCAGGTCTAACCAATTTGGTCTTTACGCAATAAGGGCTGATGCTACAGCTCAGCTGTGTGTTTAGATACCAGGAAGTACCATAGCTGAACCCGCCCCCATCTGATTTCAGAGAGTGAAACTCGTAAGTGCTCAGCCCAACAAAGGCTAATCAGACCTAAATCCGAATCAAAACTCAAAACAAGTTTTAAATCACTTACCAAACGACTGCAATCTCCCATGTTTAAGATCAGAGCTTCTTCTGCACGGTTTACTTCAATCCGTTAGGCATAAGATAGTTACTTAGCCAATATTTATTTGAGTGAGAATCTTCGATATTGCCGTTTTAAGTACAAAAGTGCTTCACAACAGTCTCACAGTCTTCCAGCCTAACTTCTTTCCCTGACAGATCACATCTTACCGGTCTGAGTGGTGCGTCTTCCACACAATGTCTATCATGTCTTACCACTGATAAAAATCGGTGCAATATTCACAAATAAAAGCTGGTTCGACTTTTTTTCCAGCTTTGTATAACTTCTTTATGATCTGCTGTTCACTGCTGAATCACATTTTTAAAATGTACACACTGACAATTGCACTATCGTGTACACGTTAAGTGAATGTGAGCTATCCAAAGGAATCAGGAACAATTTATTGTCATCTCATTCATGTACTTGCGTACACAAAAGAGATGAAATTTCATTTCTCCCAGCCCACAGCAGTGCAACACAAAAGACAACAACACATATCCAAAACCTCCCAAAAACAACACCATCAAAAACATACAAAACCAGAGAAGAAAGCAACAAAAAACACAAACAGCCAACAACACAGTCCATTCAGTAAATTTGCAACACAATTCAAAAATTTCACTGTCCAGAGAATGAACGCCAGCCAGGATGACTGTCGGAACTGCCGGTCTGCATGGACTAGCAGTTAGCTTAGCCTGCCCTGCGTCCACGTCCTGTCAGACCACCCTCAGTGTTTCCTCTTCGGGCACGGCTTCGGTTGGGGCCGTGGTCTTTGGGCCACAGGACGCAGCAGACCAAGCTCCCTCAGCCAGACACCTTCAACACACCTCCACACGACGACAGACGCAGACAAAAACACTGCACAATCGACGCTAGGCGAGGCCGCTGCCAGACCACCCTCAGTGTTATCTTGTTGATATCGGAATTGCCGGTCTGCATGGGCCAGCAGTTAGCTTAGCCTGCCCCGCTCTCCCAGCCCATCCAACACCAGCTCTCCCAGCCATCAAACGAAATCAACAATCACAGATATAAGTCCTCGTAAAGTTACTCACACAATAACACAAACTCAGATGTAGACATGGACAAAGGCACTGCATAGTCGGCACTGGGTGAGGCCGCCGCAAACACGAATCAGCACCGCCATCCCCCACCAAAGAGGAAATATAAAAGGGGATAGATAACAGGTGTGAGCACCTTTCACTACGTGTGATTAATGTTATACTATTATATAATCTAGTATCTGCTTAACTAACTAAGACTGTATATGTTGCTCATGCTACTGTCAGTTTCGGTTAAAAACAAGATGGTGGCCAGGAATACGGTTTCATCTCCCCTCCATTGCCAAAGCTATGAGGCAGATTATCTGCTCAAGAGTCAAAAAGATTCATTCCTTGTATTCACATCGTCAAAGTGGCTCCAAGTCAAAAGTTGTACTTGGTGCTTTAGGTGTTGTCTTCTGTACAGAACATCATCGGAGTCAAGCCTGAAATACACGTCCAAATGTAAAGCGTCCACAGCCATGATGGATGTGCACGCATGAACTATTCCACTGACAGTTACTGTAGCTATTGTTGACCTATTGCGCATCTGATTTATCTGTCTCTCTCATTTTGCACGATAATGTAGTCATGATCAATAGGTTTGATTGAGAACATGAAATTGTTTTATTGTGTTTCTGGCAGCTCACATTAACTAATGGGTGGCACGGTGGCGCAGTGGTTAGCACGGTCGCCTCACAGCAACAAGATTCTGGGTCCGAGCCCCGGGGTAGTCCAACCTTGGGGGTCGTCCTCTGTGTGGAGTTTGCATGTTCTCCCCGTGTCTGTGTGGGTTTCCTCCGGGGGCTCCGGTTTCCTCCCACAGTCCAAAGACATGTAGGTCAGGTGGATCGGCCATACTAAATTGCCCTTAAGCGTGAATGTGTGTGTGTCGGCCCTGTGTGATGGCCTGGCGGCCTGTCCAGGATGTCTCCCCACGTGCTGCCCAATGACTGCTGGGATAGGCTCCGGCATCCCTGCAACCCTGAGAGCAGGGTAAGCAGTTGGAGTAATGGATGGATGGATATTTACTAATGGACTATTTGACATTAATTTTGCCGTCATGATATGGAATTGGCCTTAACTGCGGTGGGCCACATTTACAGAGAGCCCCCTTGTCTCTTGATATACACTCACTGGCCACTTTATTAGGTACACCTTGCTAGTACCGGGTTGGACCCCCTTTTGCCTTCAGAACTGCCTTAATCCTTCGTGGCATAGATTCAACAAGGTACTGGAAACATTCCTCAGAGAGTTTGGTCCATATTGACATGAGTACAGCGAACTCATTGTCATGTTCAAGAAACCAGTCTGAGATGATTCGAGCTTTATGACATGACGCGTTATCCTGCTGGAAGTAGCCATCAGAAAATGGGAACACTGTGGTCATAAAGGGATGGACATGGTCAGCAACAATACTCAGGTAGGCTGTGGCGTTGACACGATGCTCAATTGGTACTAAGGGGCCCAAAGTGTGCCAAGAAAATATCCCCCACACCATTACACCACCACCACCAGCCTGAACCGTTGATACAAGGCAGGATGGGTCCATGCTTTCATGTTGTTGACGCCAATTTCTGACCCTACCATCCGAATGTCGCAGCAGAAATCGAGACTCATCAGACCAGGCAACGTTTGTCCAATCTTCTATTGTCCAATTTTGGTGAGCCTGTGCGAATTGTAGCCTCAGTTTCCTGTTCTTAGCTGACAGGAGTGGCACCCGGTGTGGTCTTCTGCTGCTGTAGCCCATCTGCCTCAAGGTTCGACGTGTTGTGCGTTCAGAGATGCTCTTCTGCATACCTCGGTTGTAATGAGTGGTTATTTGAGTTACTGTTGCCTTTCTATCAGCTCGAACCAGTCTGGCCATTCTCCTCTGACCTCCGGCATCAACAAGGCATTTTCGCCCACAGAACTGCCGCTCACTGGATATTTTCTCTTTTTCAGACCATTCTCTGTAAACCCAAGAGATGGTTGTGCGTGAAAATCCCAGTAGATCAGCAGTTTCGGAAATACTCAGACCAGCCCGTCTGGCACCAACAACCATGCCACGTTCAAAGTCACTTAAATCACCTTTCTTCTCCATTCTGATGCTCGGTTTGAACTGCAGCAGATCGTCTTGACCATGTCTACATGCCTAAATGCATTGAGTTGCTGCCATGTGATTGGCTGATTAGAAATTTGCGTTAACGAGCAGTTGGACAGGTGTGCCTAATAAAGTGGCCGGTGAGTGTATATCCGTCACTTTCCGTCTCATGGCCGTTGATCATCTGTGTTCCATGCTTGTTTACATTTGGATGCATGCTCTGCTGCAGTCGTGTCTGGCCCTGGATTATTGACCGAGCCCCTCAGAGCTGTGGTGACTGTTGTGGGTCAGTTACCAGAAGTCCCTCTTTGTCTGCACCCTCAGGAATTAGGAACACGTTGTCATTTCACCTCATGTACTTGCGCCCATGAAGGGAAACGAAATGCCGTTTCCCCCAGCCCACAGCAGTGAAACATACAGACAAAAACACATTCAAGATCTACAAGAACACACATATTCAAACTAACACATACATCCAAACCAAAACAAAAAAATCACTGTCCAAGGGAATGAACACCAGCCAGGATGACTGTCGGAACTGCCGTTCTGCATGGGCTAGCAGTTGGCCTAGCCTGCCCCGATTACACGTCCCGTCAGACCGCCCCCTGTGTTTCCTCCTTGGGCGCAGCTCCAGGCAGGGGCCGTGGTCCCTGTGGCAACCGGATGAAGCAGACCAAGCCGATCCAGCGCCAGCTGTCCCAGCCAGACACCCTTGACTCACCTCCCCGTGCTCCTCACGACATCAAAAATATCAGTCAACGCCAGGTGAGGCCGCCGCCAGACCGCC
Source organism: Lampris incognitus (assembly GCF_029633865.1). NCBI lineage: Eukaryota > Metazoa > Chordata > Actinopteri > Lampriformes > Lampridae > Lampris > Lampris incognitus. Next base: position 53,775,080 of record NC_079211.1, on the reverse strand, counting down.
CTTGGTGTTATCCGAGCTGCCGGTCTGCATGGGCTAGCAGTTAGCTTAGCCTGTCCCGCTTCTGCTTCCTGTCAGACCGCCCTTGGTGTTACCTCCTCAGGTACTGCTCCGAGCAAGGCCGTGGTCCCTGGGCCCACAGCGCAGCAGACCAAGCTCTTGCAGCCGATCCAGCTCCAGCTCTCCCAGCCAACAAATGAAGACAAAAATTTAGATGTGGACAAAGACAATGCATGGACGGTACAGGGTGAGGCCACCGCAAATGTGAATTCGTGTCGCCATCTTCCCACGCCGGTACTGGGTGAGGGTGCTGCAGACGTGAATTTGCACCACCCTCTTCATTTGTGCTGCCTCAAGCTAATAGGATAAATTTCCTCCCGGAGCGCTTTGTACTTATTGACCAAGATCCTCGTTGTGTTCTTATACAAGTTACAAACTCAGTTCAAGATCCAGGGGGCTAACGGTAGTGGTGCATTTCAGCTTTCTAAGTCATGAAAATGAAAGTGAAGGGGGGGGGAGGTTCTTTTGTTAATGAGCTTGAGTATTACCTGGGGTGGATGTCTGCAGTAGTGGTTATATGTATCATTAATGATCTTCTATAGAGTCCTTCTTCTTGACCCACCCTTTTCTCCGCTGACTCAGGCATTCCACTCAGGAAGCCTGGTGTGTGTGATGTTGCTGCACGTTTGTGCAGGTCTCTTCTGTGTTCATCTGTCCTCATGTCTTTTCTTCTGCTCTGGACAACATAATCTAAATGTGCCTGTGTGGTCATGTCCTGTGCATGCATGCCGCCCCCGGGCTCCAGGCTGGAGTACTGTGATGAGGCAGTGCGTGACCCAGCCAGCCAGACTACCGTGCCTGTGGACATCCACCAGCCCCCGGCCTTCCTGCACAAGATCCTCCAGCTCAGCTCCGTACAGCTCTTCTATGAGAGCACCGGAACCGCACAGGTGATCAGAGCCCCACGTGCCTTTCTTGGTCTTCTATTCATCTGGTTATTTGTTTTGTAATGCTGGTTTATTTTCTTCTGTTCATCTATTATTTGTATTATTTCATGTATGTTTGTCTTATTTACTTATCAATGTTTACCTGATATTTAATTCTTTATCCTTTTTCCTACGGCCATATATTTTATGGAGTAGGGGAGTGAACGGGGGCGGCAGGGTGGCGCAGTGGTTAGCGCGGTCGCCTCACAGCAAGAAGGTCCTGGGTTTGAACCCCGGGGGTAGTCCAACCTTGGTGGGTCATCCCGGGTCGTCCTCTGTGTGGCGTTTGCATGTTCTCCCCGTGTCTGCGTCGGTTTCCTCCCACAGTCCAGAGACATGTAGGTCCGGTGAATTGTCGGTACTAAATTGTCCCTAGGTGTGGATGTGTGTCGGCCCTGTGATGGACTGGCGGCCTGTCCAGGGTGTCTCCCCACCTGCTGCCAAATGACGGCCGTGACCCGAATTCGGATAAGCGGCTTGGGTAATGGCTGGATATATGAATTATATATAAAAGGCTTATTCCCAGAAAAAAAGCTCTTTTTAAAAATTCTGAAGGCAAAATTGTTAGAATGGGCAGACAGGATCAGCGGTGGTGTAGCGGTCTAAGCATCGGCTTTGTGTCGATGGTCAGTTGCCCACTGGGGACCGGGGTTCGCGCCTCGGTCTTGTCAGATCTGACTATGGACGGACTCGATGAAGCAGCGATAATTGGCAACGCTGTCCTCGGGAGGGGGGCGGAGTCGGCTTGTGTTCGTCACATGAACACGTCTCTTGTGTGTGTCGGAAAAAGCAGTGGTTCGGCCTGGAGTCGCCTCGTCACGAAAGTGGGAAGGCGTCTCCTTCGAGACTGCCAGCCGGAGAGATGCAGTTGGCGAACGCATGCAGTACGAGGGTGGGAGTTTCAACTAAAAAAGGGATTTATTGGCCACTACATTGGGAGAAATCAGAAATAAATTTAGGGGGAAAAAAAAGAAATAGGGAGACAACCAACGGCCAGTCGGGCCTATTTTGGGTGTCATTAAGCAGTTTAGGGAGCATTGCTCTGGACAAGACGGGGGTTGGGATCAGACCCCACAGCAGGTCGTGTATCCTTGGCAGCGGGTGGACTAGCATGTTTTTGGGAGGGTGGTACTGGCTCTTTAAATTCCGGCTTTATTCTAACAAATTCTGGCTTCTTCGTGTATATATAAGCACGGCACTTGTTGTCCTAAGATACTTCCATTACTTTTCATTCAGATTTTTACCTTTACTGATATTATGGAGATTGTGCACAAGCACTTACCTGTTTAAAAAATATGGTCTTGCTCGATGCTTAGGGGTCTTCAGCAGGTGTCCCCTCAGAATCAGCCATGGCTAGTGAAGGGGAAGATGAGGAGGAAGATGAGGAAGAGGAAAAACCCTCATCGGCCCCCTCCTCCCCTCCTCAGGAGCCACTCCTCATAGGAAACTGCTCTGGTTTCATAGAGACCACCGTTAAGATCAAGCAGAATGACATGCTGCCCGGACCAAAGGTGTGTGTGTGTGTGTGTGTGTGTGTGTGTGTGTGTGTGTGTGTGTGTGTGTGTGTGTGTGTGTGTGTGTGTGTGTGTGTGTGTGTGTGTGTGTGTGTGTGTATGTATGTATGTGTACACACGTGCATATTGCACTGCCATGTCTAAAACATATGATCATTGGATCACTTTTTGATACTATAATAATACAAACAACCCTCTTTTCCTGCTGACCTCTGTTTTTGTTTTCCTGCCGTTCTCCATCCCTTTCCCCACTTCCTCCCTTCCTGCCTTCCTCCCTTCCTTCCTCCCTCTATCTCTGTGTCTCTGGCCATTAGTTGGAGTTGGATGGGAAGGTGGGCTGCGTCCACCTGCTGCTGTCTCCTCATCAAATAACCCATCTGACGGACCTGCTGGCAGCCGTCTGCATAGACACAGGTCTGATGAAATGCACATCTGCCTGGACAGAGACCCACTGATACACACAAACAAAACTGCCACTACTATTACTTGTTAACCCCTACTAGTATTTCACGTTACTACTAGAAGTACAACTAATTCTAAGACTGCTGCTATTAAAGGAATAGCTCTCAACTGAGTAAGTGAGATAGTAAAGATAATACCAATAAAAGTTAATGGCGGGGGCGTCCAGGTGGTGTGGCGGTCTATTCTGATGCCTACCAACGCGGGGATCTCTGGTTCGAATCCCTGTGTCGCCTCCAGCTTGGTCGGGCATCCCTACAGACACAACTGCCCGTGGCTGCGGGTGGGAAGCCGGATGTGGGTATGTGTCCTGGTTGCTGCACTAGCGCCTCCTCTGGTTGGTCGGGGAGCCTGCTCGGGGAGGGGGAACTGAGGGGAATAGCGTGATCCTCCCACGCGCTACATCCCCCTGGCAAAACTCTTCACTGTCAGGTGAAAAGAAGCAGCTGGCGACTCCACATGTATGGGAGGAGGCATGTGGTAATCCGCAGCCCTCCCCGGATCGGCAGAGGGGGTGGAGCAGTGACTGGGACGCCTCAGAAGAGTGGGGTAATGGTACAAGTCGAAGAAAAAGTCCAAAAAAAAGTTAATGGTAATGAAATGTAACAGGACACAAGTACTTCTATTCTGCGCTTCGAAAGCTACAGGAGCGATGTTACTGTGCTCTGGAGCTTCTGAATGGAGCGCGTTACCCTTAGATATGAAGAACACTGCCAAGTCAGAGAGCTCTACGAGGAGGACGAAAGCCTGGCTACCAGAGAGGGCCAGTGTAGTTATCCAGCAGCCATGATGGATGTGATGTGATGTTATCCTTTCTCTTCTGTCTAAGTGGTGTTTTTGTGTTAACTTGTTATTGGCAGAAGGTAGAATGAATCAAGGGATGATTGTTGAATGAAAAAAAAAACGTTGTACCTAGGCAGTTGTGATTTTATGAATTTTGTAATATTGAATTACCAAATTGAGCATTCAGATTTGGATTTTTATTGGTGTGCAGTGTTGTGTTGTGCAGATTTGAAATGTGGTATGTGCAGGTTTTGGTAGGTGAAACACTTGACTCTGTCAAGAAATTGTTGGGTGGTCTATTTGCCGTAATGGTTTTACCACCAGAATGTTAAATTTTCTATACCTCGTCATCCTATCTATTCTATCTCTCATCATCCCTGCAATATGCTCTCCATCAAGGGCCACAATAGATACTACTGCTACAAGTACTACGACTACTACTTTTCTTCTTCATCATCTTCATCATGTCGTTCTTGTCAAGCCACATAATGATTTGGCAAAATTTTACCTCGGATGCCCTCCCTGGCACAACCACTAACCCTATGGATGGGTCTTAACAAATGTCAGCTAGCTACTTAAATACAGTATTTTGTGCTGTATGTGACACCAAGTCGGTGATTAGCCACAGAAATCTAACCTTAATACCACCGCACGAGGGCTCAGAATACACATGTGCATGCACGCACAGCAGGCAACTCTGCTGTTTCTGTCATGCCCTGGGGATGGAGTAGGGTAGCAGACATCAGTAAATTCTCCTGAAGTTTGAGGTTACACACACATGCACACATGCAATACACGCAATGACCCCTGTGCTCTGTCTCCCCTCTCTTAGAGCCAGAAAGTAAAGGAGCGGGGGTGCAGAGCCGTCCTTTAGACTCGGAGGACCTGCGTCTGATTGAGGAGGACCTCAGCAAGCAGCTGGGCTCCAGTCCAAGGGACAGGGACTGGGACGACGAGGCCGACCCAGATGCCTATCTCAGCAGCCTGGAGAATGGAGGTACAGCAAGCCACGGAAATCCACAGGCAGTTGTGTGGGTTGTGAAATAAGGGTTTCGACTCCTGCCAGATGTTAGCATGATTGCAGTTGTGACTCATTCAAACATGTGAGAGTGTGTACAGAATGAGTTTCATTGAAAATGAAACCCACGTAAAAACGGGACAGGTTCTCCTGCGATGAAGTACTGTGACATAAAGTAGCATAGTTGTTGGATTTATAAATGTGAATACAACAGCAGGTTGCCTCACAGCAGCGGGTTAAATAACGCCAGGGTGAAGGTGTGTGAGGGCACACGTCTGCTTGAGAGACTAGTCCTAATGTGCATGCATGCTTGTGCACCTGTGTATATGTTTGTGTGCATCTATAGGGCTGCACGGGGTCGGAGCCCAGCCTGAGGTGCGAAATGCCAGGACTAAGTCAGGTTAATAAAGGATAAGCTGTGTGTCCACCGCTGGGAAACGGTTGCACCTGGGTCACAATAAACACACACATGACAATTACTGGCCTCGTTTTGAAAGGCGTTTCTATGCTAGAGATGAGGTTATCGAAAAAACACCACCATCTCTAATAAGGCCAGAATTACCAAAGCGCGGTTGCAGATGAGACTGCGATTCAGAGAGATCAGATAAAAGCCCATGCTGAGAATTCTCCACAGATGACTGAAAGCAAACAGGGGCAGACAGTACACTTGCGTGACCTTTGACACTTCCAAAGTGGTTATTTAATGAAAGCTAGGGGGGTCAAGAGAAAAGAAAAGATTTGAGAGGAAAAAAAGTGTGTGCATGAGGGTCGATGTCAAGATAATGTCTTGAGTGACGGTGTGTGTCAGAGAGAGAGACAGGGAGAGACGGAGCAGCTCTGATGGAAGACATGAGATCACATCCTCCCCTAAACATAGCCTCCCCCACCTCGTCATACTTCCCCTTGTTCCCTCCCTGACTTCCTTTCATCTCTCTGCAGCCCCCTCCCTCTCCCCCCTGCTGTTGGTTTTGAAAATAAACAAGTGTTAAACAATACGACAGGTAACTTGTCCTCAGTTTAAGTTGAGATAGTAAATATGGTAACTTGATGACATCCTCTTATGCATGTTGAATGATTAATTGCAGACATTTTGTGTGGACATGTTCCCGTGTGTTGCTCTAAAGCCTGCTACACACCATGTGATGTGGGCCTTCTCAGACGAACGATGACTAAACGTGGCGATATCTTTGGTCGTGGCTCCAAAACAGTGGTCCTGTGACGTTGTGTTCCCGCCAAACCTCGCTTTACGTCCACTAGTTTGATGGCAGGATCGTTTGTTTTTATTCGCGTTACTCTGGCCGCAGGATCAAGTACGTGAACCCACGACGATCAGCTCGTCGTCCATTTTCGACTCAACAGGACGTCAGGAGAATCTCAACGCTGATAGGCTTTCACAACACAGCGTCACACAAATTTCTTGCTCAAGTTGAATATTGTAGTGAATTTTTTGGGGGGCAGTCTGGGAACCGCCGCAGCCGGGACGCAAACCCGGCTCTCTCGCGTCACAGGCGACAAAATTAACCAGTAGTGGTGTGCGACACTGCAGAATTTAGTTTCAATCCAAACCAAGTAATTACAGGGCCAGTATCCTGATATCGATACCGATACCAAAAACTTTTTTTTTTCTAAAGCGGCTTATGTACTTTCATGTAGGCGAGAGCAGCGTGTTATGATTTATGAGGTGAATGAATCATCAGTAGGCTAAATCTGAATACACTTTCATGATCACTAAATGATCTTTTGATTTATGATCTGGAAGACTTTTTGCTTCACACTTAGTCACGTGCATGTTAAAACACAGGACAGTTTTTAAAGGCAAATAAGGCAAATATTTTTTATTACTGTAAGTTGAATGTGCAATCATGAAAAAAGTTTTTTGAATAAACAAAGTGCACACAATTATTTGAGCAATGAATGTTTTAAAACTGTTGTAAACAAGCAAAGTGCAAATAACCAAACAAGGGCACAAACTACCCTAGACCATTATTCTTTCCTTCAGTTACAGCGACATTCTCAACCTTTTTACCCCCAAGGCCATGCTGTGACCAAGGAAATATTCCCTGAGGCCCCCTTTTGGGCCCCAGTCCCCTGTTGGGAACCACTGAGTTAGAGGTTTTTGTTCAGAAACAATAACGTCTGTATGTTTCCCTTTCTTTGCGCTTCTTTTCTGGCTTAGTAACTGTCCTGCCTTAGAGACAAGCCTTTCTGCAGGTACAGAGGACGCAATGACTCCCAGGTGTTTCTTGGCAAGCTTGCTTAGAGGGGGATGTTTGTTCATTGTTTTTCCACCAAAGTAGTGGGTCTTGATCCCGTGGAATTGGCTTCTCTTCTGAGAACCGGCGCATTTCAATTAAGGCATCAGTGGCAGTTGTGCAATGCTGCTGGGGTGCAAGCACTTGAGTGTCAAACTCTGTCCATATCCCACCTTTTGCTGCAGGTGGGGATGCAGTGGCCACTGCAGGGGAGGTTGAGGTAGTCGCAGTATCCATGGCTGAGGCAGAGCTTGAGGTGGATTCAGGAGCTGACACTGAAGTGGCCGAGGTCTGGTTCAGTAACTGCATTTCAGTGATGAGTCGCCCTTTTACAGCTTCAACAAGGTTTTTAAATCTTGTGTCCAGGAAGGTGCTGACAGCGAGACCATAAAAGGTTTCAGTACTGAAACGATGTTAGCATTGCACTGACAGCTCAGCAGCTAGCTTGCTACCGTTGCGCTCATAAGATATAGTTGCTCTCATAAGGAGTGACATGAGAGGAATCACTTTTGAAAGTGAAACACGTTTTTCACTTGATATCTCTCTCGTCACTTCCTCAAAGGGTCTCAGGGCATCAATGGAGAGACTGATCATGGACCAGTCTTCCTCACTTAAGCACAGTGAGCTCTTTTCAAGAAGACATAGGACTGTTGTAACAGCTTCTTTCTGCTCACAGAGTCTCTCGGACATATAGAACAGAGTTCCATCTTGTATCAGCTGAACTAACAGTTTGTGTTCTGGAAACTTCAGCTGTTTCTGAATTCCTTTGAGCTTCTCTGCTGCTCTTGTGCTGTGGTGAAAGAAAGCTACTCTAGCACTGCATCTCTGCTGGATGTTGAGTAGATGAGGAAGAGCCTTAATGGAGTCTTTTACCACTACATTTAATGTGTGTGCAAAACATGGATAATGCACCCAACCTGCTTGGTGCACTGCAGCAACCATATTGGCTCCATCATCTGTGACTGCAGCCTGAACTTTGTCAGTTATGCCCCTTTCATCAGCAATTCATTTTAATTCTGCGCAAATGTTTGTCCGCGCTGTGTTGTCCTGCAAAGCTACAGGTTTCCAGGACATAGGCTTGCATTTGCCAGTGCTCATCGATGACCTGGCATGAGATGGTTAAATAAGCCCCTGTGGCTCCTGATGGCCACGTCTGTCCAGAGATTTTTTTTACTTTTGATCAGCATTCTTCATACATTTCTGGTATTTTCCCTTCCGTTAAAGTTTTCCTACTTGGAGTCTTGTAGCGTGTGTGTGTGTGTGTGTGTACGTGCACACACAGCGTGGCTCAAGTGTCTTGACAAAATTCCTAAAACCCTCATCTTCAACCACAGAGCGAGGTTGTATGTCCTTCACAGTTGTTTCGGCAAGGCTTCTGGTTATACTGAGAACTCCTGGGGAATCACCTAGATGAAATAACAAAATAATGAGGTCTATAGCCTATGTAGACTACATACAGGAATCCTATAGTCTCCCTTTCACAGTTGCACAAAAAGGTTACTATATTCACCCATTATTATATTTCAGTTTTTAGGTATATTTTTTTCAATTCCATTAAGATAAGTGATTTAGGTAAGTTTCAGTGGGCTGAATCTATCTGATTGCCTGAATATAGTCTTTATTTAATCAGTCTGCTGAAGTAACAGCTAATGATGTACAATCACAGTTTGGAAATCTAACATTGACCAATGCTGAAGATCCGATTTGACTAGAATATTAACTTGACTACACAGCCTACCTGGAACTCCTTGCCTCTCTGAAAGGACTCTGCCAGTGAACTCCGTCTCTGGGCTGGGGGTCTGTCTGTCTGTCGGTCTGTCTGTCTGTCTGTCTGTCTGTCCGTGAGATTTCCCGTCCTCCTCCCTTCGTTTCTTTTGAAGCTCTGTGTTCTCTTTCTCGTGGTTTTCATATGGTTATATTAATTGATGGTGTTGCCACAGTAGTGAACAGCCTTCTTACACACAATGGAATTCACAGGGTTTTCACTTTCACGTGTAAAGTAACTCCCCACAGTGCTCCTCGTTCTCTCTGCCGTCCTGGCATGTGTCGGAATGGCGCCGGTAGTCAGGGTGCCTCCCTGCGTGCACGCAATGCGTATGTTCACGCGACAATACAACGTTGTTTGCACACAGTTCTACTCCTTGTCGAAGTGGGCGACTTATGAGAGGTAAACTGAAACTGGCATCGATCCCATCGGGCTAGAACCGACGTGGTATCGATGCCCACGTGGTATCGATATTTGGATTGATCTGTCCACCACTGATTGAGAGGACTGGATTCCTGCTTGGCGTCATGTTGCTCTACCAGCGGCGTAGATCGATGACGCGCGCTGATGCGGCACGCACGCCGATGACATTTTCATGGACTTGCGTCATAGCCTGCGATTCAATAGTGTTATCATACAGTCTACATACATCACACTTGATGTATGTAGACTGTATGATACCCGACTGTATGTAGACTGTATGAGACCTGACTGTAGACTGTATGATACCCAACTGTATGTAGACTGTATGATACCTGACTGTAGACTGTATGATACCCAACTGTATGTAGACTGTATGATACCCAACTGTAGACTGTATGATACCCAACTGTATGTAGACTGTATTATACCCGACTGTAGACTGTATGATACCCAACTGTAGACTGTATTATACCCGACTGTAGACTGTATTATACCCGACTGTAAACTGTATGATACCCAACTGTAGACTGTATGATACCCGACTGTAGGCTGTATTATACCTGACTGTAGACTGTATTATACCCGACTGTAAACTGTATGATACCCGACTGTAGACTGTATGATACCCGACTGTAGACTGTATGATACCCGACTGTAGACTGTATTATACCCAACTGTATGTAGACTGTATGATACCCAACTGTATGTAGACTGTATGATACCCAACTGTAGACTGTATTATACCCGACTGTAGACTGTATGATACCCGACTGTATGTAGACTGTATGAGACCTGACTGTAGACTGTATGATACCCAACTGTAGACTGTATGATACCCAACTGTATGTAGACTGTATTATACCCGACTGTAGACTGTATGATACCCAACTGTAGACTGTATTATACCCGACTGTAGACTGTATGATACCCAACTGTATGTAGACTGTATGATACCCAACTGTAGACTGTATTATACCCGACTGTAGACTGTATGATACCCAACTGTAGACTGTATTATACCCGACTGTAGACTGTATGATACCTGACTGTAGACTGTTAGAGCTGTGAACGAATGCCAAAAATAGGCCTCGAACGAATAACGAATATTACACACTGAGGTTCGAATGGCATTCGAATACCTTGAATTTGCATATCACCCCCAAAAATCAATACAGAGAGAGTAAGTCTATTGTAGCCCGTGTTTTTATTAACAGCATATTTATGACAACATACAACTCCAGCACATTGTCCGCACATATTAGTCCAAAAACTGTTGTTGAGCACCCCTAAACATAAAATAAATCTGACTAGGAAAAGGCCAGATGATGTTAACTAGGGCCTACTCTAAGTAACATACAAGTAAAATAAATCTGACTAGGAAAAGGCCAGATGGTGTTAACGAATTTACCGTAAGTAACATAGGCATAGTAAATTATCCATGACCCACGGGGCTTAAAAAAATAAAATCAAGAGTCCTACTCACTGTAGTAGTATAAGAAGTTGTGCTAATAGTGGTTTGCTAGAAAAACCAAAGCGTCCACGTGTTCAGACTCGAGAGCGCTCCTTTTTTTGGTGACTATGTTTCCCGCATCAGAAAAGACACGCTCAGAGCGCACGGATGTCCCTGGCACGGCGAGGTATCTCTGAGCCATCTTCCCGAGGTGTGGATATTTTCCGGAACCACACGCCTTCCACCAGAGAAGTGGGTTTTGGTTGGCAGGTATCGGGACTTCAGATTCATAGTTGTTCATCTCTTTCTTGAGGTTTACACCATTCTGCAGTTCTGGTACAGCCATGCAATACGTGTCCCCAAACAACTTTGTCACGGGTTCTCTCTTCGATTTTCCCATTAACAGCCCAAAACCCAAAGAATTTCCATGCGTAACTTCTCAGATGTTGTGGAGTATGAATGACTCTCGCAGGAGATGTGCTAGTGCTAGTGCTAGCGCTTGGGTCACAGCCAACGTTCTTCTCGGATTCCGCCATTTCCTGTGTTCTATGAGCCCGCCCGCTCGGCGTGGGAACTGACAAGAGCTTTTTAATTTCCGGTTTTACTACGGATGTAGGCTATGCTTATTTTCATAAAATACGTTTCACGAAACCATCATTTATTTCCATTTAAACGTGTGTGCATTAATAATAATAATATTAATAAGGGGGAAAAATATATTAAAAAATATATTACAAAAAATCGAATTTCATATTTTCATATTCAAATTCGAATATTATTACCATAATTCGAATGTACATTCGAATTTCAAATGCTATCTGACAGGCCTACTGTATGATACCCGACTGTAGACTGTATTATACCCGACTGTAGACTGTATGATACCCGACTGTGGACTGTATTATACCCAACTGTACTTAGACTGTATGATACCCGAGTTAATTAGATCCACATCACACAGTGTGGCTTGCATTAACTTATAGGACTGCTAAAATCTCACAGTCTGTAGGAGGCTTTACGTATTGGCAGTAGTCTGTGTGTAAATATAATGCCTCTTCACTTGTCATGCCTTTGCTTTGCAGAGGAACCTTGTTGGCAAAGTGTGTAAGAAGAATAGTCCTACTCTGGAACTCACTTGGAAAGCAATCCCACGCTTTTCTCGTAACTTTGTGTGTTTGAATCTGTTCTTCTGTGTGTGTGTGTGTGTGTGTGTCTGTGTCTGTGTGTCCTCATCCTCCAGAGATGTTCTACTCCATGGGTCCTGGCGGCATGAGCAGCAGTGTGACGTCGGTACGCTCCGGCAGTGAGCTCTCAGACAGCGATATGGAGTCATCGGCATACAGCCTGGCCAGCCTCACACAGCCTGCGGGGCTGTCTATGCAGGTAGAACCCGGCGCCATCAGTCCAAATGCTCCTGTTTACATTTATATGACCGCTGGTCGACTTGTACTGTCCTCGTGTCACGTGGACTGGAGAGGAGCAGTGATGAGGTCAAACACGGGACTACCTTGATCAGCTGTGGTGTTAAAATGTACTTGTCGCTCCTTCTTGTACCTTCTCTACTTTCAGCTCTCGCAGATATTTTGAGTAAAAAGTAATGTTTGGGGGCGTCCAGGTAGCGTAGCGGTCTATTCCATTGCCTGCCAACGCGGGGATCGGTGGTTTGAATCCCCGTGTTGCCTCCGGCTTGGTCGGGCGTGCCTACAGATGAGGGGTGGGGTACGATGACGCTAGTGGGCAAATTGAACCATTTATATTTTGGCAACCCACCCACATTCTATCATGTGACACCAATTAAGGAAGAGCGCTTTAATAGGGCACAAAGGAGGGATGTCTGGGTAGCATGGTGGTCTATTCCGTTGCCTACCAACATGGGGATCGCCGGTTCGAATCCCCGTATTACCTCTGGCTTGGTTGGGCATCTCTACAGACACAATTGGCCGTGTCTGCGGTTGGGAAGCTGGATGTGGGTATGTGTCCTGGTTGCTGCACTAGCGCCTCCTCTGGTCGGTTGGGGCGCCTGTTCGGGGGGGAGGGGGAACTTGGGGGAACAGGGTGATCCTCCCACGCACTGCATCCCCCTGGTGAAACTCCTCACTGTCAGGTGAAAAGAAGCGGCTGGCGACTCCACATGTATGGGAGGAGGCATGTGGTAGTCTGCAGCCCTCCCTGGATCGGCAGAGGGGGTGGAGCAGATACCGGGACGGCTCGGAAGAGTGGGGTAATTGGCCGGGTAAAACTGGTTGAGAAAAAGGGGGGGGGGTGGTAAAAAAGAAATGTTGATTTTCTTTTCTTGGTGTGGAGTGTGAAGCAAAACAACAAACAGGCCTAGCTGGTAAATGTAGCCTTCAAATGAACACACGGAGCTGATGAGTCTGGATCTTCTCCGAACCCCTTTTTATTTCATCCCCCAGGGCACGGTGAGGTATCCCAAGCGGCAGCCTGTAGCGGGGTCTCAGTCCGGTGTGCCTCAGGCCAGCAGCCGCACCAGAGGTAAGACCACCGCATTGTACAAAGCTGCTGGAAGCTAAGACAGGAGCTCTGAACAGCTGGAATCTGCACCGAACATCTGCTTTTCCCTTTACACAGCATGATTATGCACGGTGGCGTTTGTTTGTTTCCAGTGAAACTGAATGACAGCTTCACTGACGATGCAGTCTTCCTCTTACTTTGTCCCACTTTTATGACTTTTGATCACTTAGCGAGCACTTTTTGTTTTTTTTAACCACTGTTTTTCTCGGTGAAGTGTTGTGGGAAAAACAAACGGCACCATGCTACAGAACTCTGCTCCAATTCTTTGCAGGGCAGTCCCACGGTAGCCAGTCTGAGCCGCTGAAGCCTGACGCCTTGCTGCGACTAACGCTGGGAGGACTCACCGTCACCCTGCTGCAGGTGGACCCGCCCGCCGGTCCCGACGGAGCCACCTCATTGGACCAGGTGTCTCGGGTCTTCTTCCGGGAGCTGGCTTTTTTCAAGGACAGCATGTTCAGTGAGAGAGATTTCCACCACCTGAGAGGCAGCTTCGCCAGGGCCTGCCCACATTCCCACCTCAGGTGGAGTCTCATTTTCTGTTTCGCTTTATTCATAACTTGTTTAGGCCGCTGTCTGGAACACTTCTGTCTCCAGGATAACAGTAGGGCAACTGCAGTTTGGCTTTATTTGACCAAACCAGGATGAGGTGTTTTGTTTTTTTTTGTCCGATTCTTTGTGCAGCCTTAATACAGTCAGACCTAGCCAGTCATGTACACCATATTGCTCAGGTACATGTAGATGTGACCCACTGGTGCTGGAGCCTCGCTACACACCCTGGGACTCTGTGTTGTGTTTCTTTTATGCATAGTGGGGTATTGTGCGGAGAGAAGAAAGCACCGGACACGGGGGTTCTGAGCTGTGGTTGAGACCTGGTGGCACTTGATTGGCTCAAAACAGCTGCTGGTCCATAACCTCACAAGGCAGTCAAACAAGCTAAGGGAAGATGGCGTCCCGCACGGAACACTTACAGTGTCCTGTAAGGGACACACAGCGACAACTGCTGAACTCTCAGGGGAAAAGGCAGCGCAATATCGACCTCTGGTGCCCCCCCCAAGCCGCTGCCCTACATAAACCCATGGGTGTGGTGGGTCTGTCATACTTTACCCATTTAAGAATGCCGTCCAATCCCAGTCTGTCTTTCTCCCACTCTGCTCCCCTCTGGCAGGATAACGGGGGCTGCAGTGCAGGTTGCCTGTGAGATGCGGAGCGGTAGCCGTCACAGTCGAGCCATGACCTCTGACCTGTCCTTCAGTAGGCTGGAACTATTAGAGTGTCTCTGGGAGGACGGCAAGCCACAGTACAGCGAGGTAGAGCGTTTGTTTGTCTTTTGTGTCTCTTTCCTCTGTCTGTCTCTCTTGCTCACTCCTTCCTCCTTGAATATCTTTTTTTTTGGGGGGGGGGGGGGGCGTTTCCCCTTTTTTTCTCCCCAATTGTACTTGGCCAATTACCCCACTCTTCCGAGCCGTCCCGGTCGTTGCTCCACCCCCTCTGCTTATCTGGGGAGGGCTGCAGACTACCACATGTCTCCTCCAATACATGTGGAGTCACCAGCCGCTTCTTTTCACCTGACAGTGAGGAGTTTCGCCAGGGGGACGTGGCGTGTGGGAGGATCACGCTATTCCCTCCCAGTTCCCCCTCCCCCCTGAACAGGCAGCCTGACCGACCAGAGGAGGCGCTAGTGCAGCAGCCAGGACACATACTCACATCCGGCTCCCCACCCACAGACATGGCCAATTGTGTCTGTAGGGACATCCGACCAAACCGAAGGTAACACGGGGATTCAAACCGGCGATCCCCATGTTGGTAGGCAACGGAATAGACCGCCACGCCACCCGGACGCCTCCTCCTTGAATATCTTAAATATCAACTCAGTGGAATCCCTCTGTCCATCTTTCTCTCTCTCTTGCTCTTTCTCAGTCTCTCTCTCACTTACCAGATTAATGCATACTCTGTTAGATTTGGGTGCTTCTAGCTTACTGTGTGTCCATCTGTATGTCTGTCTGTCTTCCTGTTGGTTGGTCCGTCCAGCTGCTCCAGTTCCAGAGAGCTGGTCTGTTCACGGTGGGAGCTGCCGCCCGGCCCTGTGCTCAGCTGCATTATGGACTAATGGAGAAACCTCTGCGCAAGGTAACCTTACAGAGACACACACACACACACACACTGCCTGCTGTTGTGCCCTTTGTGACATCTCAGAGAAGGTTTTTTTTCATAGTAGCATAGAATTAACAGGTCTTGGGGGCACCGCGGTGGCTCACCTGGTAGAGGGGTACCACATAAGGCTGAGTTCTTACCGCAGCGGCCTGGGTTCGAATCCAGCCCGGGCCCTTTGCTGCATGGTATCCCCTCTCTCTCCCCTGCCTTTCCTGTCTCTCTCTACTATCACTACCTAATAAAGGCGGAAAATACCAAAAATATAAACTTTAAAAAAAGAAAGAATTAACATGTTTTATAATTAGTAAATATGTTAATCAACCTCCACATTTACAGCACATTTCATACATAAAAATGCTATATACCGCACTTCCCATCTGAACGAATAAACTTGCCTAACATATGCAGAGAATAAACTTGCATAGAATCTCTCATCTCATCACCAGCCGCTTCTCCGGGGTCGGGTCGTGGTGGCAGCAAGCTAAGTAGGGCACTTCAGACGTCCCTCTTCCCAGCAACACCCTCCAGCTCCTCCTGGGGGATCCCAAGGTGTTCCCAGGCCAGATTGGACATGTAGTCCCTCCAGCGAGTTGTGGCTCTACCCTGGGGTCTCCTCCCAGTTGGCCGTGCCCAGTAAACCTCCAAAGGAAGGCGCCCAGGAGGCATCCTAATCAGATGCCCGAATCACCTCAACTGGATCCTTTTAATGCAAAGGAGCAGCGGCTCTACTCCAAGCTCCTTCTGGATGTCCAAGCTCCTCGCCCTATCTCTAAGGCTGAGCCCAGACACCCTACGAAGAAAACTCATTTCAGCTGCTTGTATCCGCAATCTCACCCTTTTGGTCACTACCCAAAGCTCATCACCACAGGTGAGGGTTGGAACGAAGACTGACTGGTAAATTGAGAGCTTTGCCTTCCGGCTCAGCTCCCTCTTCACCACAACGGTCCAGTACAACATCCGCATTACTGCTGATGCTGCACCAAACCACCTGTCAATCTCCCGCTCCATCCTACCCTCACTCGTGACCAAAACCCCGAGATACTTGAACTCCTTCACTTGAGGCAACAACTCATCCCCAATTCGGAGGGAGCAATCCACCATTTTCCGGTAGAGAACCATGACCTCAGACTTGGAGGTGCTGATTCTCATCCCAGCCATTTCACACTCAGCTGCAAACCGCCCGTGTGCGTGTTGGAGGTCGCGTTCTGATGAAGCCAACAAAACCACATCATCTGCGAAGAGCAGAGATGCAGTTCTGAGGTTCCCAAAACGGACACACACCTCACCTTGGCTGCGCCTTGAGATCCTGTCCATAAACATCACAAACAGAGTTGGAGACAAGGGACAACCTTGGTGGAGTCCAACACCCACCGGAAATGTGTTGACTTTCTGCTGAGAATGCGGACACAGCTCTCACTTTGGTTATACAAGGACCGGATGGCGTGTAGCAACTGCCCCGTACCCCATACTCCCGCAGTACCCCCCACAGAATGCCCAGGGGTACACGGTCGTGAGCCGTCTCCAAGTCCACAAAACACATGTAGACTGGCTGGTCAAACTCCCATGCCCCCCTCAGCACTTCCGCAAGGGTAAAGAGTTGGTCCATTGTTCCACAGCCCGGACAGAATCTGCGTAGCATAGATAGAAAAAATAGCTGCAAGGAGTGATTATGTGACAGTATGCAGTAAACATTTTCAAAATTCAGTTTTTTCAGCAAATTCTAAAATAATTCATGCCTAATCTAGTTTAGTTCGTTATTGTTGTTATTCATTATGTTTGTGTTTTCAGGATAGAATTAGGATTTTTGACATGGTTCATCTACCCAATAAACCAGTTAAGGATGTTGGGTTGTACTATGGGCGTGTCATTGCAGAGGGAATATTCGGGCGTGTCATTGCAGGGGGAATATTCGGTTGTGGGTACATGATATGTAATAACATTGCATATGATTTAATTTCTCAAGGTCAGGAAGCTGATGGACAGATTGACGGACGAGATCAGCAGGAGTCTCCGTGGACTATGACGTTTGCGGATGACATTGTGATCTGTAGTGAGGATTGGCTAGACAGAGGGACCAAGCTGCAAAGGATGTGCAGCAAGTTAGGGCGATCAAGGATAGAGATGGAAATGTGCTGACAAGCGAGGAGAGTGTGCTAAGAAGGTGGAAGGAATACTTTGAGGGGCTGATGAATGAAGAAAATGAGAGAGAGAGAAGGTTGGATGATGTAGGGATAGTGAATCAGGAAGTTCAGTGGAGTAACAAGGAGGAAGTGAGGGCAGCTATGAAGAGGATGAAGAGTGGAAAGGCAGTTGGTCCTGATGACATACCTGTGGAGGCATGGAGGTGTTTAGGAGAGATGGCAGTGGGGTTTTTAACTAGATTGTTTAACACAATCCTGGAAAGTGAGAGGATGCCTGAGGAGTGGAGAAGAAGCATACTGGTACCGATTTTCAAGAACAAGAGCGATGTGCAGACCTGTAGCAACTACAGAGGTATAAAGTTGATCAGCCACAGCATGAAGATATGGGAAAGAGTAATAGAAGCTAGGTTAAGAGGAGAGGTGATGATTAGCGAGCAGCAGTATGGTTTCATGCCACGAAAGAGCACCACAGATGCGATGTTTGCTTTGAGAATGTTGATTGAGAAGTATAGAGAAGGCCAGAAGGAGTCAGATTGTGTCTTTGTAGATTAAGAGAAAGCATACGACAGGGTACCGAGAGAGGAGATGTGGTATTGTACGAGGAAGTCAGGAGTTGCAGAGAAGTATGTAGGAGTGGTGCAGGATATGTATGAGGGCAGTGTTACAGTGGTGAGGTGTGTGGTTGGAATGACAGATGGGTTCAAGGTGGAGGTGGGATTACATCAAGGATCGCCTCTGAGCCCTTTCTTGTTTGCAATGGTGATGGACAGGTTGACAGACAAGATCAGGCAGGAGTCTCCGTACACTATAATGTTCGCGGATGACATTGTGATCTGTAGCGAGAGTAGGGTGCAGGTGGAGGAGAGCCTGGAGAGGTGGAGGTATGCACTGGAGAGAAGAGTTTGAGTTTAAATACTTGGGGTCAACTGTCCAAAGTAACGGGGAGTGCAGAAGAGAGGTGAAGAAGAGAGTGCAGGCAGGGTGGAGTGGGTGGAGAAGAGTGTCAGAAGTGATGTGTGACAGAAGGGTACCAGCAAGAGTTAAAGGGAAGGTTTACAAGATGGTTGTGAGACCAGCTATGTTATATGGTTTGGAGACAGTGGCACTGACGAAAAGACAGGAGGCGGACCTGGAGGGGGCAGAGTTGAAGATGCTAAGATTTTCACTGGGAGTAACGAAGAAGGACAGGATTAGAAACGAGTATATTAGAGGGACAGCTCAGGTTGAACGGTTTGGAGACAAAGCAAGAGAGGCAAGATTGAGATGGTTTGGACATGTGTGGAGGAGAGATGCTGGGTATATTGGGAGAAAGATGCTGAATATGGAGCTGTCAGGCAAGAGGAGAAGAGGAAGGCCAAAGAGGAGGTTTATGGATGTGGTGAGGGAAGACATGCAGGTGGCTGGTGTGACAGAGGAAGACGCAGAAGACGGGACGAAATGGAAACGGATGATCCGCTGTGACGACCCCTAACGGGAGCAGCCGAAAGTAGTAGTAGTAGATTGTGATCTGTAGTGAGAGTAGGGTGCAGGTTGAGGAGAGCCTGGAGAGGTGGAGGTATGCACTGGAGAGAAGAAGAATGAAAGTCAGTAGGTGTAAGACGGAATGCCTATGCGTGAATGAGAGGGAGGACAGTGGAATGGTGACGATGCAAGGAGTTGAGGTGATGAAGGTGGATGAGTTTAAATACTTGGGGTCAATTCAGTTCAATTCAGTTTATTGTCATTAAAAACAATGTGCGGGCACATGTTAAAAAGGAAATGAAGGCTGTGGCTTCACCAAACAGTGCAAGACAGACAGAGAAACACAGCAAATACAGTATAAGATATACACACATGAAGACCAAAAGCTAAAAATAAGTTAAAAAAGAGCAAGAGTACAAAATATTTAAAAATATCTACAGACATTCAGTGGGTAGCCAGGTTCAGGTGGGCAACAGCTTGGGGAAAGAAGCTGTTTTTGAGCCTGGTAGTGCGGGCTCTGAGGCTCCTGTAGTGCCTCCCAGAGCGCAGGGGGGAGAACAGTCCATGGTTGGGGTGGGTGGGATCTCTACTGATGCTCAGACCCCTTCGAAGGCAGCGTTTGTGATAAATGTCTTTTACGGCTGGGAGCTGGGTACCGGTGATATGCTGGGCCGCCTTGACGACCCGCTGCAGAGCTTTCTGGTCTACTGAGGTGCAGTTGCCGTACCACACTGAGATGCAGCTGGTCAGGATGCTCTCTATGGTGCAGTGGTAGACGTAACTGACCTAAGTAACGGGGAGTGCAGAAGAGAGGTGAAGAAGAGAGTGCAGGCAGGGTGGAGTGGGTGGAGAAGAGTGTCAGCAGTGATTTGTGACAGAAGGGTACCAGCAAGAGTTAAAGGGAAGGTTTACAAGATGGTAGTGAGACCAGCTATGTTATATGGTTTGGAGACGGTGGCACTGATGAAAAGACAGGAGGTGGAGCTGGAGGTGGCAGAGATGAAGATGATAAGATTTTCATTGGGAGTGATGAAGAAGGACGGGATTAGGAACGAGTATATTAGAGGGACAGCTCAGGTTGGACGGTTTGGAGACAGCAGGAGAGACAAGCTTGAGATGGTTTGGACATGTGTGGAGGAGAGATGCTGGGTATATTGGGAGAAGGCTGCTGAATATGGAGCTGCCAGGGAAGAGGAGAAGAGGAAGGCCAAAGAGGAAGTTTATGATGTGGTGAGGGAGGACATGCAGGTGGCTGGTGTGACAGAGGAAGAAGCAGAGGACAGGAAGAGATGGAAACGGATGAGCCTCTGTGGCGAGCCCTAGCGGGAGCAGCCAAAAGTAATTGTAGTAGTAGTAGTAGTAGTAGGAAGGTGAGGCCTTAAAAGCTCATGACAACTCTATAGTAGGACAGTGAAGTAGTTGTGCCCCGTGCTGGAAGTTCACTGTCTCATTCAATGAATCAGCAGAAATACTTTTCCAGACTTTGGTGGGTCTGTCTACTGTATAATGTAATGATACATATGATGATACATATGTGTCTACTGTATTATGTAATGATTCATTTGTGTCCACTGTATTATTTAATGTGTCTACTGTATTATGTAATGATACATAAACCCAATGATACCTGCATCCCAACCATGGAAGCTTTGGAAACTGTAAGGCAACGTTTGCTATGGGATGACACCCTCCACGATAAGACCAACCTCAGCCCAGACCAGATTTGCCAACTACTAGACCTTTGCCTGAACACTACATATTTCCAATTCAGGGGCCAGTTTTACAGACAGAAACATGGCTGTGCAATGGGCTCACCAGTATCTGCCATTGTGGCCAACTTATATATGGAAGAGGTAGAACACAGGGCCCTGAACTCCTTCAGAGGAACACCTCCGAGCCACTGGTTCAGATATGTGGACAATACATGGGTCAAAATCCAAACACAAGAGGTGCAAGCGTTTACCAAACACATCAACGCAGTGGACAAGAACATTAAGTTCACAAGGGAAGACGTAAAGAACAACAGTTTGCCCTTCTTGGACTGTGACGTCCACATTGGGGAAGACAGGAGCCTCCACATTGGGGTTTACAGGAAACCTACACACACACACCAATATCTACTTTTCGATTCACACCACCCGCTGTAACACAAACTGAGCGTCATCAGAACTCTGCAACACAGAGCTGACAATGTGCCCAGCAGCACTCAGGCCCAACGAGAAGAACACAAACACCCGAGAGGAGCTTTAAAAACCTGCGGCTACCCCAGTTGGACCTTTGTGAAAACTGCAACACGTCCCAAAAAGACCAACCAGGTGAGCGATGAGGAGAAAAGGAACAGAAGGAATAACATAGTCATCCCGTATGTTTCTGGGGTCTCCGAGAAACTCAGGGGAATTTTCAACAAACACCGCATCCTGGTATACTTCAAACCCAGCAACACACTCCGACAAAGACCGGTTCATCCCAAAGACCGTGTACCACACACCCGGAAAAACAATCTGGTGTATGCCATACAATGCAATGAGGATTGCCCTGACCTATACATAGGAGAACCAAACAACCACTACACAAACGGATGGCCCAACACAGAAGGCCAGACTCCTCAGGACAAGACTCAGCAGTCTATCTACACCTAAAGGAGAAGACCCACTCCTTCGAGGACAGCAGCGTACACATTTTGGACAGGGAAGATAGATGGTTTGAAAGAGGGGTGAAGGAAGCCATCTATGCGAAACTGGAAAAACCATCCCTCAACAGAGGAGGAGGTCTGTGACAACACCTCTCTCCCACTTACAATGCCGTCCTTTCATCTCTACCCAGGAGACTCAAAAGCTTAGCCTCCAAGAACACCAGTCGGTCACTAACGGCTCCAACGACTCATGACCACTGAATGGAGCACTAACAAAGTCGAAACTAACACCCCCAACGACCGTCGCTGCTTAACATCGGAACACAAAAGAGCCATGGACATCAATAGCTCTGATAACAACTCCGAAGAGGATAAATATCTGAGTTTCATCACCAGCCAGTCAGACTAGCTTGGTCTAGTCAGAAAGGCACGAACTGATGAAGCCTCTTGGATGAGAGGCGAAACGTCTTCACGGATATATACCAAGTCCAGTTGCACTCGATTCAATTCCTTTGGATAACAATGACGACCTGGATGAATGAAAACATTCACAGACACGATACATATATGTCTCATACATTATCTAATGATACATGTGTCTACTGTATTATATAATGATAAATATATGTCTGCTGTTTTATGTAATGATACATAGTATATGTCCACTGTATTACGTAGTTAGTTTTACAGTATTAAAGCAACGTAGTCAGTTTCTTTAACGTGACATTGTACATGGAGTTTCTAATTAAGTAGTGAAACTCACTTGGCTTCTGTGTAGGTTTTATATACATATGTACAAACCCAGCACTGGAAATTGCATTAATGTGGCATTTAGTGGCGTCCCACCTGGGACTTAAACTTGTACTCTTTGTATGCAATCACACATCATCAGCATGGTCAGCTAATTCAAGCAGTTGAATTGCTTGTGGAGTTATTTTTCCCCGTTTTTCTCCCAATTGTAATCTGCCAATTACCCCACTCTTCCAAGCCATCCCGGTCGCTGCTCCACCCCCGCTGCCGATCCAGGGTGGGCTGCAGACATGTCTCCTCTGATACATGTGGAGTCGCTAGCTGCTTCTTTTCACCTGACAGTGAGGAGTTTCGCCAGGGGGACGTGGCGCATGGGACGATCACGCTATTCCCCCCAATTCCCCCCTCCCCGAGCAGGCTCCCCGACCAACCAGAGGAGGCGCTAGTGCAGCGACCAGGACACATACCCACATCCGGCTTCCCACCCGCAGACACGGCCAATTGTGTCTGTAGGGACGCTTGACCAAGCTGGAGGCAACACAGTGAACCTAGTGTTGTTAGGAAATGAAATAAACTGCTACGCCACGCAGACGCCTCTCAGTACCCATCCCGACACATTAACGAGTTTTTCTTTGGCTTGCAGAAGAGAGATCAGAACTTGTGCTATTTTTCAGGTAGTGAAATGCAGTTTTGGTACCATTCTTTAAGTGGGTCAAAGTTTAAATCACAGTCCATTATAACCTCCAGATGTCTTGCTTTGGAGTCAACATTGTGTACACTGTGTGTTTGTGCTGTGTCCACAGGGTAAGCAGCGGGTTGTGCGTCGTGACAGCGTTGTGAAGGTGGAGCTGGCAGAGCTGAGTGCTGAGCTGGACCTGGACATCCTCACTCGCCTGGGGAACCTGAGCAAGGCCTTCAACCACTGTCCCACACAGACCACTGGACCTCTGCACATGCAGGTCCACTACATTCACACACAGTAGCACAAGTGAACATTTAAATGTGCACGCACAAGTCTTGTTTCCATCTGTTGTTGTGATGCATTTTAACCAAATTATTAAATATCGCAGAAAGAGTCATCAGAATTAAGCCATAATTCCATTTTTTTACAGTCTGGGTCTTATTGTCATAGTTTTTGTCATCATACATACTTGTTAGGATATTTTACTCACTGGCCAGGAGGGTGCCGGTGGAAACTCTGCTACTATTGGGCGAAGGAGAGGGAGAAGGCATGTCCGGAGGTGGCAGGAGAGGATTTGGTTTTGATTTTGATATACATTAATGATCCCCGTAGGGAAATTCTTCACTGCATTTAGCCCATCCTAGCTGTGTAGCTAGGAGCAGTGGGCAGCCATCGTTCAGTACCTGGGGACCAACTCCAGTTCGTCTTGCCGTGCCTCGGTCAAGGAAACATTCAGGAGTGTTAACCTTCAAGGCCGTGACACACCAGGCCGTCTGCCAATGTTGGGCTGTCGGTGAGCGTCTGTGGCCCTAGGTTTTGCGGTGCGTCCCACACCGTTGGGTCGGCAGCTTTTCAGCCGAGTCAGCATATTGAATCGGTGGCGGGGCCTGTCAGTGAGAGAGCTAACTCTGATTGGCTGTTCAGCTTAGCGAATCAGTGCACAAGAAGAGAAATGGAAGTTATGAAAGCAAGCAAATGGCGAAGTCAAGAGGTCACACGCAGAAGGCTCTTCTCATTTTTTGTCTTCATCTCACCTGAACATTTCAAGAAATGTTCCTCTCATGCAGGCACAGAACGTACCTGCTACTTGGCCATTGGCTGCCGTCTTTGAGGTGTGTTCAAGTGCTACTTTTTAGCCCAGACGCAGGCGACGGAGGCAACGTGAGGCAATGCAACAGTTGGCCTTCGTTGCCGCTCGTTCTCTGATGTCGGTTTGGTGTGTCTGGGCCCAAACATGCATGTCTTCTTGATGGTGGGGGAAGCCGGAGCACCCAGAGAAAACCCACCGCAGACATGGGGAGAACATGCAAACTCCACATAGCGGACGACTTGGGACGACCCCCGAGGTTGGACAAGGTTGGAAGGGTAGGAGTGTGGAGGTGAGTGGGAACTTTGAATGTTGGCACTATGACTGGTAAAGGGAGAGTGCTGGCTGATATGATGGAGAGAAGAAAGGTATACATACTGTGTGTGCAAGAGACCTGGTGGAAGGGGAGTAAGGCCAGGAGCATCGGAGGAGGGATCAAACTCTTCTACCATGGGGTGAATGAGAGGAGAAATGGGGTGGGGGTAATTCTGAAGGAAGAGTATGTCAAGAGTGTGCTAGATGTGAAGAGAGTGTCAGACAGAGTGATGAGTATGAAGCTGGAAATCGAAGGTGTGATGATGAATGTTCTGGAATGAGTTGGATGAAGTGGTGGAGAGTGTGCCTAAGGAGGAGAGAGGTGATTGGAACAGACTTCAATGGGCATGTTGGTGAAGGGAACAGAGGTGATGAGGAGGTGATGGGCAGGTATGGTGTCAAGCAGAGGAATGAGGAAGGACAGATGGTGGTGGATTTTGTAAAAAGGGTGGGGAAATGGCTGTGGTGAATACATATTTCAAGTAGAGGGGGGAACACAGGGTGACATATGAAAATGGAGGATCGGGTATGGACGTCCAATTTATAATCTGCATATTTGATTTGGCAAAGGTTTTACGCCAGGTGCCCCTTCCTGATGCAACCCTCCCGATTTACCCGGGCTTGGGACTGATGGTAAAAATGCACTGGCTGGTGCAGCCTTGGCAGCTGGGTTTTTTGATGCATTTTTTCAGTACTGAGGTTAAAGTGGATGGGTTGAAACATGTCTGATAATCATGTTGCCCCATAAGACATCATGTTCGTTCCTCGAGGACTTAACAGCCGGCCATGTGACGATTTCATTTCTTATTTTGCAGATGTCTTTCCATTGTAATCCACTGCATTATTTTTTATCAAATAAAAAGTTTATCACCTCAGGCCAGTGTAAAAGCATGCAAGTTTGTGGGATTTTATCTGATTCTTGCGGTTTCCATCAAGCTTTTCTTATTGAAACAGACACTTGGCTGGAAACTCGGTTACAGACTCACAAACTCTCTCCGTCTTTCTCCCTCTCCAACTCCCAGACCCAGAGCAGTGAGCTGTGGTCCTCCTTCTTGCTCCTTTCCCCACATGCGATTCTCCGGCTACGCTTCCCCGTGCCAGACCTGAGACCCCCGCCCAAGCGCCGACCCCCGACCCAGAGGGTGGTGCGTCAGGAGACTTTGGTGCTTGAGCTGACGAACCTGGAGCTGAAGCACCAGGAGGCCCCGGACCTCCAAGGAGAGCAGGCTGCCCCGGGAAAGCCTCTGTCGCCCTGTCTTACCCAGCTGCTAGAGGCCTCCTTCACAGACATGCATGGTGAGGGAGACAAACATGCACACAAACTCTGACACACAAATTAACCAGCTCCTGTTCTGGGTGACAATCAACTGCTCACAGATCAGGTGGCGAGTTCACTTTAATATTATGTTCCAGTGGCAGCTTCCTAGGTGTTCTCCATTATCCAAAGTCATCCAATCAAAATGTTTTTTTTTTTAAATGACATATGCTTTGAAATATAGCAAACACTAGCTGCTAGGGATTTTCTTTGCTGAACGGACACCTCAGCTAGCTAGCTAACTGTAAACAGATTGCAGTGGTAGATTTTAGCTAACTATTTTAAGCCAAGGTTAGCTCAAATTTAGTAAGTCTGTTCAAATAGCTGGCAGTGGTGAGCATTCAGTTTATGTTGGCATGTACTACTTTTAAGCTTATCCGTGCAGGACAGAGTTTACTTAGTAATGGGCTAGCAGTTAGCGCTAGCTAAGTTCCAGGCAGCCAATTCATTTTTTGGGTGGTTATGAGAGCGACTGAGTAGTGCTATTGCTATGTAGTTAGGCATTAGCCTATGTCTCCCAGTCTGCTTATTTAAACCGCTACGAGACAACCTAGTTTTAAGTGAGCTGCACAAAGGCATGGTTGAGTGGGTGTCTTTCCAAAACTCCTTCAGGCATCCAGTTGTTGCTAGATAAGTTGTAAGACATCTAGACATAGCAGCTAAGTAAGTTAAAGCAAAACTGTCGCCAAAATGCAATCTAGGGTCTTTTTGTGAATGTACACGAGTCAAACTTTCGCTTAAAAGGATATTTACGTCAAACGCTGCACTTTTAAGATTGACGTTTGTTTGAGTCGAACTCCTTCACTGCAGAAGGAGGGAAAACGTTGAAATCTAGCGCCAGTGCTGTGATTGGCTGAAACTGTAGGGGGCGGGGAGTGCCTTCCATGCAGCGCTGCCTTGAAGAGTACGTTGGGGGCTTAAAACACCATCGAGCGGTAAGTGTCCTGGTCGCTGCACTAGCACCTCCTCTGGTTGGTTGGGGCGCTTGGTCGGGGGGGGAAGGGGAACTGGGGGGAATAGCGTGATCCTCCCACGTGCTACGTCCCCCTGGTGAAACTCCTCACTGTCAGGTGAAAAGAAGCAGCTGGTAACTCCACGTGTATGGGAGGAGGTATGTGGTAGTCTGCAGCCCTCCCCGGATCAGCAGAGGGGGTGGAGTAGTGACCGGGACGGTTCGGAAGAGTGGGGTAAATGGCCAAGTACAATAGGGGAGGGGGGAAATTTTAAAAAAAAAGTTACCATTTGTTGACACTCATATAACCAATACTTCTTTTGGGGTTTTTCTCCCCAATTGCCCAATTGTACTTGGCCAATTACCCTATTTTCTGAGCTGTCCCGCTCGCTGCTCCACCCCCTCTGCTGATCCGGGGAAGCTGCAGACTACCACATGCCTCCTCCCATACATATGGAGTCACCAGCCACTTCTTTTCACCTGACAGTGAGGAGTTTCACCAGGGGGACATACCACTATTCCCCCAGTTTCCCCCCCCCGACAGGTGCCCCAATCCACCAGAGGAGGTGCTAGTGCAGCAACCAGGACACATACCCACATCCAGCTTCCCACCCACAGACACGACCAATTGACCTTTCGCAAAGTACCGCCCCAGAACGGTGCTTGTCCAATCCTACCTTAGCAATGGTCTGTCAAGCTTTCAAACACACAGCAAAATGCTGAAACGGTGTGCCTATGGGATCTGCAGATCGGATACTAGATATCTGAAAAGTTTGGAGGGGGTGTAATTTTCTTTCCCTTCCCGAAACCCAGAACGCAAGAAGCGCAATGTGGGCAATAGATTTGGCAGTATAGCAGACCCCATGGCCAGCTTGATCCATCCAGAATCAACAACAATACCTGTCTGCTCCAAGCTAAGCTCGCTACTAGCTATTATTGATAGCTAATACAGCTAACGTATTATTACTGCTACTTTTACCCACACAATGCGCTGATTTCTCCCTTCATGTTTTGGTGTTTTCCGGCTACTTCCTGGATCGTTCTGAAATGCTTGACGGGCATAGCAACAGTAACTAAGGGAGGCGGGACTTTGCAAAAGGTCAGTTATGTCTGTAGGGACGCCTGACCAAGCTGGAGGTAACACAGGGATTCAAACTGGTGATCCCCGTGTTGGTAGGCAACGGAATAGACCGGCACACCACCTGGGACGCTCCTCCTGCTCCATTTCTACTCAGCAGTTATTGAAAGTATCCTCACATCATCCGTAACAGTTTGGCACAGTCGCTCTTGACAAGCACCCTTGAAATAAACTCCAACGCATTGTCAATAAATCATCCAAAATCATCACCTCCGCCTCCACCACCACCTCCACCTCCACCACCAGCTGATTCACTCCAACACAAACGAACAGTGAGAAGGGCAGTGAGAATCATCCCCAGCCCTGCTCAGCTAGCATGATGCCCTCCAGCTGCTCCCCTCTGGGAGGCGGTGCAGGTCACTGCCCACAGAACCAACCCATTTTCAAAAGGGCTTTTTCCCACTGCAATATGAATTCCTCCCGCTCACTTTTACCTCCATACGCAGTACTTTCTGCTCGCTGAGTGTATATTTTTGTGCAGTATGGGGAAAGACTGTTGTTTTGTGGTCCTGTGTTGAAGTGTGTTGTTGGGACTGTGCTTTTACTCGCTGTACCAAGTCCGCTGGCCCGACCCTGTGCTCATTAAAGGATCTGAATCTTTTACTTTTATGCTCCGTGTTCTTTTTTAAGAGTTTTAAGAATGGCATGGCGCTCTAACCCAACACCTGTGTTTTATTTATTTATGTTTTATCATCTGTTACGTTGGTACAAATTCATTCCTTTCAGCTACAGCGGAGTTTGCAGCACATGTTCTTTCAGCTACGGCGGAGTTTGCAGCACATGTTCTTTCAGCTATGGCGGAGTTTGCAGCACATGTCCCAGCTGTGCTTTGGATGGATGCGTCCACGTAGAGACTGGTGCCACCGTATTTCCCCTGCATGTAACTTAAATGTACTTGTGCCTCTCCTCAGGAGCGTACGAGGGCTGGGAGGGAGGCCGTTTCCCCTGCGTCAGGGTAAAGAAGAGCCAGGACGCTGTGCCCAGGTGAGTGGTGGGGAGGGGTCACAATATTCCACAGCATGGCAGTACGGCACAAAAGACCTCAACAGAGACCCTCGCCTGGTCTTCCTCATCTTCCTCTTGATTGCCCTCGCAGGATCTCGGTGCATGTGAATGGAGGCGAGGCCCAGGGCCCCGGCGGAGTTCTGGGCGGGCTGGGCATCGGCCTGGTAAGAGACTTGGGGGCCATGTCATTTGAGAGTGCCTGCGAGCTCCGTGAGAAAACCAGCTCTCCCTTCTCCTCCAACCGAACCATGTTTGAGACGGAAGAGGTGTGATGGCACACACACACAATGGCACTCACAAAAATGCATGCTGTATTTGTGACAAATGAACATTCGTTTGAGAGTGTTTAACCTCCTGTGTAGTAAACATGTACACGTTTAACTGTTAAACGAACAGAGGTCCCGGTAGGGTTTTTTTTTGTTTGTTTTTGTTTTTTTAGGAGAACTTTTAGGGCCGTAGGCAGCACGGTGGCGCAGTGGTTAGTGTGGTCGCCTCACCACAAGAAAGTCCTGGATTCGAACCTCGGGGTAGTCCAACCTTGGGGGTCACCCCAGGTCGTCCTCTGTGTGGAGTTTGCATGTTCTCCCCGTGTCTGTGTGGGTTTCCTCCAGGTGCTCCGCTGTATTTTTGATAGCCTCTTCATTTCTTTTTTTACCCCTTTTTTGACTGACGTCAGGTCATTTCTGGTGCCAGCTCCTGAACCTAATAAAAAAACGATTATGAACATTTGCACCACAAATAAACTGGTTCTCAGGTGGCAAAGCCAGAACGACCAGGATTTCACTGCTACCTAAAACGACCATGAGCGGTCAAAATGACCACGGTGTTTAAACTCTATATTGTGTCAAGATAAATACCCAGTTAAGATATTAATGCATTACATATTGTAATATGTTTGTTAGGAAACTGACACCAAAATTAACATTTTAACAACTTTAATACTATTTTTCAAACAATTTATAATGGCCGCTGTCCAATGCCTGTAAATACTGCAGTGCCTCGGTGGTAGTCATGGTGTGTCTGTAATGGCGCCTGTAACCAGACGTGTTGGCAATAATTAAAAATCAAGTTTAGGCTATCTGAATGTTCTCATTCATCCAGGTCATGGTTATCCAAAGGAATTGAATCAAGTGCAACTGGACTTGGTATGTATCCGTGAAGACGTTTCGCCTCTCATCCAAGAGGCTTTATCAGTTCGTGCCTTTCTGACTAGACCAAGCTAGTCTGACTGGCTGGTGATGAAACTCAAGATATTTAGCCTCTTTAGATTCGTTATCAGAGCTATTGATGTCAATGGCTCTTTTGTGTTCCGATGTTTAGCAACGACAGTCGTTGGAGGTGTTCATTTCGACTTCGTTAGTGCGCCATTCAGTGGTCATGAGTCGTTGGAGCTGTTAGTGACCGACTGTTGTTCTTGGAGGCTAAGCTTTTGAGTCTCCTGGGTAGAGATGAAAGAACGGCATTGTAAGTGGGAGATAGGTGGTGTCGCAGACCTCCTCCTCTGTTGAGAGATGGTTTTTCCAATTCAGGGGCCAGTTTTACAGACAGAAACATGGCTGTGCAATGGGCTCACCAGTATCTCCCATTGTGGCCAGCTTATATATGGAAGAGGTAGAACACAGGGCCCTGAACTCCTTAAGAGGAACACCTCCAAGCCGCTGGTTCAGATATGTGGACGACACATGGGTCAAAAACCAAACACGAGGTGCAAGTGTTTACCAAACACATCAACTCAGTTGACAAGAACATTAAGTTCACAAGGGAAGACGTAAAGAACAACAGTTTGCCCTTCTTGGACTGTGACGTCCACATGGAGGAAGACAGGAGCCTCCACATTGGGGTTTACAGGAAACCTACACACACAGACCAATATCTACTTTTCGACTCACACCACCCTCTGGAACACAAACTGAGCATCATCAGAACTCTGCAACACAGAGCTGATAATGTGCCCAGCAGCACTCAGGCCCAACGGGAAGAACACAAACACCTGAGGGGAGCTTTAAAATCTGCAGCTACCCCAGAAAATTGCAACACGTTCCAAAAAGACCAACCAGGTGAGCGATGAGGAGAAAGGAACAGAAGGAATAGCACAGTCATCCCGTATGTTTCTGGGGTCTCCGAGAAACTCAGGAGAATTTTCAACAAACACCGCATCCCGGTATACTTCAAACCCAGCAACACACTCCGACAAAGACTGGTTCATCCCAAAGACCGTGTACCACACACCCGGAAAAGCAATCTGGTGTATGCTGTACAATGCAGTGAAGATTGCACTGACCTATACATAGGAGAAACCAAACAACCACTACACAAACGGATGGCCCAACACAGAAGGCCAGACTCCTCAGGACAAGACTCAGCAGTCTATCTACACCTAAAGGAGAAGACACACTCCTTCGAGGACAGCAGCGTACACATTTTGGACAGGGAAGATAGATGGTTTGAAAGAGGGGTGAAGGAAGCTATCTATGTGAAACTGGAAAAACCATCCCTCAAAAGAGGAGGAGGTCTGCGACACCACCTATCTCCCACTTACAATGCCGTCCTTTCATCTCTACCCAGGAGACTCAAGAAGCCTAGCCTCCAAGAACACCAGTCGGTCACTAACGGCTCCAACAACTCTCATGACCACTGAATGGAGCACTAACAAAGTCGAAACTAACACCTCCAATGACTGTCGTTGCTAAACATCGGAACACAAAAGAGCCATTGACATCAATAGCTCCGATAACGACTCCAAAGAGGATAAATATCTTGAGTTTCATCAGCAGCCAGTCAGGCTAGCTTAGTCTAGTCAGAAAGGCACGAACTGATGAAGCCTCTTGAATGAGAGGCGAAACGTCTTCACGGATATATACCAAGTCCAGTTGCACTTGATTCAATTCTTTTGGATAAGTTTAGACAATTTCTCTGCACTGGAGGGCACTAGTGTGTTTCTAGGACAGAGCAACGAACTTCACGAAGGAAATGATGCGACCAACACACGTCATAAATACTGACATGACGCACACAATCACGTGCAAATTATGAGTGCTGATGGTCGTTTTAGGTAGATCTAATCGTAACTTTTTTTTGTGCAATTGATCTAAAACTAATTTTAATGCAAATATATGCAGGTTTAGGAGCATTCAGGGAACAGCAGGTCTGTATCTTTTTTTTTCACAGTTAGAAAGTGGATCAATTCTCTGTGTACAAGTCACGACAATCCTCCTGGCACTTAACAGCATACACTATATTGCTCTGTTTGTGTAGGGGACCTGATCCTTGGAGTGGACCAACTTCTGGTGCAGCATGTTTTGGGATTTGAAAGCAACTGAGACAAGATGTTTTGAAAATACGCATCTCAGCTTTTCTGACACTCCTGCCACATACGGAATCACCACTGGTTTACACTGAAACAGCTGTTGTCCTGTTAAGTGCCAGGAGGATTGCCGTGATTTACACACTGGGGAAGCTAAACAGACACTGGCCAAGAGGATGACACAACACAGGAGAGCTAACACGTCAGACCAAGACTCCGCAGTCTACACCATCTACAGGCCAGTGGCCACTCTTTCAGGGATGACGATGTGCACATTCTTGATAGGGAGGAGCAATCGTTTGAACAGGAAGACAAAGAGACCATCTATGTTAAGAGGGAACGACCATCCCTGAACCGAGGTGGGGGGGGGGGGCTTAAGAGTACATCTGTCACCATCTTGCAATGCTGTGATTGCAAACATTCCGAAGTCCTTTGTGAATAGTACACATGGCCATTGAAGCTCTAGTTAACGGCCATACCCATATTTCCATATGAAACTGGTCATTGGTTTTGGTCGTTATGCCACTGTATTGTTTATAAGGGTGGGATACCTGCAGTCAGTTTGGACTGAAGATGTCACTTAGTTGAGTGATGAAACATATCTGTCACTAAACATTGTATCCAGATGAACTGATTCAAACTTCTTTTATTTTCTTACCTGGATTATTGAGCATGCATCAAGATACAGCAGTGCCTCTCTTGTGCGAGAAACCCTGAACTCCTTGTCGAGGCTGCTGATAGGGAGATGGAGTTTGTTGCTCCTCCCATACATTGCTGCACTAGTAAGGATGTGCGGCAGACCCAGCCATCTCTGGAGGTAGCTACTAAGCTTCCTCTCCGAGTTCTCCACTGTTGACAGGGCTACCTCATAAACCAGCAGAGGCCAGAGGACTCGGGGTTGGATGCCATTTTGGTAAATCCAAGCCTTGAACCTGCCAGGTAGGCCAGACTTGTCTACTGTGGTGAGCCAAGTCTCAAGCTCCTTGATGGTTGCTTGGATTGCTGCTGCATCCCTAAGGCTACAGTCAAAGACCTTGCCTAGACTCGTGACTGATTTCTCAGTAATGGATTGGATTACCATCCAAAAAGAAGCGAAACTGGTCCACCACTTTTCCCCTCTTCAACACCATTGCTCTACATTTGGCTGGTTTAAAACCAGAGGTGTAAAAACCAGGTCCAGAAAGTAAAAGTCCAAACCATGTATTTGCTCCACTCATGCACTACACCAGCAGATTCTAGTCAACACCACTCCTCAACTAGGTAGGGAAGACTAGCTAACAAAATCAGCTGGTTTAGTAACATGGTTGGAGCAAATACATGGTTTGGACATTTACTTTCTGGACCTGGTTTTCACACCTCTGTTTAAAACTCATCCTAACTCAGGACATGAGCTTCTCCAGGCCCTGGAGGAGCCACCTGCCACCAGGCACCAATGATGTGGTGACAGTGAGGTTATCCATAAAGGCTCTGATGGGGGGGATGCCGAACACCAGACTTGGACAGAGGGCCTCTGCACTCAATTTCAGCTGCCTTGTCCACCATATTCATGGCAAGGGTGAGGAGTGTAACTGTGATGGTACACCCAGTTATAATCCCCATCTCAAGCTGTTGCCAGTCAGATGTTGTGTTCCCAGATGTGACTGAGCCTGAAGTTCCTGTAGTAGTTCAGGATGAGTTCCTTGATGTTACTGGGTACATGGTATTGGTCCAGGGTAGTCTCGATTAGCTTGTGGGGTATTGAGCCATATGCGTTGGCAAGGTCAACCCAAAGCACAACTAGGTCACCCTTCCTTTCGTGCGCCTCCCTGATCAGCTGGATGATAAGTCCAGTGTGTTCTAGGCACCCTGGAACTCCAGGAATGCCATTTTTCTGTACCGAAGTATCAATGTAAGCATTCTTAGAAAGGAAGTCTGTCATCTTTCTGGGTAGGACATAGAAGACGATCTTCCCCTTCATATTGAGGAGCAAGATGAATCTGAACTGCTCCAGCTTGTTTGAGTTCTCTTCCTTTGGTATCCAGACTCCCTCTGCCTGCCCCCACTGGTCCGCTACAGTTCCCCTGTGCCAAATCACCCGCAGAATCTTCCAGAGGATACTGAGGAGCTCTGGGCAGCACTTGTACATCTTATAGGGTACTCCCCTGGGTCATGGAGCAGAGCTGGCTCTGGCTGCAGTAACCACCTCCTGGACTTTATTCCAGGTGGGCTCTCTGGTGTTGAACTCCATCGTGGGTGGTGTTATACGCTCTGAGGGGCCCTAGTGCTTACTATCTATCAGGGTCTCTCAGAGTGTTGTGCAGGAAGTGGTTTACCTCTTCTTTAGAGCAGGCAAGACGACTGCTGCACTTCTGCCTGAACAACTGCCTTGTGAATCCAAATGGATCAGCTATAAACACAGTATGCATCCTGGCTCTCTCTCTCTCTCCTCCGTCTCCTGTGCCATTCTGCTCTGTGCAGAGTCATGAGCTTCTTCCTGATGATGTAACGGAGCTCAGCCAGTGGTGGTTTCTCCTCCTCGGTTGCTACCTTGAACTGCCTTGTCCAAAGCTCTTGCCGCAGTTGGTGGATCTTGTCTGCCCTTCGGTTCATGGTGTAGTTGGGTCTGGTGCGTAATTAATACTCAAGGTAAAGTTTTGATTTTGATTGAACAAACATCAAGTTAACAGCGGCATCTGGTCACATAATTTTTCACTTCTCAAACCAGTGGCACTGGTCGGTTTGTAAAATGGTTTGCTGGCTCCCTGGCTGAGCACCGGCACCAGCATTGGCCTTATGTCAGTGGAAAAGGGGTATTTTACTTCTCATCCTCCTGCACTGACTTTTTGATCAACCTCCCCTGTCCTCCTCCTACTTACATTTTTCTCTCTTCTCCTCCTCCCCCACATCTTTTCTTTCTCATCTATCTTGTCTATGATTCCTTCTGTGGTCCAGATGGTGATTCCAGCTGACCCAGAGGAGATGTGTCAGTTCCAGGCCCAGTGTGTGTCCCAGTGCCAGTGTGCCATTGACATTAGCCTGCCTCTGGCCTACATCCTCCTGCCCAGCAAACAGGCCTTCCAGAGCATTTACAATAGGTACGCCTCCCACCTCCCATGCATGTACTTGTATGAGTGTGTGTTTGGGTGTATGTGGGTGCACTGTGGTACCAGCGGGACAATCTGTCCCTTTTTCTCTCCCACATAATCTCTCATATTATGCCGTATAACAGCGTCTCACATTTTGTCTTTGTGTCCATCTTCCATCTAGGATCAACAATGACCTCTTGATGTGGGAGCCCCCTCCCCCTCCCTCCTCCCACAGCCCACACCCTGGCCGCCATCACCACCACGATGAGTTTCAGCTCTGCAAGTCAGCCTTCAGACTGGGTGAGTCTTACTGCAGCTGTGAAAGGGAAAATGTATGAAGTTTTCATCCCAGCTTGCAGAGCAGTTACACTTAACGGTGTATCGGAGAGCCAGTGTGGTGTTAGATTGGTAAGAAATGCTTCACACACATGATTCTCTGTGCCACCACTGTACCTGATCTGTGAGGACCGATGCTGTAGAGCAGTGTTTCCCAAACTTCTTTTCTGGGGACCCACTTTCTAAAAACAACGAGCCCTCACGACTGAATTCACAACAGACCTTACTTATAAATCATGAGATGAGCAAGTTGGTGCATAAATGAACGTTTCTGGCAGTGTTTACTGCCACTTCCACATCACCTTGTTATTTATCTTGAGTAGGTAAAGCAGCCATTTTGAAGAGATACACGTTTGATAAATCACAGCTTCGTTTATGCATTTAGGTGGAGTTAGCAGGCTGTTGTTTTTATTTCCTCCCCTCGGTAAAACAAACAAAATGTACGCAAGCCTTTCATATCAGATTCAGTGTTACAAGTACAAACAGTATGAACATTCACTCCTATCGAAAACGTGCTTCTTGTTGAAAGATTTTGGAAATGCTTCATGCATGTTATCAGAACAAGTAGGCTTGTGTTAAAGTGCAGCTAATATTATCAAACCGTCTGTCAATCAGTTTGGACGGTCAACAACCAGTCGGCTCTGTGCATAACTGTAGTCCACTGACTTCCAGTTTCTACTGCAGCGGTCATACCAGTTTCCTTTGTTGGCGTGTGCTATTGACAGTGGCATGTTTTTCACGATGCCTGCAAGATTTACCATGGATAAATGTCAACCACGTGAACACAACTGTCGACAAACTTCACCTGCACCTACCAGCAAACGGGTGAAAAGTTTCAAGTTGTACACATCAAGTTACATCCACAATTATGAGGAAGAGTATCCTCATCCTCATAATTGTGGACGTGAGTTGTGGACATGAGTATGATGACAGTTGTGTGCATGTGGTTGACATTTATCCATGGTAAATCTTGCAGGCATCGTGAAAAATATACCATTGCCAATAGCACACACCAGCAAACAGGAAACTGGTATAACTGCTACAGTAGAAACCAGAAGTCAGTGGACTACAGTTATGCAGAGTCGATTCGTTAAATACATCAGTTCTATTCCTCATAAAATCTCATCAGCCCTATTATGTGCTATTACCCTGACTATGATCTTTTTAGGCCTCCTCCAAATAGCCACGTGTCCATATTAATGTTATCTACAGCTTGGTAATGTCACGTGACAGGGGAGCCTGCTTGCTTTTTAGTATTGCGTTCCAGTCCAGTGTGCAAGAGGAGCGCGCAGATATAAATCTGCAGATTTAAATCTTAAAATAAAAGACTATGGAAGTAATTCTGCAAATTTTATTTGGCGGCCCAAATAAATTCTGCAACCCACCTGTGTGTCCCGACCCAGTCTCTGGAAATGACTGCTGTAGAGCATTAGGCAACCGATAGTGGAACCTAGAAAGTAGCAACATTTATTCTGAGTATATTTTAAAGTAGGGGTGCTCTTGATCTTCATCCACTCAGGAAACCAGATTAAGCCTTGTTTTGATTTCTTTCTCATTGTATTAAAGACTCAGATTCTGATGAGGAGGAGCCTCGGTTCCTCCCGGCCACCGAATCAGCCAAGGAAAGGCGGTCAGAGCTCCGCCCTGACCACACCCTCAGCCTCCTTACCCTCACAGTTATTATTGGCAAGGGGCGCCTCCAAGCCATGACGGACAAGATGGTGAGCCAACTGTCTGTTAACCATGCCTGCTTTACACTTTGTTCATCCACCTCATTGATTCACACGTTGAAGACAGGTGTCATTTTATTTAAGTGAACTCCTTCCTGTCCTACAGGAGATATTCTTAACTGTTTCGTGTCCCTTGTTCACCAGTTTTTATTTTGTTAACTGCATCCTCTTTTAAAGAGGTACCGCACACTTAAACATGTTTTTCAAGCTTAATCAGGAACGGTACCGGGTGAGGCCAGCGCAAATGTGAATTCACGCCGCTGTCTTCCGACACCAGCCCGCCACAAACACGAATTCATGCCGCCATCTTCCAACACTGGAAGTGGTCATATCAGTACAGTCATATCATGTAAACTGAATGAAATGACTGTACTGTGATGAAACACATCTGCGCTGGCCTTAACATGGACATTTCTTACCAGATTTATAAAAAATGGGCCTTTTGTGGGTTGAAAATGGCTCAACATGCCAGCCGCTGTTTTAAATCAGCTCTGAACCTCGCGGGGCCAAGGGTGACTCGGAGTCAACCGGTTTGGGACTTGTCCATGTCATGAAATTTATATAAAAAAATTAATGTTCATGCCCCTAATCAGAGGTGGGCAACCCACCCCCTCCCCCAGCCCCCACCCTCGAGTGTGTCTGTGAAACCCTGCTCATTTTCAAATATATGCTGACGCTCATTGTTCACCAGAGGTTACCTATTTTTTTGCTAGCCTCACTAAGCTTGTGCCTTTATTACATTTTCCTCTTGAAGTTCTCTGTTTACAGTTAGATATAGTTACGTTACTTCAACATTTCCTCTTGAAGTTCTCTCACTTTACCGTTTGTTATAGTTATATTACTTCATCATTTCCTCTTGAAGTTCTCTCACTTTACAGTTATAGTTACATTACTTCATCATTTCCTCTTGAAGTTCTCTCAGTTTACCGTTAGTTATCGTTACATTACTTCATCATTTCCTCTTGAAGTTCTCTCAGTTTACCGTTAGTTGTCGTTACATTACTTCATCATTTCCTCTTGAAGTTCTCTCACTTTACAGTTAGTTATAGTTACATTGCTTCATCATTTCCTCTTGAAGTTCTCTCACTTTACAGTTAGTTATAGTTACATTGCTTCATCATTTCCTCTTGAAGTTCTCTCAGTTTACAGTTAGTTATAGTTACATTGCTTCATCATTTCCTCTTGATGTTCTCTCAGTTTAGTTAGTTATAGTTACATTACTTCATCATTTCCTCTTGAAGTTCTCTCAGTTTACAGTTAGTTATAGTTACATTACTTCATCATTTCCTCTTGAAGTTCTCTCAGTTTACAGTTAGTTATAGTTACATTACTTCATCATTTCCTCTTGAAGTTCTCTCACTTTACAGTTAGTTATAGTTACATTACTTCATCATTACCTCTTGAAGTTCTCTCAGTTTACAGTTAGTTATAGTTACATTACTTCATCCTTTCCTCTTGAAGTTCTCTCAGTTTACCGTTAGTTATCGTTACATTACTTCATCATTTCCTCTTGAAGTTCTCTCAGTTTACCGTTAGTTATCGTTACATTACTTCATCATTTCCTCTTGAAGTTCTCTCAGTTTACCGTTAGTTATCGTTACATTACTTCATCATTTCCTCTTGAAGTTCTCTCAGTTTACAGTTAGTTATAGTTACATTGCTTCATTTCCTCTTGAAGTTCTCTCACTTTACAGTTAGTTATAGTTACATTGCTTCATCATTTCCTCTTGAAGTTCTCTCAGTTTACAGTTAGTTACATTACTTCATCATTTCCTCTTGAAGTTCTCTCAGTTTACAGTTAGTTATAGTTACATTACTTCATCATTTCCTCTTGAAGTTCTCTCACTTTACAGTTAGTTATAGTTACATTACTTCATCATTACCTCTTGAAGTTCTCTCACTTTACAGTTAGTTATAGTTAAATTACTTCATCATTTCCTCTTGAAGTTCTCTCACTTTACAGTTAGTTATAGTTACATTACTTCATCATTTCCTCTTGAAGTTCTCTCACTTTACAGTTAGTTATAGTTACATTACTTCATCATTTCCTCTTGAAGTTCTCTCACTTTACCGTTAGTTATCGTTACATTACTTCATCATTTCCTCTTGAAGTTCTCTCACTTTACAGTTAGTTATAGTCACATTACTTCATCATGTCCAATTTTGGCACAACGGCTCAGACTTGTGCTTCTTGTGGCTATAGAAGCACCACCGACCGGACAACTGGGTGGGTTGGGCTTGGCTGGGCTCGTGCCGCAGCTGGGGGAATAGTAACCCCGTCGCCCGCCTCTCTCCGCTGCTGCAAAGCACAGTGCACAGCCCATCTTGTGGGGCCCCCTTCCATCTGCGGCGCATCTGTGTTGCAGCGGTCGGGGTGTCTTCATGGGGCGGTGTCCAACGCACCGTACCGAAAGGTAAGCTGGTTACAGTGGCAGTGACTCTGGGCATGTGCCGGGCCCTTCTCACAGATCTCCCCAGCTATTCCTGCCTCATACTGTAATGCCTCACCCCGCCCCCCGCTCAACCCCTTCCCCACTTTTTAGCATTTTCAGAATAATGCGATGGGTGGAGTTAGGCTCAGACCTGGGGAAGGAGTTACACTTTAATAATCTAATTTTTGTAAGGTAAGGGACTTCGTACCATTTGGACTGTCCATTCTGTTTTCTCTCCGTTCTGACTGTGCTGACAGGAGGACCAGAACCATGGAGAGATTGTGCTCGACCTGGAGGGGGGCAAGATATTTAGCGTGGCACAACACCAGAATAACCCCAACCTTAACTTCCTGTGCCTGGAGAGCAAAAGAGTGGAGCTCTACCATCGAGGTGAGGAGCCAGGAGCAGCTTTCTTATTTTTCCCTTTTTAACAAATTGGTATCACTACTGTATGTCTATGAAACATATCTGTGGGGTGTCCGGGTAGTGTGGCGGTCTATTCTGTTGCCTACCAACATGAGGATTGCTGGTTCAAATCCCTGTGTTACCTCCGGCTTGGTCGGGCATCCCTACAGACACAATTGGCCATGGGTCGGAAGCCGGATGTGGATATGTGTCCTGGTCGCTGCACTAGCGCCTCCTGTGGTCGGTCAGGGCGCCTGTTCAGGGGGGAGGGGGAACTGGGGGGAATAGTGTGATCCTCCCATGCGCTACGCCCCCCTGGTGAAACTCCTCACTGTCAGGTGAAGAGAAGTGGCTGGTGACTCCATATGTATGGGAGGAGGCATGTGTTAGTCTGCAGCTCTCCCCGGATCAGCAGAGGGGGTGGAGCAGAGACCGGGACGGCTCGGAAGAACCTTTCATGAAAGGTTGTGGTTTCACCAGAAGCAGTTTTGGTTTCCAGTGCGCCACACCCGCCTCCCATGAAATCACCCGCCTGCCATGAAAACACCCGCCTGCCATGAAAACACCCGCCTCCCATGAAAACACTCACCTCCCATGAAAACACCCAACTGCCATGAAAACACCCGCCTGCCATGAAAACACCCGCCTGCCATGAAAACACCCGCCTCCCATGAAAACACTCGCCTCCCATGAAAACACCCGCCTGCCATGAAAACACCCGCCTGCCATGAAAACACCCGCCTCCCAAGAAAACACTTGCCTCCCATGAAAACACCCACCTGCCATGAAAACACCCACCTGTCATGAAAACACCCACCTGTCATGAAAACAGGCTGTCTGCAGGGTCAGTAGTGTGATGGCGTTCTGGTGCAACATCACCTGAAGGGCCAGTTCTGAATGACTTGTTCAAGGTGTGCTGCTTGGTCGCATGAAGAAGCTGGTGAAACAGAACTGTTATTGAAGTGCTGCAAAAGCAGTAATGTGTGACACTTTACCACCCCAGACAAGATGAGACAAACCTCGTCTTCCATAAAAACCTCCCTTTAAATAAAGTTGAACGGTCTGTTTTACTTTTGGCAGCACGTTGGCGCAGTGCTTAGTGCGGTCGCCTCACAGAAAGAAGGTCCTGGTTCGAGCCCCAGGGTAGTCCAACCTTGGGGGTCATCCCGGGTCGTCCTCTGTGTGGAGTTTGCATGTTCTCCCTGTGTCTGCATGGGTTTCCTCCGGGGGCTCCGGTTTCTAAATTGTACTAAATTGTCCCTAGGTATGAATGTGTGTGTGGGCGCCCTGTGATGGCCTGGCGGCCTGTCCAGGGTGTCTCCCCGCCTGCCGCCCAGTGACTGCTAGGATAGGCTCCAGCATCCCGCAACCGTGAGAGCAGGATAAGCGGTTTGGATAATAGATGGATAGATGGTCTGTTTAACATTCAGACCCACGTTCCTCTGGTCTAATGTCTAATGTGTTTCCTCCCATGTGTCCTGCAGTAGTGGGGAAAGACTCCCCTCTCCCAGAGTACTTAGAGATGCCCAGTTTTACTACCCCAAGGTACCTGGACCCTATCATCTACCCCACTGAACTGGGGGTGAGTAGCGTGAGCGGCAGGGAGACCGAGCTCCAGATGCTGTCTACTGCCATCAAAATCACCTTGGACACCCAGAGGAACGTCAAGGTCAGTGCTCCTCTTTTTCTGAAGAAGCTCTTCAGTGAAGCACACTCGGTCTCAAGCTTGATGCACTTCTGAAACGAAACCTGTGTCTCTTTTCAGGAGTTTCTGGTTGCCCTTCGTCTCAAAGGAGCCACCATGCGACATCACATGACCCAGATCAATCAGAGTTGGCATGAGCAGGTAGGATAATTAGCTGGAGAGTCTCCAGAAGCTAGCTGGCTCAGTGTCCTCAGTATC
This sequence comes from Lampris incognitus, assembly GCF_029633865.1. Lineage (NCBI taxonomy): Eukaryota > Metazoa > Chordata > Actinopteri > Lampriformes > Lampridae > Lampris > Lampris incognitus. Next base: position 53,733,097 of record NC_079211.1, on the reverse strand, counting down.
CTCCTGTCCATCTGCCCCTCTGTCTGCCCCCTCCTGACCGTCTGCCCCCCTGTCTCTCCCCCTGCCCCAAACCTGATTTTAAATGTGCATGATGCAATGCATGGACACAAGAGATGGGTTCTGCAGACGACATTTGAAAGTAGCCCCTCATTCTAGCCCCCGGACAGAAGGGCTGTACTGAGTTGAATCTGGGATGTAGTCCAGTAACACAATATACACCAGACCTCATATCACCAGTCCTCATGTCACCGGACCTCATGTCACCGGACCTCATGTCACCAGAGCTCATGTCACCAGACCTCATATCACCAGACCTTATGTCACCAGACCTCATATCACCAGACCTCATATCACCAGACCTCATATCACCAGACCTCACATGTCACCAGACCTCACATATCACCAGACCTCATATCACCAGACCTCATGTCACCAGACCTCATCACCAGACCTCATGTCACCAGATGTCATATCCTGTCACACCCAGTTCAGTCACATTGAGGGGACCCGTTTGCCCATGATGGTGAGACTGGGTATATGGACTGAACATGCACAGCGTTCATGTGGACGTCTGTGCTGCCGGATGTAAAAGCCCTGAAACACACTGGTGTAAAACACACTGCTGTGACACACACTGGAGTGACGTGTCTCTGGCGTGCTGTGTCACCAGCAAACTGTGTTTGTTTGCTGCAGCTGGTTGAGTTTCTGGACGTCATCGATGACCCCATCCTAGGATACACACCACCTGCTGTCATCACTGTCCTGCATACACACCTGGCAACCTGCGCTGTGGACTACAGGTACACACACACACACAGTCAGAGCAATGTTACAGATATAATTATCTTTTCATATAATATAACATGATATTATATAATATAACAATATAATGTAATACAATATAATATAACGTAACATAATATAATATAACATAACATAGTATAATATAACATCACATAATAAAATATAATATAATATAACAACATCATATAATATAATATAACATAATATAATATAACATAATATAATATAACATCATATAATATAATATAATATAATATAACAACATAATATAACATAGCATAATATAATATAAAATAATATAATATAACATAACATTGTATAATATCATATAACGTAATATAATATAACATAACATAATATAACATAATATAAGAATTATATGAAAAGATGGTGTCCGGGTAGCGTAGCGGTCTATTCCGTTGCCTACCAACATGGAGATCGCTAGTTTGAATCCACGTATTACCTCCGGCTTGGTTTGGCGTCCCTACAGACACAATTGGCCGTGTCTGCGGGTGGGAAGATGGATGTGGGTATGTGTCCTGGTCGCTGCACTAGCGCCTCCTCTGGTCGGTCGTAGTACCTGTCCGGGGAGGAGGGGGAACTGGGGGAATAGCGTGATCCTTCCACGTGCTACGCCCCCTGGTGAAACTCCTCACTGTCAGGTGAAGAGAAGCGGCTAGTGACTCTACGTGTATGGGAGGAGGCATGTGGTAGTCTGCAGCCCTCCCCGGATGAGCAGAGGGGGTGGAGCAGAGACCGGGACGGCTCCGAAGAGCGGGCTAATTGGTCCAAATTAGAGTCTGGGAGAAAAAAAAGGGGGGGTGGAATCCAAAAAGAAAGAATATGTGAAAAGATAATTATATCTTTTTCATTATATATTTATTTGTTTATTTATATTCTCTGGGCCCTGTGATGGCCTGTCCAGGGTGTCTCCCTGCCTGCCGCCCAATGACTGCTGGGATAGGCTCCAGCATCCCCGCGACCCCAGAGAGCAGGATAAGCGGTTGGATAATGGATGGATGGATGGATGTTTTATATATATATATATATATATATATATATATATATATATATATATATATATATATATACACTACCGTTCAAAAGTTTGGGATCACCCAAACAATTTTGTGTTTTCCATGAAAAGTCACACTTATTCACCACCATATGTTGTGAAATGAATAGAAAATAGAGTCAAGACATTGACAAGGTTAGAAATAATGATTTGTATTTGAAATAAGATTTTTTTTACATCAAACTTTGCTTTCGTCAAAGAATCCTCCATTTGCAGCAATTACAGCATTGCAGACCTTTGGCATTCTAGCTGTTAATTTGTTGAGGTAATCTGGAGAAATTGCACCCCACGCTTCCAGAAGCAGCTCCCACAAGTTGGATTGGTTGGATGGGCACTTCTTTGAGCAGATTGAGTTTCTGGAGCATCACATTTGTGGGGTCAATTAAACGCTCAAAATGGCCAGAAAAAGAGAACTTTCATCTGAAACTCGACAGTCTATTCTTGTTCTTAGAAATGAAGGCTATTCCATACGAGAAATTGCTAAGAAATTGAAGATTTCGTACACCGGTGTGTACTACTCCCTTCAGAGGACAGCACAAACAGGCTCTAACCAGAGTAGAAAAAGAAGTGGGAGGCCGCGTTGCACAACTGAGCAAGAAGATAAGTACATTAGAGTCTCTAGTTTGAGAAACAGACGCCTCACAGGTCCCCAACTGGCATCTTCATTAAATAGTACCTGTTAGAGCCTGTTTGTGCTGTCCTCTGAAGGGAGTAGTACACACCGGTGTAGGAAATCTTCAATTTCTTAGCAATTTCTCGCATGGAATAGCCTTCATTTCTAAGAACAAGAATAGACTGTCGAGTTTCAGATGAAAGTTCTCTTTTTCTGGCCATTTTGAGCGTTTAATTGACCCCACAAATGTGATGCTCCAGAAACTCAATCTGCTCAAAGAAGTGCCCATCCAACCAATCCAACTTGTGGGAGCTGCTTCTGGAAGCGTGGGGTGCAATTTCTCCAGATTACCTCAACAAATTAACAGCTAGAATGCCAAAGGTCTGCAATGCTGTAATTGCTGCAAATGGAGGATTCTTTGACGAAAGCAAAGTTTGATGTAAAAAAAATCTTATTTCAAATACAAATCATTATTTCTAACCTTGTCAATGTCTTGACTCTATTTTCTATTCATTTCACAACATATGGTGGTGAATAAGTGTGACTTTTCATGGAAAACACGAATTGTTTGGGTGATCCCAAACTTTTGAACGGTAGTGTATATATATATGATAAGCGGTTTGGATAATGAATGAATATATATATATATGTGTGTGTGTGTGTGTGTGTGTGTGTGTGTGTGTGTGTGAAAATATATATATATATATATATATACACACACACACACACACATAAAGTAGGGAATATATATATGTATATATATGTGTGTGTGTGTGTATATATATAAACTAATAACACATATTAGTTGAGCACTTATAACACCATTGACTGTTTCGGAAAAAACGCTATATACACTGCTCAAAAAAATAAAGGGAACACATAAGCAATGCAATGTAGCTCCAAGTCAATCACACTTTTGAGATATCAACCTGTCCAGTTAGGAAGCAACACTGATTTGTGAATCAATTTCACCTGTTGGTAAATTGTCTAATTTCCACCTGGTGGAAATTAGACAATTTGCAAGACAACCCCTATAAAACGGAATGGATTTGCAGGTGGTGGCCACAGACCATTTGCCTGTCCTCATCTTTTCTGGCCGATCTTTGGTTAGTTTTTCATTTTGCTAGTGCCCTCACCACTAGAGGTGGCATGAGGCGGTATCTGCAACCTACAGAAGTTGCTCAGGTAGTGCAGCTCATCCAGGATGGCACATCAATGCGTGCTGTGGCAAGAAGATTTGATGTGTCTCCCAGCACAGTGTCCAGAGCATGGAGGAGGTACCAGGAGACAGGCCAGTACACCAGGAGACGTGGAGGGGGCCGCAGGAGGACAACAACCCCACAGCAGGACCGCTATCTGGTCCTTTGTGCAAGGAGGAACAGGAGGAGCATTGCCGGAGCCCTACAAAACGACCTTCAACAGGCCACTAATGTGCAGGTTTCTGCTCAAACAGTGAGAAACAGAATGCATGAGGATGGTATGAGGGCCGACGTCCACAATTGGGGCCTGTGCTCACAGCCCAACACCGTGCAGCCCGATTGACCTTTGCCAGAGAACATCTTGGTTGGCAGATTTGCCATTGGCGCCCTGTGCTCTTCACAGATGAGAGCAGGTTCACACTGAACACATGTGACAGACGTGAGAGAGTCTGGAGACGCTGTGGAGAACGTTCTGCTGCCTGCAACATCCTCCAGCATGACCGGTTTGGCGGTGGGTCAGTGATGGTCTGGGGAGGCATATCCTTGGAGGGCCGCACAGACCTCTACGTGCTAGCCAGAGGTACCATGACTGCCATTAGGTACCGGGATGAGATCCTCAGACCCATTGTCAGACCATATGCTGGTGCAGTGGGCCCTGGGTTCCTGCTCATGCATGACAATGCTCGTCCTCATGTGGCCAGAGTGTGTCAGCAGTTCCTGTATGTCGAGGGCATTGATGCTATGGACTGGCCTGCACGTTCCCCAGACCTGAATCCAATCGAGCACCTCTGGGACATCATGTCTCGTACCATCCGCCAACGCGATGTCGCACCACAGACTGTCCAGGAGTTGACCGATGCCCTGATCCAGGTCTGGGAGGAGATCCCTCAGGAGACCATCCGTCGTCTCATCAGGAGCATGCCCAGACGTTGTGGGAAGTGCATACAGGCACGTGGAGGCCACACACACTACTGAGCCTCATTTTGAATCGTCTTGAAGAATTTCCACAGAAGTTGGATCAGCCTATGTTCTCATTTTCCACTTTGATTTTGAGTATGATTCTGAATCCAGACCTTAATGGGCTAATGATTTTGATTTCCATTGATCATTCTTAGGTTATTTTGCTCTAAACACATTCCTCTGTCTAATAAATAAAGATTTTCAGCTGAAATATTTCATTCATCGAGGTCTATATTGTGTTTTTGGGTGTTCCCTTTATTTTTTTGAGCAGTGTATATCTATATATATACATATATACACTACCGTTCAAAAGTTTGGGATCACCCAAACAATTTTGTGTTTTCCATGAAAAGTCACACTTATTCACCACCATATGTTGTGAAATGAATAGAAAATAGAGTCAAGACATTGACAAGGTTAGAAATAATGATTTGTATTTGAAATAAGATTTTTTTTACATCAAACTTTGCTTTCGTCAAAGAATCCTCCATTTGCAGCAATTACAGCATTGCAGACCTTTGGCATTCTAGCTGTTAATTTGTTGAGGTAATCTGGAGAAATTGCACCCCACGCTTCCAGAAGCAGCTCCCACAAGTTGGATTGGTTGGATGGGCACTTCTTTGAGCAGATTGAGTTTCTGGAGCATCACATTTGTGGGGTCAATTAAACGCTCAAAATGGCCAGAAAAAGAGAACTTTCATCTGAAACTCGACAGTCTATTCTTGTTCTTAGAAATGAAGGCTATTCCATGCGAGAAATTGCTAAGAAATTGAAGATTTCCTACACCGGTGTGTACTACTCCCTTCAGAGGACAGCACAAACAGGCTCTAACCAGAGTAGAAAAAGAAGTGGGAGGCCGCGTTGCACAACTGAGCAAGAAGATAAGTACATTAGAGTCTCTAGTTTGAGAAACAGACGCCTCACAGGTCCCCAACTGGCATCTTCATTAAATAGTACCTGTTAGAGCCTGTTTGTGCTGTCCTCTGAAGGGAGTAGTACACACCGGTGTAGGAAATCTTCAATTTCTTAGCAATTTCTCGCATGGAATAGCCTTCATTTCTAAGAACAAGAATAGACTGTCGAGTTTCAGATGAAAGTTCTCTTTTTCTGGCCATTTTGAGCGTTTAATTGACCCCACAAATGTGATGCTCCAGAAACTCAATCTGCTCAAAGAAGTGCCCATCCAACCAATCCAACTTGTGGGAGCTGCTTCTGGAAGCGTGGGGTGCAATTTCTCCAGATTACCTCAACAAATTAACAGCTAGAATGCCAAAGGTCTGCAATGCTGTAATTGCTGCAAATGGAGGATTCTTTGACGAAAGCAAAGTTTGATGTAAAAAAAATCTTATTTCAAATACAAATCATTATTTCTAACCTTGTCAATGTCTTGACTCTATTTTCTATTCATTTCACAACATATGGTGGTGAATAAGTGTGACTTTTCATGGAAAACACGAAATTGTTTGGGTGATCCCAAACTTTTGAACGGTAGTGTACGTATATGTATATGTATGTATAAAATATAAGAATAGTGAACATGATAGAGTGTATTAACCCTACTCTTTGTCCTCTCGTCTCTGTCTGTCTGTCTCTCTGCTTGCCACAGACCCCTGTATCTGCCACTGAGAGTGCTCTTCACAGCCGAGTCCTTCTCTCTGTCCAGCAACATCATTGTTGACACGGCCACCTTCCACCTAAGGTACTGGCTCAACAGAGACATTACGTGGTTTTTTGTGGGTGAGTCTTTGTGAGTTGCCCTCCAGTTCACGGTAACACACACGACTTTTGCAGAAGGATGACTTGATTTCACGTTAGCATTACCTCGCTGCAGAGACCTGCCGTCATCTTTTCGTTGCTCTTGAGTTTGTTTTGAAGGAAAGAGTGAGAGATGTGGTGGTGTGTTGGAAGAAACAGGTGTTTGCCGGATATACAGCAGTGAGGTAATGCATATATATTTAATTGGGGCGACGTGCCATAAAATGTTCCCCCATTTTGTGGGGAATCCAATCCGCAGACGAGCAAAATCATTATATAATGACATACAACCTTCCCACTGACGGTCTTATTTGCTCGTGTCAGTCTTATAGAGGCATCTAAATTAAACGGAGGGGCGTCCGGGTGGTGTGGCGGTTTATTCCGTTGCCTAGCAACATGGGGATCTCTAGTTCAAATCCCCGTATTACCTCTGGCTTAGTCGGGCATTCCTACAGACGCAGTTGGCCGTGTCTGCGGGTGGGAAGCTGGATGTGGGTATGTGTCCTGGTTGCTGCACTAGCGCCTCCTCTGGTCAGTGAGGGTGCCTGTTCGGGAGGGGGGAGGGAGAACTGGGGGGGAATAGCGTGATCCTCCCATGTGCTACATCCTCCTGGTGAAACTCCTCACTGGTCAGGTGAAAAGAAGCAGCTGGTGACTCCACATGTATGGGAGGAGGCATGTGGTGGTCTGCAGCCCCCCCCCCCCCCCCGGATCAGCAGAGGGGGAGGAGCAGCGACCGGAACGGCTCAGAAAACAGTCGGAAAATAATTGTTCGTTGCACTTCATGATGCGCTGTGTTGTTCTGTCTTGGTTGTGGCTAGATTCATCCTGGACAACTCCGCGCTCTACCTGTCTGACAAGTTTGAGACCGACACCGTCGACCTGAGGAGAGGTACGGTAGGACACACGGGGCCATCTTTGTTAGGGCACTTGTCTCACAGTAGCCGTCAGTCTTGCAGTGTAATATTTGTGTGTCTTTGAGAGGATGGCTGCACATGGTCTGCACGGCTGATGGGTGTTTTACAGTCAGCATACAGAGTGTTGTCTGCACAACACCGTGTCATCACTGTATGGGTGTTGTGGTTAGGACGTATCCCTTGTCATCGTAAACACAAAGCACCAGTGTTCCTGTGGCAGCGTGGGTTTGCAGTGGTTCTGATGAGCCCAGATGTCTCTCCTGTTCCCAGACTACATCTGTGTCCTGGACATCGACCTGCTGGAGCTGGCCATCACCACGTGGAAGGGCAGTGACACGGGCAAGCTGGTGAGTGCACACCGTGTGTTTGTGTACCTGCACTTTCTTTCACCTTCCCTCTGCAGCAGCGGTGCCGTTTGGCAGGAAAAGTCACATCACTGCTCAATACAACGGGAAGCACACTACCAGTTACCCCCAATACATAACCAGAATCTTTGTCCCGGTTTTTTTCTCCCCAATTGTATCCTGCCAATTACCCCACTCTTTCGAGTCACTCGGTCTCTGCTCCACCCCCTCTGCCGATCCGGGGGGGCTGCAGACTACCACATGCCTCCTCCCATACATGTGGAATCACCAGCCGCTTCTTTTCACCTGACAGTGAGGAGTTTCACCAGGGGGACGTAGCGCGTGGGAGGATCACGCTATTCCCCCCAGTCCCCTCCCAAACAGGCGTGCCCCGACCAACCAGAGGAGGCGCTAGTGCAGGACCAGGACACATAACCGCATCCGGCTTCCCACCCACAGACACGATCGATTGTGTCTGTAGGGACACCGACCGAGCCGGAGGTAACACGGGGATTCGAACCGGCGATCCTCATGTTGGTATGCAACAGAATAGACCGCTACGCCACCCGGACGCCCCGTTATGAATGGCTTATACTGCATCCTGCAGAAGAACCAAAACTAGTATCACAAAATGGGTGATGAATGGCATTGGTCCTTTGTTGTTTTTATCCTTTTATCCTTTGTTGTTTTTATCTTAAACATTTTTCTGGGTGTGGGGTCTTTAAACACACACACACACACACCTCTTGCTCCTCCCTGAAAGGGAAATGTCACCGATGGTTTTGTGTACCTGCAGTCAGTACTGATGAGTGATGTTGGGGATTGAAGCAGTTAAGTCTGTCACCCTTCCCTGACTCCTCTCTCTCTAACCCCCCCCCCAGAGCCAGCCGCTATTTGAGTTGCGTTGCTCTAACAACGTGGTCCACCTCCACACCTGTGCTGATTCCTGTGCCTCCTTGGTGAACCTGCTGCAGTACCTTGTCTCTCAGGGGGACCTGCATCCACCGCCCCGACACACCTCGCCCACAGAGATTGCCGGCCAGAAATTACCGGTAAGACCTTGAATCCTCAATGGAGAAGTTTAACAAACCTGGACTTCATGAGATTTAAATGGTTGTTTATACCAGCGAAGTGTTGATTACATGATCGTTCGGTCCTTCAGCTGGCAGTGCTTCAACACTGTCACATGGCAGCACCCAAAAAGTGCAGAATGACCTGCATGACGTTTTCTTACTTTTGCCAAATGACAGTTGCTCCTGAGTGATTAAGTGAGAGTGTGAGCATTTAGATGTGGATGTCGGATAAAAAGGCAGACTCATCGTCTGGTTTTGTTTTTCCAGCTGTCAGAAAGTCCTGCCTCCCTGCTGCCATACCCTCCAGCTGAGACAGCTGAGATCAACCAGTACGATCTCGCCGATGCCTTGATCGACACCGAGAAGAGCCACCGAGAAGACGGATTGGACTCAGGTACTTCAGCATGTACAAATGATTGTCCCAAAGAAAATGGATGGCTGACCCATTGGGCTCTGCGTTTATTCATACATATACATATATATATATATACATATACATATATACATATATACACACACACACACACACACACATATATATATATATACACACACACACACATATATATATACACACATACATATATATATATATATATATATGTGTGTGTGTGTGTGTGTATGTATATATATATGTATGTATATACATACACATATACACACACACACACATATATATATATGTGTGTGTGTGTATATATATATGTGTGTGTGTGTATATATATATATATGTGTGTGTGTGTGTGTGTGTGTATATATGTGTGTATATATGTGTATATACACTACCGTTCAAAAGTTTGGGATCACCCAAACAATTTCGTGTTTTCCATGAAAAGTCACACTTATTCACCACCATATGCTGTGAAATGAATAGAAAATAGAGTCAAGACATTGACAAGGTTAGAAATAATGATTTTTATTTGAAATAAGATTTTTTTTACATCAAACTTTACTTTCGTTAAAGAATCCTCCATTTGCAGCAATTACAGCATTGCAGACCTTTGGCATTCTAGCTGTTAATTTGTTGAGGTAATCTGGAGAAATTGCACCCCACGCTTCCAGAAGCAGCTCCCACAAGTTGGATTGGTTGGATGGGCACTTCTTTGAGCAGATTGAGTTTCTGGAGCATCACATTTGTGGGGTCAATTAAACGCTCAAAATGGCCAGAAAAAGAGAACTTTCATCTGAAACTCGACAGTCTATTCTTGTTCTTAGAAATGAAGGCTATTCCATGCGAGAAATTGCTAAGAAATTGAAGATTTCCTACACCGGTGTGTACTACTCCCTTCAGAGGACAGCACAAACAGGCTCTAACAGGTACTATTTAATGAAGATGCCAGTTGGGGACCTGTGAGGCGTCTGTTTCTCAAACTAGAGACTCTAATGTACTTATCTTCTTGCTCAGTTGTGCAACGCGGCCTCCCACTTCTTTTTCTACTCTGGTTAGAGCCTGTTTGTGCTGTCCTCTGAAGGGAGTAGTACACACCGGTGTAGGAAATCTTCAATTTCTTAGCAATTTCTCGCATGGAATAGCCTTCATTTCTAAGAACAAGAATAGACTGTCGAGTTTCAGATGAAAGTTCTCTTTTTCTGGCCATTTTGAGCGTTTAATTGACCCCACAAATGTGATGCTCCAGAAACTCAATCTGCTCAAAGAAGTGCCCATCCAACCAATCCAACTTGTGGGAGCTGCTTCTGGAAGCGTGGGGTGCAATTTCTCCAGATTACCTCAACAAATTAACAGCTAGAATGCCAAAGGTCTGCAATGCTGTAATTGCTGCAAATGGAGGATTCTTTGACGAAAGCAAAGTTTGATGTAAAAAAAATCTTATTTCAAATACAAATCATTATTTCTAACCTTGTCAATGTCTTGACTCTATTTTCTATTCATTTCACAACATATGGTGGTGAATAAGTGTGACTTTTCATGGAAAACACAAAATTGTTTGGGTGATCCCAAACTTTTGAACGGTAGTGTATATATGTGTATACATGTGTATATATATGTATATATATATACAGTGCATCCGGAAAGTATTCACACCCCTTCACTTTCCCCACATTTTGTTATGTTACAGCCTTATTCCAAAATGGATTAAATTCCTTTTTTTTCTCATCAATCTACACACAATACCCCATAATGACAAAGCGAAAAAGGTTTTGTAGAAATTTTTGCATATTTATTAAAAATAAAAAACTGAAATGTTGCATGTACATAAGTATTCACACCCTTTACTCAGTACTTGGTTGAGGCACCCTTGGCAGCGATTACAGCCTCAAGTCTTCTTGGGTATGAAGCTACAAGCTTGGCACACCTATATTTGGGGTATTTCTCCCGTTCTTCTCTGCAGATCCTCTCGAGCTCTGTGAGGTTAGATGGGGAGCGTCGCTGCACAGCTATTTTCAGGTCTTTCCAGAGATTTTCAATGGGGTTCAAGTCTGCGCTCTGGCTGGGCCACTCAAGGACATTCACAGACTTGTCCCAAAGCCACTCCTTCATTGTCTTGGCTGTGTGCTTAGGGTCGTTGTCGTGTTGAAAGGTAAACCTTCGCCCCAGTCTGAGGTCCTGAGCGCTCTGGAGCAGGTTTTCATCAAGGATCTCTCTGTACTTTGCTCCATTCATCTTTCCCTCGATCCTGACTAGTCTCCCAGTTCCTGCCGCTGAAAAACATCCCCACAGCATGATGCTGCCACCACCATGCTTCACTGTAGGGATGGTATTAGCAAGGTGATGAGAGGTGCCTGGTTTCCTCCAGATGTGACGTTTGGCATTCAGGCCAAAGAGTTCAATCTTGGGTTTCATCAGACCAGAGAATCTTGTTTCTCATGGTCTGAGAGTCCTTTAGGTGCTTTCTGGCAAACTCCAAGCGGGCTGTCATGTGCCTTTTACTGAGCAGAGGCTTCCGTCTGGCCACTACCATAAAGGCCTGATTGGTGGAGTGCTGCAGAGATGGTTGTCCTTCTGGAAGGTTCTCCCATCTCCACAGAGGAACGCTGGAGCTCTGTCAGAGTGACCGTCGGGTTCTTGGTCAACTCCCTGACCAAGGCCCTTCTCCCCCGATTGCTCAGTTTGGCTGGGCGGCCAGCTCTAGGAAGAGTCCTGGTGGATCCAAACTTCTTCCATTTACGAATGATGGAGACCACTGTGCTCTTCGGGACCTTCAAAGCTGTAGAAATTTTTTTGTACCCTTCCCCAGATCTGTGCCTCGATACAATCCTATCTTGGAGGTCCACAGACAATTCCTTTGACTTCATGGCTTGGTTTCTGCTCTGACATGCACTGTCAACAGTGGGACCTTATATAGACAGGTGTGTGCCTTTCCAAATCATGTCCGATCAATTGAATTTACTACGGGTGGACTCCAATCAAGATGTAGAAACATCTCAAGGATGTCTCAAGGAAAGCCACGCATATCAATAGCTCCGATAACAACGGGCGCGGCCAAACATTGGTACACAAAAAAGAGCCACTCATATCTATGGCTCTGTTAGCGACGGGCATTGGTAAACATCAGATCACAAAGAGCCACGCATATCAATAGCTCTGACAACGACTCCTAGAGGATAAATTCTGAGTCTCACCAGCAGCCAGTCAGACTAGCTTGGTCTAGTCAGAAAGGCACGAACTGAGGAAGCCTCTTGGATGAGAGGCGAAACGTCTTCATGGATATATACCAAGTCCAGTTGCACTTGGTTCAACTCCTCTGGATAACCATGACCTGGATGAATGAGAACATTCACAGACATCTCAAGGATGATCAGTGGAAACAGGATGAACCTGAGCTCAATTCTGAGTGTCATAGCAAAGGGTGTGAATACTTATGTACATGCAATATTTCAGTTTTTTATTTTTAATAAATTTGCAAAAATTTCTACAAAACCTTTTTTCACTTTGTCATAATGGGGTATTGTGTGTAGATTGATGAGGAAAAAAAAGGAATTTAATCCATTTTGGAATAAGGCTGTAACATAACAAAATGTGGGGAAAGTGAAGGGGTGTGAATACTTTCCGGATCCACTGTATATAATCCATCCGTTATCCAAACTGCTTATCCTGCTCTCAGGGTCCCAGAGATGCTGGAGCCTATCCCAGCAGTCATTGGGCAGCGGACGGGGAGACACCCTGGACAGGCCGCCAGTCCACAGAAAAAGAGGAAAAATAAATCCAACACTGCCATTTTTTTGTTTTTGTTATACTTTAAAGAATAAAAACGAGATACATGATTTTACGAGCCAGGTGTGGTATTGTATGAGGAAGTCAGGAGTTGCAGAGAAGTATGTTGGAGTGGTGCAGGATATGTATGAGGGAAGTGTGACAATGGTGAGGTGTGCGGTTGGAATGACAGATGGGTTCAAGGTGGAGGTCGGATTACATCAAGGATCGGCTCTGAGCCCTTTCTTGTTTGCAATGGTGATGGACAGGTTGACGGACAAGATCAGGCAGGAGTCTCCATGGACGATGATGTTCGCGGATGACATTGTGATCTGTAGCGAGAGTAGGGTGCAGGTTGAGGAGAGCCTGGAGAGGTGGAGGTATGCACTGGAGAGAAGAGGAATGAAAGTCAGTAGGAGCAAGACGGAATACCTATGCGTGAATGAGAGAGAGGACAGTGGAATGGTCAGGATGCAAGGAGTGGAGGTGACAAAGGCATTTGAGTTTAAATACTTGGGGTCAACTGTCCAAAGTAACGGGGAGTGCAGTAGAGAGGTGAAAAAGAGAGTGCAGGCAGGTTGGAGTGGGTGGAGAAGTGTGTCAGGAGTGATTTGTGACAGAAGGGTACCAGCAAGAGTTAAAGGGAAAGTTTACAAGATGGTAGTGAGACCAGCTATGTTATATGGTTTGGAGACAGTGGCACTGATGAAAAGACAGGAGGCAGGGCTGGAGGTGGCAGAGATGAAGATGCTAAGAATTTTACTGGGAGTGATGAAGAAGGACAGGATTAGGAACGATTACATTAGAGGGACCGCTCAGGTTGGACGGTTTGGAGACAAAGCAAGAGAGGCAAGATTGAGATGGCTTGGACATGTGTGGAGGAGAGATGCTGGGTATATTGGGAGAAGGATGCTGAATATGGAGCTGCCAGGGAAGAGGAGAAGAGGAAGGCCAAAGAGGAGGTTTATGGATGTAGTGAGGGAGGACATGCAGGTGGCTGGTGTGACAGAGGAAGACGCAGAAGACAGGAAGAAATGGAAATGGATGATCCGCTGTGGCGCCCCCTAACGGGAGCAGCCGAAAGTAGTAGTAGTAGTATGCAGCTTTCAAAGCAGCATTTGTAAAGCATGTATTACTCCAGCAATGACAAGGGGGATTTTAGAGGGGGAAACAAGGCAGTTGTCCAAGAAGTCATTAAATCAGGCTAAATTATACTATATGTCAGATGTGCTAGAGTATTTTTCTTCAAGAGTAGGCATAAAAAAAACAGACTGGCTAGATTTCATTTTCAATCAAGCAATAAGAGTTTTAGCCTAACAGGACTAATGGACCCCTTTGCCGTACATAACATCCTCTACAATGTGACCACAGCACGTGTATGCTGTAATGTCCATTCTGAAATGATGTATTGTTCAGCCCTATTACATACAATCATAAGGGGGAGCACAGGGTCGGTTGAAGTTTCTTACCCTTGGGGTTACTCGCTAGGCATTGAGACGAGGCCCGATACATGTGACAGTTGACCTACTTCCATGATTTCAGATGTCTCCAGCATTCCTTTTCTGACTTCACAACACAGCTGCATCAGCTCCTGCTGAGGCTAAAGCAGTTCAGTCACTGCTTATGAAACTCTTTGTGTGTGTGCACGTGTGTGTGTGTGTTTGCGTACCTTGGCGGCTGTTGGTTTCATTGTCATAGACATAACCGGTGTCACAAAAGCAGTCGTAGCTACCCTCTTTATGGACACAGTGTGCAATTTCACACACAGCAGGGTCTTCACACTCATCCACAATGATACGTGTATATATATATATTATGTGAAACCCTTATTCCTGCTTTGTTATATTGGGTTCACACACAATGCCAGTCTTTCACATAAACCGGTTTTCAGTCCCCTGATGTACCCAGGAGGTGTCTTGAGTCCCTTTGAAAAATACAAGCAATTTACAGGCATTTCCTTGTGTATCCAGGTTCTCCCACAGTACCTCGGGGCTCACCTGTCTCTGTCTACCTGTTTCCTGGCGAGGCACAGAAACGCCAATCCTCCATCCTGCACCGGGAGGAGGAGTCTGAGTTTGATGGACCAGTGGCCACAGCAACTGAGGCACAGGCAGACATGATGTCAGAGGAAGGCTCAGAGGGCTCCACCGACAATGACGACTTCTGCATCTTGGAGGCTCCTGGCATGGGAATCCCTGTGAGCCCTTTTAAGTTGTTAGCCCACTTTGTTCCTTTATTCTGTTTCCTACCTTATATAATATTCTTCTGATTCCCTTTCTTCTGATTCCTCTTCCCTCTAAATGAGGGTCTCTTAATGAGGGCCTCTGCACCGGGTGTTCAGAGGATGATGAGGGGTGCTGGGAGAAAAGTGGCAGAAAGTTGGGTGGTTGGGGTGCAAACGGGGCATTCACAACAGCCATTCATTTCACCAATGCTTGTAGTGAGGCTGGTACTCACCAGTATGAGTATAGGTGTTGAGCTGACATTGGTTTCCTATCGTTGTTACTGACCTTTAAATAAGTCTATATACATCTACTCTTGTAGATTGGTCACACTGGTCTTGTGTTTTTATTTCATGCTTAAAGAGTTAGATGAAATATCTCAAGGTTGCTAAATAACTCTTACTGGTAATATCTGGTAGTAATAACTATAGTAACTATAACCCCCCCCCTTTTCTCTCCAATTGTACTTAGCCAATTACCCCACTCTTCTGAGCCATCCCGGTCGCTGCTCCACCCCCTCTGCCGATCCGGGGAGGGCTGCAGACTACCGCATGTCTCCTCCCATACATGTGGAGTCACCAGCCGCTTCTTTTCACCTGACAGTGAGGAGTTTCACCAGGGGGACGTAGCGTGTGGGAGGATCACGCTTATTCCCCCCAGTTCCCTCTCCCCCCTGAGGAGGTGCTAGTGCAGCGACCAGGACACATACCCCACATCCGGTTTCCCACCTGCAGACATGGCCAATTGAATCTGTAGGGGACGCCCAACCAAGCCAGAGGTAATACGGGGATTCGAACCGCCGATCCTCGTGTTGGTGGGCAACTATAGCTATAATAAAAATAACTTGTAATATAGTCAAATCGGGGGAAATTTGCTTGTATAGCCCTAATTTACAACTGTTCTCCCACTGAGGTTGGTAAGAAGGCTGGCAGGGTAGAGTTCACCCAATAAAACGTGGAGAAGCACTGCTTTAAACCGACCTTTTCGTCTAATTTGTGTTCTCCGTCCCCTGCTAGCTAGCGTGTTGCCTCTGCAGTTGAAATAAACTCAGTCTTCATCCTCAAAGTGATTGTTGTGCTCCGAGTACTCAGTGTTCCCTTTCTTCCCCTCCAGCCCAGAGATGGAGAGCCAGTGGTGACGGTGCTTGCCCAGGGACCTATTCGTGTTAAGGATGGCCACTTTTCCAGGCCGCGTGGCAGCACAGATCTGCTCAGGGCACCTAGCCACTTCCCCGTGCCCCAGAACAGGGTGGTGCTGCGAGAGGTTTCCGTCATCTGGCACCTCTATGGGGGCAAAGACTTTGGGGGCAAGCCCCTGTCTTTACATGCCCAGCATACAAATAGGTAAAACAAGCACACCTACACATGGGAGGGATTACCACAGGCATGGGCAACTATTGCCCCTTTTCCGCTACATGGTAGCGGCTCGACTTGACTGGACTCGCCCCGTTTTCGTTTTCCATACTGGAAAGTACCGGCATTTTGGTAACTGTTACCACTTTTCCAGTACCACCTTTGTCGAGGTTCCAAAACAACTGCAACGGGTATCAGAATCAACGCAGACCTCTGATTGGTCAGAGAAACGTGTCACTGCGTCATCAGTGCGTGCATGGGATATCACCCGGCATTTTCAAATACTGCAGCGGTCGAAGTAGCGTTATCTTAAAAGTACATTTTGAAATGGAAAACCAGGCATCGCTATGACGACCAGCTACACTGAGGGGGTACTGTTACGGTTATAGAAAACGACACAGAAGCGAGTCAGGTCGAGTCGAGCCGGTACCATGTAGTGCAAAAGGGGCGTGTGCCATTTGTATGCAGGCATAGTCAGTCCCTCCAGGATCTCGCAGGGTTTTTTTGGGGGATTGTTGCGGCCTAGCCTAAAATGGCTGATTTCATGGCATCTTTTCTAAAAAATTTGCAATGGATGTTTTTAGCCATTTTTATTTTTTTTACAAGGAAATAAAGTTCATTAAAAATCGAAGATAAATCGTTCCAGGCAGAGTAAAACCACATCGTTCTGTTACTAGTAACCTTACCAGAAAAGGCTCCAGGTTTCAAAAGTTCTAACAAAATGTGCCTTATTTGTACATGAAGAAGTGCACCTAGTGGGTATTCTACAAAGCAGCAAGCAGGCTTAAAAGTTAAAGTACACACAGCCTCACCACTAACCATGCATACTGAATCTACCTCACCTTGATTCTTTCTGCGCTTGCAGTAGATCTGGATGCAATAGATCTGGGTTCAGTAGCTCTGGATGCAACAGATCTGGATGCAGTAGATCTGGATGCCAGAGATCTGGATGCAGCAGATCTGGATACAACAGATCTGGGTGCAGTAGATCCGGATGCAGCAGATCTGGATGCAATAGATCCGGGTACAGTAGATCCGGATGCAGCAGATCCTGATGCAGTAGACCTGGGTGCAACAGATCTGGGTGTAGTAGATCTGGATGCAGCAGATCTGGGTGCAGTAGATCCAGATGCAGTAGACCTGGATGTAATAGATCTGGATGCAGTAGATCTGGATGCAAGAGATCTGGATGCAGCAGATCTAGATGCAGCAGATCTGGGTGCAGCAGATCTGGATACAACAGATCTGGGTGCAGTAGATCTGGATGCAAGAGATCTGGATGCAATAGATCTGGGTGCAGTAGATCCGGATGCAGCAGATCCTGATGCAGTAGACCTGGGTGCAACAGATCTGGGTGCAGTAAATCTGGATGCAGCAGATCTGGGTGCAGTAGATCCAGATGCAGTAGACCTGGATGTAATAGATCTGGATGCAAGAGATCTGGATGCAGCAGATCTGGGTGCAGCAGATCTGGGTGCAGTAGATCTGGATGCAATAGGTCTGGATGCAAGAGATCTGGATGCAATAGATCTGGGTGCAGTAGATCCGGATGCAGCAGATCCTGATGCAGTAGACCTGGGTGCAACAGATCTGGGTGTAGTAGATCTGGATGCAGCAGATCTTGGTGCAGTAGATCCGGATGCAGTAGACCTGGATGCAATAGATCTGGATGCAGCAGATCTGGATGCAGTATACCTGGATGCAATAGATCTGGGTGCAGTAGATCCGGATGCAGCAGATCTGGATGCAGTAGATCCGGATGCAGTAGACCCGGATGCAACAGATCTGGGTGCAGTAGATCTGGATGCAGCAGACCTGGGTGCAGTAGATCCGGATGCAGTAGATCTGGATGCAGCAGCCTCTGTCGTGGTGGTTTTTCTTGTCTGTTGTCCACGCGTTTCAGCCGTTCTCTGGGTGTGTCTTGCAGTAGAAAAGTGTGAGTCAAGTGATGATTTTGGTTTGTGTTCCACCACAACGTTGCACGTGTTGCAAAACAGTTTCCCCCTGCTTCCGTGCAGAGCATCAGGGAATTGCCCTGCACGGTCTCTGGCAGTGATTTCAGTAAGTAAATGTGAGATGTTTGTGGCGCACGTGTCTGCGTCTTCACAATCAGAAACCAGGAAGTGAGTTTGGTGACGTGTGGCTCAACGGTTTGCGCGGGGGACTGCTGTGATCGGTGAAACTCGCGGGAAACTACGATCAGATTTGCGGAAAAGTTGCGGTGATTGGACAAAACTGCAAGGTGGCGCAGAATTCACGGGGACTGGCTGAATTTGCGTTAATTGTTACGATCGTGAAATCCTGGAGGGCAGTGATCCTGTACAGTGATCCATCAATCACTACGCTAGCTGATACCGCTGCTTACCCACCGTCACACAGACTAGTCATTACCTCCTGTTGGGAAATCCACTTGGTGCCCCGTGGCACATGGCTGCCCATGCCTGGATTGTCCGGTGCCAAAGTGTACAAACGTAGTCAGAGAGACTGATTTTATCTGAAACATAAATTAATTACCATACTACTTTGTGTATTGGTGGTCTCAGTTTTATTCAAGACCTCCCTCCCTCAGTTCATCTTATGTCCCTCCCTACTTCCCTCCCCCTGTCTCCTCTGCTTTCCCCACTTCTCTGCCCCTCTCATTTGACCCCCACCAGGAGTCGCTCTGTCCCGCCAGGCATGCGTGGTTCACCATCCCGCTCCGTGGGTTCCTCCAGACCCCAGAACTCCTGGCGCTGGGCCGGAGGCAGTGGTCGTCAGCACACGCTGCTCATGGAGATCCAGCTTACCAAGGTGTGTGTGTTGGTGTGTGATGGCTCAACGGTTCCCTGACACCCTTAGTTGAGGATTAACGTATACCATCTTGTGCTGATGGTACTGCACACTGTGCAGAATCCCTCAGCGCTACCGAGCTGAGAGGAATTGAACCAGTGTGGTTAATGTGGTATAACAGTTTATGGTTTCGTTGCAAAGCGTTTTCTACATGGAGAGGCTGCAACATCTGGAAAACACCTGACACCAAATGATACCCTGGTGACAGATCTATCACCAGAAATAAAAGACGTTCCACTGGACCATCAGTACCACACTCATCACTTGTGCAAACTGTGATTCTGGCTGACTGATTAAGGGCCCAGACACACCAAACCAACTAGCAGTGATGAAGGCCGACCGTTGCGTCGCCTCACATCGCCTGCCGTCTGGGCCAAAAAGTATCACTTGAACACACCGCAAAGACTACAGCCGATGGCCCTGATACGCTAGCTTAGCACTGATTCACTAAGCTGAACAGCCAATCAGAGGGCTCTCTCTCACGACGGGCTCCGCCGATTCAACATGCTGAATCAGCCAAACAGCTACTGACAGGTCCGACTAGTCCCGACGATGTGGGACACACCACAAAAACTAGGGTCACCCACGGCCTGACATTGGCCGACCGTTGGCCTGGTGTGTCACGGCCCTAACTCTGGAAACATTCTTATTATTTGTTTATTTATTTATTTATTTAAATTATTATTACTAATTTTAATTTTTTATTATTTAATTTTTATTTTATTATATATTACATATATATTATATTGTAATTAAATATATATTTATTAAATTTAAATGTTTATTTATTAATTACATTTTCATTTTATTATATTATAATTATTCATTTATTGTTTTATTTTATTATTATATATTATAATTAAATATATATTTATTAAATTTGATTGTTATATTTTTTATATATTATTATATATAATTAAATATATACTTATTACATTTTATTACATATATTATTTATCGTATTTAACCTTGCACGTTTATTTAAAAGCCCTGCTCAGCCTGTAGCATCATAGCATGATACAGGTGAGTATCGCTGTCATTCTCAGGTTCAGCATCTCTCTCTGAAGGATTTTTCCCTCCCGGTTTCTCCCCCAGGTGTCCTTCCAGCATGAGTCCTACACAGTGGTGGTACCAGGGCAGGAGGGTGACATATCGGCGGGGGACGGCGCTCGGTCGGGTGCAGCCGCTGGCCCGGGTGGGGAACAGCCTCTCTCCAGACAGGTTTTCATTGTGCAGGAGCTGGAGGTGCGAGACCGGCTGGCGTCCTCACAGATCAACAAGTTCCTCTACCTCTACACCAGCGAGAGCATGCCCCGCCGTACCCACTCCAACATGGTGAGGGGGCTTTTCTCTGTCCTCACCAGGCCTTTTTTGTTTTAACTTATTCTGCTGAGATATCAGATAAATTGGGGGGTGGAGGGGTCTTTGCACACAGCTTCATTTGTAACCTTTATCTGAAGTGAAGTGACCAGATGTAGTAAATCCTCCTCCTCCTCCACCTGACAGGTCAAAACAGATGCAAAGAGGTATTTTCAAGCTCGGGTTGACCCAGCAACCTTCTTTTTTTTTCTTTTTCTTTTTTTTTTGGTTTGATCAAGTCCAAGCAAGTGAGGACAGAAACTACAGGATCGTGCTGTGATTCATTTTCTCAGAAATCACGCAGTTCACTCCATCAGTCATCAGTCTGTAGTCAGTCAGTGTGAATATCCTGGTGAGAGGTTATTTCATACTATTACACAAACACAAAATCTTAAAGAGGGGGACAAAGGCACGAATCAGACGGGGAGCAGGTTCTCTCACGACATCGATAAGGACGTGCTCGGCATGTAGACGTAGCTTCTGAGATGATGACAGACGTATTATTTGGTGGGTGTAATGTTGATGGGACAACAATATCAGACAGTGACTGTGGTTTGTCTGTCTCAGTTGACGGTGAAGGCTCTGCAGCTGTGTCCGGAGTCTGGCCTTGGTGGACCGGAGTGCTGTCTCAGGGTCAGCCTGCTTCCGCTAAGACTCAACATTGACCAGGTACCACCAACTGCTGGGGTTAAACACGAGCAACTGTGGTTGAACCCAGGTCATTCATGTTGTAGAACCCAGGTCATTCATGTTGTAGAACCCAGGTCATTCATGTTGTAGAACCCAGTACATTCATGCTGTAGAACCCAGGTCGTTAATGCTGTAGAACCCAGGTCATTCATGTTGTAGAACCCGTTCATCCATGTTGCAGAACCCAGTTCATTCATGTTGTAGAACCCAAGTCATTCATGTTGTAGAACCCAGTACATTCATGCTGCAGAACCCAGGTCAGTCATGTTGTAGAACCCAGGTCATTCATGTTGTAGAACCCAGTACATTCATGTTGTAGAACCCAGTTCATTCATGTTGTAGAACCCAGTACATTCATGCTGCAGAACCCAGGTCAGTCATGTTGTAGAACCCAGGTCATTCATGTTGTAGAACCCAGTACATTTATGTTGTAGAACCCAGTTCATTCATGTTGTAGAACCCAGTTCATTCATGTTGAAGAACCCGTTAATCCATGTTGCAGAACCCAGTTCATTCATGTTGTAGAACCCAGTACATTCTTTTTGTAGAACCCAGTTCATTCATGTTGTAGAACCCAGTTCATTCATGTTGTAGAACCCAACTGGATTATCAGTACACTAATAACCCAGTTCATTCATGTTGTAGAACCCTACTGGATTATCAGTATACTGATAACACACTTGGGGGGTCCTATTCGATTTATTTTATTTCACTTCACTTTACTGTTTTTATTCCTCCCATATACTCTTCTTAGGCGAGTGTTCTCCTGTTTTTGTATCTTGCAAATACAACAGTGTAAATTGTATATGTGTGATTGAAAATATGTAATTATTATTCTTCAATAAAATATTTGGAAATGTCTACCAACACGGGGATCACCGGTTCGAATTCCCGTGTTTCTTCCGTCTTGGTTGGGTGTCTGCAGGTGGGAAGCCGGATGTGGATATGTGTCTTGGCCGCTGCACTAGCGCCTCCTCTGGTCGGTCGGGGCACCTGTTCGGGGGGGGGGGGACTGGGGAGAATAGCGTGATCCTCCCACACGCTACATCCCCCTGGGGAAACTCCTCACCATCAGGTGAAAAGAAGCGGCTGGCGACTCCGCATGTGGTAGTCTGCAGCCCTCCCTGGATCAGCAGAGGGGGTGGAGCAGCGACTGGGATGAGTGGGGTAATTGGCCGGATGTAATTGGGGTGAAAAAAGGAGGAAAAAATCCAAAAGAAAAGATGAAAAAAATATTTGCGAGGAGACACTGGCAGTCATGCGGGAATTCACAGAACCAGGGTTACCTTCGTAACTTCTCTGTAAAAGACAATTATCCATTGTCTGTAAATGTTCTCATTCATCCAGGTCATGGTTATCCAAAGGAGTTGAATCAAGTGCAACTGGACTTGGTATATATCCATGAAGACGTTTTGCCTCTCATCCAAGAGGCTTCCTCAGTTCGTGCCTTTCTGACTAGACCTTTCAGACTAGCTTGGTCTAGTCAGAAAGGCACGAACTGAGGAAGCCTCTTGGATGAGGCAAAACATCTTCACGGATATATACCAAGTCGAGTTGCACCTGATTCAACTCCTTTGGACAATTATCCATTGCAGAAAAATATATAATAAGAAAAATGAAAATGGAGGCCAGTGTATGAACCTGCTGTTTCTCTCCCTGCAGGATGCTCTTTTCTTCCTGAAGGACTACTTCAGTAATCTGGCCTCCTCCGTTAACCCCTACCTTCCTGTAGACCCAGCAGCTGAAGGTGAGCCTTCTCTCCCAACCAGTCCAACACGTGTCCCAGTCATTTTATGTGAAGGGCTGCTCGTGCTGCTGAGCTCGTGTGTCAGACAGCAGTGAGGTCAGTCATGCAGGGTACTTATGTCAGCGAGGCTCCTGGCTTTGCACTGGACCGCTGAGGACTGAACAAGTGGTTGACCAGACATCAGTATCATTTGGTTCCGGTTTTTAGGGCAGTGTTTGTTTTAGAAATGACTTGTTCTCTGGCATGAGGGTGTTATTCCATCTGTCCATCCATTATCCAAGCCGTTTACCCCAATTGGGTCATGGGATGCTGGAGCCCATCCCAGCAGTCATTGGGCGGCAGGAGGGGAGACACCCTGGACAGGCCGCCAGTTCATCACAGGGCCAACATTTTCACATCTAGGGACAGTTTAGTAGGGCCGGGTCACCTGACCTACATGTCTTGGGGCGTGATTTAAGACTCTGAGAAGTGACTGACTCTTGTATTTTTGTGTCGAGGAGGTGGCCTGTCCTTACATTGTGCTCTACTGTCTTATCCACTGTTGTCTGTTGTCTGTTTTCCGTCCACCCGTGCTTTCCCAGCCAAGGCAGAGCCCTCCCAGAAGGCCTCTGAGGAGACTGAGTCAGCTGGTGGCCTGGGACCCGACCTCACCTCTTCTGTTGAAACCACCTACAGCGAGCAGAGCTCCTCCTCTGCTGGCTCCACATCCTCGTCTGACCAGCCCATCTATTTCCGGTAGGAAACGCTCCCTCCTCACCCCACAGGGTGGCGTACGGCTTTATATTGGTCCATTAAACACCCTGCAAGTGGCACTGTGATGTTAGTGCACCAAACCAGTGTATCATATCATGCACTCGAAGCTGTGAAATGTAACTTTTTTTTGTTAATTTTCCCCCTTTTTCTCCCCAATTGTATCTGGCCAATTACCCCACTCTTCCGAGCCGTCTCGGTCGCTGCTCCACCCCCTCTGCTGATCCGAGGAGGGCTGCAGACTACCACATGCCTCCTCTGACTCATGTGGAGTCACCAGCCGCTTCTATTCACCTGACAGTGAGGAGTTTCACCTGGGGGACGTAACACGTGGGAGGATCACACTGTTCCCCCCACCCCCCACCCCGAACAGGCGCCCCAACCGACCAGAGGAGGCGCTAGTGCGGCGACCAGGACACATACCCTCATCCAGCTTCCCACCTGCAGACACGGCCAATTGTGTCTGTAGGGACGCCCGACCAAGCCGGAGGTAACACGGAGATTCTGGTGATTGGTGTGATTGTCGTGTTGGCAGGCAATGGAGTAGACCGCTACGCTACCCGGACACCCGAAATGCAACATGTTAAATGGTTCACTATAAGAGGTGGTGGGAGTACACAGGGCCATGAAGGTATTACCTTGCCTGACCTGCCATGTTATGAGTGGCAGTAGCGGTTTTGGCAGGCCGCTAGTCCATCTGCACCAACCAGTGGGCCAAGTATGGCTGTGTTCCAACCGCCACTCACTCAAGTCACAGCCTGTATTCAAGTGACCAATCAAAAAAGGGGAAACATCTGCCGCTCTCCATCCCACCCCCACCCCAAAGTGCCACAAACCAACTCGACGCGGTGGGTGACTGACTGCTCGTGAGCCGGGGGGAAATCAAAATTGCACTAGTCGCAGCTCTGTGCGCATAGAACCGTATTTTTTCACACAAAACATAAATACTTCCGGTGTCCGCGTGGCGTGGCGGTCTATTCCGTTGCCTACCAACACGGGGATCGGCGGTTTGAATCCCCGCGTTACCTCCGGCTTGGTCGGGCGTCCCTACAGACATAATTGGCCGTGTCTGCGGATGGGAAGCTGGATGTGGGTATGTGTCCTGGTTGCTGCACTAGCGCCTCATCTGGTCGGTCAGGGCACCTGTTCGGGGGGAGGGGGAACTTGGGGGGAATAGTGTGATCCTCCCACGTGCTACGTCCCCCTGGTGAAACTCCTCCCTGTCAGGTGAAAAGAAGCGGCTGGTGACTCCACATGTATGGGAGGAGGCATGAGGTAGTCTGCAGCCCTCCCCGGATCAGCAGAGGGGGTGGAGCAGCGACCGGGGTGGCTCAGAAGAGTGGAGTGATTGGCCCGATACAACTGGGGAGAAAAAAGGGGGGAAATACCAAAAAGAAACATCCCATAATGCGTCCTCACACAGTTGCTGCTCCGCTTAGTCGCTCCACAACTCCATTCAGGTTGTGTGTATGGAACTATATGGACACCGTGGTGGCGGCAGGGTCGCAGATATGAAGGCGAGGCATAGCTTATAAGAAGTAACATCAGCCAACCCTGCTGGGGGAAAAATAAAAGCTAGAGGAATAACAGGAAATAGTCATTAGTTGTATGGAATTCACTTCTTCTTCCAGGGAGTTTCGGTTTACCTCTGAAGTGCCTATCTGGTTGGACTACCACGGCAAACACGTTGCCATTGAGCAGGTGAGCTGCACCCCAACACTACCCATCAGCCCGCTCTCGTTCAGGCCTACAGACATGCATTCAGCTTATCCCTTAACCAGGTTTCATGTTCTCACACACACACACACACACATACATACTGTCCTAGGTAAATGTTATTATTAGCATTTATCTAGTATTACCTAACATTACCATTTCCTTAACATTAGTAACACCATTATTAACTGTGTGGTTAATGACTACTGACGTGTTCTCATGTTACCGTGAGTTGCAGTTCAGTTTTAATGTTCTGAATATGTGATATGAATTAAGTTTGAAATAATGACTTGGTGATAGACTGAATGGGTGAGAGGTGGCATGGTGGCGCAGTGGTTAGTGCAGTCGCCTCACAGCAAGAAGGTCCTGGGTTCGAGCCCCGGGTAGTCCAACCTTGGGGGGTCGTCCCGGGTCGTACTCTGTGTGGAGTTTGCATGTTCTCCCCGTGTCTGTGTGGGTTTCCTCCGGGGGCTCCGGTTTCCTCCCACAGTCCAAAGACTTGTAGGTCAGGTGAATCGGCCATACTGAATTGTCCCTAGGTGTGTGTGTGTGTGTGTGTGGGTGGGGGGGGTGGGGCTGTGATGGCCTGTCTAGGGTGTCTCCCCGCCTGCCGCCCAATGACTGCTGGGATAGGCTCCAGCATCCCCGCGACCCTGAGAGCAGGATAAGCGGTTCAGATAATGGATGGATGGATGAGAGAGAGGAGGGATCACACTCACCAGAAAACCTGGAAATATGTGACGGCGTTTTGCTGTGTATGAAATAAGAAAATTGGTTGCGCACATTAAGTTTCCACTTTTTACCCTTTGACATGAACTTTTCTTTAGGGAACGTTTGCAGGGATTCTGATTGGCCTGGCCCAGCTGAACTGCTCCGAGCTGAAGCTGAAGAGACTCTGCTGCAGACACGGGTACCAACACAACACTTGATCAGTACTACCTACACAACACTCGATCGGTACAAAGATCCTGAGAAGTGATACTGGAAATCCTGGGCCCAGAGAGTTGGCCCTGAATGACGTTGTTATATGTTGGGATTTGTAAAGATATTGTTGGGATTACAGGAATGATAAGTGGAGGACTTTCTCTATTGACTTCCTGCTCCTTCCCTATCCTGTCCCACCCAGTCTTCTCGGTGTAGACAAGGTGATCCAGTATGCTGTTACAGAATGGCTGTCTGACATCAGAAAGAACCAGCTGCCGGGAATTCTGGGAGGTTTGGGCCCCATGCACTCTGTCGTTCAGCTGTGTGAGTGAAGGTTTCCTTGAGTCGTGACCAAAACGAACTGAAACTCCCAACATGTGCTTACATGTGACGAGTGACCTTGACATCTCCGCCTTGATTCTCTCATTTCATGCTTCCTTCCCTTGTCTGTTGTTCCCCATCCTCTTCTTCCTTGTTATTCATTTCCCTTTAGTTCACGGAGTGAGGGATCTGTTCTGGATGCCCATAGAGCAGTACAGGAAAGATGGACGCATTATCCGAGGCCTCCAGAGGGGGGCAGCGTCCTTCGGCACCTCTACAGCCTCGGCTGCTCTGGAGCTTAGCAACAGGCTGGTGCAGGCCATACAGGTACTGCTCACGAAGTGACTGGTTAGACCCCCACCAGCTAGGGGCACCTTGGAGAGGAGCTGCATGCTTTAAACTAAAGCCTTACACATGTAGCACTGGACCGTCCAGTCAGTCACATGTTTGAACCCCGATGATGCAATTTCATTTTTATTTCAGGGAAGAAAATCATGCTTGTTATGAAAGTTCATAATGGCTTAAAATGTGTCACAGACATTTCAGAAATGGTAAAAGTCATGATAAAATCTTCAAGTTTCTGTCTCACTCAGCATGTGCACTCCTGATAAGTAGTGGTTTCTGACACGGGGTTTTACAGGGATTACTTGTTGGTTGCACAGGAGTGATAGAGACCTCCGGCTTGGTCGGACGTTTCTGCGGTGGGAAGCCGGATATGGGTACGTGTCCTGGTCGCTGCACTAGCGCCTCCTCTGGTTGGTCAGGGCGCCTGTTCGGGGGGGGGGACTGGGGGGAATAGCGTGATCCTCCCACACGCTACGTCCCCCTGGTGAAACTCCTCACTGTCAGCGGCTGGCGACTCCACATGTATGGGAGGAGGCATGTGGTAGTCTGCAGCCCTCCCCGGATCGGCAGAGGGGGTGGAGCAGCGACCGGGACAGCTTGGAAGAGTGGGGTAATTGGCTGGATACAATTGGGGGGGAAACCCCCCCCCCCCAAAAAAAGGAATGATACAGATGCTGTCACATCAGACCGTCAGGTGGATCAGTTAGGGATGGGGTAACAGAGTTATTCATAGTGCTGTCTGTCAGTCCTGCTACACATAGCCCCTTTTCCACTACACAGTACTGGCTCGACTTGACTCGCCCTTTTTTCATTTTTCATCACTGGAAGGAACCGGCATTTTGGTAACCATTACCACTTTTCTGGTACCGCCTTTGTCGAGGTTCCAGAAACACCGGAGCGGGTACTGAAATCAATGCAGCTCTCTTGATTGGTCAGAGAAACGTGTCACCGCATCATCCATGCGCACATGGGATTTCACCCGGCATTTTTAAATACCGAAGCGGTCGAAGCGGCGTTATCTTAAAAGTACATTTTGAAATCGAAAACCAGGCGTCGCTCTGACAACCAGCTACACTGAGGGGGTACTGTTACGGTAATGGAAAACGACACAGAAGTGAGTTGAGTCGAGTTGAGCCGGTACCATGTAGTCAAGGCTCAGCATTTTCGGTTTTTATTTTCCAAAGCCATCCCGCATGCCAAATTTCGCCACAAGAGGACACTGTTACATAACCTCACACGAACAGGAACAACCTTTGGATCCGTGGAAACATAGAATCCGGGTGAAAATCAGTTTAAACCAATCTGCTCCTTTTAAGAAATCTGGGTATTTTTTGGTGAAAATCGGTAAAAAGCGAAAATGCTGAGCTGTGCCTGCAGTGGAAAAGGGGCATTGGTGCACAGTCCCTCCACAGTGCCTCAAACAAACGGCACTTCCTCGTGTTTGTCTGGTTAGTACGGTTGTGGAGAAGCACTAGCTGAGCACAAAGTCCAGTGCAACGGAGTGAGGTGAGAGGGAGGTAACACTCGTGTTCCTATCAGCTCTTTCAGAAAGCACGTAAGGGCTTCATTTTAATACACTATGAAAGCACAAACGTGTGTGTGGATCAGAGTTCAGTTGTGCGCTTTCACAGCTGTGTCCTGTACATCAAAATGAGGCTGGTGTGACGGCAGATCGTCTCTTACTATATACACACACACACACACACGTACGTGGTTAACGTTGGGTGTCCCTCTGCTGCCCCTGCAGGCCACAGCAGAGACTGTGTACGACATCCTGTCTCCCACGCCGCCCCTCACGCGCTACGCCATCACAGAGGGCCAGCCCCCCTCCAGCCGGCCCCGCAGAGCTCCCCAACCCGCCGACCTCCGCGAAGGTGTGGTCAAGGCCTACGACACCGTCCGCGAGGTGGGTGTTCTAACCTCCCCTACCCTGTCAGGAGGGAGGGAAGGGGATAGGCGACCTTGCTGGAACCCGAAGCAAAGTCCAGAAACCAGCAGTTACTCCCCGTCGGTGTCACACCTCCATGTTTCCGTGGCGTGCTTCTTACTCCCTCGCTCACACCTGTGGCCTCCTTTGTGCTTCCGCAGGGGGTGATCGACACCGCTCAGACCCTGTGCGACGTGGCGTCCCGCGGCCACGAGCAGAAGGGTATTCCAGGTGCCGTGGGCGGCGTTCTGCGACAGATCCCACCCACCGTGGTCCGTCCCCTGATCGTGGCCTCCGAGGCCACCTCCAACCTGCTGGGCGGCATGCGCAACCAGATCAAACCGGACGCGAGGAAAGAGGACTTCTTAAAGTGGCGCACGGAGGAGAGCCAAGAGTGATCGCCTGTGTGTTTGCATGTGTGTGTGTTTGTGACGATGCTTTGGGAGGGAATCAAGGGATTGAACGTGTGTGTGTGTGCGTGTGTGTGTGTGTGTGTGGGTTTGTACGTACGGTGTGGCAACGACCGACTGAGGGTTTGTTCTAATGCAAAATTAAAGACTCAACTACTACTGCCATGACCAAGGCCCAGTAGTTCACATGGCTCCGTATTAGTGCACACACTTAGCTTACACCCTTGTTTCTTCATGATGCAGTCACAAAGAGCTCAGCAACCCCCCCCTCCCCCACGTCTCTGGTATATAGATTCTCCTCCTCACCCCCTTCACCCACTATAGTATATAGATTCTCCTTATCACCCCCTTCCCCCACTACATCTCTAGTATATAGATTCTCCTCATCACCCCCTTCCCCCACTACATCTCTACTATATAGATTCTCCTCTTCACCCCCTTCCCCCACTACATCTCTAGTATATAGATCATCACCCCCTTCCCCCACTACATCTCTAGTATATACATTCTCCTCATCACCCCCTTCCCCCACTATATCTCTAGTATATACGTTCTCCTCCTCACCCCCTTCCCCCACATCTCTAGTATGTAGAATCTCATCACACCCTTCCCCACTATATCTCTAGTATATAGATTCTCCTCTTCACCCCCTTCCCCCCCATATCTCTAGCATATAGATTCTGCTCCTCACCCCCTTCCCCCCATATCTCTAGTATATAGATTCTCCTCCTCACCCCCTTCCCCCCATATCTCTAGTATATAGATTCTCCTCCTCACCCCCTTCCCCCCTATATCTCTAGTATATAGATTCTCCTCCTCACCCCCTTCCCCCCAATATCTCTAGTATATAGATTCTCCTCTTCACCTCCTTCCCGACTACATTTCTAGTATATAAATTCTCCTCCTCACCCCCTTCCCGCACTACATTTCTAGTATATAGATTCTCCTCATCATGCAGACATCGCTGTAGCTCTCTGCTCAAGTCACCGGCATAACAGATAAAAACTCTGTGTTGTTTAAAAATATGCCAATCAGCGACTAGCCCCGCCCATCTGCGTACACGAGGGTCAGTAATTTGGGGGGGGGTTGGAATATGTCCACATGTGGGGGTACACCTCCCCCACACCAGAACAGTGAAGACATCGATGACTTTAGAGAAGGTTCCTGTGACTAAAAGCCTTACACAGGTTGTTAGGACTGTCGGCTTTTCACCCTGACCTCACAACAGCTACTTCCCATAATGCACCCTTCCCCCTAGTGTGGTCATTTGTGCCATAAAACTTGCTGAGTGTCCTTTGTTTTTTTCTTATTTGGAACTAGTTTGTGTTGCCTCCAGATCCTGTCAGCGTAATGCGTACCGTCTCGTATTCATTCATGTACTCGGTTATGCCGACTGGAGGAACCAGTTCAGACAGATCCTCATGAGGACCGTAGCACGGTGAGTCTTCCTCATGCTACATAGAGGTTAACTATAGCTCCATCGTTTCCATGGAACACTGTCTACAGACCCACAGCACAACGGCCTGCTGATGGCAGCACCTTGCTCTCTTACTGATGCCCCTTTTCCACTACATGGTACCAGCTCCACTCGACTTGTTCCTTTTCTATTCCTGGAAAGTACCGGCATGTTGGTAACTGTTACCACTTTTCGGGTACCGCCTTTGTCCAGGTTCCAAAGAAACTGGCACGGGTACCAAAGTCAATGCAGACCAGCTACACTGAGGAGTACTGCTACGGTGATGGAGAACAACACTCTGCGAGTCCAGTCCAGTCGAGCCGGTACCATGTCGTGGGAAAGGGGCATTGGAAGCACTTCACCATACTTTGTGTCTCTGTTGCGTTCAGATCCCGTTTCTGTCAGGCGATCGGAGACTCGTTCTGGCCTTTGAGTTAGCCCGCCATGCCTCCAGAGCCACCGCCCACTTCTTAGCTGCCTTTATTTCTAATTTCATGCTTCTGTTTTGTTTCCTTTTTCTAATTTTGTTAAACATTAGTGTCATACTCATTTATGTGAAGCAGGTGGATGCGGTGGTGACGGAAGAAGGCAAACTGGGGTTTGGTCGTAAAAGCATTTTACATTTTTATCTTTTTTTGTTTTTGTTAAGTGCAAGGGATTTTTGTCCCAGTGCGCATGTGTAAAGGAATGTGTGTGTGTGTGTGCTTGAGAGGATGAGTGTGTGCACATGCACACTTGATGCATGTTGTGGGGGAGACGAGTAGGTGATACTTGTAAAGCCTCTTGTGTGTAATTACTATTTACTATATCATAAACTGTATAATACAAAGACAACGAGTCAACAAAATTAATACAAAAATAAAAACGTGATTATAAAAACCTGAACAGGCTGTGTCGTTTGTCATTTGGTTTTGTAAAAGCAGTGGCGTTATCTTCTAGCTGTTGTGTTTATGTGGAGCGCGGTCTGGAGCTGCACCACCTGGAAGCTCACATGCCCCTGAAAACATCATTTGTGGGGCGGGGGTCTTCTTAAAAAACTATTAAAGATTTTATTACAACCCCTAAAGGGCATTTGATGGGCAACATTCAACAAGACAATATATAAAACTGAACCACACATGCCACGTGTTCTACAATCTACCACCGCTTCCGGCTGCCCTCGCTAGGGGGCGCCACAGCGGATCATCTGTTTCCATCTCTTCCTGCCCTCTGCATCTTCCTCTGTCACACCAGCCACCTGCATGTCCTCCCTCACCACATCCATAAACCTCCTCTTTGGCCTTCCTCTTCTCCTCTTCCCTGGCAGCTCCATATTCAGCATCCTTCTCCCAATATACCCAGCATCTCTCCTCCACACATGTCCAAGCCATCTCAATCTTGCCTCTCTTGCTTTGTCTCCAAACCGTCCAACCTGAGCTGTCCCTCTAATATACTCGTTCCTAATCCTGTCCTTCATCACTCCCAGTGAAAATTCTTAGCATCTTCACCTCTGCCACCTCCAGCTCCACCTCCTGTCTTTTCATCAGGGCCACTGTCTCCAAACCATACAACATAGCTGGTCTCACTACCATCTTGTAAACCTTCCCTTTAACTCTTGCTGGTACCCTTCTGTCACACATCACTCCTGACACTCTTCTCCACCCACTCCACCCTGCCTGCACTCTCTTCTCCACCCACTCCACCCTGCCTGCACTCTCTTCACCCACTCTACCCTGCCTGCTGTCTCTTCTTCGCCCACTCCACCCTGCCTGCACTCTCTTCTCCACCCACTCCACCCTGCCTGCACTCTCTTCTTCACCCACTCCACCCTGCCTGCTCTCTCTTCTTCACCCACTCCACCCTGCGTGCTCTCTCTTCTTCACCCACTCCACCCTGCCTGCACTCTCTTCTTCACCCACTCCACCCTGCCTGCTCTCTCTTCTTCACCCACTCCACCCTGCCTGCACTCTGTTCTTCACCCACTCCACCCTGCCTGCACTCTCTTCTTCACCCACTCCACCCTGCCTGCACTCTCTTCTTCACCCACTCCACCCTGCCTGCTCTCTCTTCTTCACCCACTCCACCCTGCCTGCACTCTGTTCTTCACCCACTCCACCCTGCCTGCACTTTCTTCTTCACCCACTCCACCCTGCCTGCACTCTCTTCTCCACCCACTCCACCCTGCCTGCACTCTCTTCTCCACCCACTCCACCCTGCCTGCACTCTTCTTCACCCACTCCACCCTGCCTGCACTCTCTTCTTCACCCACTCCACCCTGCCTGCACTCTCTTCTTCACCCACTCCACCCTGCCTGCATTCTCTTCTTCACCCACTCTACCCTGCCTGCATTCTCTTCTTCACCCACTCTACCCTGCCTGCTCTCTCTTCTTCACCCACTCCACCCTGCCTGCACTCTCTTCTCCACCCATTCCACCCTGCCTGCTCTCTCTTCTTCACCCACTCCACCCTGCCTGCTCTCTCTTCTCCACCCACTCCACCCTGCCTGCTCTCTCTTCTTCACCCACTCCACCCTGCCTGCACTCTCTTCTTCACCCACTCCACCCTGCCTGCACTCTCTTCTTCACCCACTCCACCCTGCCTGCACTCTTCTTCACCCACTCCACCCTGCCTGCACTCTCTTCTTCACCCACTCCACCCTGCCTGCTCTCTCTTCTTCACCCACTCCACCCTGCCTGCACTCTCTTCTTCACCCACTCCACCCTGCCTGCACTCTCTTCTTCACCCACTCCACCCTGCCTGCACTCTCTTCTTCACCCACTCCACCCTGCCTGCTCTCTCATCTTCACCCACTCCACCCTCCCTGCACTCTCTTCTTCACCCACTCCACCCTGCCTGCTCTCTCTTCTTCACCCACTCCACCCTGCCTGCACTCTCTTCTTCACCCACTCTACCCTGCCTGCTCTCTTCTTCACCCACTCCACCCTGCCTGCACTCCTCCACCCACTCCACCCTGCCTGCACTCTCTTCTTCACCCACTCCACCCTGCCTGCACTCTCTTCTTCACCCACTCCACCCTGCCTGCACTCTCTTCTCCACCCACTCCACCCTGCCTGCACTCTTCTCCACCCACTCCACCCTGCCTGCACTCTCTTCTTCACTCACTCCACCCTGCCTGCACTCTCTTCTTCACCCACTCTATACCCTGCCTGCTCTCTCTTCTTCACCCACTCCACCCTGCCTGCTCTCTCTTCTCCACCCACTCCACCCTGCCTGCCCTCTCTTCTTCACCTCTCTCCTGCGCTCCCCGTTACTTTGGACAGTTGACCCCAAGTATTTAAACTCGTATGCATTCGTCACCTCCACTCCTTGCACCCTCACCATTCCACTGTCCTCCCTCTCATTCACGCATAGGTATTCCGTCTTGCTCCTACTGACCTTCATTCCTCTTCTCTCCAGTGCATACCTCCACCTCCCCAGGCTCTCCTTCACCTGCACCCTACTCTCGCTACAGATCACAATGTCATCCACAACATCATAGTCCACGGAGACTCCTGCCTGGTCTCGTATCTGTGAGTGTTGTACAGTGTAGTAGTTATGTATGGTTAGCGTCCTAGTCTATTTAGTGAAGTGATGGCTAAGGGAACAAAATTATAACTAAATTGGTCAACAATGTGATTAAAAACGTTTGTGGGGGGGGGGGGGGCGTCCGGGTGGCGTAGCGGTCTATTCCGTTGCCTACCAACATGGGGATCGGCGGTTCGAATCCTAGCGTCCCGGCTGCCCCCCTGAATTAGCTGCACTACATTCCTGTGAGAATACATTTGAAGAGGAAATTCACTGAAAGCAAGACGCCCCAGTGTGTCACACCTCACTGTAAGAAAGGGGGTTTTATGTGGGGAAAAGCAAACACGTCAATATATCTATCAACTCCGTCCGTCTGTCCGTCCTCACAATGGGGGACGGAACTTGATTCCTCTCACCCGCTGGCTGGAAGCAGGTGCAGGTGGAAGTGTGTGGACAGTTGTGTGCGTGTGGTGGACATTTATCCATGGTAAATCTTGCAGGCATCGCCAAAAATATGCCGTTGTCAATAGCACGCGCCAACATACAGGAAACTGGTATGACCGCTGCAGTAGAAACCGGAAGTCAGTGGACTACAGTTATGCACAGAGTCGATAGTGAGAGTAAAAAAAAACTGATTGGTTCCGCTCCATTGCTGCCTAGAGCTTTCCCACATAGAAAATCTCAGATGGCAGTACAAATCAAATCTTATTGCGAGGCCTGATTCATTCAAACACATTTAACATCTGATGTAGCCTACGTCTCAAACCTTTTACTGCATCCTCATCAAGAACAACTGCAGTCTTTTTCTTTTTTTGGGGGGGGGGTGTCCTCTGCAATAGGCTCTGATCATCATCTTCATAATCATCACCCTTGTGGTCATCCTCTCTTTCCAGAACATCGCTTGAGCCGTCATGTCATGTTGGACACAAGGAAAAGACATTTTACTTCATGAAAGAGAGAAAGCAAGTCATGATAATGAGCACTGCGGTTAAATCTGCACAGTAAGACAAACACTAGGCAGGGTTCGGTGTTCAGGTACCCGGCTTACTTGTTCATAAAGACACGGCGCATTAATTCTCAGCAGTATGTGTCATATTCATTGATACGGTATAATGAATGAGGTAGTTTACTCAAATTGTTTGTCTTTAATGAACTCCATCGGGGCATCCCCATGACATCTCTGACCTCCAGTACCTCCGTACGTCATATGTCATATCCTGTCCTATCAAGCGTACGTCATATGTCATATCCTGTCCTATCAACTGTAACATGATAGGTTGCAGGAATACGTCTCCCTTCTTAAAATAAAATGCCTTCATAACATACAACACATTTGGCATCAATCACATTTCTACTGCCCCAGTGAGTAAACCATTTTATGACGTAAGTGCATTATTCTAAACGTGCTCATTTTTTAAAACACTAAATATTTCAAGGCTACAGTGAAAACATAGTAACTGCTAATTTTTAGCATATGATAAACAGAACACTCGAACGAAGTATACCCTTCAGGTAAGTAGGTAGGATAAAGAGGCAAGTATCGTATTCAAATCTTGCCTTCAGTACGGTCAGTGCAATTCAAAATGCAACATAAGCACGATAAGCAGGTAATAGTAAACTTTAACTCTTGCATTTGGCATGTTCAGTGCAATTCAGAAAATGTAACGTTCAACACATGATTATCATTACTTGTTTTTTGGGTTTTTTTTGGACAAATGTCCATAGGGCAGTGATCCGCCTACACCCTTTACATTTACAGGTCAAGGACCTTTCTTGGTTTAACTGCACGTCCAAACCTGGTAGTGTATGTGTATGAAGATGTAGTGTCCGGCGTTGACGTCCCTTGTTCTGTACCATCATTTGGTTCTGGTTGTAATTCACAGCTTGTGTGTGTAGTGTTGTCCTTTGGCTGTAGCAGGTGACGACAATTGCGATGATAGGCTTGACCCTCATCAGTGTGGACGTTGTAGGATCTCTCTGTGGCTGCAGGCTCCGTCACAGTGGCAGGTTTCCAACATCCGTTTGGCTGTTGGATGTGGACTGTGTCACCACACTTTAGTGTTGACAGTGGTCTTGCACTGAACTCATAGTATTGCTTCTGTCTGTGCTGATGCTGTACTCTCCTGGCATGCACAGCCTTTTGACAGACAACTTGTGGCTGGAGTTGTTTACCTGTGGTGGGAAGTGCTGACCTCAGTCGTCGACTCATTAGCAGCTGGGCTGGTGGCTGCAGGCCATCGACTGGAGTGTTGCGGTACTCCAGCAAACTGAGGTATGGATCCTTTCTTTCTGCTCTGGCTTTGTCCAGTATCATCTTGGCTGTCTGGACAGTTCTCTCCACAAGGCCATTACTCTGTGCATAGTGGGGGCTAGAAGTGATGTGGTTAAACTCCCATGCTTCTGCAAAGCTCTTGAACTCCCTGGAACTGTAACAAGGGCCATTATCACTGATAACTCTCTCAGGTATTCCTTGTCTAGCAAATATGGCTTTCATTTTGTGGATGACTACAGACGAAGTAGTGTGATGTATTCTTTCAATCTCAAAGTATCTACTGTAGTAATCTACAACTACCATGTAGTCTTGCCCTTCAGAGGTGAACAAGTCCGTACCTACAACCTGCCATGGCCTCTCAGGAATGTGATGTGAGATCATTGGTTCTTTTGTGTTTGAGCTGCAGCGCTCTATGCATATGGGACATCTCCCCACTACATATTCTATCTGTGCATTCATGCCAGGCCAAAATAGAATGTCTCTAGCTCTTTGTTTACTCTTTTCTACTCGCATGTGTCCTGTGTGTATGTGTCTTAGCATTTCTTCTCGTAGTGTGTGCGGACAACGATTTTCTTACCTTTGAACAACACACCACTGATTTCTGTGATCTTGTCCCTGCGATTCCAGTATTCAGCAACACTGGGTGGACACTTCTTTCTTGATTCAGGCCAGCCAGCCCGAATTGCCTGTTTCAACACGGTGAGCTGCGCATCTCGGGA
This sequence comes from Lampris incognitus, assembly GCF_029633865.1. Taxonomy (NCBI): domain Eukaryota; kingdom Metazoa; phylum Chordata; class Actinopteri; order Lampriformes; family Lampridae; genus Lampris; species Lampris incognitus. The sequence goes on along the minus strand of NC_079211.1, from coordinate 53,695,661 downwards.
TGTAGCTGCCTGGATTTCCATAAGCTTGCTGTCACTCACAGTATGTTACTCATGAGCATGTGTACTTGGGCATCCATGCCTTCACTCAGATTGGTCTCGTTGGTGGCGACGACTTCCTGGACAACGTGTCTGCGACTGGAATGTCTTTTCCAGGGCGGTGCATGATAGTGATGTCATATCTTTGCAGTTGTAGTATCATGCATTGAAGTCTGACTGGTGCTGCTGCGAGGGGTTTCCTCAGTATCGATTCGACAGGCTTGTGGTCAGACTCGATGACTACATGGAGACCATACACGTATTGGTGAAAGCGCTTACACCCAAAGAGGACCGCGTAGAGCTCCTTCTCAATTTGAGTGTAGTTTTCTTCAGACTGATTTAGTGACTTTGAGGCATATGCAATTGTCCTACCTTCCGGTAGGAGCACTGCTCCAAGGCCACTCTTGGATGCATCGACTTGTAGTGTCAGTTCCTTTTCTGGATCAAAGTATATGAGGACTGGACCTGGTTCCTGTACAATGAGATCTTTCATGTTCTGGAACGCCTTGTCGTGTGTTGCATCCCATACAAACTCACTGCTTTCCTTCAGTAGTTGACGTAGTGGTGCATTCACCTCTGACAATCTGGGTGCAAATCTGGCCAGGTATTTGGTCATCCCCAGTATTGTCTCAAGCTCTGCCTTGTTCTGAGGTCGCTCCATATCTCTGATGGCTTCCACCTTGCCTGGGTCTGGTTTGATGCCTTCACGACTCAGCCTGTGTCCGAAGTATTTGACCTCTGGAACACAGATGACACATTTATCTGGGTTTAACTTTACCCCCCTTTCCTTCGTCCTCTGCAGCATGGCCAGTAGGTTTGCGTCGTGCTCCTCTTTTGTGCTGCCATACACCAGAATGTCATCAATGATGGCTGCAACGCCACTGAGGCCCTCGTAGGTCTCATCGATCCTCCTCTGGAACTCATCCTGTGCTGAAATGACATCAAAAGGAAGGCAGAGAAACCTGTACCGGCCAACCACAGTGTTAAAGGTTGTCAACATTGAAGATTCTTCTGTTAGTCTGATCGCCCAGTAGACTGACCGTGCATCAAGCATACTAAAATATTGTGCTCCAGCCAACTTTGCTGTGATGTCATCTAATGTAGGCATTGGGTAATGTGGTCTTTGTATTGCCTGATTCAGGTCTTTGGGGTCAAGGCATATTCTCAGTCTGCCAGTGTGGGGTTTTTCAACAACCACCCATTCTGTAGGGTTCTGTTACCTTCTGGATGACTCCAACTCTTTCCATCTCATCCAGCTCTTCTTTCAAACGGTTGCGGAGCTTGTGTAAAATCCGTGGAGGGTACACCACTGGTACTGCATCCGGTTTCAGCTAGATTGTGCATTCTCCTGGGAACTGTCCAATGCCCTTAAACACATCAGAGTACTCAGCCATAATGTTAGTAGATTCATTCTGTGCAGCATCGACAGATAGCACCAGTTTGACTAAGCCTGTGTCTAGGCAGGCTTGCAGGCCTAGGACAGGTGGGCCCTGTGTACTGACTATGTAGAACTCTTGCATGACAGTAGTGCCTTTGTACTTGCATTGTAGGTCACACATCCCTGTCACATGCAGTGCTTGACCACCATATGCACTGAGTTTTATTTCTGCTGGTCTTAGATCTACATCTCTAAAGTCCCTGTCATACATGTCTCTCGGTATTGTGTTTACATCAGCACCTGTGTCCAGTTTAAACTTCAGTTTGTGCTTTTGTGGTCCCAACTCCAGTTAAGCAAATGCTTGCCTTTTGTCATTATTACTGGGATTCTTAGTAACTGTGTCTATGAAGGATTCATCCTCAGTCACATTGTCATCTTCTACTATGCCATGCACTTTTCCTGTGTATCTTTGTCGTTTTTGGTCCTGTCTTGCAAGCTTTAGCAAAGTGATTAAATTTCTTACACTTACTACGCTGTTTCCCTTTTGCGGGACAGACCTCATCGGCATTGTGTTCCCATGCACAATATCCACACTTCTCATTTCTGTATTGTTTGTGGTCATCATTTGGCACCATCATCACCTTTGGCATATCACCCCTGTCTGTGCCTAACTGTTTCATTCCTGTTGGGTTTCTTATTTACAGCATGTAGCGCAGCATCGCTACTGGCGCGGCTGCCAGCCATCATTCTGATCTGTTCCTGTGCTAGCTCATGCGATCTAGTGATCTCGATGGCTTTCTCTAAGGTCAAATCTGGTCCGTGGGTAAGCAGTTTCCCACGCACTCTTGGTGAGCTGGTTGCAAAAACAATCCTATCCCGGACCATTTCATCATTGTTAGCATAGTTACAGTCTTTAACGAGGAACTTTAGCTTTGTTACAAAATTCTCAAAGGACTCTCCCGCCTTCTGCATCTTTTCATGAAACTTGTGTAACCGGTTATTTTCTTGCCCGGTGCGGGATTCGATACGGGGTATACTGCACCACAAGGCGACGTCACTAACCGCTCGGCTAAAGGGTCAGCCACAATAGCTAGGGGCTAACGTGTCTTATTAGTAGTTTACAGTCGTCACCCTCCCCGGAAGCGCGCCCTCGCGCTTGTTATTCCCGCGCTCCGAAGAGACTTCTGAGGATCTGCACACTTCCGGATCCCACCGCTGCCACCAGTGTAACCGGTTATTGTGTTGCCCGGTGCGGGATTCGATACGGGGTATACTGCACCACAAGACGACGTCACTAACCGCTCGGCTAAAGGGTCAGCCACGTTAGCTAGGGGCTGACGTGTCTAGTTTACACTTGTACCTTGCAAAAATCGGGTTAGCTTTAGGAATCACGTACTCCGCGTATCTATCATAATACGCTTTCAGTAACTTAGCTTCAGCAGCTGTCAGGGTCCATGTGTTGAAGACGTCGCGTCCTTTTTCTCCCACCCGTAGTAGAAGATAACTGCACTTTGCTTCTTCGTTTTGCAAACGTAGTGGGCCTGAGAACATCAGCTCAGCATGCTGTCGCAACTTTCTCCATGCGTCCGGCAGGTTCGTCGAATCCCAGTCCATCTTAGGGCTCGGAACGCCGTGGGAATCCATCTTCTCTCTCTTTGACGCGAGTTCGATCAACGACTCAGACACCATGTCGTATTCATTGATACGGTATAGTGAATGAGGCGGTTCACTCAAATTGTTTGTCTTTAATGAACTCCATCGGGGCATCCCCATGACGTCTCTGACCTCAAGTACTTCCGTACGTCCTATGTCATATCCTGTCGTATCAACTGTAACGTGATAGGTTACAGGAATACTACAGTATGCAGAATCAGTATTGTCCACCTCTACTTCAAACAAGTTCTGTCTCTGGCGACGTTCCCGCGCTTGAACACACGTGATAATAAGTTTACGTGAACCACTCTTAACAAGTTCTGCAATAATTGCATAAATGTAATTACTGCAAGGCCAATTACCTCATCAGATCCTTCCGCGATTCTCTCAAGGGTTTTTCCTCCGTTTTTTTTCTTTTTTCAAGATGCATTTAATGTATGGCCACAAGAGGGAGACGAATTACACAAAACGGGAAACTTCTGTGTTGCAGGTTCAAACATAAAATTTAACCATGTCTACCATGTTGTAGGAAACTTGTTTGTTACTTCTGATAAAGTGACAGCAAGAGCTGAATTTTACATAGGAAACTTCACCAGGCACATGCTGAACTCACGAAATGCAGAAGCCTTCTTCTTTTTCTTTTTCATCCGGCTGCTGCCGTTAGGGGGCGCCGCAGCGGATCATCCGTTTCCATCTCTTCCTGTCTTCTGCATCTTCCTCTGTCACACCAGCCACCTGCATGTCCTCCCTCACCACATCCATAAACCTCCTCTTTGGCCTTCCTCTTCTCCTCTTCCCTGGCAGCTCCATATTCAGCATCCTTCTCCCAATATACCCAGCATCTCTCCTCCATACATTTCCAAACCATCTCAATCTTGTCTCTCTTGCTTTGTCTCCAAACCGTCCAACCTGAGCTGTCCCTCTAATATACTCGTTCCTAATCCTGTCCTTTTTCATCACTCCCAGTGAAGATCTTATCATCTTCACCTCTGCGGTGCATAAAAAACGGAATAAAATAATGCATAAAAACTGAAACCTGCCTCTCGATGTTTACTTTTGACTCTGGGGACAGACAGCAGAGCTGTCCTACACGAGCTGAGCGGTCTGAGTGGTTCATAGTGTAGCAGAAGATCAGAAATGTATTTTGGCCCTAAACCATCCATCCATTATCCAAACCACTTATCCTGCTCTCAGGGTAGCGGGGATGCTGGAGCCTATCCCAACAGTCATTGGGCAGCAGGTGAGGAGACACCCTGGACAGGCCATCACACACACACACACACACACACACACACACACACACACACACACACACACACACACACACACACACACACACACACACACTCTCATTCCTAGGGACAGTTTAGTATGGTCGATTCACCTGACCTACATGTGTTTGGACTGTGGGAGGAAACCGGAGCCCCCGGAGGAAACCCACGCAGACACGGGGAGAACACGCAATCTCCACACAGAGGGCGACTCGGGACGACCACCAAGGTTGAACTACCCCGGGACTCGAACCCAGGACCTTCTTGCTGTGAGGCGACTGCGCTAACCACTGCGCCACCTTGTTTTTGTTTTGTTTTGTGTGTTTTTGTTTTGTTTTAATTTTCCACCCTTTTTCTCCCCAATCGTACCCGGACAATCTCTCATACAACTCGCCATATGCCTTTTCCTTTGCCTTCATCACCTCTCTACCTTACACTACATCTCCCTATACTCCCGTCTACTTACACCACATCTCCCTATACTCCCGTCTACTTTCTTCATCACTCTACTATCCCACTTCTTCTTTGCCAACCTCTTCCTCGGTATACTTTCCTGTACTTCCTCATTCCACCACCAAGTCTCCTTGTCTTCCTTCCTCTGTCCAGATGACACACCAAATACCTCCCTATCTGTCTCCCTCACTATTTCTGCAGTGGTTGCCCAGCCATCCAGCAACTCTTCACTACCACCCAGTGCCTGTCTTAGCTCCTCCCTGAACTCCACACAACAGTCTTCCTTCTTCAACTTCCGCCATCTGATCCTTGGCTCTGCCTTCACTATCTTCCTCTTCTTGGTCGCCAAAGTCATCCTACAGACCACCATCCGATGCTGCCTAGCTACGTTCTCCTCTGTCAGCACCTCACAGTCTCAATCCCTTTCACACCCTGCAGATTCTAGTCTTCAGAACAAGTTAATAACATTTTCATAAAATTTTCTCTCTGCCTCTAGCACATAGGAATGTCATTTTATGTGTTCTGACTTCAGTTTCCCCCAGATTTTCTCATCAATTATATTGCAGGTTGCACCAGCGTTTACAAGCATCTTTAAGTTTACCCCACCCAGGGAAACAGCCAGTCAATTTCGCAATGAGTCATCACTCACCACAAACGCATAATCTGATTGCTCTTTCACATTATTGACTATCTGTTTCCCTATATTCTTGGTCCTACTGTCATGGTCTGTGGTCTGGGCTCTCCCATCCCCTGATTTGTGCCGTAGTTCGCCTGCGTCCGTGTGCCTGAATGACCCTGATGGCCCGGCTTCACTCGCCTCCCCCTTCTCCGATTGGCTGTCCGGTTTCTGTCCTGTCCTGCGCACCTGCGCCCAATCTCCCTGATTGGCCTCCACAGGGTATGTATGCCCCTGGGTTGCGCTGCTTGTTGTCGGTTCCTCTCACTCACACACACAGAAAATTCTGTTCGCCAGAGTGCCGTGTCAGCTTTCCCCGTTGTCTGTTCCTGCCGTTTTGTTCCTAGAGTGTGTAAGTTTGGTCTCGTTACTGCTGTGAGCTTTCCCCGCTGTTAATACCTACTATTTGTCGCCTTCCTGTAATAAAAGAGTTGTCTGAACCGGTTGCCTCCACCGTCTGCACTTGGGTCCTCTCTCTGCTACACCCGTAACAGTACGAACCAGCCAGTATGGACCCAGCAGATGGTTCGAAGTACCGGAGACAACGTAGGCTGAGGCCGGTGTCTGGGGAGAATGGCCTCCGGCGGGGGGGGGGGGGGGGTTCGGCTGGATAACCATCGGTCGAGGGGTGGTGCCTAGCCGGCTCCAGCCCTGGACCCATTCTGGGGAAGCAGCCTGGCCAGGAGAGGTCCCCGTAGTCTCCGCCAGTCCCATGTCCCTCGGCCGACGTCCGGCCCGACTACCAGCCGCCGGCCACACCGGCCGACTCCTTCTATAGGTTCCTGTTCGGCCGACCGCCTCAGCTGCCCAGCGTCCCCGAGTCTCAGCTGCTTCCGAAGCCTGCTCCACGAGCGGCTGCCGGACCGCCTCCGAGGCCTGTTTGCCTCGTGGCCGTCCCGCCGCCTCCGAGGTCCGTTTGCCCCGCGGCCCTCCAGCCACGGCGGTACTGTCGGCATCGCTGGCCTCCGGATCATCCATCTGCCCGTCCGCCGGAGATGCTCTGCCTCCTGCGTCCGCCAGAGATCCCTGGCCCCATTCGTCCTCCCCCTGGGCCCCTCTGTCCGTCCTGCTGGGTACTCTGGGTCCTTTAGTTTTGGGACGTCTGGAATCTGTCCCTTGAAAAGGGGAGGGGGGTCCTGTCATGGTCTGGGCTCTCCCGTTTCCCGATTTGTGGTGTAGTCCGTGTGCCCGAATGACCCTGATGGCCCGGCTTCACTCGCCTCTCCCTTTTGATTGGCTGTCCGGTTTCTGCCCTGTTCGGTTCACCTGCGCCCAATCTTTCTGATGGCCTCCACGGGGTATATATCCCCCTGGGTAGCTCTGCTCGTTGTCGGTTCGTCTCACTCACACACGAACTTCTGTTCGCCAGAGTTCCGCGTCTGTCAGCTTTCCCCGTTGTCAGTTCCTGCAGTGTGTAAGTTTGGTCTCGTTACTACTGTGAGCTTTCTCCGCTGTTTTTTACCTACCATTTGTCGTCTTCGTTGTCTGAACTGGTTGCCTTCACCGTCTGCACTTGGGTCCTCTCTCTGCTACACCCATGACACTTAAATAGTTTAGAGAAATGATCATTACCATTATATTTATGGCACTTCTGACCTCTAGCTGGGCATTTCTTTCGGATCTTTGCCGAAGTGCATTTCCACATCTGTAACAACGTTGTTCTGACGTGCTTCTTTGTGGGTATTGCAATCTTTTGAATTTTGTTGTTTTTGCCCTATGCGACTCGCGCTTTCATTCACTGTCTTTGCAATCTCTTCCCCCGATGGCGCTCACATCTGCTCCTCAATCCTCTCTGGGCGACGCGACCTACAACGCACGGGCGAGAGAGATCATGCCCTTCTTCAGAAGTTTGCGGCGCACATAACTTGAACATCGTGCGACTACTGCGTCACGAATTTGATGATTGGCATCAGCATTAAATGCACAGTCTCTAGCCCTCTGCCCTAAACAACCAATGGACGAGTTGCAATGACATCACAGTAGGAAACCTCCCTTGTAGGGGCCCCATGTCATTCGCGTTGCACGTGCACTGCCTGTGCTCTGTGAAAGTTACCCCCAGCGTCCACACCAAGACGTCAACGAAGGAAAATGAAGTTATCCCTCGTGAGCAGGAAAAAGAGAGACGGTGGTAAGTGGAGCAGAAAAGCTACTGATTAAGCAGATAACTGTATAGTATTTGCACTAGCCTTATAATCTATATTTATAGTGTGACAATCTTCTGGTTTTTATTGTTATATTTTGAAAGTTACATTATGTGCACATTTGGAATCAAAAGTGTATATTTCGTATATTTTTTTTGTTGGTGTCAGATTATAACATAATGGCGAACACTGGTTGGGAGGGCCCCTCCTGAGAATTTTTGCCTAGGGCCCCAACAGACCCTAGCATCGCCACTGTCGGCTGCATTAGGCAAGGTGGGAAAAAATGTTTTTTTTGGGGGGGGGGTCTCCTCAATTGTACTTGGCCAATTACCCCACTCTTCCGAGCCGTACCGGTCGTTGCTCCACCCCCTCTGCCAGTAACGTGCAGTGAGGTCCATAGATGGGTAGGCAGCGCGAAAAAGCAGAAGACAGTAGGCCAGAGGGTGGAGAGAGTCAAAACATATCCGTTCACAAAAGGCGCGGCAGGTTAGCGATGTGCCTCATCGTTGCTACTGAAAAGACACTAAGAACAGACTACGCTTGCGCAAAATTCCGAAACCGTTCGCTTTCATTTCACACGCCAGAGAGGCACAAGTAGACTCTGCCTCAGCAGCCTGCATTCACGAACGCTAGCTTTGGGAGCAAGCCATCCTGAATAGGGCCTGCCTTTTATTGATAAAACAAGTTTTACATGACTTTTTTAAAATTATTTTTTACAACAATCTTAACAAATTAAAGTTATATAAATAAATGTATTACTATCATGATTTTTCTTTTCTTATCAGCCTGGGTGAGGCACTGCCTCCCCTGACTGCACATTACTGCCCCCTGCCGATCCGGGGAGGGCTGCAGACTACCACATGTCTCCTCCGGTACATGTGGAGTCATCAGCCGCTTCTTTTCACCTGACAGTGAGGAGTTTCACCAGGGGGACGTAGCGCGTGGGACGATCACGCTATTCCCCCCAGTTCCCCCGAACAGGCGCCCAGGCCGACCAGAGGAGGCGCTATAGTGCAGCGACCATGACACATGCCCACATCCAGCTTCCCACCCGCAGACACGGCCAATTGTGTCTGTAGGGACGCCCGACCAAGCCGGAGGTAACACGGGGATTCGAACTGGCGATCCCGTGTTGGTAGGCAACGGAATAGACCACTACGCTACCCGGACGCCCCTGTGGAGGGGGGGGGGGGATATCTTGTACCTCTGGCCCGCATGATGTAAAAGCAACGCTCTCCTGCGCTGCATAGTTGCAGCTGGTGGTGTATCATGGTTGACGAAAAGTCCTTTCCCATCGGCGAAAGGTTCGAATCAAGTCAGCCATCTTGTCCATCTTGGGCCTAATGTAGCTGGATCTTTGAAGGACTCAAACGTCGAAATATTCACTTTATACACGTTGAAAGTAAGCTCACTTACTTGTGCTTTCCCAATTCTCGTCGCCGATGTTATATTTTGTAACTTCTTTCTTTACCTCAAGTCTGTTAATGAGGTTTTCGGAATCAAATCACGGACACCAGTTTTGAACTCCAACTCTTTTGCTGATCGTCTCAACTGTGTATGTGTTATATAAATTGTCTTCCCCCGGTTGCATATTTTCATCAACCAGTTCCTCTTAAAGGTACAGTACACCATTCAGCACATGACAACATCGTCTCACGATACATATATACACATTTTAGTTTATTCATTATTTTTAACCTACATTCCCAAAAGTTAAAAGTCAACTCACCCAATGTTGCCTTTCCATAACAGCAAGATGACAAGCGAGAGAGACACACACATCGCAAATGTGTGTGACACAGGACACAACTATATTCAGGGTTCTTTATTACTCGACTACTCTCAAAGTATTACTCTCAGTAGTATTAAAACTAATGTAATCGCTTATTTTCTTGCCCGGTGCGGGATTCGATAGAGAGTGTACTGCACCACAAGGCGACATCGCTAACCGCTCGGCTAAAGGGTCGGACCCGTTAGCTAGGGACTAACGTGTCTTATTAGTAGTTTACACTAATTTGGAATTTTCAAGTGGTATAGATTCAACAGAGATTTTCTGATACAAACAGATTTGCAACTTTAGACACAACGTCTCACTTCAAAATGTAGCTCATACACCCAAAAAGAGACGTTGTAATGGATATGAAAATGTCCAATAAATGCACTGAATGGGAAAAGATGGTGTTAAAAACGTCCACTGGATGTGCACCGAATAAGTTAAAATGGCTATAATTCATTGCTTTACAAGAAGATCGGAGTTAGAGACGCACTCTGGGCTGCGGATCGGATTATCTGCAATCCATTGCTTTGGTATAGAGCCGTGTAATCCATTGCTCTTATTGTCCAGGTAAAAGGGGTTAAAAAGAGATGATGTGTTTAAAACGTCGTCCAGTTTGCTTCTTCTAATGTTTTGGGGAAATGTTGTTGAAGTAACGTTTTAACAGTGCGTCTTTATTTCCCCCAAATTCAACTAATCAGCCCGTAATCTACTGATGCGTTTTCGATTGCTCATGCCTAGCTCTGCCCGCGAGGGGAACGCGTTGGTTGCGGCTCGTCCATTACAACGTTGGGACGCGAAGCGGCGACGTCGTGTCCGTGTTCGTTCCTTTCATATTCCCCTGTGTGTGTGTGTGTGTGTGTGTGTGTGTGTGTGTGTGTGTGTGTGTGTGTGTGTGTGTGTGTGTGTGTGTGTGTACATACACACAGGGTGTTGTGATGCGTCTAGTGCAGCAGTGTGTAGTTGGAGGGAAGGTGCATGTGTTCTTCCAAACCCGCTTGTGTCCCTCCTGCCCTTAGCTTGCTGCCGCTGGCTAGCCTTTGTGGCGAATAGGGAAGCATCCTAGCGTGTAAGCCTTCCCTTGCCAGTACATAGCCTCTCCTTCACCAAGACTCCTGCCAGGCCTCCCCGTGGCCACACATGGTAACTGGGGTCTTGCGGCCCCAGGCTAACTTGGCAGGGGATCTCGGAGCAGCAGTGGGCCCCAGAGATATGGTGTGCAGGCACTGGCACCTATCAACCACTGCCCCGCTGCCTTGTGGGTGAGTCTGGAAGACATAAGGCTAAGGGAGCTTACCCCAACAGAAAAGCAAGCTGTGGCGGCACGCTTCGAGGCGGTTTCCGAAAAACTGGATTTCCGGCAGCCCCCTGCAGTTGTGTGGAGGTGTCGGTCGTCTAGGGATCCCCCTTGCCATCGGAACCATCTCCTCTACAATCAAGTCATGTGGCGTTGGGAGAAGCGCACCCCCCATGCCACTTTAAAAATCATCTCTGCGCAGGTATCTTCTGCTATCTGAGTCCTCAAAGGACCCACAAATAGAAGATGGTCATCATCGGGCACGATGGACAACCAGCAAGCAAGCATATTCCCCTCACAGGTAAGAACGAGGGTTATAATATGTTTCACCATGGGTTTTCTGTGCTACATGGAACAAGTGGAGAGGAAAATATCTGTCTAGAGTGATTTTAGCGAGTGATTCTAGTTGGGCTAACCGTGAAAGTGTTGCTCGGCTGTAGCATGCTTGCTAGCTGGCGACAGCGCCGTACAAACGTGATGGCCGCCATTTCGTGAGGCGGCAGCTGTTTGGTCCGTATGCGTTTCATGTGGTACCGTGGGTAGACTAGTGATGCCAGCGTGTTCCAGGTTAACAGGTAGATCACTGCTAGTTGAATGTGGAGATGTAAAACTGCTATTTGTGTTGAAGTTAAAGCAAGACTGTTTAATGACTTATTGGTTTACCAGTGTAAACTACTAATAAGACACGGTAGCCCCTAGCTAACGGGTCTGACCCTTAAGCCGAGCGGTTAGTTGTAATGAATGAAAGGTCACGTGTTTAACTTGACCTACTCACGGGTGTACGTGCAGTGCGTGTGACGTATACAGGAAGTGAGAAGCGCATGTTATGAAGGTTGTCTGTCGGATGAACGCTAGTAAAAGCTACACAGTTAAGAACCTACGAAGTCGGCTCGTTCTTGAATTATTCTTATGTCAGTAAGACAAGGCGTCTACGGACATTACATGGTGTCAGAATAGTCTGTGTATCGGAACACGAGCGGTCATGCCGAAGTTTAATCCGCCGAGTGAATTCAAGTTTGACTGCCCCGTTGAATGGCCGGAGTGGAAACCACGGTTTTCGCGCTTCAGGCTCGCGACAAAGCTGGATAAAGACGACGGGGAGATTCAAGTGAGTTCGCTGATTTATGCAATGGGCAGCGAGGCTGAAAAGATATTCAGCTCGTTTGACTTCGCGGCGGAGGGTGATAAAGTGGACTATGATATCGTACTGAAAAGGTTCGACGACTACTTTATTCCCCGCCGTAACATCATACATGAGAGGGCGTGCTTCTATCAACGTAGCCAGCAGCCAGGAGAGACAGCGGAGATGTACATCCGGGCATTGTATGAGCTGTCTGAACACTGTGAGTTTGGGGACAAGAGGGATGAACATATCAGAGATCGTCTGGTAGTGGGCATAAAAGATAAGGTGCTCTCCCGTCAGTTCCAGCTCACAGCGGACCTTACTCTGGTGAAAGTCATTGAACAAGTGCGCCAGGCGGAGGCAATAACAAAGCAGCTCAGCCTCCAAGCTAACCAACCAGAGGCCCAGCTGGCTAACGTCAATGTTGTCCGACGGCGGGACGGACGCCAAAACAAAAAGGGCGGACAGCGTCATGGTGGCAGCAGACCTGCAACCAACAAAGTAGATGAATGCGGGAGGTGCGGCAAGACGCAGCACACCGATGAGCGGAAGTGTCCTGCAACGAACAGTAAGTGCAACAAGTGTCATAAAAAGGGACATTGGGAGCGTGTATGTCACTCTAAAGCGGTGAGAGAAGTCACTGAAGAGGTTAAACAGCTGTACTTTCTGGGAGAAGTTGGCAAAGAGAGCAGTCAGGAAGATTGGACTGTTAGTTTAACAATAAGTGATGTACCAATAACCTTTAAAATTGACACGGGGGCTGACGCTACTGTTATCAACCAAGGGACATTTAAAAAGCTGAAGCCAAACATAAAACTGGGACCTCCTGACACATGCTTCATAAGCCCAGGTGGAAACATCAGCTGCATAGGACAGTTTCAAGCCACAACCAACTACAAGGAGAAACAATACTCCTTTCCAGTGTATGTGATCAAGGGGAGAGGCAGCTGTCTGCTGAGTCGTCCAGAGGCAGTGGAGATGGGTCTAGTGAAGCGGATGAATGAGGTCAGTGGAGTTTTCGGTTCAAGTGGACTGCTGAAAACAGACCCAGTGAAAATAGCTCTGGTGGAGGGTGCCCAGCCATACGCGGTGCATACAGCGAGACGGATACCGCTGCCACTTGTACCACTGGTTAAGAAAGAACTGCAGCGCATGGAAAATGAGGGCATTATTGAAAAAGTGACTCAGCCCACAGAATGGTGCGCCGCTATGGTGCCGGTGCTGAAACCGAACAAGAAAGAGGTTCGCTGCTGCGCTGACCTCAGGAGGCTGAATCGAGCGGTGAAACGTGAGAAATACGTGCTGCCCACTATGGAGGAAATAATGCCAAGGCTCGCAGGGTCAAAGTTCTTCACAACGTTGGATGCAGCAAGTGGGTTTTACCAGATCCCCTTGCATGAAGACAGCAGGGGGCTCACCACTTTCATCACCCCATTTGGGAGGTATGCTTTCTGCCGCCTTCCATTTGGTATAACGAGTGCTCCAGAGATTTTCCAGAGAAAGATGGCGGAAACTCTGACCGGGCTAGAGGGCACAGAGGTGTACATGGATGACATCCTTATACATGGAGAGACTGAGGAAATCCATGACCGGCGCCTAGCAGAGGCACTGGGGGTCATTGAAACAGCAGGTCTCAAACTGAACCAAGCGAAATGCAAGTTCAAACAGAAACAAGTCCGCTTCCTTGGTCATATCATCAACGAGGCAGGCATCAGACCTGACCCGGACAAAGTGGCCGGAATAGAGAACTTTCCTCAGCCCCAGAACGTGACGGAACTCAAGAGGTTCCTCGGGATGGTGAACTATTTGGCAAAATACGTCCCAGAGCTGTCCACTGTAGGTCAGCCGCTTTATGGACTGCTTAAAGCAACGACAGAGTGGCTGTGGGGACCTGCACAGAACACAGCATTCCAAGACCTTAAAGCAGCACTCGCCACCGCCCCGGTACTCACCTTTTATGACGTCACTAAGGCTACGGTGGTGTCAGCAGATGCCAGCAGCTACGGGCTGGGAGGCGTTCTGCTCCAGCAGCACGGGGAACACTGGAAGCCCGTGGCCTACTGCTCCCGACGGCTGAGTGACGCAGAGACAAGGTACGCACAGATCGAGAAAGAGTGCTTAGCCAGCGTCTGGGCATGTGAAAGGTTCGAGAAGTACTTGTTTGGGCTTGACAATTTCAGACTTGTCACCGATCATAAACCACTAGTGCCTCTCATGAACAGCAAAGACTTGGATAATGTGCCCATTAGGTGCCAGAGACTGTTAATGAGGCTGATGCGTTTCAATGCAGTGGCTCAATACGCACCAGGCAAAACTTTAGCTGTGGCTGATGCACTCTCCAGAGGCCCAGAGCAGTGCTACGGAGATGGTGCTTCTCATGATGATGTTGCAGCGCACATTGCCATCGTGTGCCAGGTGCCTGCCACACCTCAAAGGATGCAGGAGATAAAACAGAGCACGGATGGGGATCTGCAGCTCCAGACAGTGTTGGGCTTCATCAGACACGGCTGGCCTGAGTATGTCGATAAAGTGCCGGAGACAGTCAGAGACTTTTATCAGGTGAGAGGGGAGTTATCTGAGGTAGATGGTTTAGTCATCAGAGGCAGTCGTATCGTCATTCCCACAGAGATGAGGGAGGTGATCTTAGACAGAATACACGACGGGCACCAGGGGATAGTTAAGTGCAGAGAGAGAGCTAGCCAGTCAGTGTGGTGGCCCAAAATGACAGAGCACATTACAACAAAGATACAGCAATGTCAATTCTGCAGAGAACACAAGAACACACAGAGAAAATAGCCTTTAATGTCAAGTGAGCTCCCATCCAGACCATGGCAGAAAGTTGGCATAGACCTGTGTGAGTACAAAAAGCAAAACTACTTGATAGTGTCTGACTATTATTCCAGGTTTTTGGAGATCCTAAATCTACCAACAACTACTAGCAGTCAGGTTGTAGCTAGGCTGAAGGCTACATTTGCACGTTTTGGTATCCCTGAAATTGTAGTTAGTGATAATGGGCCACAGCTAGTTTCAGAAGAGATGAGGAAGTTCAGTGAGGATTATGATTTCATCCATGTGACTTCAAGCCCACACTACCCCCAGAGTAATGGACAGGCAGAGAGGGCTGTTCAGATAGCCAAAAGCATATTAAGGCAGGAAGACCCTCTCCTCGCCCTGTTGACATACAGAGCTACACCCTCTTCTTCCACTGGAGCCAGTCCAGCGGAATTGCTCATGGGTAGGAGACTCAGAACCACCTTACCCACATTGCAGCATAACCTGAAATCGGCCTGGCCTAAAGAGGAACTGATCAAAACCGCTGACGCCGCAGCCAAATCGAGGCAGGCTTTCTACTACAACCGCAGGAACGGCGTGCGGACACTGCGCCCACTGAACTCGGGTGACGCAGTACTCACCAAACTTGATGGACAGAAAACATGGACAATGCCAGCAGTTGTTCACAGTCAGAGCTCCACTCCCAGATCCTACATAGTGGAGACAGCTCAAGGTGAACATTACAGAAGGAACAGGCGCCACCTGTTGGCCACACCTAAAACACTCACCTTTGTCAGCAGGGATCCTGACCATGTCACTCCAGGGGAGAGTGGAAACACGGATGAGTCCCGAGCAGCAGAAATGCCAACTTCCACACCATATGTTACTCGCTCTGGCAGGGTGAGCAAGCCTGCAATCCGGCTGGATTTGTGAGGCGTATGGACTTGTGTACTGTGGGAGATTTTTTATTTTTTTGTGAAAAGGGGGGTGATATACAGGTTAAAATTGTTGGCAGTAAATGTTCAGAGAAATGTTTAGAAAATAATCTTAGAGGGGGAGGTGTAATGAATGAAAGGTCACGTGTTTAACTTGACCTACTCACGGGTGTACGTGCAGTGCGTGTGACGTATACAGGAAGTGAGAAGCGCATGTTATGAAGGTTGTCTGTCGGATGAACGCTAGTAAAAGCTACACAGTTAAGAACCTACGAAGTCGGCTCGTTCTTGAATTATTCTTATGTCAGTAAGACAAGGCGTCTACGGACATTACAGTTAGTGATGTCGCCTTGTGGTGCAGTACAGCCCGTAGCGAATCCCGCACCGGGCAAGAAAATAACCCGTTACACCAGTGACGCAACTGTATTCAGGTTTAAACGTATGGCAGCCGTATAGACACTATGGGATAATGCACACCTACTATGCAGTTTGGTCAAAGGTATTTTCTAATTCAGTTTGAAGGAACTGTGGAAGTATTTTGCTTAAAGGTGCAATGCAGGTATTTTCCTGATATCTTGTTTAGTCTATTTAAAGGCGCAATGCAGATGTTTTTCTGACAATTTCTTAATTCAGTTAAAGGTACAATGCAGATAGCATTTTCTGATGCATTTCCAATGTGATTTCTTTGTGTAGTTTATGGTGACGAAAGGCACTGATATTGATTAATATTGGGATTTTTTTCTTATTGTAAAGTTTCTTAAAGGGACAATACAATGTTTATTGGGGATTTTGGTGAACATGTAAAATCTATATATTTGGATTTTTTTTTCATTACAACTTTTGCACTTGAAGCAGCAACACATCTTCTCTGTATTTATATTCTCTATTTTATTATGTCTTCTTTACATATTTGTATATTCATATGTGTCACTTATATTGTATTTTAAGCTTGTGCAGCACTTAGATTCAACTGTGGTTGTGGTTGTGTTGGTTGTTTAAATGTGCTATATAAATAAACTTGACTTGTATTCATTCCTTTCATATTCCCCCTTACAGGGACATAATAACGTCACTATTCCTGGTCACTAATCTACCCCTATGAAGTGCTTTAACACTCAGTGCTCAGAATCTTAGGTTAACTTAAAAGCACCTACAGCAACCAGTATCTAATTGGTGTCCAAATATAAAGTGCATAAGTAACTGCAGTGGCAACTCTTCTGTTAACACAAAATAAAAGTAAGCAAAGCAACATAAGGTGAGTTTCTATAAAAGAGGAAACGATTGGTACATGAATATTGGATGAAATCCAAATGAAATGTGCAGTATAGCTCAAAATACAACGTTTTATCTCTGTGCTAACTCAGAGGCACAAAATGGCGGCAGCCATTCAACCCCATACCGCGCCACACAACGAAAATAAACATTATTTTCGGCACAATGTGCACACATTAAATGTTCTCAAACATGAATTATAACCAAATACATCTCTGTAAAATGAACTTGGCGCTTTCAGAAAGTTATTAACCTCACGGTCCTCTCATGCGTCACACAGCACATGTAGATGAAATGTGTAACATCGGCCCAAGTACATTACCATCGGCGGTAAACATGACAGTTTGTCCTTCTGTACCATCATATTAATGTCCATCTTTTGATCTTTTGTACAGAAATAACATTTTACGCACATTCACTGCGGTATTCTTCTACATAGTGCGTAATCTATTGATGGATATGTGCTTTGACCAATAGGAAGCCTTATGTGACGTGGACCAATCGGAACAAGGTTGGGCTATACGGGGGCAGGAAGTTAGGTTGCACCACGCTATGGTCGTGTTGCTGCTAAGCGCAAATAAAGTGTTGATATTTGGTTAACAGTTGTCTCACGTGCATATATTATATAGAACATGCGACATGGTGTCAGAAGTGCTGTTGACTACATCCGTGCTGAAGAAGGTCTACCCGGAAGGAGAAAGGAGTGTGGCGAGCAAGACGAACGAGTGACGGTGGAGACGAGCGGAGCGGGGAAGGAGCTAGCAGAATGGCTAACAAGCTAGCAGAATGGCTAACACACCCAGCGCCACGTTTGGCGTCCAGTCACCGGAGCGCTTTGGGTTTTCCAAGCCACGCGAGTGGACACGGTGGATGCGGAGGTTTGTATGGGGGATTTGTACGGAGATTTCATTGTATGGCAGACGAAGCTGATGGTGTGTCGAGAGGCTTGAAGCTGACTGAAGCGGACCAGTAGTGCGGGATGGCTTCCAGTCGTTCTTTAAAGTGCAAAAGACCATCGTTGATGAACACGCGCAAGCAAGAAGCAAACGAGACTGTCGACGCGCTCGTCTCGGCCCTGTACGCATTAGCAGAACCCCGCAGTTATGGGGCGTTGCACGACGAGCTAATAAGGGACAGGATAGTGGTAGGACTGGCAGATACACGTCTCTCAGAACGCGTGCAGATGGCAAAGGACCTAGACCTGGAAAAAGCCATTATCGCGGCAAGACAATCAGGAGATCAAAAAGCAGCAAAACACACCGAGGAGAGATGCCAGTAGTGTAACGCAGATGGACGTTAGCCCTGTGGACAGAGTATTTAAAGGCAGACGGCATAAAGAAAAGCCTAAATTCAACAAATCCAAAAGCAGTGGCGCTAAGCCACACAGCGGTCAGAGCAAAAACCCAAAAAGCTCTCAGTGCTACAAATGTGGAGGCACGCCTCACCCCAGGCATGAGTGCCCTGCCAATGATGCCAAAGGCCGTTCCTGTGGAGAAAAAAAGACCACTACCAGCGTGTGTGCTGTGCAGGTAAAGCCGTGCATGGTATTTAGGAAGAGGAGGAGGAGTGCTTCTTTCTCGGCTCTGTGACATCTGATGCTGATCCATGGACTGTTGATATAGACATAATGGACAAAAATATCACTTTCAAACTTGACACCAGAGCAGATGTCACTCTTGTATCACAGGCTGTTTTTAACAGCAATTTTTCTAATGCATAGCAGTCTGCTCTCCAGAAAGCAGAGAAACCCCTGTATGGTCCAGGATGGAAACCGCTGGATGTGTCGGGGTTCGCCAGGCTGCAGCTGAGGAGAGGAGCAAAGCAGACCATGGAGAAGGTCTATGTGATCAAGAACCTGAGCACACTCTTGCTCGGGAGGCCAGCCATTGTAGCCTTTGGCTTGCTCACCCAAGTGGGCAGCATAGAAATGGAGACCCTCAAGGAAAGCTACCCCAAACAGTGCAGTGGCCTAGGTGAGGTAAACAATCGTACACTATCAAGCTCAAACCAGAGGCTTTGCCATTTTCCTTGAATACCCCTAGGAGGATTCCACTACCGTTGGTAGGAAAAGTCAAAGAAGAGCTCCAGCGCTTGGAAAGCGTGGGCGGTCAGACTTAACATGTGAACTGGAAAAAAAGAACACCAATGTAACATGTTTTATGGAACTAAAAGGCTATGTGAAAGTTATGGATACTGTTCTATGGGGGAAAACAAAGAAAAGAAAAGCTAGCCTATGTTCATGTTTATGGGTTTTGTTTTTTAGCACTTTAAGTAATACTGTGAGAATTAGCAAACAGTAATTGTTTAGTTTGGAGAATCACTCGAGTGCCTATGTTAAGGCTGTTTTTCTTTACAGGATTTAGATGGGGACAGACCTTTCAACAAAAGAGGCAGAATAATCCTCTAAGGTCTGATGAGACAAAGGCAGTCTACCATTTGTTCTCTAGAAAGGGGAGATGTGGTATTATTGTACATTAGTACATAATATATTGATGGATAAGTGTTTTGACCAGTAGGAAGCCGTATGTGATATGGACCAATTGGAACAAGGTTAGGATATACGGGGCAGGACGTTAGGTTGCACCACGCTATGGTCATGTTGCTGCTAAGCTAAAATAAAGTGTTGATATTTAGTTAAGTTGTCTCACGTGCATATATTTTATAGAAAATACAGTTACCCCTTTTTAAAACGGCAAATGCTCCGCAGAAAAGCAGGTGAGTCGCTCGAAATGAAAGACCCTTCACTTCCTGTTTCCTCTTGCGCTATTTCCGTGGGGGCAAATCTCAAATTGGGGGTTACCCAAAACGGCACAGTGCCACCTAGTGGCTTTAGTGGGAACCTCGTATTTTCCACTCAGCTACGCAAATATTGATGTATATTCTGAGGAAGTTGGGAAAGAAGAGAGATGACCAACTTCTCTTTTTGACTACATGAACGCGTGTGTTGTTTATTTCCTTTTCACAACCCCGCCACAACAACATGGCACTACGTTGCCCTGGCTACACCATGAGCCCTTAAAGTGAGCATGTCAACTTAATACAAAACAACATGCTATGGTGAGTTTTAAGTCCACAACACACGTTCCCCCAGAATGCACCATAACAGGAAGCGTTAATGTGGCGGGGGCCAGATGCTGGAGGGGCGTTAGGGACCCTGTGGTGGCATGGGATTAGGGTGGGGGTTGGAGGACCCTTGGGGTCCTTGTTGAGGGCTGGGGGCTGGGTAGGAGGGTGCCCCGCCATGGAGGCTGGGCCAGTTCAACAGGTCGGTCCAAGTCCAGGTGAGCCGGGTTGAGGCGGTCCACACAAATGCGCTTTGGCTTGCCACTGACATCCACGACAAAGTGCATGTTCCCGGTCTCCAGGACGCGGAAAGGGCATCGTAGGAAGGCTGCAGGGGTCCATGGTGGGCGTCGTGGTGGAAGAAAACGTATTCTGCAGACTTGCAGCAACGTGAGACTGTAGGAGACCGTGTTGTGAAGCGGGGACTGGGGCAAAAACTCTGGTGTTATCCACAAGCGCTGTCCGTCGGTGGGCTGCAAACCAGAGAGCCGTGGTGTTGAGGATGAAATCCCCTTGGACCTGCAGCGGCTGGCCATTCAGTAGACAAGGACTTGAGGTCCTCCTTAGGGGCGGTCCTGAGGCCAAGCATCACCCACGGGAGCCTGTTAACCCAGCTGCTGTCCTTTAGGCTAGCCCGAAGAGCATCCTTCATAGAGCAATGAAACTGCTCACACAACCGATTGGCCTGTGGGTGGTACACGGTGGTGCAGTGGAGCTTCATCCCTAGGCCCTCTGTGGGTGCGTTCCAGAGGTCAGACATAAACTGTGAGCCCTGGTCAGAGGAGAGGTCAGATGGTGTGCTGAACCGGGCAACCTCAGTGGACGTCCTCGATGACAGGGGAACGGCTTCAGACCATCGAGTCGTTCTGTCCACCATTTTGAGGGAGTAAGTAAAACCGTGGGAGGGGGGCAGGGGGCCCAACAGGTCCACGTTTACGTGGCCGAACCTCCTTTTGGGCAACGGGAACTGTGCTAGGGGGCTTTGGTATGGCGTTGCACTACAGAGTGCTGGCACTCCATGCAGGTGTCAGCCCAGTCTCTCAAGTCTTTTTTGAGCCCGTGCCAGATGAACTTGGCCGGCACCAGTCTCTGAGATGGCTTTTTGTCTGGGTGGGAAGGGCCATGGACAGCACCAAAAACACGTCGCCTCCATCCAATGGAAATGATGGACTGGGGCTAACCCATGGAGACATCGCACAGGAGCGGGGTACCAGCATTATTGAAAGCCACGTCCTCTAACTTCAGCTCTGTGACAGCCGTCCTGGAGGTCTGCATCTCTGGTTTGGCGGCCTGGTCAGCTGCAATGCGGGTGTAGTCAAGTCCCAAGTGGACGGCCCCCACGATGGCAGGGGAGAGGTAGTCGGCAATAAGGCTGATTTTGCCAGAGACATGCTGTACGTCCGTGGTGAACTCCCAAGATGTAGGAGAGCTGTTGCTGCTGGCAGGCCGACCATAGCTCAGCCACCTTGGCCATGGCGAATGTTTGTTGTCCACAAACTCTATGAACTGGCAGGCCTTCGGCATGGAACGGAATTGTCGAATGGCGAGGTACAGGGCAAGGAGCTCCCTATCAAAGGTGCTGTACTTCTGTTCGCTGGGGTGTAACTGTCGGCTGAAGAAAGCGAGAGGCTGCCAAGCACTGTTCACCCACTGCTCGTGCACTGCACCAACTGCATAGTACGTAGCATCCGTGGTTACGGTGATTGGAGCCTTGGGTGATAGGTGCGCCAGCATTGTTGCATCAGCCAGAGCAGTCTTAGCGTCCACAAATGCCTTGTCCCTCTCTGCAGACCATTCCACAATGTGTTTGGTGGCCTTGCCTTTCAGGGCCTCGTACAGCTGTTGCATGAGTTGAGCAGCTCGAGGGATAAAGCGGTGGTTAAAGTTCCCCATGCCGAGGAACTCCTGCAGGAACTTGACTGAGAATGGTCGCGGTAAGTTCATAACGGTGTCCACTGTTGACGGGAGGGGTATCGCCGTCTTGGTGATTCGGTGTCCAAGGAATTGATGGTGGTCAGCCCGAACTGGCACGTGCCTGGACTAAAGATCAGCCCGCGCTGTCTGAGTCACTCGAAAAATGTCCTGAAGTGAGACAGGTGTTCCGCTTTGGAGGTGCTGGTAATGAGGATGTCATCTAGATGGACAAAGATGAAAGACAGGTCCTGTAGAACTGAATCCATGAGGTGCTGGAATTTCTACGCAGTGTTCTTGAGGCCAAACAACATGCACAGGAACTTGAACAGCCCAAATGGGGTGATCACTGCCGTTTTGGGGACATCCAGCAGTTGGACGGACACCTGATAGTATGCACGGACGAGGTCCACTAGGGAAAAGATTACCACCCACCTGGCTGGAAAAGTAAAGTCCTGGATGTGTGGAACTCAGTAGCGGTCTGGTGTCATTGCATTGTTGAGTTGGTGGTAATTGCTGAACGGGTGCCACCCGCCTCCAGGCTTCGGGACAATGTGGAGGGGTGAAGCCTGTTGGAGGCCGAGGTGCTCCATATTCTCAAACTCCTCCCTGGCGGCAGTAAGCTTGGCCAGGTCGAGGCTCCAAGCCCGAGCATAGAACAGTGGGCCAGTGGTAGCGATGTAGTGCTCCCATGCATGCTTGGCGGTGGATGATGAGAAGGTGGGATGCATGAGGACCAGGAACTCAGCGAGAAGCTAGAGAAACTCGTCTGTGGTGAAGAATATGCTAGACAGTCTGATGGAGTCTGCTGCACTCAGAGAGAACGCATATGAGCAGAAAGTGACAGCGTTGATCAAGTGGCGGTTTTTGACATTCACCAGCAGTCCATAGGTGCACAGTCCATAGCCACACTCAGTCGCAGAGATGCACATGACAAGCATGGTGAGATGGTCCAATTACCAAAAAAAAGAAAAGAATAAAAAGGCACTATAGTCTTAATTTAATGTATCAGGTGTAAAGGGGTGTGTTGGAAAGCGAGAGAGGCAGACAAATAGCTAAATCCTGACCACCAGATTAATTGATCTGACAGTAAATCTTGCACGGCAGGGACGAGCATTCCAAGGTAGAGATGAGAGCAACTGCAGTAACAACCGTGGTAACTTCCTTGAACTGGTGGATGTATTTTCTGTCTATGACAGTGTGCTGAAGATGCATATAGAAAAAGTTGCCAGTGTGAAAGTCACCAAGACAAGGCCCCAAGTGTCATTGCTGTCTAATAGAAGCCAAAACGACATAATTGCAGCACTGGGTCAGGAGGGAGATACAAAGTGAAGTAAAAGAGGCTGAAATGTACTCCATCCTGCTGGATGAAACCTCTGATGTTTCGCACCAAGAACAAGTGTCATATGTAGTGCAATATATTAATGATATGCAAATAAAGGAGAGCTTCATTGAGGTGTGCAATGTTGATACAACTACAGGGCAGGAGCTGGAAAATACTGTGCTCTCCCTTCTGCAGAAGAATGACCTAGAGCAGAAGAATATGTATGGCCAAGGCTACGATGGAGCAATCAACATGAGTGGCATGTATAAAGGTCTTCAAGCCAGAATATGTGTACACAACGAGAAAGGCCTCTATGTGCACTACAAAGCGCACTTTCTGAATCTTGTCCTGGTGGAAGCCTCAAAATCTAACAAACAGTTTTTGACGTTCTTCAACCTTGTGGAGAAGCTGTATGCTTTTTGCACTGGCTCCCCAAAACGGCATACTGCCATAGTGAAATGGCAGCAGGCTGTATCCTGGACAGCCTGTTGTGGAGCTCAAGAAGCTGTCGGATACCCAATGGGCTTGCAGAGAGCGAGAAAGAGAGAGAGAGAGAGAGAGCACTAAAGGCCCTTCAGATAATTCTGAAAGCTGTTATGAATCTCCTTGATGACATCAGTGAAAGCGATCCACCTGAGTTGGTCCAATTTGATGATAAGATGTATAGAAATGTGATTGATTTCGTATTTATTCCCTGCCTGGAAATCGCTACCCCAGTGTTCCAAGTCGCCGCTCTAGCATCAGATTATCTGCAGGAAGAAAGCTTGAACCACCCCAAGGTGCCTACAAGGTAATTGATGGCGTGCTTCACACATTGCAAACAATGAGGTCTGAGAAGAAGTTTGAGGAAATATTTGGAGGCGCATCAGAGAAGGCAGAGAGCCTCGACATTCCAATACTTACTGTAGTGCCTGGTCAGGAGAGGAAACGGAAAGTGCCAATGCCTTTCCAGCACAGCCCAACAGTGTCTCAAGTGAGTGATTAGTTTGAGTCTATTGAGTCTGTAGAGGCGTACTTCAGGAGCAGTGTGTACTACACGTCTGGATACTATGACTGAGGAGCTTAACAGGAGATTCAAGGGGGGCAACACTGGAAGTCTCACTGATGGAATCATTCGATCCTTCGACTCCTTACATGCTAACTGGGTAAGAACCCCAAACTCAGAAGCAGAGGAAGCTGTCCACATTCTCTGTGATTTCTGTGAGGAAGATAACCAGCTGAAGACAGAGCTAAAGGTCTTCCACTCCGGCTGTTAGGGCTCGGTCTGTTGACCAACCTGGCAACCAGCAATGAGAGCGGGGGAAGGGCGCGTCTGAAACACCTGCAGCCTACCTACTCGTTAACCACTCTAGTATAAGTTTGTTTGCTTTCCAGAACTCGTCGCGAGTTCGTCCTGAACAGTCCCGTGAGTAAATTCTTCGTCTCGAGTTTTGTGACATTTCTGTGTCTCCCGGTGGAGTACAGATTGTAGTATTCTCCGTGTTTTTGCTTGTTTGATTATTCCCTTGTGTCAGTTCTCCTTGAGAGCTTGTTCGGAGAAGAACTCTCTTTGTGTTTTCCCCATTGGATTTTCCCATCGTGATTTTCTAGTTGAGATCAAGTTTTTGATATTCTAATTTCTCCTCTCTCACTGTGGATCTTATTACTCGGTTGGACTTCTACCTTAAAGGAGCAGTTTGTGTTTTTTCCCCTTTCGGACTTTAAAGGAGCAGTTTGTGTTTTTTTCCCTTTCGGACTTTAAAGGAGCAGTTTACGTTTTTTCCCTTTCGGACTTTAAAGGAGCAGTTTACGTTTTTTCCCTTTCGGACTTTAAGGGAGCAGTTTACGTTTTTTCCTTTTCGGATTAAGGGGGCAGTTTACGTTTTCCCATTTTTAAGAAGCTATTCTCAAGTTCCGCCTGAAGCGCCTCCCCCTTCTGTCCAGGCCCGGCCGGCTCTCCTCTACGAGTCCTGCCAGGTTGGTGCTTTACTTTGTCTTGTGTTGTCGCTATTGGGTTCGTTCTACAAACCTTAACAGTACGAACTCGCCCTCACTATGAACCCAGACAACCTAGACGCCAATCCTGTCCAGGCTGCTCTCTATAAGCAGATTCAGCTTACAGCCTCCCACGGCCAGCAACTACAAGAGGCCGCTGTTGCCATGCAGGGCCTCCGGGCTCAGGTGCAACCCCTCCAGGCTTCGGTGGATTCTCTTTCGGCCCAGCAAGCGGCGCTCGCGAGCCAACAAGAGGAGGTTCTTAAGCAGTTGCAAACTCTCACAGCGGCTATCACCATCCAGCCAGCTGTCCCACCAGTTCCGGCCGCCCCTCCTCCAGCAGTGCCCGCAGCCGTTGCCTTAGACAATCCTACCGTTTATGTTTCGGATTTCCGGGAGCCCAGTATCTCCAATCCCAAGCCTTTTGATGGCAACTTTGAGACCTGTGCCTCGTTCATCATGCAGTGTGAGCTTGTCTTCGCCCACCATTCCAGGGGGTTCACCACAGATGCTGCAAGAGTTGCTTACGTGACTAACCTGCTGACTGGCCGCGCTGCTCAGTGGGCCACTGCTTCCTGGTCCATGGGGGCCAGTTTCTGCTCTTCCTACGATGACTTTGTGGCTGAGCTTCGGAAGGTATTCCATCATCCAGTGTACGGTCAGGATCCGGGTGTCCGATTGAGCAGGATCCAGCAGGGCAGTGGCAGTGTCACTGACTACTCAGTCGAGTTCAGGCTGGCTGCGGCTGAGAGTGGCTGGAACGACCAGTCACTTCGGGTAACCTTCCGTAGGGGCCTCAGCGATGCCGTCAAGGATCAGCTAGCCACCCGGGAGGATCCTACCTCTCTCGACGACCTTATCAGCCTTGCCATCCGCATCGATGGACGTCTCCGCGAGAGAAGGCGCGAGCGAGGTCTACGGGGAACCGTTTCTACCTCTCAGCCATCCAGAGCTTCCGAAGGGGGCTCTTCTTCGTCGCACTCCACTTCCCCTGTGGCAAGCCTCTCCTCCTCCCAGACAGTGACAGAGGAGGAACCTATGCAGCTTGGGCGTACACGACTGACTCCCGCTGAACGTGAGGCCCGGTTCAAGGCAGGTCTCTGTCTTTACTGCGGTCTTAAGGGACACCGGATCAGCGAGTGTCCTACGCGGCCAAAAGATTAGGCTCACTGGGACCCCGGGAGATCCTAGTGAGCCGTCTTTCCTGTTCCCGCCATCCTGCTCCGGCTAACCATCTTGTGAGCGTTACCCTGGCTTGGGCAGACCAGCGGCTCACTGTAGGCGCACTCATCGATTCGGGAGCTGATGGGTGTTTCTTGGACTCTACGTTTGCTGCTCAAGCTAACATTCCATGTGAGGAATTGGAGAGGCCAATAGAGGCCTTTGCTCTGGATGAGCGCCGCCTGGCCAGTGTTACCCGACAGTCCTGTCCCGTGTCTCTCACTATTGCTGGAAACCATGTGGAGAGCCTTCAGTTCTTCGTCATCCAGTCTCCCTTAGTTCCTGTGATCTTGGGGCGTCCCTGGTTGGCTCAGCATGAGCCACACATTGCTTGGTCGTCTGGTAACATTTTGGAGTGGAGCTCCTCCTGTCACGCCCGGTGTCTTCAGGCCGCACCTGGTCCAGCAGTCCAGACTGTTCCGATTGCCCCTCCTCCCGATCTTTCCTCTGTTCCTCCCGAGTATCATGATCTCGGGGAGGTCTTCAGCAAGACGCGGGCTCAGTCTCTCCCTCCGCATCGGCCATATGATTGTGCTATCAACCTCCGTCCTGGGGCCTCTCTCCCTAGCAGTCGTCTTTACAGCCTTTCCATTCCCGAGAAGGCTGCTATGGACGATTACATTTCAGAATCGTTGGCGGCAGGGCTCATCCGACCCTCATCCTCCCAGGTGGCAGCTGGTTTCTTTTTCGTTAAGAAGAAGGATGGTGGTCTCCGACCCTGCATTGATTATCGCCAACTCAACGACATCACCATCAAGAATAAATACCCCCTGCCTCTGATGAGCTCCACCCTCGAACCCCTGACCCAGGCGACTGTCTTCACTAAGCTGGATCTCCGGAACGCCTACCATCTCGTTCGGATCCGGAAAGGGGACGAGTGGAAGACAGCCTTTAAGACTCCCCGTGGTCATTATGAGTACCTGGTAATGCCGTTCGGCCTCACCAACGCCCCGGCGGTGTTCCAGGCACTCATGAATGACATCCTTCGCGACATGCTCGACCAATTCGTTGTCGTCTACCTTGATGACATCCTCATCTTCTCCAGGTCCCTCGAGGAGCATGTCCAGCACGTGCGGCAGGTTCTCGAACGCCTCCTTCGTAACCGGCTGTTCGTCAAGGCTGAGAAATGCCTGTTCCATTCTGAGTCAGTGGACTACTTAGGTTTTATCGTGGAGGGAGGCAAGACTCGAGCTGATCCTCGCAAGATCAAAGCGGTGGTGGAATGGCCGGATCCTAAGTCACGTAAGGAACTGCAGAGCTTCCTCGGGTTCGCGAACTTTTACAGGAGGTTCGTCCGAAACTACAGCTCTGTAGCAGAACCCCTCACCCGTCTAACCTCCCCCTCTCAGCCGTTCGTCTGGTCCCCAGCTGCTCGCTCTGCATTTCTGTCGCTCAAGGAGAGGTTCACCAGTGCCCCCGTCCTACTCCATCCCGATCCCAAGAGGCAGTTCATAGTTGAGGTGGACGCTTCGGACACCGGATTGGGGGCTGTGCTCTCCCAACGATCAGAGACCGACCAGAAGGTTCATCCTTGCGCGTTCTTCTCCCGCCGGTTCCTTCCCGCCGAGGAGAACTACGATGTTGGTAATCGGGAGCTTCTCGCTGTAGTGGCTGCACTTGAGGAATGGCGCCATTGGCTGGAGGGGGCAGAGCATCCATTTACCATCTGGACTGATCATAAGAACCTGACGTTCATCCGGGCAACCAAACGTCTCAATGGTCGGCAGGCACGGTGGGCCAGTTTCCTCAGTCGGTTCGACTTCACACTGACTTATCGTCCTGGCTCCCGCAACACCAAGGCAGATGCTCTGTCTCGTCAACACCTTAAGGAACCTGTAACGGTGGAGCCAAGTCCCGTCCTCCCTGAGACCAAGGTCGTTGGCGTGGTGACCTGGGGCCTTGAAACGGTGGTCAAGCGCGCCTTGCGCTCCAGTCCAGCCCCGAGCAACGTGCCGCCTCGCCGACTGTTTGTTCCGGACTCAGTGAGGTCTCGGGTCCTCAAATGGGGCCACACCAGTCAGCTCGCTTGCCACCCTGGAGTCCACCGCACTTTCACTTTCATAGCTCGACGGTTCTGGTGGCCCACTATGAGGAGGGACGTCAAGGAGTTCGTCATGGCCTGCACCATCTGTGCCCGCAGCAAGGCCTCTCACCAGGCACCGGCTGGTCTGCTGCAGCCCCTTCCTATTCCCAGTCGGCCCTGGTCCCATGTGGCGTTGGATTTTGTCTCTGGACTTCCTCCGTCTCAGGGCAACACAGTGATCCTGATGGTGGTGGATCGCTTCAGCAAGGGTGTTCACCTGGTGGCTTTGCCTAAGCTTCCTTCTGCTTCAGAAACCGCTGACCTCCTGATGAGCCACGTCTTCCGTTTGCATGGACTTCCCAAGGACATTGTGTCAGACAGAGGGCCCCAGTTTGTTTCCCGTGTGTGGCGTGCTTTCTGCAAGGGGTTGGGCGCCTCGGTCAGCCTTTCGTCGGGATATCATCCGCAGACTAACGGACAGACTGAGAGGATGAACCAGAGTGTGGAATCTGCTCTCCGTTGCGTCGCTGCCAAGAAGCCAACCTCCTGGAGTCAGTTTCTCCCCTGGGTCGAGTATGCGGTCAACTCACTGGTCAGCTCCGCCACCGGCCTCTCGCCCTTTGAGGCATCCCTGGGTTACCAGCCGCCCGTCTTCTCTGCACAGGAGTCCGAAGTGGAGGTTCCCTCCGTGCAGACTCATCTGGACCGCTGTCGTCGTATCTGGGAGATCACCAGGGCTGCGCTGCTCCGTGCTACGGAACGTGCCAGACGAGGAGCTAACCGTCGCCGATCCACAGCACCAGCTTACCAACCCGGACAGAGAGTCTGGCTGTCCACCAAGGATCTCCCCCTTCAGTCCTCTGCCAAGAAGCTGAATCCCCAGTTCGTTGGACCCTTCGAGATCCAGGAAGTACCCAGTCCTGCAGTTGTGCGTCTTAAGCTCCCGGCCTCCATGAAGATCCATCCGGTTTTTCATGTGTCCCGAGTAAAGCCTGTCTCCGAGAGCCCCCTTATGCCTCCGGGCCCAGCTCCGCCTCCCCCTGAGATTGTGGATGGGCATCCACAGTGGAAGGTCCGTCGGCTGATGGACGTCCGACGCAGGGGACGGGGGTTCCAGTATTTGGTTGACTGGGAGGGCTATGGGGTGGAGGAACGAAGCTGGGTATCCCGCCAGCTCATCATGGACCCTGGTCTGCTCGCTGAGTTCTATCGCCGTCACCCTGACAAGCCTGGCAGGTCGCCTGGTGGCTCCCGTAGAGGGGGGGGTACTGTTAGGGCTCGGTCTGTTGACCAACCTGGCAACCAGCAATGAGAGCGGGGGAAGGGCGCGTCTGAAACACCTGCAGCCTACCTACTCGTTAACCACTCTAGTATAAGTTTGTTTGCTTTCCAGAACTCGTCGCGAGTTCGTCCTGAACAGTCCCGTGAGTAAATTCTTCGTCTCGAGTTTTGTGACATTTCTGTGTCTCCCGGTGGAGTACAGATTGTAGTATTCTCCGTGTTTTTGCTTGTTTGATTATTCCCTTGTGTCAGTTCTCCTTGAGAGCTTGTTCGGAGAAGAACTCTCTTTGTGTTTTCCCCATTGGATTTTCCCATCGTGATTTTCTAGTTGAGATCAAGTTTTTGATATTCTAATTTCTCCTCTCTCACTGTGGATCTTATTACTCGGTTGGACTTCTACCTTAAAGGAGCAGTTTGTGTTTTTTCCCCTTTCGGACTTTAAAGGAGCAGTTTGTGTTTTTTTCCCTTTCGGACTTTAAAGGAGCAGTTTACGTTTTTTCCCTTTCGGACTTTAAAGGAGCAGTTTACGTTTTTTCCCTTTCGGACTTTAAGGGAGCAGTTTACGTTTTTTCCTTTTCGGATTAAGGGGGCAGTTTACGTTTTCCCATTTTTAAGAAGCTATTCTCAAGTTCCGCCTGAAGCGCCTCCCCCTTCTGTCCAGGCCCGGCCGGCTCTCCTCTACGAGTCCTGCCAGGTTGGTGCTTTACTTTGTCTTGTGTTGTCGCTATTGGGTTCGTTCTACAAACCTTAACACCAGCTTTCCTTCAAAAGACTTGCACGAAATTCTTACCATACTGGATGAAAACGGACCAGCTCATCTTTCCAACCTTAGTGAAGATGATAAGAACCTATGCGACACTGCCAGCGTCAACAGCTTCTCTAGAGAGTTAATTTTCAAAGCTGAAAGTTATCAAGAACAAAATGAGAAGGCTCTGTGGACAAGAAAGGCTCTCCGACCTTCTCCTGCTTGCCATAGAGCAAGACATCCAGATAAACCATAGTGAAGTCATCAGAATCTTCCAAGATATGGCGCCGAGGAGGATGCTCCTTTAAAGCAGAAGAATGATCCTGCTCCCTTCGTCAGAGTACAAGGAATGTACTTATCCTAATTGTTGCAACTGAACATAGACAAAAAAGGTTGCTGTTG
This sequence comes from Lampris incognitus, assembly GCF_029633865.1. Lineage (NCBI taxonomy): Eukaryota > Metazoa > Chordata > Actinopteri > Lampriformes > Lampridae > Lampris > Lampris incognitus. Next base: position 53,664,936 of record NC_079211.1, on the reverse strand, counting down.
TTTATTTTGAATGGTTATTTATTTTATAGACCACTAAAGTTTGCACAGTGGCATTGTTTTCTTTGCTGTTGCAAATGTCTGTCCTTGTGATGCTAAAGACCATGGATTGTGTGAATTTATACAGTAATTTTGTAGAAACCTGTTGAGTTTTAAACATCTGCATGAGTGTATGGGTATTCAAATGAATAAATATGTAAGTAAGTACAAGATGTGCCACTGTAACGTTATTATTATTATTATTATTATTAATTTTTACCCCCTTTTCTCCCCAATTGTACCCGGCCAATTACCTCACTCTTCTGAGCTGTCCCGGTTGTTGCTCCACCCCCTCTGCCGATCCGGGGAGGGCTGCAGACTACCACATGCCTCCTCCGAGTCGGCAGCCGCTTCTTTTCACCTGACAGTGAGAAATTTGGCCAGGGGGACATAGCGCGTGGGAGGATCATGCTATCCGCCGCCCCCCGAACAGGCACCCCGACTGACCAGAGGAGGCGCTAGTGCAGCGACCAGGTCACACACCCACATCCAGCTTCCCACCCGCAGACACGGCCAATTGTGTCTGTAGGGACGCCCGACCAAGCCGGAGGTAACACGGGGATTCAAACCGGCGATCACCATGCTGGTAGGCAACGGAATAGACCGCTACATTACCCAGACGCCCTGTAACGTTATTTTTTGAATAAATAATCATGAGAAGGATGCCCTTTTTTTGACTTGAGCACCTGCCCCCCAAAGTGGTTGTGCAGGCCACTGGGCGTCATGATCGTGAAGAGCTGTCTCTGGACTCGTCCAGCAGACAAACGTCGGGGTCGCCTCCAGCGTAGAAGCTGAGAGAAAACAGAGATGAACAACTTCTCTCTTTGACCACACGAACACGTGAGTCATTATTTTTCCTTTTCTCAACCCCGCCTCAACAACATTTCGCTTCGTTACCATTACTACACCCTGAGCCCTTAAAGTGAGCGCATCAACTTAATACAAAACATCAAGCTATGGTGAATTATATCCATAAGTCCACTACAATTCCAAAATAAAGTAAAATAAATTCATTAGATTTATATTGTAACGTGCATGGATAAGAAGACACGCTGGCCGCTGGCTCGCGGGTCTGACCCTTTGGTCGATCGGTTAGCGATGCCGCCTGCGGTGCGCGCGATACGGGTTCGCGCCGCGGCAGTTCCTGTGGTTGCGTTGTCCCCCGAATTCGCTACAATATGTAACGGTCACGGATGAGTAGACTCGCTAGCCCTTGGCTAAAGGGTCCCTGGAATCTGCCACATATATATGACAACATTTATGTACGTTAAAAAGAACGTTATGAAATCCTTCAGTTCGCGGGTGTTGTAAATGCACGAGCTTACGAAATTCCTACTTGTCCTTAGCGAAGCGCGGTTGATGTCCTGCCTGGATGTGGGCGGGGCTGGACGGTCCAACCCCGCCTTCCTGCAGGCCGCAGCTGGTACTAGTTGGGATTCTTTGAATCTGCACCTTTATTCCATGACTTCACATCTTGTTCCCCAGTACCTACATACATGTACTTGTACGCACTCTACTGGTAGCACACCGTTGTACAAAAGATCCATCCATCATCCAAACCGCTTATCCTGCCCTCAGGGTTGTGGGGGTGCTGGAGCCTATCCCAGCAGTCTTTGGGCGGCAGGCGGGGAGACACCCTGGACAGGCTGCCAGGCCATCACAGGGCCGACACACACATTCGTACCTAGGGACAATTTAGTACGGCCGATTCATCTGACCTACATGTCTTTGGACTGTGGGAGGAAACCGGAGCCCCCTCACCAAACCCACATAGACACGAGGAGAACATGCAAACTCCACATAGAGGGCGACCCGGGACGACCCCCAAGGTTGGACTATCCCGAGGCTCGAACCCAGGACCTTCTTGCTTTGAGGTGACCGCGGTAAACACTGCGCCACTGTGCCGCCCAAAAGATATTACACCGTAATTGCTCTGTGTGCTGCGGGCTGTCATCTAAAGCGTAATCAGAACTTTAATCAGTAGACTGATTTGTTTGAGCACGTTAAAGCCGACAGGGTACACTTTACTTGCATAGAGGAGAGGAGAGGTGAGACAAGCGGTGGGGGTGCAGAAAAAACATATTTTGTTAATTTTCTCTCAGTTGAGGATTGTGCTTCGCATAGACCAAGACGATGGCTGAGAGGTTCCATGGCAGCAAGCTGCTATTGACCCATATGACGGAGTCCTTCAACTCCGCAGCAGGACATGAAAAGTTAATAGTAGCGGCTCTGGGCCTGCGCCCTGCCCTGTACGCCCGTTCAGTAACATATCTTTGCACGTAACCCAGTGCAGTGCTGTGCTGTGCCGCGTAGCTGCAGTGGGTATCACGGGGGACGGACTGCATGTGTCATGGTGAGACCCAGAGAAGGAAGTGTCCTGTAATACTTCTTCATTCTGCGAGATGTGGTGTGCGTGTTACCCCCAAGTCGGATAAAACGTAAGAAACGATGTGGCGCTGGACGGCTGATTATGTTATTAGCGTCAGGGATTATAGCCTGCGTCAGGGTTGCCCGTCCGTCGAGGCGTCATGCAGTTCGAAGCGCGTCCGCGACTCGCAGCCAATCAGAGAACCTGCGGCTGTTTTCAAACCAGCAACTCTGAAGCGGCGCGCGACAGCCGAAGACACGATGCAAATGGATGCGACGTGCATCAATAACAACACGACGAGCCTCGTTCTTTCTGGGGAGAGGGGGGAGGGAGGGAGGGGGAGAGAGAGAGAGAGAGAGACAAATCGGAAGACGAGGAAAGGAGGCGGGTGTTGGGGTAGTAAAAAGTGAAGTTTCCTCCGCGTTTTTTTTCCGGCTTTTTCTGGATGTCAAGTTTCCTGTCTCGCTCGCTCTCTCTCTCTCTCTCTCTCTCTCTCTCTCTCTCTCTCTCGCTCGCTCGCTCGCTCGCTCGCTCGCTCTCCGTGTGCCAGCAGTGGTTAGATGACAGGGAGGCGGACGCACGCCATGGACGCGACAGCAGGCGCCGTCCCGAGCTGGTAGGAAGAGCCGCTCTCGCGCCCGCCGCGCGCCACACGCTCCGGGAGGAAGACGCAGCGATGTCGAGAGAAAACACCACCAGGAGTCTGGACAACATAGACCTCGCTGCTCTGAGAGTGAGTACACACACCGTTCCGAGGGAGAGACAGAGAGAGGAGAGGAGGGGGGAGTCGAGTAAACAAGACTAGAAAACAACAGACGTCAGGGAGCCACCTCTCAAAGCCTGGCTTTATTTGCTGAGCGCTCGATGAAATCTGACGAGACCCAAAAGAAAGAGAGAAAAGACAACCCCCCCCTTCCCCCCCCCCAGTCGACGCTCTTCCCCAGTGGCACCAAAAGCGCCCTCTGGGTCGGGGTGTAGTTTGGGAGCTTTTCCGTTGACTCACTCGGTCTGCGGTCAAAGTTCCAGCGTGCAACAGTTGGTTGACTTGAAAGCTGTCGAGTCCGAGCGCGAGCGTCCGGCGGGTCCGGTGGTCCGGACCGTCGACGCGGCGCCGTGCGGGACTCGTCAGCGCACCTCCCCGGTCGCCTTCACCCCGCCACGCCGCTGGGCTGCGGAGGCGGCGGCGCGTTTCTTCCTGTGCGTCCGCTGATCTGCGGCGGGCTGGAAATCAGCGCAGCACTCGGGAGGAGGTTGCAGCACTCGGGAGGAGGTTGTACAGTCCTCCACATCACCCTGCGTCCTCCGCATCACCGCGCGTCAGTGTCGCGCACGTTGCTTCACTCCAAGTCGTGATTCCGTGTCCTCGCTGAAGGCGGTTACTGTCCGTCATCCATGTACACTGACTTCTGTCACTTACTATCCTACCCCCTTCTCCTTCCATCTCTTCTGTGCTCCTCTCTTCTCCTGCTTGTTGAGCTGCGTGTTGTAAATAACATTACATGACTCACCCTCTATCCTCTCCTCTCCTCTCCTCTCCTCTCCTCTCCTTTTTTCTCCTCTCCTCTGCTCTCCTCTTCTCTCCTCTCTTCTCCTCTGCTCTTCTCTCCTCTTGTCTCCTCTCCTCTGTTCTTCTCCTCTCCTCTCTTCTGCTCTCCTCTCTCATCCTCTCTCCTCTGCGCTCCTCTCCTCTCCTCTTTTCTCCTCTCCTCTGCTCTTGCATTACTCTGCACTGTGTTGCTGTACTGGTGTGTACTGGTCTTGACCCTGCTGTGTGTGTGTGTGTGTGTGTGTGTGTGTGTGTGTGTGTGTGTGTGTGTGTGTGTGTGTGTGTGTGTGTGTGTCTGTGTGTTGTGCTGCAGGATCCAGCTGGTATCTTTGAGCTGGTGGAGGTGGTTGGCAATGGAACGTACGGGCAAGTCTACAAGGTTGGTAAACTGAACTCCCCTAAGCTTACGCCCCCCTCGCCCCCCTCTCTCTTTCTCCAACTGTTGGGTGGCTTTTGTATTATCTCCCTTTCTCCCTCAAAACTCATGTACATGGCAAATGATATATATATTGTGTGTGTGTGTGTCTGTGTGTGAGAGAGAGAGAGCGACAGAGATAGATAGATAAAGAGAGAGAGAGATTTGTACAGTACAAGTTATGTTGCTTTGTAGGAGCCAGTTGACAACCACTGTCTCACAACACATCCATCTGTTGACTGAAAGTATGGCTTAACGAGAACTTGAGGACACACACACACACACACACACCCACACACATACACACCACATCTCTCAGATGTCCGGGGTGGTGCTCACTTCCTTATCACAGTATGATCTGTTTCTTTGTGTGTGTGTGTGTGTGTGTGTGTGTGTGTGTGTGTGTGTGTGTGTGTGTGTGTGTGTGTGTGTGTGTTTATGGCTTGCGGTTCCACGTTAACACCCACACACACACATATATATATACATATATACACACACACACACATATACACACACACACATATATATTATATGTGTGTGTGTGTATGTATATGTATGTGTGTGTGTGTATGTGTGTATGTATATGTATGTGTGTGTGTGTGTGTGTGTGTGTGTGTGTGTGTGTGTGTGTGTGTATGGTTAAAATCACATCATTCTCATGTTGCTGCTGTAGTCATCTTTACCAGTTTAGGAGATAAAGACATTTCGGGGTAGTTTGGTAATTCCACACTGCCAGTATCAGATGTAGGTCTACATACAGGCCAGTATCGGATGTAGGTCTACATACAGGCCAGTAGGTCTACACACAGGCCAGTATCAGATGTAGGTCTACATACAGGCCAGTAGGTCTACATACAGGCCAGTATCAGATGTAGGTCTACATACAGGCCAGTAGGTCTACATACAGGCCAGTATCAGATGTAGGTCTACATACAGGTCCGTATCAGATGTAGGTCTACATACAGGCCAGTTGGTCTACATACAGGCCAGTATCAGATGTAGGTCTACATACAGGCCAGTATCAGATGTAGGTCTACACACAGGCCAGTATCAGATGTAGGTTTACACACAGGCCTATTATCAGATGTAGGTCTACATACAAGCCAATATCAGATGTAGGTATACACACAGGCCAGTATCAGATGTAAGTCTACATACAGACCAGTACCAGATGTAGGTCTACATACAGGTCAGTATCAGATGTAGGTCTACACACAGACCAGTACCAGATGTAGGTCTACACACAGGCCAGTATCGGATGTAGGTCTACGTACAGACCAGTATGAGATGTAGGTCTACATACGAGCCTAGCAGTAAGGATGAGAGAATGACTGGAGTTAGTAGGTCATGATGTCTGTCATGGTAGATGTGTGTGTGACGGCTGTGGCACTTGGTTCACAGGAAAAGAGGAAATGTTATGAGAAGCACAAGAGCCTAGACTCTGTTGGCCTGGCACAGACCGCTTTCACCCACAGGCAGAACATCACATTTTTAACCAGACATACTTGTTCTCATAGTTGGTTTTACTATGGGGGAGTTAAATATAGACTGATGGAAGGAGGATTAGATTTGTTCTGGACATTAGTGGGGCTAGAGCAGAGTAAACACTAGTCACTGCAAGAGCAGAACAAATTTTAACTCAAGCAGCACATTAGCCCCGACATGACAACCACCCGACAAGTTCAGGTGACTTATCTGCTCTGCTGTCATTAGGACTTGTTAACTCTTCACAACTTACAACTTCGTTAGAAGGGAATTGTCTCAAATCACCAGCAGAGTGCATACAGGCAGGGACAGCTGTGGTCATGCTTCAGCTGCGTCAGCACACCCACACCGACGACTTACTTACTTACATGCTAGCTCATGCAAGGGAATTGTGCCTGGGTGTGTGTGTGTGTGTATGTGTATAATATATATATATATATATATATATATACACACACACGTATATAGTATATATATAGTATATAATATATATATACACGTATATATATATATATATATATATATATATATATATATATATATATATATATATATATATATATATATATATATATATATATATATATATATATATATATATATATATACACCTTTTCGGGTGGTGTTTGCCTTCCTCAAGCTCACGTCCTCTACCAGAGGCCTGGGAGTCTGAGGGTTCTGCGCGGTATCTTAGCTGTTCCTCGTCTGGACAGAGACCTCAGATGTTGTCCCTGGAATCTGCTGGAGCCACTTTCCCAGTTTGGGGGTCACAACCCCTGGTGCTCCTATTACCACTGGGACTACTGTGGATTTCACCTTCCACATCCAGTCCAGTTCTCTCCTCCCTCAGCTCTTGGTGTTTCTCCAGCTTCTCGTGCTCTTTCTTCCTGATGTTGCCGTCACTCGGGATTACAACATCGATCACTAGTGTGTGTGTGTGTGTGTGTGTGTATGTGTGTGTGTGACTTGTTGAGATTCTGTCAAAGCATGTTTCGTGCGGTTTGTGTGCACATATGTGGAGTACAGTTATGTGTTGGGTTTTGTAATGGTCACGCATGGTTCTTGTATTTACGTGCTATTATGTTTTAGGAATATGGTATCTTTAAGGGAAACTCAAGTCTGAAATCAGGTTGATTTTAAGGAACATTTTTAGTTGTACACGGGACAGCAAAGAGCATATTTTGTCCCTCAAGAGTTGATGTCGTCCCACTTGAAACCTAGACAAATCCCCACAGTGAGGGCCTGACTCTGTTATTTCCTGTAGCAAATACTGTGCTTCAGTTATCTTTGGTTTGCTCAGATGTGCTGTAATGGAATCAAGGGACAAAGTAAAGGTCATTACATGACATATGAAACGAAGTGTGAACCAGTTGTGTGACTGGAACACAAGCTGGAGCTTTCCAGAAACCATCTGCACCCCGAGACAACGTTTCACAAGCAGAACTCCACCGTGTCCCCACACATTCTGCAGGTATGTTTTCTTGAGAACAGTGATTTAATAAGTAAGTTTAGAATCAGAATCAGAATACTTTATTCATCCCCGAGGAGATGAATAAAGCTGGTTTTTTCATCCAAAGATTGGCTGAATTTATTTCCCAAATTTGCAGTTTGTAAATTCAAACAGTATTTGAAGCTTAGCATGTGATATGAAGTGCAAGCAAACCAAAGAACTGAATCCACAGAGGGTGGTCTGCCAGGACGCGGAAGCGGGGCAGGCTAAGCTAACTGCTAGCCCATGCAGACCGGCAGTTCCGATAACACCGAGGGCGGTCTGGCAGCAGCCTCACCTGGCGTTGGCTGTGGTGTTTTTGATGTTGTCATGTGGAGTGCGGGGAAGTGTGTCAAAGGTGTCTGGCTGGGGGAGCTTGGTGTGCTGCATCCGGCGGGCCCAGGGACCACGGCCCTGCCTGGAGCTGCACCCGAAGAGGAAACACTGAGGGCGGTCTGACAGGACACGGAAGCGGGGAAGCTAAGCTAACTGCTAGCCCATGCAGACCGGCAGTTCCGACAGTCATCCTGGCTGGTGTTCGTTCTGCTGGACAGTGATTTTTTGTTTAGTTTGAATATGTGTGTTAGTTTGGATATGTATATGTTTTTGTAGTTCTTGTAGATTTTGTGTATGTCTTTTTGTGTTTGTGTTGCACTGCTGTGGGCTGGGGGAAACGACGAATACAGTGTTCCTGATTCCTGAAATGATGCTTAACGATCACAAACGAAGACAGCAAGCGAACAGATTCCATCTAACAAACAGATAATACATTCCAAATAAGTCACAGATCTGGTGCTGAACACAATCTTGCTAAGACTGCTGCTCGTCATCCTCTGGATGACTGCTTAAAAACTCTATACTTCTTAGCTTTTCAAGCAGTCAGTATTCGAACAAGCGATGTCAGTGAACGGTGCAGTTAAAGACAAACCTTCCTGTGTCCCAGAGCATTGGTGTAAGCTACACAGCAGGACAAGTTCACAGAGGTTGTTTATTGTGAAAACTGGGCTGCATTTAGAGTTTGTCATGGAAAAACAAGGAGGTTGTTGCTTTCTGATGCAGTATTTGTACTGCAAGGGTCAGATGTCGATGTGAAGCGCAGTTCAGGGTATTTGCTGGAGGGTTGGGTGGTACGTGTGTGCAAGGGCTCCTTTGTTGGCACGCTGTGTGGTACCAGGAATGTCAGCTTAGCGGACGACTGGCCAGAGCCGACAGGATATCCTGTTCCTGAAGATGTACAGTGTGTTGGAGTCTGCAGCGGCGATGACATGTCTGAAAACTTCGCAGCACAGACACGCGCCTCACAGTGATTGTCAGCATTTCTGCAGGCTTACTGTGTGTTGTGTGTGGATGATGTCATCATGCCAAATGATGTCCATCTGAAGCAAAGTCTGGCATGGCTTGGGTTGTTTTATAGGCATGGATTATCTTGCCAAATGTGTCACACGGCATGGCGTTTGTTCCTTTCTTTCTTTGTTAGTTTAACTTTTTTGTGCTGTACACTGCTGGTAAGGAGGCCGTTCGCTTGTTGTGTTTTCAGAAAACATTACAACAGTCCCCTGTTGGTGCTGTGCTCTGTTAGGATGCTGCTGTTGCAGAGATATAACATCATATAATAATATAAGATACCACTTCTGGTGAGGGAAGATGGCGGCGCAAATTCACATGTGCGGCGGCCTCACCCAGTACCGATCATTCAGTGTCTTTGTCCACGTCTGCATCTAAATATGTCTTCGTTTGATGGCTGGCAGAGCTGGCACTGGATCAGCTGGGAGAGCTTGGTCTGCTGCATCCTTAGGGCCCAGGGACCATGGCCCTGCCTGGAGCTGCACCCGAGGAGGTAACACCAAGGGTGGTCTGACAGGATGCGGAAGCAGGGCATGCTAAGCTAGCTGCTAGCCCATGCAGACCGGCAGTTCCGACACTCATCCTGGCTGGCGTTGTTCTGCTGGACAGTGACTTTTTGTTTAGTTTAGATATGTGTGTTAGTTTAGATATATGCGTACGTTTGGATATATGTGTTCTTGTAGGTTTTGGATATGTGTTGTTGTCTTTGGGTTGCACTGCTGTGGGCTGGGGGAAACTATGTGTTGTTTCATTTCATGTGTGCAAGTGCGTGAAATGAAATGACAAAGTGTTTGTGGTTGTGATTGTGGTATAAGAAGTCCATGCCAGCGCAGCAGGACTGCAGGGAAGCAGC